>NW_025764333.1:0-619390 GCF_021015755.1 Lentinula edodes
ATGTGCCACATGAACTAATTACGAGGCTGTAGTTTACGGAAGTATCGTCCTTATATACGGCACTCCATACAAAATTAATTTCTATGTATGGTAGGAGTTTCTCCTTATTCGGACAAAAGTAACACTGAGTTGAATTGTATTGATTTTCTTGTGACCGGCACGGGATATCACGAGACTGTGACTCTGTCACAATTATTTTTTCTCGTCTCACTCAGTTACTCCATAGCTACTGTAGTTTACGTGACTTTGCTTTTATTTTGTTCTCAATAAACATTCAATGTCGGCGCCTGTAAGGCACCCCGTTTATTTGATTCCATAATATTTAATAACCCTCAAAAAAGGAGCCGAGTTTCTGCCATGCACGGTGGTGCAGTGGCCTGCAATCGCATGTAAAAGCAGCATTGGGAGCAACTCACTGTATTCTCGAGGAAGGCAATCGAACCTCGAACTTTGCTATTGTAGTTGACCGAGGCGCGTGGGGACATCTAGGTTGTACTGAGCAGGAAGAGAAGAGTAGACAATCTGCCGGAGAGCATGATATCTACTGTCAAGTAAGTCCATTGTTCACAAGACTAAATCTGCCTAATTATGTTACATCGAAATGGTCGCTCAGGTCGATGTACACGTTTGTGCGGACAAGAATGAATGGGAACGCGTTGTCTACTTTCACTCATACGGTGACCTCGGCATGATACAAGGCTTGGTTGCAAGTAACGTTGGATTAGTACTGGGCGTAAACGGTCTCAAAGTGTGTGATATTCTTTCATCTTGACCATACCAAATTCATCGATTATCATTCCAGTTTCCACATCCACCTCATCCGACTTTGATACTTTGTCAGGATTTTACTATAATTTCAAAATTCTTTGGTTGGTCCAGCGAGCGTCGAAACTCGGGGTTTGATAATCGGCAACAAATCTTTGAGTGGGTTTCCGAAAGTCGATTCTTTGACCCCAAATGCTTCCAGACGAGCGGAGAAGGCATCAGAAAAGTCAAAGCTCAGCGGACGATGTACTCTGATTTCGTTGCATGGGCTAAGCAGCGATTAGCGGAAGGCGGTCTAACTTCGGTGGACATGGCGGAGGTCAAGCGACGGCGTGAACGTGTGCGTGAGGAAGCACTGATAGAGTTTGGTCGCCAGGACGAGGTGGAGGCTTATGTTAAGGAATTTGAAGGCAGGAAGAAACTCAAGAGCAGTTTCAATGGCACAGTTGTCAATGCTTGGACTCATTCGAAGGGCAATTGGAGGAAAGTAAAAACTATCATGACTATCGTTCGAGAACAACATGGAGGCGAAGGACTATTGCAGATCTTGATGACAGAAGGAGAGGAAGGATTGAAGGAACGAGTGATGAATGCTTTAGATGATTTCAATAGATCCGTGGCACAGTCGAGCGTTGAGGTAAAATGATTCAATCTACTTGTCCAGTATGAAAGCCGTTCCTACAAATTAAACTTTCACCTTTTCATCGCTTAAAATCCCAGCGATAGCACTCTCCCGATCTCCAGAATCATTGGTGACTTCCTCTCCTTTACGCCAAGATCTGCCAAATATCATACATATGATGACGAAGCACATCCCGATTGCAATCAACCCAGAAAGAAGACCACATGCTAGTAGAGATCAGACCTTCAGCAATATGGGCGCGGCAATATGGCTCAAACACCTACCATTCACAGTCCCCATGGAGTCAAACTGCAGTGTGAAGTAGAATGGGCCAGTGAAAGCATACATTTGTCTGATGAATGCGACCATCAAAGCTGCCTGTCCTGTATGCCCAGGTTGGGATTCGATGGCATAGGTTGTGCAAACAGCTACATATGAACAGAACAGAGAGCGTCAGAACGATACAAACCGTTTCATTAGTCGAGGTTTGAAGCTCACTGGTGACAAGCTGTAGCCCGAACAACGCAATCCCAGATCCTACATCCGGCGTCACATTCCACACTCCAGCTCGTGTATTCTGGAGTTGTACTCCGAAGATCATTAGCCCTACGATCTGTTTACGAATGGCGTGATGAGCAGAGCAAGGGACCCATGATAGATAAACTCACAGCGATTAAGAACCCAGGAATGGCAAAAGGAAGTCTCCATTCCGGTTCTCTTTCTCCACCAGCTTTTCTAACGCGATACTGCATCCATCTATCCGAACCGTATCCAGCGATAGGCTCTCCCAGCAGTGCCCCGAGGAACGGAGCAACGAACTGCAAACCAACTTGTTGCGTATTGAGAAGATACTTCTGCCCTAAAAGCGCTGGGATTTGAACAGTGAGTAGGACCTAGTGTTGGACTTCCTGTTAGCTTATGACAGCATCGCTGTAAGGAATATACTAGCATTAGTATATGTGAATGTGATTGCATATGCAAGACCGGGGAGCAAAATCGTCGGCTTCAGTAGAAACCGTAGAGGCGAAATGACATCCAGAGGCAGCCTGATCCACGGCTCTGTACTGTGTATACGGAAAGTCGTATATGGAGTGTACCATTTTCCAGTATTGGTCTCTTCATCCATAGTAGTTTCGGGGGAACCAATCTTGGACCGTTCAGGTCGATCGAATAAGGTTTCGGGACAGAAGAATATGTATAAGACGAAGTGGGCAAAGTTGATGATAGCGAGGAAGTAAAACGTCCATTGCCATTGTCCTGTGTGGTCTATTTAACAGAGTCGTGTCAGCTCAATCGATGAACGCGTTTCCATACATCGTGACGTACAAACGAGTGGGCCCATGATTAACGGCGCAATGGTCGGCCCAACCGATACCAATAATGCCCAGATCCCCATCTTCTGACCTTTCTGGTGCACAAAAAACACTTCCGAAACTGTGGAAGCCCCGATACTTTGTGGAGGACAGATGAATACACTGACAAGGACGCGACATGTCATCAATGTCCCATATGTAGTGCAGTACGCGGAGGCGAGTTGCAGGGCGGAGGATAGTAGCATGGACACAAGATAGACGGGTCGGCGGCCTGGAGAAGAGAGTGAGCAATGAGAGAAAGAAGAGACCGGGAACTGACCGATTCGCTTGCTGACCGGCGCCCACAGTAGTGGAATTGTACCTATGAGACCATGATTAATTAATTAATTGACACACAGAATGTCGAGAGCGCTTACCGAGAAATACGATAGGTACAGAGACAAGATACGATGCTTCAGTCAATGTAATGCCGAAATCGACGACAAAATCCTATACCACAGATTTAGATTCGTAAAAATTCGGACACGGTTAGTTATCGCGACAAACCTCGAACGAGGGTACTAGAAAAAATGGAGATTAGCAAAGGCAAACGATAGTGATTGTTGAAGCACATACTAACACAAGCCGCAGAAAATGGCCCAAGACACGCGTGAAAGGCTACCAATGCTAGTAGCATATTCTTGCGGAACGATGACCAGTTGAGGGGATCTTCGGGAAGATCTGAAGGAAGAGGAGCTAGATCTACACGTCCATGGCGAGCAAGGACCTTCTCAAGGCTGGCATTAACGACATCCTCACGAAGAGTACTCTCCGGTTTCTCTTCTGTTATTGCCATTGCTCGGATCCTAGTGATGGTAGAGGAGAATTCCGGTCAAGAATTTAAAGGGCTAGCACGCGGCAATTAGAACCCGAGGTAGTAGGAGGTAGTTGATATTGCTCTGCTGTCGTTGACTGCACCGTGAGGATGTATGTAGTCCATCCGAGCAACTGTCGGGTTCTGTGTCAGATATAGGCAAGGATTTTCCGAAATTATAAGTATGTTTAGCTTTCAGCCTGTCGACGAACGGCGCCTGAGCGGGATACGTGAGTAAACTGTAGATAAAGAATCAGGCATCATCCACACATTTGTAAGTTCAATTCAATCCGCGTCCTTCGTTTGTTCCCACTAATCGAACCATATCACTCAGCGCGCAGTTCTGGATTACTGTTGGAAATTAATGTCGTGCCTCTCGTCTTAGGTGCGTTTGATACTGAAAAGACGACAGCAAAAATAACCTACGACGAGATTGATAAGCAGACAAAGGCCCATTCAAAATGCGTGCTTACATTGGCAGGTGTGAATATTTATGAAATGAACAACTTTGAGTTAGCAAGTTTCAAGGACGTGGTAGCAGATGAAGAGAACAACTTTTTTCAGTTGCTCTCACGTTCACGTTCACGCCCGACCTCGACAATAATTCGACCCGCCCTGGTCCCGCCCGGATCACCCTACGCTCCTCGGTACAACCGGCCCGGTACAATATTCGAGAGACTTCGAGAAACCACCGTGAGTCTAAGATCCTACATGTTCTCTATGTTTCTTCAACATTCTCGAACGCAATGCAATCACATATAAAACGGTGACCAGGTCAAGGCCAAAATCACTCAAGATTCAAACTCATCACAAACATCATGTCTATCACACGCCAGATTTTCAACGAATTCCGCCCTCTCTTCCGAATGTTGGAAGAACCTTTGACTCGCTCACCTGCTCTACGGTACAGCTCTATCTTCAATGATCCTTTCTTCAATGGACCTTCTCTCGCCCGACCGGCAGTGGACGTTTCTGAAGAAGGGAATAAATACATAATTGAAGCAGAGTTGCCCGGAGTGCCAAAGGAAAACGTAGATGTCCGTGTTGGAGACCATGGACATAGTGTGACCATTGAAGGAAAGGTCACCAGTAGGCGCGGCGGGCCTGCTATAACTTCAACTTCCGAAAACGGAAACGCTAGCGACGCAGAACCTGCAACTAATTCATGTATGTATTACAGTGTTCTGTAACTCTTGTCACATAAATTGACTGTGTTATGATAGCAGCAGCAGACACGACGAATGCCGTCGCTAATCAAATGGAATCAAGCAACCACATTTCCGTCGAACGTCAGCTCGTCAATAATTCTTCATTCACGCGAACCGTCTGGCTCCCTCGGCCGGTAGACGGCAGCAATGTTTCTGCTCAGCTGAAGGACGGAGTTCTTACACTAACTCTGCCCAAGTCTGTAGACGAGGGCTCCGTAAAAATAACTGTTGATTGAACGAATATGCGGAGAGTGATAGCCCCCATATTGGGTCTATCGACCGTTCGATCTATATCCATCTCCTTGGAACGGACACTGTACTTGTCTTCCAGCCCATTGTAGCTTACTATGTATATCAGCTCTTACATATATCTTGCTCATTGTATAAATTAGTTAACACATTACACAATACATGATTCTATGTTGCGGAAATAAGTACGGTATGAATGGACTTCAACGAAAAACATCGAGAAGGAACTCGACGACGGGCGCTTGTACATATGACATTTGGCCATTTTTAGGCATGAACTTCCTGACTCGTTTTCGATTTTTACCGCGATTATCAACACCAAAAGTCATGTCCTTTGAAGATTCAGTATCAAGACTTGGCTCTGCGATTAAAGATCTTGTCGCGTCTGCTGCCAAAGATGATCCTTCGCTCGCTGGGAAATCCGAGAAGGATCAAGCGGAGGTCGTTCAGTGGATTGAAAAGGTTGGACAAGGAGATATCGTCAAGGCAGATAACTTCAAAGTGCGTATTTTCTAGGTGAATATTAGAGTTATATATTTACCGAATGCGCAATTCCAGGATCTAAACTCTGTGCTTCTTCCCCGAACGTACATTGCTACCAACTATCTAACAGCGGCTGATGTTGCTCTCTACGGCGCGTTACATCCCATAATAGTAAGTACGTAGATATCTTTTAGAACTCTACTCATAGATGAATAAAATTCAGTCGAAGCTACAACCCCCGGAATACCATTCGCATCCTTCAATAACTCGATATTTTGATCACATCCAGTCTATACCTCCCGTTCGGAAAGCCGCCGATGCCTCTTCCAACTATACTCTTGTCAGCTTCGATCTCGTCCACACGCCAAAAATCGATCACACACCTGAACCTCCGAAGAAGAAGGAAAAAAAAGACAAAGCTGCACCTGTCGACTCAGCCTCACCGCCTGCGCCTGCTGCCGCTGCAACTTCGACGGCAGAAGCTCCCATAGACGAAGGAAAAATTCAGAAGAAAGAAAAGAAGGAAAAGAAAGAAAAACCTGCAGTAGACGCCGCAAAGGAGGGTAAAAAGGAAAGTAAGAAAGGAGGAGGAGGAGGCAAGGCTGCTCCTGCCGATGAAGGCGAGCCTGTACCCTCGATGATTGATCTCCGGGTTGGCCACATTCTTGATGGTAAGCTGCTCTTAGCGCAACGTCGCGCACTGTCTGATCATAGTCATATCATAGTTCAAAAACATCCGGATGCTGATGGACTTTATATCGAGGTGAATTTTTACAGCAATTACGACCGAGTCATGACTCAATTAAGTTTTTTGCAAGCAAATCGATATCGGCGAAGAGACGGGCCCACGCACTGTGGTCTCCGGTCTTGTGCATTATATTCCCATTGAGCAGATGCGGAACAAGTACTTGGTTGCCGTTGTATGTCAATCGCTGGTGTAATCCTGTCCCACTCTAACCTCAATCCCAGTGCAATCTCAAACCCGCAAATATGCGTGGCGTGAAAAGTTTTGCGATGGTTCTTTGCGTAAGCTATATGTTTTGGACATGATTATATAGTTGCACTAACCCAGGAATCAGGCTACTTCGAAAGACGGAAAAGAGGGTGGCATTGAGCTGATTCAACCTCCAGAAAACTCAAAACCAGGGGATCGTGTCTACTTTGAAGGCGCAGAATTCGAGAGTGCGCATGACTTGTAAAAAATGAATTCTCGGGAAACTAACTATATACATATTCATCAGATGCAACTCCACTTTCCCAATTGAACCCCAAGAAGAAGATCTTTGAGACGGTTCAGCCAGGTGTGTTCAAGGTGTTTGGATCTGCTAAATCCAGTCTGAATTTGTTTGTAGGATTTATCACCCTCGAAACCAGAGAAGCTGCGTGGGTTAACTCTGTAACAGGCAGTACGCATAAAATTCGGACCAAAAATGGTGTCTGTGTGGCCCCAACACTCGTGGGTGCCTCTTTATCGTAGAAAAATCTGTATATTGCATACACATATTGAGATTGAATTTTGAATTTTGGCTTCGTCGTCAGATCTGCGAACTCGTTATCGGATGCGCTTGACTGAGTACTGTAAAGGAGGATCATCGTATGCAGGATGATTCAGCTCACAGTCTTGCTGCTGTCGTACGTACTAGTACTTAGAATAAACTGGGTACAACACAAATCGAGTTTACTAAGATCTACCGTAAATCGGTACCGATTGAGGACACCTACTTTGAACCCGGGCCGAAGTTAAAATGTGCCGATGGCGTAAACCAAGACCAGAACGCAGCGAGCAGTCGCAAAAAGAAGGTACCGCGCGACCTAGACGGCCTCAAAATGCGTAAGCCAGTTCCATTTAACCGAGCGATTTCTCCGTACCACCTCCATGGCGTCCAAAGGCGAACCTGAGCACCAGTTGCGCTCACAAAATATTGAAGAGGAGTTGGAGCGGAAGAACGACATGCCCCTGTGGCAAACAATACTGGTCATAACGAGCTGCTCATTTGCAATGTTAACGACCGTATGTATCCTGAACCATACAAAGGGGATTTATGGGGATGCTGACGGCCTGCTTTAGACGGCCAGCAACTCTGCTGTCTCGATATCCCTGCCTACCATGGAGAACGATCTAGAAATTCCTCAAGCCGCACTCGATTGGGTTGTAGCAGCTAATCCGTTAAGCAATGTCGGTGTTCTGATACAACTTGCTGCTTGAGCTGATGATATCAATTGTTGATACTTCAGGGATGTCTTTTGTTACTTTTTGGTCGTCTGGCAGATCTATACGGGAGGAAGAAAGTGTTCTTACTTGGATCGTTTTGGCTTGTAGCATTTACACTCGGTTGTTCTTTCGCTCAAGGTAACACTATCGCCTAGCCCGGTGACTTACGCGATTCATAGAATGTTACAGACGCGCTGACACTCGACATACTACGGGGATTTCAAGGTCTTGGTAGCGCAGCTACCATTCCCGCATCTGTAAGCCGGGGATTGTCTTCTGGAAATCACCGCTGATATTCATACAGTTAGGGATCCTTGCCCACACCTTTCCACCTGGTAAAGCGCGTGCTATAGCATTTGCAACATTTGCTGCTGGTGCACCTTTAGGCGGAGGTACCGGTATTGTCTTCGGAGGTCTACTGACTCAGCTTACTCCGTGAGCGTAATGCCTTCAAGTATTCCCTCCCATTCTGAATTGTATCTATGAAGACAATCATGGCGATCACCTTTCTATCTTGTTTCTGTAAGTCATTTGAGCCTCTATTTCGTTGACAAAACGGTTTATGTTACGGGTAGGGTCTTACCGTGTTGTCGATGATTACGGCCATGATTTCATTTAATCCAGATCACCCGTCTACGGAAGAAGATCAGCGTGTTGACTGGATAGGCGCTTTCTGTACGATTTTACATTCTGCCTTCGTTTCCTTCGCTAACTGGAGTCACAAGTGGTGACAACGGGCCTTGTTTTGATAGTGTTCGTGCTCGGGCAAGGAGAAGTCGCGCCAAAACAATGGTCTACGCCTTGTAAGTATCACAAAACAATGCTATGGGTACTATTAGCACGTCCTACATACTGATTTCTTACTGACCAGATATCATCGCCCTGCTCATCGTTGGAGTCATCTTTGTGCTACTCTTCCTTATATGGCAATACCATCTTGAACGCGTACAAAATACTACAAATAACAATCCTTATCCAATATCTAATTCTTATGTCGTGTCTCTCTCACTATTTGCTCTACACCACCTCCCAACCCCACCACCTATCATGAAGATGTCACTGTGGACTAGAGCGCGAGGACGCGTAGCAGTCGTGTTCTGTATCGCTTGTCTGAATTGGTGCTGCTTCCAAGGTTGGAACTACTGGGCAATCGTAAACATTTTCTTCGCTGGTACTACAAACCTTTTGCTGACTGGGTTGTTATTTTGAAGTTGTATTACCAAAACTACGTCGGATATAGTCCTCTACGCACCACAGTTCGCATGGTTCCAATGTTCGTCACTGGGTTATTGTGCAATGGTTTTGTGGCGCTATTCGTTGACCATATTCCAATGACTATCCTCGTTGCTGCTGGAACGGCTTTGACAGGTTGCTCCGCGCTCCTCTTTGCTGTTATCAATCCCAATGCAGTCTATTGGGCATTCGGCTTCCCCTCTGCCATCATTGCGGTCATTGGGGCTGATTTCGTTTTTGCGTGTGGAACAATGTATGTGGCGAAGAAATGTTTGCCTCATGAACAGAGCGTTGGTGGTGCGGTTTTCCAGACCATGACTCAGGTGCGTGCTTCAATTCGTTGATACTCAAAGAATTCCCTTGTTAAAAGCTTCTATGATTTAGCTTGGGACAGCTCTGGGTGTAACCGTTTCAACCGTTGTGTTTGATCGCGTTCTGGAGTCCCGGGCAGCTGATAACGGAATCGACGTCTCTGATATTGGATCGAGTGGACCGCAGTGGCTAACGCTTCCAGCATACAAGGCAGCGATGTGGAGTTGTTTTGCATTTGGCATGTGTGGTAAGCAGAAAAATCAACCCTTAATAACCTACGAAGTCTCATTCATTGTCTTGTAGCATGCTTACTTACAGTCATCTTTCTCCGTGTTGGCATTATTGGACATCGAGTCAGGCCTTCTCGATCCCCAACGTTGACAGAAGAAGTGGAGGGACAAAAAACTGTGACGAATAGTGCACGACAAAGTGCAGAGAAGGGACAAATTGAGAGGTGACTCGTGGTGCAGGTGAAGCGGCCAACCGAATTCTTGAAAAGTACCCAGTTCTGGCTCAATACAACATCATCATGTACCGATTTCTTGCCTCTTTACACCCGTATCAATCTGCATCTTAAATCCACCATAAATACATGAATCTTAAATACTCACTTACTACCTTAATAGAACCTCGTTATTCTCAGCGAAAGACCACCACCATCTACCCGCTGGTGACACCGAATACACAAATCCTACAACACCAAGTAAGTATGCTGCAATGACCACCCCTTTCCTTCCATCGCCCTCTCCTAACCGCAAATCTTCACGAAAGTCAGGAAAGCCCATGATATTACAGAAAATGTGAGCTGTTATCGGCACCAATACAGAGTAGTGAGTTTGAAGAAATAGGTAGGTACAGAGTGCACCGAATAACGTCGTGTACACCATTTGGAATACTGAGTTCATTTTCGAAGATGATATTAGCATGAATACGATGGAAGACGTAGTGAAACTCACAAGAAATAAGTATTGCTCGTTTCAAAGCCACAGTTGTACGGCCAAGCCTGTTATACGTGTCCCAGGCATGGTGCAGGTGGGCGACACCAAAGTTCAGAGGAGTTGTCAGAACAAGTCCGATCTGAGATGCGGCTAGTGTCGGAGAGAGGAGGTACACGGAAAGTACGCATGCTCTAAAGACAATTTCCTCTGTTATTGGTGCCACAATATAGTTCCTTAATCCAGTGACATTGCAGAAGAGCAGCTTTGTGCGCGTAGAAAGATTTCCTCGCCAGTGATTCCGCGGAGAAAATGAAAGAAATTTTGCATATAACGGGCCGAGAAAAAGAAGAGGCGTGATAAGGTGAGGGGCGACTACATGTCGCAAGGAGGTCAATGATGTTGGAAAAGACGGCCAGAGACCCAACAGAGGCAGTGCAGCCGGTATAGATTGAGTGATCCAGCAGACTGAGGTGATGCATAGTACCGTAGCAATTGTCACAGCGATGAGACGAGCCCTTATAACGTCTGGGTCATCCCTCCAGCGCTCATTGTCTGCCCTTGGCCGCTCCCTGGGCTTGCCAGTGGAATCAACCGCTGTGAGCTGAGCGTTGAATACAAGCCGAGCCTCTTTTGAGACGTATATTGAACCGACATACATGCTGGCGAAGGTGAGTCCAAGCATATGAGCAGTCGTTGATGAAAGCGCGATGTTTTGCATGGTGATCGAAGGAAACACAATTCAGTGTGGTTCGTGCGTAGAGATCTCGTGTCAGGGATCACGCGTACGCGTCTAGTCACAAAGGTGTCACGCTCTCCTTGCACAAAATATATGGCTGCCCGCTCAATCAAAGAAGAAATAGCGAACTGTCTTGGTCTTGAAGTCGCGTCAAATCCGAAGCTTTTGGCAGAGTGTGCGTCGAGAATGATCTTCTCTCTAATGCTCGCTGACGTTGTATCTGCAGGCCAGAAGATCTGCGAGATATACGGGATTACACCTCAAGATCTTCAGTACAAATGGGAGGCTGCAACCTACGATCATACCAATAACTTTGCTTCAGTGCGTGAGGCTGCGCGATTCACATCGGATTCCTTGGCAGGTGTCCGGGAGCAAATCAAGCGAGAACTGGAGCAAGGAAGCGGATCTGCGAAGAAGAAAACTCCAGCACGATCGCTAGCATCTGGTGTAGCTAGTATAAACCGGAATAAGATGCCATTCGCGCTGGGTAGAAACATCCACGCTGCACAGCGTGTACTTGAACCTCAAATCAAGGCCGAGCCAGACACGTTCAACAGCACAGAGCTTTCGGTTAGCTTGAAAGGATCAGGCGTCGTTGGTCCCAGCATGGTGAAATTTAGAGGTCCCAAGAGTGATATGGAATCCAAGAAGAAACGAGCGTGTATGTTAGTCAAGAATGCTACAACATCCTCTGCTGATGACATCTATAGACCGATACATGTTTGAAAGGACAGGCGAAAGAGGGCAAGGTATGTAGCAGGCACCAGGCTTCTTTCTTTTCCCTGCACATTAATGCTGTCTCCTTGGTTCCAGTCTTGGATACTCGGATAGAAGAAATGGCCGAACTGATCCAGCAACATTATGGTATTCAAGAGCTCAATGATCCTGCCAACTCTACTGATGTAAGTAAACCCACTTGATCTGTTCGTTTACTCTAAATAGCCTCTAGGAGGAGGTCTTTGTAGTCGGACGGATCACTCACGACTTGGATTCAGAGACGAAACTTACAGAATCTACCCTTAATCTTGAAACCTCACGGAGACTCTCCGACCATTCTGGTAAACGTATCGCAATTCAATTCGACCCGGCATTAAAGATCAGAGGAGGTGCACAGGGAGCTGGGGGTTTGGGGTTGTTTCCTGGTGCAATAGTTGCTTTCAAGGGGAAGAATGGTGGAGCTAGCTCGTTCTCAGTTACCGAAATCCTGGCAGTATGTATGCGGCGGCCTTGTTCCATTTATGCCAAGTTGATTCCTCGGTTGTAGCTGCCCTCACTAACGAGCTCACCTCACATGAAACCAAGTCCTGACGACGACTCGTTCTCCATGTACGCCGCTTGTGGACCTTACACCTCAGATACGGACCTCAGTTACAAGCCATGGGAAGCATTTATGCAAGTGATCAGGCGGGTAAAGCCATCAGTGCTCACACTGGTATGTCAAACCTTTCACTGAGCGTATCTTTTGCTTATCTCCCCTTAGATAGGACCATTCGTAGACACAGCTCATCCCCTCCTTCAGTCAGGTGAAATAGACGAAGCGCTTTTAGACTTATTTTACCGCATTTTCCTTGACCCTTTACGTGACTTCTTGACCTTGTCTCCGGGATCGATTGTGATTTTGGTCCCTAGTGTGAGGGACCTCATCGGTACCCACGCAGTATATCCTCAATGTGAATTCTCAAAACTTGTCACTAAGTCTGATCCTGTATGTCAATTCATTTGACCATTCTTCGATACTCACTGTAGTCTTACAGCGCATTCGACTTGTTCCAAATCCTGGCGTATTTTCAATCAACGATGTTATTTTCGGTGCTACCAGCGTCGACGTCTTGTTCCATCTTCGTAAAGAAGAAATCATCAAACGGGGTCAAGAAGTTGACTCCGTAGTTTCGCTAACCTCAGAGGATAATGGTGCGGATCCCTTGGCGAATGATTGCAGACACCTTCTACAGCAACGGAGGTGAGCCCGGTCTTCTAAGACGTGCTTGCAAGCTCCAACTGACGAATGTGCAACGTCTTCAGCTTCTACCCTGTATTCCCAGTGCCCCTCGATCTCTGTAGTGAGGTCAATCTAGATGTTACTCATTCCGTGGGACTTCGGCTGGATAATGAAATGGAGGACGTGGCTCCTGATGTGCTCTTCCTGCCTAGCAGACTGCGGCAGTTTTGCAAAGTGAGAGTGCAAATTTACATCGTCGTTCTTTAATGTTTATCTTTCTCTAGACTGTACATACAACCACGGCCATTAATCCATCGACCTTGGTCAAAGGTGTTTATAGCACGATTGACGTGTCCTCTTCGGTCCCTGGGAAAAGTTTGAGGGAGAGATTGAAAGCGGAGGTGGTCAAGATGGAAGGATAATTATGACACCTTTATCCCTAGGCGGGGAGTATGTACTGTGCAATTTCATTTTTGTACAGTATCACTTATCGCTATTTGCAACTGTAGGAACTCTACGCAAAAACTGTATATTGAGACGAGGACTATAGCCTAGTCACTGTAGGTCCCTCTAATTCATTCTAGATCACTTCAGCTACCCAGAGCAACGCACTCCATACCAGAATCCCGCGCCGCGATCCGAGTTTGTTATCGCGTCCGCGATAAATCATGTGATTTCACATGATAAAATTTGTCATGAATTGAATTGAAAACCCTTGAAAGTACAGACTCATATATGGATATTAGTACCTCCCCAATTACTTACGGCAAGGTTGTCATTTACCGTCCTCTCCTATAACTGTCTCTGACTTATCGAACGGAGTGATAATGGACTTCCCAGTCGAACTCTATCGACCCGTCATTGGCTATATCAGCCACCGTCCTACCCTCCTTTCTCTTCTACTTGCTTCTCAGCATCTCAACGTGGAGGCCGAGAGGTCACTGTACTGCAAGTTCGAGCACGTACACAATGCAAAAACCCAGGTCCTCTTCCTCAACAGAATCATAGACTGTCCTCGCGTCGCCCGTCTCGTTTATTCCTACAGATTCGAAATTGACTGGCGAACAAATTTCGGCGCTGACCATGTATACTGGGAACTCCTTCCAAAAGCTTTACGTGCAATGGTGAACTTGAAAACCCTACAGTTCCGCACGAACGGAGGCACGCCTGTGATCGGCCTTTTGGACGGGTGCACTTTCCAACTGGAGCATTGCCATTGGCATTGTCATTCAGACGAGTCACAAATGCAAACTTTTCTTCAGACTCAAAAAAGCCTACGGAGTCTGAGTCTGGGCGGATGGGACGACACACGGTTTCCCGCGCCGTTTGATCAAAACGAGCAGCCTGAGTTTCGAGAAATAGCTGGCTCTTATGGGGTCATTCATGCTTTCCTTCCTGGCCGAGATATCACACATCTACGCTGGGTACCGGACTTGGATGATCCATGGGATATTAGCACTGGGCTAGATGTTGTGGGACTATCGCCGTCATTTCAAAAGCTGAGATTCCTCAAGCTTGGAGGATATTTTATGCGACCACATCTGTGTTCCATTTCGGAGCATTTAACGAGCCTGGTCTTCCTCGAGCTAATGGGGTATGATAAGGTAAGTCTGAGGATTGTGGAATCGACTCGCTGTTATTGACACTGCTACATTCATAGATGGAAGACGCATCCGTCTTTGCTTTGCCTTCAATAAAGGTATTGCGAATTTCAATACGATGGGGTCTCAACAAAATAGCTATCGAAGATCCTCAAGCACGCGCCGAGGAAATTTTTGCGGGATCCAAGTCTTTGCAGTATATAGAAATTGAGGAAGAGTCGACGTACAGAGACCATAACAAGATTCAACAGTACAGTAGGTGGGGGCGAGATGTGGGTATGGTCAACCGCTACGCCACAGATGAGATATGGCCAAGTATCATTATATGTTGAATGCACACCGACCCTACATTACTATACAGGTGGAGGTCTATTATATACATAAATATAGAATAAATATCACGCTATCTGCTTTTCCTCCTCGTCAGTATAAGCGTTGCCTCCCTCGATCGCAGTATCTTTCGAACTACTGCTTTCACTGGTAATGGGGGTAAGAAGACCGTCTATTAGCTTGGAATCACCACGAAGAAAACTGGAATCGACGTCGGGCTCAACATCTTCGCTGTGGGTTTTTGGTGCAGAGTCTGCTGTCTCGCTATCGGGCTTGCTTTGCTTGACCTCCCCTTGTTTCGCATTGGGACCCCAACCTACTCTGCCTTCCAACCACGGCCCAGTCGCACTGGTGTGACATCGAGGACCCTCCGATTCCTGACCTTCGCTCTCGCAACGACACTTCCCTCCGACAGCCCACGGAAGATTTTCTTCATCAACAAGCTCTAGAAGTTGCTCTCGATAATCAGCACCTAAAATATCAACTTTATTTGCAGTTTCTTTCGCTATCCAAGGTCGGATGGCATTCCAGATAATGGTGAATGTCGACGGAGCATTAAGGATGACCAGACGACCCATGCTAGGCGCGGATCGTTGGCACTGAATACGTTCACGTAAAGGATGAACGTACGTTTCTGGGTAGTAATCTTGCGATATTTGGAACGATTTTTGTGCAAGATGTTTCATTTGCCAGAATTTGCTGAGCCTGAACAATGAACAATAATTAGCCGCAAGTATTCTATCGAGGAGACGATGCTCACCCAAAACCCTTGAGATCAATGATAACCAACACTGAATCTATCTCTTTGCCGTATTTCTTGGCTGCGGCAGGGAGTATTTCCCGTGTCAAACATTCCGCGTTGACAATGATCGTTTCCCAATGACGTTCAGGTGTGACACCTTCCTTGGATAACCGTTGTAAATCAAGACCACCTAAGAATTGAAGGTTGAGAGGACGACCAAGCTGTACATTTTGATATGAGAAAGCCACAGGATATGGAGGTAATCAATAACTAGCCTTGTCAGTCTGTGAACGATGTGAACAGCGTGTTGATCGGCGAGAAGGTAGAGACACTGGATGATCACCTTGTGGAACCTGCGAACAATCACTACACAGGTATTGCAGGAGTACGGAAAGCACTCACCACATTGGCCAGCAGTCAAAAACAGCTTCACGCTCAGGATACTAAATAAGCTCTCATTAGTGAAGGTCACAAACAGCGGCTGGCCTGCAACTCGCACATCAAATGGATCTATCTTTTCATAGAGTTCATCTAGTTTAACGGTCTGCCGCCAATTCTGAGCATCGATAAACATTTTCTTCGCGTCCTTGAGGTTGTACTTCCTGGCTCGAAGAAATCGTCTATACAAAGGGGTTTGTGTACGATAATTCATTGAACGAATCGACCACTTGCTTCAAAGTTCCATCGTCAGTGCCTATTGTATCGCCTTCATGTAGTATGCCTTCTGAGAACAGCTCTTCGCGGAACTGAGAGAGTACTTTGTTTTTGAAATCAGATTGGGATGTCGACATAGAAGTTTAAGTTTCAGGCAAGAGAGCTAAGGAGTGTGGCGCTCGTGGGCGCTTGTATACAAAGTGGGAAAAGATCTCGTGTGTGCATTACGTAATAACTCCTTCCAGGTGAGACTCAGAACTCAGACAGTCACCTACAGTCACTGAGCCCACCATCCCCATGACCTACAGCACCCTACACAGACATGCAATTATGACCAGAAAGAAGACTGAGGAACGGAGTCGAGCGAGAGTCTAGGGAGAATTGCTTGCAGTTCAAGAAGAATTCGAGCCTCAGCTGATTTCATTTTGTGTCACCGTTGTTCATCCCGACCACAGAAGATTCTGCTATTCATTACTGTCAACCATCCTTTGCAGAAATGGAAGTCAATTTCATCTCCATGCGTTGCTTTAAATAAATCGACAGGATGCAAATACTGGCATGGTATCCATCATGGTATCATACCAAGTTGTTGCTATCATCAACACAGGAACTTGGATCACTTCTAAAAGCACTGCAGTCTAGTATGACAGGCAAAGTTCAAAACTGGAGTACAATCGCGAGTCGGAGACCCAGGATACGAACAAATCTCTTCTCTTCTACCAGTATCTTGAAGTGTTCCACTTTCATCATTCATTGATCTCAATGCACTCTTTTTTATGGGTTACACTCCTACTCTTATCTCGACATGCGTTCTGCGTTTTGAATAATTTCACTGTTGACGACAGCGATCCTTCTATACGTTATTCCCCTGCGGGAGCTTGGAATGCAAGGAATGCAGCTCAAAATTGTACGGGGTGCTCCGCACAACCAGATCCAGAGGAAATGCTTCAAGGTACCTGGCACGATGGCACGGTACGTGCATACACTTGCCTCGCAGGATGATTCACTCATATTGGCTGCTCAGTTCAGTCCGACTGCTGGCAGTAGCGATCATCCCAATATACCTCTCTTTGCGAATATAACTTTTAATGGTATGTCTTCACTGGCATGTGAGCCATGATCATACTCGCTAATACTCATCTTCAGGCTCAGCAGTATATGTATTCTGCACTTTAGCGGAAAGCACAACGGCGCCGGACGGGAACTCGGACATGGCATTCTACATTGATGGACAATTCATGGGCACTTTTGCTAAAGCAGCACCAGGCTTCAATGATATCTATGAGTACCGATACCTTGTTTTCTCAATTGATACTCTTGCATTGGGAGTACATACACTGGTTCTCCAGAATGGCTATATGAACGCCCTAAAATCTCTCGTTCTACTCGATTATATCGTCTATTCGTATGTCCTATGAACACTCTTCGCATACCTCATCTCAGATTTGCCCCTAGCCTCGACGACGGGATTGGAAGTACTGAATCCCCATCTCCTTCAGACTCTAATCCCGCTCCACCCTCATCTTCATTGCCCAATGCTTCTGTGACGGCTGCGTCTCATGGCGATTCACGTAAAATAATAGCTTTAGCTGTTACAATTCCCATCATCGTACTTATTCTATCCCTTCTTCTTTTTCTTCTACGAAAACGATGGAGACAACATCAGACGATTCTCGAATCCCATTTTAATTGGCATCACAGGAAGCGTGACACCGTCGTTCCTGTTGCCAAACCTGCCTTGTCTTCTTGGATGATCGAACCGCTCTCCCTTCCGCCTTCACATCCTTCATCCGGGTACGTCAATGGCACTGGGCGGCCAGCTACCAAGTCAGTCCCGTCTGCGCCGACAGCGTCTTCACAACAAGGCCCAATCGAGATGCCAAGACGTTCGCATCGCTCTGCGGTTTCGTCTAGCGCTTCGGCGTCCTCGTATGGGAGAGTGATTTATATCCACAATCTTGATACGTCGTAATCATTCTTTTCGACCCTCGAGACAACCCCTTGGGAAATAAGAAGGCAGTGTTTCTTCTTGGTAAACATTTCAGCACCGTAAGATGAGAGTCTCGCAGGATCACGACGTACAATTGGATCGCGATGTGAGCAGTCACTTGCAAGATGCGATTGCTATACACCGGTCCAACGTGTACGTCTCATCAGTATCAGCACATTTTGTCACTGTCAAACACGATTCACCTTTTTTTTTTGCTTTCGATGCAGTTGAAACTTGTCGTAACGACTTTTCGACCACGGTCCTCCACGGTCTTGGCTGAAGCTGCAGCCACCAATGGGGGCTGGTGTGAAGATAGAATGATGTGATATATATTCGTTTTTCAGAAGGCAGGAAGAAAGCTGAAGAAAGCTGGAACAAAGTTCTCCTAATTTAAATCATTAACATCACTAAGTTATTTTTGTGTATGTAAACTTGAAATGGACCCCGAGTTAGCTTCCTCCCGTCGTATTCATTTCGCTTTATGTAGGGTTTGGGGCATCTGAACAGTGAAAATGCACCTCCATCTTCATTGATAACTGCTTCCACTAAGTATGCACGACATGAACTCCAAGATCTCACCCAAAGAGAGACTATCTTTGGTTGGCATGTACCTACGACTGCGTAAGTAGTCTCCTCTTTCACTTAATGTAGGGTCTTATACAAGTGTTATTCCCTCAAGCATTCAGCCTCCTCGCTTCCATTGCCCTTTCCCCATTTCTCGCGCGCACGAGAGGTAAAGGGATCAACCGTGTGATCGCAGAGGCAGTCGCGAGCTTCTTCATAACACATTGTTCCCCTCGCCAGCTTCAGCATTTCCTTGGTCCATCCACTGAGAAGTATATCCAGTGGGCAAAGAAGAGGTCTCTCCAACCAATAGTTGAAGATCTGAGCGGAAGTGAGACCGCCAAATTGATGTGGCTGACGGAGAAAAGGACAGATCGAGTTCTGTTCTACATTCATGGTATGTAGGCTTCACGGAGGAGTGTTTGATTCTGCTGCTGAAATGTTTGTGTTTAGGTGGAGGGTATATGTCGCCGCATACAGATAATATGGTCGGGTTTTGTCCTGGTCTTCGGAAAGCTCTGCTCCAAGAGACTGGCGGAGAGTTAGATTTTGGAATTGCATCTTTGGTGTACAGTATGAGATACTCCTTACAAGATTGAAACGCTGTTTTGACCTGCATCTTTTCCATTAGCACTTCATCCGGCCACTTTCCCAACGCAGCTTACTGAATTCATACTCGCACTCACCCATCTAATTTCCTCCGGTGTGTCTCCGGAGAATATCATCCTCATAGGAGATTCTGCCGGTGCAAATCTCATCATTCAATTCATCACACACACTCTGCGACCAGTGCCAGACGTGATTCCATCTCCCTTCCGTGCAATCGAAGGCATAGACGTACCCCGGAGGCTCCTGAGAGGGATCATCCTTGTGTCACCTTGGATCTCACTTGGTACACCTACACCTTCCTATGCACGAAACACGAAATACGATTTCGTTAACGCGAGTGCCTTTACGCGTTGGGGATCATGGTACATGGAACGGGTGCAACCATCACACATCCCTTGGATCAAACCCTCGTCTTCATCGTCATTCAAAGGACTGGAGACAATGGTTTCGCGTGTATTGATAACGGCAGGAGGTCGGGAGTGCATCCTGGATGACGCCACGAGTATATTTGACATGATTGAGGAGTTGCAGATTCCGAAAGAGAATTTGACTGTCACGTTAGATATTGAGGAGAAAGGGATACATGAGGACTCCATCCTTGACATCGAGTCGCCGCAAAAGTCTGATGGTGGATTTAGTGATGCAACGATGAGGCAAGTGAATTGGATCAGAGAGGCGTTTGAGGCATAATCAGACAGGAAACCTCGATAGCGAATCGAGAGCCCTTTTTCATACGATGTATTAGTTACCAAGTTTGAGCGGCACGAATAAGCCTGCCCTAAGCTCCCGGCGGTCACATGTCATGACGAAATGAAATTTCAACAATATCAACCCTTCAATCAGAACTATAATGGCCAACGCCTCAATATTCATACAAGATGCCTGCTACCAGCACCGATATATACGATCTAGAGACACCTCGCTTATTGTGGAACGCCCTGAACGGCTTATTGCAGCCAAAATTGGCTTGGCTGCCGCCGTGACTCGAATACAGGAAGTTGTCGGAAAGTCAACAGGGGATCCGAATGACTTGGTCGCTGCACTGGACAAACTAACCCTGGGCTCTCGATCGAGCGACATCACAGCCCCGATAAATGTCGTTCACAGCTCCGCCACTCTCGATATACTCAATCATCCCGCAGTCAGATTCACTCATGGTTTTCCGGATCCCAATACAGCCAAGGATTCCAATGAATATCTCAGGAATTTGAAGAAATGGTCAGAAGATAGTATAGAGAAAATATCGAAAGGGGACTCAGAGATTCCTCAAGAACTAGCACAGGGGGATTTATATCGTGCGCCCAACCGAGTTACTCGTATTTCCATTTGATTTATACTCTATACAGTCTGTCCAGAATCTTTGAACGCAATTCAAGGTGCCTTAGGCACCGTGTGCGAATCCATCGATACTGTAGTTGACCCTAGTCCATCGTCATCCAAACGCGCTTTTGTAGCAATTCGTCCTCCTGGGCATCATTGTGGCGAAGATACACCTTCGGGTTTTTGTTTCGTTAACAACGTAATAGTTGGAGCAGCCCATGCCCATCTCCAACACGGAATTCATCGCGTCGTCATCTTCGATATCGACCTTCATCATGGTATGTTTTCATCGAAATGCACCCTGAATTATTAGCGCTCATTCTTCGCAAGGCAACGGAACCCAATCTCTTGCTTGGGCCATAAACGAAGAGACACAGAGACAAAAATTAGAGGCTGAGGCAAGGATAGAGGCTGGGAACTCATTCCCTGCAACTATTCCTGGCTTGCAGGTATACTACTCATCCATCCACGACATCCTTTCGTATCCATGTGAAGATGGAACACCTTCCATGGTTCAAGCAGCATCAGTTTCAATATCAGGTGCACACGGACAATGGATCGAGAATGTACATCTAAAAGATCATGCCAAAGAGGGTGATTTTTGGGGCCTGTACGAAGAGCATTACAAGAAAATCATCCACAAGGCGGAGGAATTCGTCCAATCCACAGCTACGAAGAACAACGAAGATGTGCTGGTATTCATCAGGTACGGCATGTGAATTCTTTCAGTGCTGGCCACAGATTGATTTCCTTCCAAGTTGCGGCTTCGATGCATCGGAGCACGAATACGCATCCATGTCGCGACATGGACGAAAGGTGCCTACAAACTTTTATGCTCAATTCACCAGGGACGCTCGTGCATTCGCTGAAAAGCACGCGAAAGGCCGAATCGTGAGCGTACTGGAAGGCGGTTACAGTGATCGTGCACTTATCTCAGGAACATTCGCGCATTTCTGTGCACTGGGCCTCTCCGAAGAGCGTACCTGGAACGAGACATGGTGGAATAAGGATAACCTTGACGCATTACAAAACGCTACAAAGCCAAAGAAGCCCAGGGGCCATGTTTCTGGACCACTCTCTGCGCCGAAGACAGACCTTGAACCAGAGCCTTGGCTCAAACAGGCGGTATCCATTTTCCAGCATCTTGAGCCCATACCTTTCAAAACCCCAAGAAAAGGTAAATCTATTCTCGTAGAACCGTCGTCGAGGACGCTACGACAAAGGAAGGTCGGGAATGCATCTTCGTCGAGCCCAGCGTCCGCGAAATCGAAACCGGAAAAAAGTGAAGCGACCGGGAAGGGTATGCCTCGGGGGAAGATAAACTCCTCTCTTTCGAAAAGCAAAGGGAAGAAAACCAAGCCAGGAGTCGTTACTGAAAGTACTCGGTCGGAAGGACAAGCTGAGGATACAGATTCGTCCACTGAATCATCTAGTACATTGAGCTCTATGTCGGACTCGGATGTCGACTTACCAATCTCTGCTCCATCAAAGAAGCTTCCAAGAGTGATACTCAAACTGGGACCTCCACCTAATTCATAATGTGTTCAACATCCAACACAAAGATGGCTATGTATGATTTACTGTAAATAGTACAGGGAATACGAAAGATAGCATTTTCCACATGTAAAGTGGGGGAGGTTGATAGAAAATCTTTTGTACATGCCAAAACACAAGCTTCAGGAAGTGATTGTAGAGAACTCTTACTGATAAGCTTCCGGACAGGGCAACACTGCGGCCAAAATTCAACACCCATTATAATCGATGAGCTTGAAGAACGGGCAATGTCTAGAAATGGCATCCAAAGATATCTCACAATTTGATACAACTGGTTTAAAGGTCTTCATATTCTCAACCTAGAACCAAGAGTGCTGGAAGAAGGGTCAACAATAATCTAGAAACCCTTGCAACTTGGTCGCAGTCCGCGGCGGAAATTTAAATGCTAGTAGTTTATCGCTGAAGACTCTCGCGATCCGGGCCACACCTTCCTTCAAAACTGTGATAGAACTAGGTTATTATCGAGTCCCAGGAGTCAAATAATTGGAATAGTATTCACCGCTTCCAACAAGACCCAGAGCATCATGTGCTTTCTCCACCTCTATCCTCTTTGTCTCGATTTCCTGTAACTCTTTCGGTGATAAATTTGCATCTGGGGATGGCGCTTTGTAGAGTGTGTTGAGCTCCATCTGGTACTCTTCGATAGCAGATAGGAACGATAGCATCGCTTCGATTATCTTGGGGGCATCGCGTTGAACGACGCCGTATCGATCTTCTGAGAGAGATGCACAGACTAGATGCGACAACACTGATGAATAATAAAATCAGTGTGCGATTATATGGGTTCATGGGTATGAAAAATACCTTCTACAGCTAGCACGTCAAGTTCTCGGAAAGGTATACAACCTTCAACAGTTTTACTCAATCTGTCTTCTGTCCACCACTCTCGCCAATGCTTCACGGTTCTTCTAACAAAATTTGGTGCATGACGGTCAACTATGCCTTCGGCCACCGCATTCAATCCTCCAGTGATTTTCGGCATGATTTCTGTTGCTCCAATGACACTCTTCACCACCTCGCCCTTGCTTTTCTCTAACTGAGGCAACACTGCATCCTCGACAGTTTTAATAAGTCGCGGTACATGAATAGATTCGGTGCCTTCATCTACTGCTTGCGCCAAAGGGCCATCTGACGCAAAAGAGTCGAGAACAGCACGGATGGGAGAGCTCTTCTCTTTTCGAAAGATGTCTTTTCTTAGTAACGGAGTAGGCGTAGCAGGTAACGGAGGCTCTGGTTTGGGCAGAGGAGAAGCTGCCGGTGGCGGAGGTGCTGGTGCGCCTCTGCGTAGCAATAGTTGATAATCGTTGCCGAGTAAAAGAAGACAATCTCGACATAGCTGACTCCACTGATTGGGGGAGTATTTTTGATCTGCAAATAAATCAGAACGGCAAGCAGCAGCAGCTGGTGATTCGTCTGAAGCAATATCCTTCAACTCCGACAGAGCAAAGAATTTCATTGTTCTATCGCGGGATGACAGTCCTGAAATCAAAACGACGGATGAGTCGCTGATAAGGTGCGATAATTTGATAGGCTAAACACGTATGTAAGTTCGATTCAGAGGCACAAAAGTCGACGGTGCACACCTGAGGAATCAATACGTCGAACAATAATTCGGAAATCTCCCAGACAAACATCGTGGTGAAGCTGATAAACCATGCTCGGAACAGCAGCCCAATGTGAAAGAATGGTAGCAGTAAAGTTATGGATCCCCGAACGAAGTGGCCTGTAAAAGGCCGCAAGATTATAGGAAGTAGCGGGAATCTATATAGCACCGGGAACAATATTCGGATGGTGGCAAAACTGAGGGACGCGCAGACGAGGGACGCAGAAGAGAACACGATGACCACGACAAATACCCGCATCAACTCGAAAATATTGAGTCGATATTGGTTCTTTGAGAACCGAATAAGTGTTTCTCATGAAACAGGCGATAATTACTCACCGAAGCAATTGACCATTTAAAGGCAAACCGATCGAGCATAACATTCCGCAATAGAGAACCAGATGCCAATGTTAACTGAGAAAGTAGAAGAAATAGTAGTCGGCCATTGAGATAGTAGGGATAACGTCTGATGATCTTGTTCAACGTCTTTCGAAACAACAAAAGACACAACACAAACCTGGATTTCACAAAGAGTGATAGACGGGGATCCCCGTGAGCTTTTGGTTCATTTATGTAGGCCAAAAGAACGTGCAGGATAGTTCCAGCAATTGCGGAGGCCGAATAGGTCATCAAGGCATATTTGGTAGACTTTTTTGACTTAGCTGAATGCCATATTTTCGCAGGGGAACTAGCAATCGTTCGTGATGCTGGAAATAAAGATTTCAGGATAATGGTGTTGGATTTCAAGTATTAATTTATACCAGTCAATTGAGTTTTGCGAATGACAATGACCGGTACGACAACTGCCAACCAAGTCATTGCCGTCACCACTAGGGTTGACGGACGAAACGGGACAGCTAAGAGCGTCTTCAGACCCACTGCATCACGACCGCCAATACCCCAGATTGTCCAAAAAGTAGTTTGCAGCCAACAACAAACTACTGAAATTGTGAAGATTCGGTTCGTGAGGCGCTGGCGAAGGATCGACTTTATCAAAGGTTCGTATGTTTGAGACGCAGGGGCAACGGAAGGAGAGGCTCGATTAGCCAAATTGGATGGTATGGCACGTATAGGTGTCGTTGTACGCGACCTCGGGGATGCCATTGTGAAGACGCGGGTTGAGAATCTGAACCCGTTCCAGTCTTGAATCAGTCACGTTTTTGAGTTGATCAGCCCTAACCCTACATAAAGGCTACTAGGTACGATTGGGATACAAGTTACAACTACATTGTTTTTACCAAGTTTGAACAATTACCAGCTGCCTCTCAGTGAGAGCCAGGATTACATCACGTCCCCCAATGCGGAAAGCACCAACACCAAGTAAAGCCCCGCCAGCACCATCACCAATTTTTAGAATCGATTGCTTTGCCCAAACTTCCGAGGGCTTGGCACATCGATACACATACATATTCCCACCACCATTCCGCAGGCCGCTCTCCAGCGCAAACACGAGATTCTCGTTGTGGTGGGTAAAACGAACGTCTTGTTTAGACGCTAGCACGAAACCAAGAGCTGGGAAGGTAGAAGTATGAGTCCATTTTGCAGTATCAGAATCCGATTCAGTAGATATAGGCTGAAGCGCATAGGTCGGTCCATCTAGCCCTTCTTTCAACACGAGTGAAAACGGAGTGCGCATGCGATGGCCGGGAAAAGGCGTCGATAAAAGTGTAAAGGGGTCTTCATGGCCTGGATTAGACCAGGACGGCGACGACCCATCCAAGTGGACCCAAGTTATGACTGCCGTGCGCCCAACTGAGGAATCAACTTCTTCATCCATTTCTCCTTCCGCAAGACTGGGAACACCCTGGCCTAAACCTAGACCACTCGCATCTTCTCCAGTGAGCAAGGCAGCAGTGTATTTCTCCAAAGATTCTCGTATATGCCACAGCTCAGACGGGTCAAGGGTCTCCGGCACTTCCGCATCTTCTGGGGATAACTCAGCTGCTGCGGATTTCCCTGCGGATGCGAACACCTGCATCCACTTGGTTCCTTCATGTTGTTTATCCAAATGCAGAGTGAGAATGCCAAAAGAATGCTCAGCGTCCTTATCCCACGTCCAGTAGCTTGAAGATGGTGATACGCCATCCCAGAACGCTTTGGAAGAAAATGACGGTAATGTTACGACATGCGCTGAAAGTGAATCTGAAATAGAAAGTATCAGCGAAGTAGTTGAAAACTTGACATTGATCGCGGTTTTCGGCGTGGTAGAGGGTAGAGGAAATGCGACAGTGACCGAATCCGAAGTCTGGGTCCATGAATAAGGCGGCGGTCTTGCAGGATCAGCATTTAAGTTTTCACCCGTTCGAGGAATTGGGGCAACCTCATCGGGAGATGGTTCGTATGGTGGTGAAGTAACGACCTTCAAGTCACGGTAAGGAGATCCGCCGATAAGCATAAAGGCTTTGCGGGACGCATCATACTTGGATAGAATCGGGACCTCATCTCCTCGTCGATTCCACAGAACGGACATCGTTTGAGCAACCGCAGGAAGTTCTTTCAGCGATATATTCACTTCGGCAGCCCATATATCAAAATCTACTGGCGTAGACTTTTTCGTAGAAGCGTCTGATTTTAGTCCGCGATGACTGGAGGATAATAGTGCAACCGCAGAATCAGGCGATACCCAATCAATGGATTTGATTAGGAAAGGCTGAATACTTCCATCCACTACCAGTTGGTAAATTCCTGCAAGGTTGAAAGCGCCAAGCGAGGTACGAAGCAAGTACATATATCCATATCCATCACCGACGAGTAAAAAGTCAGAGGATAGGTAGGAAGCGGAGGGATACTCTGAATGAAGTTCAGCGACGGATGAAGATATCGGTTTTGGGAGCTCATAAACAACTCTGAATGAAGGTAAAAGAGTTTCCTACTTGAAACGTTAAGATTTCAAAAGCCCGTCTTCGGATTGAAATATACTCACTTACTGGAGTTATATCGATCAACACTATATTATAATCTTCATCCACATAGACAGCGCTCGTTCCTTCGTTGTTCAGTGCAAGATGATTATGAGTGATCTTGCTTTGGACTTCATGGAATGAAAGCCAAGACTGAGTGGAGGCAGTCGCCTGAGAAGCAGAATGCTGGAGAGGGTGCCGAACTACGACTTGATTCTGGTCAACAAAGTCGAACTTATACCCTTCAAATTTAGGATTCAGCAACTTTCTGTTAACCCTAAAAGTGCTCATGAGAGAAAGAGGTTTGGTCACATGTACCCGACGCGAGCCGACATGATCAGGAGCCCACAAAAAGAGATTAATTTTCGCGTTCTTCGACGTCTACAATCTCGCTGGGTCAACTCTCTATCTATCTTTAATATCCATCTGCTTTCTTGATTCGTTTATGACTGGTAAATCATCGGTTACTTATTACTTTTGCAAGCGCGTGTTGGGTGATTATTATGTATTCTAGACGCCAATATCACGAACAATAGGGACGAGGCAATGCCAATTCCTATACGAACTTCCATGACTTCCTCTGGTAATACATCTCGCAGGTCTTCAACGGAGACCCGAACCACTCGGAACAGTCGTTCGAGCTCTTCAAGGGACCACTACAAAACTTCCTCCTCCAGTAGAGAGCTAGCGTTGCTTCTGGCTGTAGAAAGAAACAAGTCAGATTCGTTGAAACTAAGCCTGGATGAAGCACAGAAGGAACTAGCAGCTCAGAGACGCCGTATTGAAGAGGCGGAGATGAACCTGTTGGAATTTACCTCCAAGTTCATGAGGGCGAACAAGGACCGCCTTGAAGCTCTTCACAATGCTGCCATTGCTACAGAAGAGCGAGAGTAAGTTCTAACTCTAAAGTTAATCAATAATGGTATTAATGGGCGCTTGTGACAGACTGTATCGATTGCAGCTCCTGGCAGCTCAAAATGACATAGACAGGGCAAGAAACATCGTCAAAACTATTGACGAGCGGCGTGTACAGGCTGAGAAGGATGCTGCAAAATATAAGCGTACTGCGAGAGAGCTACGAGAGGAACAGTTGGTCATGGCTGCTCGAGAAGAAGGTCGCAGAATAGGTTTTAGAGAAGGTTTACAACGAGCTAGAGCGGAAGTAGGCTTTCTGGACATAGGTGAAGATGGCTATGTTACACCTCCAAGTAGGACCCGCCTAGATTCCGTGAGCGATGAAGATCGAAGTACATTCTACAGTGATGAACTCGGCGAAGAACCAGATCCTATGCCACGACCTATGCCCTCTGAACCTCCCAGCATTCGCAATGAATCGCCCCACCCCCAGCCTAGTCCGCACCCTCAAGATATTCCTATTCCAGTTGCACCTCCCCGCCCCCCAAGTAGTGCAACAGGTCAGATACACCCAATTCCTATCCACAACATGCCCATGTCACCTCGCCACCCTCCTGTCAATATTCCACCGGATGGCATGATTCCCCTTGATAACGCGTCTGGAAATGGGATTCAGCTTCCGCCTCCTCATGAACTGTCGCCCATGCCTCCAATTATGGAACTCTCTCCTGCGCCTCCTCCTCCACAGGAACTAGACGAAGAACCTAGAATAGTCCCCCCACCGGGATCGCATCGCACCCCGATGTATGCTACCCGTTCGGATTATCGTCCGAGCCATTCTTATCGAGGGCAGTCTTCACCAGAATCCAGTTCTACTGCTATGTCACAGTTCGACATGCTAACCGAACCGCAAGATATAATGGCGAATCTTAGTCCGATGAGTGCAATTCCTGAGGTAGCGAGTGGCTTTACCAGTCCTAACCCTCCCTCAATGCACGGAGGCGATCTTCATAGAAGTGGCTCCATGGTAGGTTGAATGGTTCATCGTCTAGTTTCCCATCCCTATCATCCCTCTTCTAGCGCAGTACAACATCAGCTCGCCGCTCCCCATCTCCGATTCCAATGCCACATCCTATGCAAACCCCACGGACTCAACAAGAGAATGTTCCGGATGTAAACGTGAATTATTATTCTACGAACCCCACCCAGAAAGTGGGACATAAACAGTCGATGGTGTGTTGAATATACCGTCCACTCTGCTACCGTCTTGTGCACTAATATTCCCCCGGTTAGTCTAGTATAGCTTCATCTAAACGTGCCAAGAGTCCTCCTTCGAGCCGCCACCGACCTTATTCGCCCCCGCAGATAGGTAACATATATACAAATCCGCACTACCAAACACCAAATGATACACAAGAATATGTAAGGATAACTTCATCAAGAATGGCATTCTATTCTACTTCCAGACTTTCAAAATCTGACTCGTTACTTCTGCCAGCTTAGCCAAGGTAATGGTCGACGGTCACAAACACCGACCCAGAGAAGTCGTACGCCCTTTACGCAAGAGGAACCACCGCAATTTGTACCGCCCGCGCCATCGTACTCACCACATACTTCCCAAGAGTCATCGCACAAACCCAGTAGGAAATCCTCGATGGTAAGAATACCCTTTTTCGAGATCTGCGCTCAAATCTTGTGGATAGACGAGTGCAGCCTCCGGTAGCCGTACAGCTGGGACCAGATCACACACCAGAAGTCCCCCTGCAGCAGCTCCGCCAACGACTGGAATGTACACCACTCTAGCTCCTCCCGAATTACAGGTAGAAGCTAGTTCGCCACAGTCAAGTAGTAGTGGTGATTACAGCGTAGCTATATTATCTCCGGTACGCCTTTTCGGGATATCATCAAACAATGACTTTCACAATTTGTCTAATTCATTATACAGACCCCTCCAGGCTCTGCTCACAATGATAATGAGGAAGGCGTACGACGAGCTCCCTTGAACGAATTCTTGAGCGCAAAAGACGCTGAGCGCCCCATGCCTATGCCTGGGTCTCCTCGGGCTCAATCTCCATCCCCGCGTTTGCACCCAATGAGCATTGCGCAGAGCGATGATCCCTCGCCATTACCCACTGCTCCGTTCGGATCTCCAAACATCGGTACTCCAATAGCTTTAGGAGGCGGTGGGATCTTCATCCCTTCGGGTTTCACCCCCAGACAGACACCGAGGCCTGGGCTGGCATCGTCTCCTGATCCTAATGCAAGCTCTACTTCACCCGAAACAGGCTTGGAGGCCCAGTACTCCTACAACTCACTCGGAATGTCGACAAACCCTCATCGTCCTGTTATTCCCGACCCCTCGTTACTCGGTCCAGCGGATTCGGACACTGACTCCGAAGACCGGGTATCATCAGGAATGAATAGTGAAGCGAACACTTTGACTACACCTCCCACTGTTGCGCGAGGACTACCTTCTCAACGTGGTCGTGGTAGTCGGGGGCAAGCTACATCAAAGAAAAAGAGACGTTGAGTATGTGATATTTGTGGTGTGGTTACTATGTAAGTTGCTGCCTACGTAGAATTGATTTCTTGTGTGCATGATAAATATGTTGCATAAAACGGCGTCAACAACGTGAGGGGATGCACTACATGTACATGAATACGAAAGATATATTAATTATACCGTCGACGATTATATCAAACCGCCTACTCCAGCAAACACTTGAGATATGTACAATGCGGGTACAATGTGCTACACGAAGGATATCAATGGGACAACGGTACGATGATTAACGTGCACTTGAATAGAAGCCCAGAATAAGAGAAAAGAGAGTGGGGAATAAGCTATGAGAGAATGATACAGAAGCAATACAGCATGTTACACCTTCAGGGGATCTTCAGAAGTATCCATCAGACCCTCTGCTGCAACCACTGGACTCGCTTTATCTCCACCTGGTTCAGACTTTAACTGAGGAGCAGGTGTTACAGGTCCTCCATTTGCCTGAGGGGCAGGAGGTGGTGGAGCCTCACCCTGCAACTTGGGATGTGAAGTATCGCCCTCCGTAGTACTGTCAGAATCTGGACTGTCGTCACTTCCATCCTGCCGGATATCTTTCTCAAATTCTTCGAGTTTGGCTTTAAGATTTTGGGTAGCGTCTAAGCCATCGTCGTCCTCATCGTGGAGAGTTGCCCCAAGACCCAGAGTCTCCGTGAAAAAGGAACTCGTCGAGTCTTCGCCATCATCTTCATCGTCGCTATCGTCTCCTGTGAACATCAACGAGGTAGCACTGCTGAGAATGCCACTTTCACGATTGAAAGAGATCCCACCAGTACTACCCAACACTCGAGTAAAACTAAGGCCAGGCGACAGGAACGAAGGCTGTTCTTCGTATTCCAGCAAGCTCGCTTCTCGAGCTTGTAGTGCTTCTCGCCGTGCTTTGAACGCCGTGAGACGGCTTTGAGCGTAGAGTTGGGGAAGGACCGAAGGAGTATCAAAACCGTATTTGCTGTCAACCCGGTTTTTTATCCATGCATACCACTCTTGCTTTGTGCGTCCATGAAGAAGCGCAACGATAAGCACTGTCATGTTATCACAACCAATACCAGCTCCGGCCGATGTATCGGGAGCGAGACAGTGTTCACACATCATTTCCCCAATTTCGCTCAACTCTTTGCCTTCCGCGACTTTGGAACGGACGAAATTGACAGCTTGTTGGCTGGACAAGCAGTCCCAGATCCCTGCAAAGAACAAGGTCAGAATGGATGTACTGAAACTGAAGTATGGGCTAATACCATCACAAGCGAGGATAAGGAATTCGTCTTCTGGGTCAATGTTATGTACTGTGATTTCGGGATCTGATGTTATGATCTGCCTCTCAGGGGGAAGGTGGGGATTCTTCTTGAATTCGAAGTCGCCGATAGCTCTGGACAAAGCGAGATTGCCTGCAGAGGAATGTTATCGCAATTTATAATTAAACAATGTTATATGAACGCACCATTGACACGACCATATTCAACATATCCACCAGCACCTGAAATCCTGGACTTTTCCGCTGCATCTCAAATCAAAAAGGGTAAATATGAATTGTATGGGGAGTTTCTAACATTCGTTCGTTGGCTTGTGATCAAAGCTGAGGGGTTTCACTTCTCCCTTGACACTAAGAACAGATCGCGAATCGCCAGCATTGGCCTGTGAAGACAGATTACCGGAGATGAACAGCAAAATGGGCTATCAGTACGTACAACGTATATTTTGTCCTTCGTCACTAATGCGGCCACGGCAGTGCATCCCGACGGGTCTCGTGCATGTGCGGGACCTGGTATACATGCTGTGAGTGAGCATAGCGAAGAATATAACGCAATAACTCACTAGCGCGGATGTCTTCGTCGGTACCCAAAAAAGCCCTTTTGAGAGCCGCGTCATATGCCTTAGATTGGTATGACTCCTCTGTGACTAGCCTCTTGTGAACATTCTGGCCAGCAAACTTGGCCACCGTTCCACCTTGCATACGTCAGATGAAGACTGAGAGGGTTGGGGAAAATGACATACCCCCATGACCATCATAAACAGCAAAAAAAGCATTCCGCTCGTGTTTATCGTCATCAAGATCCAACACAATGGCATGGGAGTCTTCCATCGCTATTTGCAGAAGAAAAGCGGATGTCAGATAGTTGTTTATCCGCAGCGATAGTGACGCACTGATTCTCCATCCCTGCATTTCAGTTATAGCGTATGAGAACCTGTCATTTTCGCCAGACTCGCTGGTTTTTTTCGTTGCTAATAATCAAGAATGTTTGAGAATTCCGTCTTGGGGGGTGTGATCGCAAAAAATCAGGAAATACCTGGTGCAGAAAGGGTTTGACCCTGAAGGAGAATGAGCCAGGTACAATTTCATGGAAATTTGCTAGATTGACGTACCATTTTTCGAGGTTCTCGATGTCAAGGAGATACGATAGTCGGGGAAGCCAAACAGGCAGCGAAATTGTGGAGAGATGAAAAGATGTCGATGGTCGTAAAAATCAAAAGGAAAGCCCCAGTCACACGATTGAAAGTAACACTGGAGTAACAGATCCTTAACGCCGTGCTGGCACGGCAAATCCCCGACTCTGAAGAAAGCACCGTTGATCATGCAGTGTGAAATGTGCCAAAATTTAATTCATATGTTCATGAAGTATTATGTATCCATCTAACTATGTGAGCTTCATTTGGTAGTCCCAGTTGCAGAATTTGAGCCTTCTCTCCCGTCATGGCGAAGTGCGGGCGTTACAAATAGAAGCAAATATATACCGTACAATGCAAAACTGAGAGCAGCGCGTTGCAAGCGCCTCGCTTCACGACTTCATCTATCTTTGTATCACCATGGCCGAAAGCAATATCCCCGGGCAGAATGGGATTTGCAACGATAATAAGATCAGTACACTGTGTTTGTGTTGTTTTTCGTTTGTTGTAGCAAACAATAGCATTTAATATTCTTTTATTTTTGTAGTTGAAGGCGCTGCCTGGGATATCACTATTCCTTCCTCCGACAACTGGCTGTTTCGTCTACACAAACAGAATTTGGAATGTGCTGCAGATGGGTTCCCCTCGTCGAGCACATCCACCCATGGCGAAATTGTCGCATTATCTGACTCCGGTGCCGTGCTGGAGATTCTGTTTCAAATTATTTATATCCGTCCTTCGCCAGCGTTGGAAAAGTTAGACTTCCAGGTTTTGGCACTGATTGCGGAGGCAGCAGACAAATACGGTATCTTCAATGCAATGTATGCTGTTCAGTTTGCATTAAGGTTTATCGGATTTTGTCTTTCTCTGCAAGCTTGATAACAATGGGTTTCATGCAATTTCACGACAAAATTCATATTATCCTACATACGAAGGACGTTTTGCGTTTTGCCACGAAATACCATTCTCCGTCGATAATCGCTCAGGTGCCACTCAAATTTATCATCGACACACCGTTATCAGAGGTCGACGATGTTCTCCCTCCGTACATTTACAAACATTGGGTAATATATGGCGATGTTCATACCGTCCATTGCAGAGCATTTATCGCGAGTATTGGGTCGAAAATCTTGATCGGATAAGTTGCAGCAATTTTACCCTTTCGCGCAAGGTAGTCTCCTGCAAGTGGATAAAATGGATCACCATCCAACCTCACGCTTAAGCGTCGCAGGTTTACAGCATGGGTGTCGTCTACAAATGTACAAATGCAACACATTGAATTCAGCTCAGTCTGCAGCGGCATGACGTGTGTATACGTACTGGCAGCAGCACTATCAGATGAAAGGGTACTTTCGACCCTTCCTTCAACCACACCGCCAGTCGCAGCCTTCTGTTCAAATGTACCGAACGGGGTACCCCACCATCTCATACGGGCGAGAACAACGTGCGTCGTTGTTAACGATTTGGTATGCAGCAGATTCGTCACTGCTGTCATCAAGCTCATTTTGAGCCCAGATTTCCCTAGTCGAACTAAGCAGGAGTATATTGGCTATACACTGGTGCGGAACAGAAGACAGCCGCAAGACACACCATAACTCATCTTTTTAGCAGGGATGAAGACATGTCGAATGTTGGACGCAAGTAAAACGAGGCTTAGAAGTCATACGACTCAATCTAGAGCTTTTTGTACGTGTAGAAAATTCGGGTGTATCTTATTTCACAGGAGGATGATGCCGAAAAAAAAAAAAGCAAAGTTCAGACCGGAGTCGGGGAGCTAGCATCGATATTAGGTACCAGGACCAGGTCAGGTCAACCCAGTATTCTGTTCGTAACATACGCAATGCTCTCGTGAATTCCAAGAGAAAGAGCAAAAACTATCTTGATCAATTTGCAAAAAAAGGCTGACCGCATCGTTGCGTCAACGAAAAGACGACCGGGATCAAGTATGTAAGTTCTCAGATGCGAGATGCAATGGCGAAACTTGAACTAATTTGTTTTAGGTACTTGACCACTGAAACCGATAGCGGAAACCGACATTATCGACGACGTGAACGTCTTCATGGACGATGATGGTGCCGGCAGCATGCACTCTGACACCAAACTGAAGTGCTCTGGAATGTCGAGATGATCGTAGACCGCGCTGTCGAAGGCGAATAGTCTATATTGCATGCGGCGTACGATGGAATTTGCTAGCAGAGAATGGGTTCAAGTAGATGCAAAACACACCATCTGTGGTACTCACTTTTGACACTCAAGTAATGATTCGAAGTTGTACGATGTAAGGTACGATTTCTGCGCGTGCGTCCAGGTCAATCTTGACAAAGGATCCATCTGCGCTGCCAGTGATCACAGCCTGCAGAAACAACGGTGTTGAGGCGTCGAAGAGCCCGAAATTTCTTTTGACGTATAGTAACTCGTTCTGTGGGATGGCGAAGTCATTTTGAAGAGAACAATAAACCGTGCTACCTTGAAACTGCTGACCCGTGCTGTCGTTGTAGACATTCGTTTCCGGATTAATATTGGTCCAGGTGAAGGATAGGAACCAGCAACAAATGCTATTTGTGTGAACCCATGCATGTGGATTTTAGATAACAGAGTCACTTACAATCCTGGGTCCCGCACTGGAAGGAGTGGGCATCGTTGGATTAGCCACAACGCAAGAAAATGTGGTATGTGTAAGCTCGAATGCCATGTTCAGTTTTAGAGACACGAGTAGTAGTTGCTAGGTACCGAAAACTGGCAGTAAACAAGCGTGTTCGACAAAATCAGCAGAGTTAGTCCGCGACCATTCGTAGTAAGTAAAAATCCAACAAGGTTGAAACAGTACATAATCCTCTTGAGTGATATTAACAATCTCGAACACGGGCATGGCCGATTTGACTTTGTCGTGCTTGATAACGAGGATTTTCCCGTGGTGATGTACAGGGGAGCACATTTTGTCCCTTACTATGTCGCTGTCGATGAATATATTAATTGGAACAGGATTTCCCGGTTCGGAATACGAAAAGGCGAAAGGATGAGAGGGCAAAAATCGAGACTCAGATGGATACCGGATTATGTGGTTTCGACCAACACAGCAAGAATTTGTATCAGACCTGTTCCGTCAGACATCGGACACGCGCACAAGGAGATCATCCAATGAGCGGAAGCTCCGCAACCCAAGCCAAATAGGCACCGTACCAATTCGTTGCGACAGCAAGCTGGTGCACAAAAACATTTGTTTCAAGCAAGAATTGATTTAAGTGGTCCACAACGGATGCGAGCCAAATCGACTGGAAAGGATGTAATGCGTACGCTAACAGCTTCCGCAATCTTCTGTTCGACGCGGTCGACGTCACGGTCGGTTGTGAGAGACATGTATGTGCGAGTGTTGAAAATGCCCAGAAAATAACAGCGTAGTAAGGTCAATTTTATGCAATAGACAGGTCAGAATAAGGGGTGAATGATCGAATATATCGTGGAGGACGTTCGACGTGAAATGCGCGACCGAAGGGGATAGGGCGGCCAAGGAAGCTCAAGGAAGAGACTTGGGAACTGAATTGTTTGGTGAAAGAATGATGAAAGAATGATTTGTTGAAGATCTCAGATTAACGCTGAAACCGTATGACGATTTGGCGCGCGCTAATAATATTGAGAAAGAAAGGACCATGGCGAGTAAAGTGAATGCAGCTTATATGTGCATCCGTTGGGAACCTTAAGAACTCCTTCATCGTTCAACGCGGAAATGTTCAGATCCTGATGTTCTGAATAACACGCATTCGCTGGTGAGCCTACTTCGTCCGGCAAGGGAAATGTGGATGAGTTAACGACTTTAACTCCGTTCGATTGCGATTCATGGATTTGCGATGCGGTGCAGTCTGATTTTTTTCCTATACCGAGCTAATAACGGAACAGATACTGCCACAAGGCAGGTGAGAGTTTGCATTGGTTTTTTAAACTCAATATGGTAGAATAAGGTAAATTGGAGAAGTATTTTTTTTTCTTATAAGCCAACTGTAAGAAGTCAAGCGGCGTTCACATCCATCCTTCTTTGTTAGTTATTCTCATCATCGTAGACGATGTCTGCAAGGCATGGGCTCAACTGTTCGGCCAGTGACAGTGAACTCTTGCAGGAAAGGGTTGTAACCAATTTTGGTGACGCTGGTGCACAGGACGGTTGGATGACTGAAGAATTGTGTAACGTCTTTGCTGCATTGCGTAGAAAGTATGGGACAACAGAAGAAAGAATAGCTCTTAATCAAAAATATAAGAACATCGTAAGTTATTTTTTTTTCTGATTTTATCCTATGTATCCATCGAGTATTATGCTTGGTGTAGATTTGCAAACGATGCAAGGCCGCTGGTAAAACATGCAATACCTCTACTAGCATCAGATGTACGGCGTGTATGCCTAATAGTCGATGTAGTCGCGTTGCAGTTGTTACACAACTTCGTATCGCAGATGCTATGGAATTGAACGAGCAGCAATACGAACAGTTATCGCGATGGTATTGCAAGGCAAAAAAACAAAAACGATTACAACGGATGACAGAGGTTCGCATATTTTTCATATGCATGAGCTCGTGTGTCATTTAGATGGGTTGATTGTTGGTATAGGTTGATGTAGGTTTTAAGTCAGTGGGTTCCTGCGAGACAAAAGGAGACGTGGATGGTTTGGATGAAAAAATGGCAAGATCTTCGCGGATTTGTAACTGTCTCTATATATGGCTAATCGTTAAACCTTAGGAAGATGTAGGAGAACACATCGCAGTTAGGACAAATCTCATTAGTTCAAGAACTGTGGTCGATCCAATGAAATATTCCGCGGCAAAGGAAGTTGAAGATTATAATTACAAGGATCAGCTTGTACATCGAGACACTGTACGCATTTTTGTTTCATTATCTTGTATACTATTAATTATCCCGCAGGTGGGCATCACGAATCGCGAAGATGAGTCGGTCGTAACATCATCCACGTTAGATGTTACGGACGATTCGGAAAGTTATGTGATAGGTGAAGAGAACGTTGTAGTAAGCTATGTCCGTTGTTGGATTTGATGTTTGGTATGAATCGTAAATAAATCTATACAGCGTGCAACGATGGTCGACAATGTCCGTACGTCATACAAGGACAATTTTCCCTCATCGGATTCGATACACCGTTATAATTCCTCGCAGTTATCTGACGGCGGTTGGAATTCGGTGTATATGCAGAATACGGACAACTGGCATGAGCAGTACACGGTCGAGTCAGGTACCCCTACTCATCGTGGCTCATATTGTGAAGAATTGAACTCGTTCGACGTTGTATGTGGTGACGCTTATACTGCAGAATATGTATGCAACATTAAGCGTGCCTCTGAAGCATTTTCGTATGGTGAGTTATTCCTTATTCAGTATAGGATATCTTAAAAACATTAGGGACCTGTAGTTAACTCCAGCAGTCTCTTCAACGCGTTGGGAGGTATAGATAGGGGTGCAATGGACATTTAAACCTGCAGAGAAATGGTTGTAGCAGAGTAATCAGGTGTTAGAGCCGGGGTTTTTTTGCCAGACGCGAAACATGACGGAATCTAACTCAGCGCGTATGTTGTTTTCAATATTGAGGTCAAAACGCAGACCTTTTGTTACAATTTGTTCTTCGGTTCAATTTTCTGATATGAAATGATCTTACAACCAACTGGCTCATTTTTGGGATCATCCCGGGCCCGCATACGACTGCGATTTAACAGAAAGGGCAGATATCTGTGTGAATACTTCAACGAACGTTGAGTATAAGTACATGCGCAGAATCAATCATTTATTGGGATCTGGCCATTTTGAGCTCGGAAGTCCTTTCTTTGTTCCCGGATAGTTGGTCCAGGCGCAAAACACGCGGTCGTCATATTGTTTGAACCTTGACGTGGGTGGGAGGCAAAATGCTATTACAGTAGAACATCCATGAAGTCAGAAATGGTCTGAAAAGTCCCTCTGTGGTGTATAGTATGGCCAACGAACGGATGGGTTGATACTCTAACTCGAAAGAGATGTTAAATTTGTACCGAGTTCTTTGATCAAGACTTCTTTCCTTTTATGATGGCATCATGCTATTGTTGACTATATGGAATAAACTGCTCGCAGGTGGGTAACGAGGAAGAAATAGGGATCAAGCTGGGTATTACAGGCGGCAAGAAATTTTTCAGTACCTTGCTTACAGAAAGGGGAGCGGAGTCGACAGGGCCAACACGAGTTACGTCACCAACGCGTGGTAGCAGTATCTGCGCGACAGCATCTAATTCGGTAGACCAAGTGTTGTACATGTAAAAAATGTAGCCGATAGGGGTGGGGAGAGGTTCCCAGTTGGGTAGAAGGTCGATGGTAACAATGTGAGCAGACCGAGCATCGTAACGATGACGTTTAGGGTCTCTGTTGTTGGCATCCTCATTGTCGACACGTCGTTTACGAGCCAGGATTGAAGAATCAGATAGCGGCTGATGGGCATTGGCATTGGGTGACAAGAGGTTGTTGTTTACCGGAGAAAATGAGTACTGATTGCGTCGTTGAGGATCCGTTTCATAAACGAGTCAGCAAGGAGGCTGAGGAAGATGGGGGAGATCGGGAAGGCATACGTTGTGAATAAGGAACAGGTTTAGGGGGTGCGAACGGGTGTTCGATGGGGCGAGAGGGCAGATGGAGAGATGAATGCGCACGAAGGGGAGTGGTGGAGGAGCTGAGCATATTCTCCATAGAGGATAGAAGGTCATTGATAGTGTCGACGGGTAGGAAAGATGTTAGGCGTGGGACAATGTTTGGCTTCAGCCGATTGAGTTCCGTAGAAGCGATGTTGGTTATTTCCTGCCACAGAGTGTTCGATATTCTCGTGTCCAATTTCGCCGTGGTATCCTTCGGGAGCTCGTGCCGATGTGATGCGAATGCCATAAAGCATTGAGGAACGGATATCATCCGCCATGCATTGGGTTGACTGCTCGACCCGGACGATGTTATTCTCCACCCGAAGAATCTGGTTGGAGTTGGTTTTCTTGACAACCGTCAGTCTTTGTTCCGGTTCCGGAGAGAGAGAGAGAGAGTAGGTAACTGTGCGAGGAGCGTTGTCCGGATCCTTTGGTTTACGCGTGGTGGACATGGTACCAGACTTACATACGCGGCGACTTTGAGAAGGATGGGGTTGGAGACGTGCACAAGTGGGAGCCACTGATGTGCCCCTAACAGAGGATTGGCTCGCTATGCTCCGAGGGGAAGAAGGTAACGGAGTCAAAAGAGAGGGTATGTGGGGGGAGGCGGACTTATTCATTGTTCGACTGTACTGAGCACGACGATGCAGCATGCCACTGAGCTGGAGCATACGGAATGCCAAATGCTGCCAGATCGGGTGCCACTACGGGTGGTCCAGACTGTCGAGTGGAGCTATCAGTGATTAGAAATTCACTGTCCTGAGCCATGTGAGGCACGTCATTATCTGTCCCCTCCTCTTGAAGAATTTGCGAGCCTCCGATCTCATTTGTACAGTGGTCGTAGTCGCGATCATCGTAGGCAAGAGGATGGTCTTCGTCGTTACGGTTATCTAGGGGGGAATTGGGTGAAAATCGGCTGGGGTGTGTTGCAGCGACCGTACAGCTCAACAGGGCCTCATCCACATTGGCAGAGTTTGAGGGAAAACAATTGGAGACCCGACTAGGGTAGACGACGATGACTTAGTGGGACTTAAAGTACGAGGTAGCAGAATATAGGGTCGATGTGGAAGTCTAAATTTCCGATTAAGCGCGCGCGAGATTATGATGGTAAAGAGTGAGTATTTAGTGTAAGACCATTCTTGCGTCATCAGAATTCAACTGGTTGTTGATTATTGTCAGGAAAGGCCACTCTGAGCCGACAGGGTATTCGATCTCCTCTGTTGTGATTGTCAAGGGAAGGAAAACATCTCGAAAATAAACGGTCTGTGGTTGGGAAATGAACAGTGAATTTTCTGCCACTGCGACGCCAAGAAAGATCCACCAGAACAATTGGTGCCCTGATCCTCGCCTACTGAACAAGCTGGATTGCTATAGGAGCTTCACGTACGTCCAAGTGAACTTTGGATGCCTCGTAGCTTGTACTGGCCTGAGAGAGCATCCGATCTGAAATCAGAATTCTAGTTCATATTGAATTAAGTAGTATCACTCACATCAAGGGGTGCAACCTATACAATAACGGAAAGGCCCAAAATCAGGTACAGTCGACTCCCTCTTAACCCATACCCCTCCGTGGAGGTCCAGATCTATGGGTTATGGGAGAGTATGGGTTTATGGGGTGGTCACACAATGTGACATACGTGACAATTTGCCTAATCGGGAGCTGTAACACCCCATACATGGGTTATGTTAGCTCAAAATTAGTGTAAATCGACCATTCTATTGGTTTTGTATTAATTTTGTGCCAATTGTCTACTTACTGATCCCATTTTGGGAGTATCATATGCAATGATAGCAATCAAGGTATGGGTTATGGGTAAAAATATAGTGGAGATTACCCCCCAAAAGGTATGGATTATAGGGTATGGGAGAGTTATGGGTTATGCATGGCATTTCCCTGCAAACGAGGTTGGTAACCCGGGAAATGTATGGAGTATAAGGGAGTATGGGTTTATAGGGGTATGGGTTAAGAGGGAGTTGACTGTACAGTGCTTTGCGAAATAGTTTGGTTGTATGGATTTTTCACCAAGTGTTTATTGCTGTTCATTTTTAGTTATTTGTCCAATACATTTTTGGGCCGAGGCTCGAGAGGGCTCTCTTTGAGGATAATTTTTTTTATGAAATGAGGAACAAAGTGCATCCTTGTCAAGTATAAGATAGAAGTCTATATCTCTCCAAGTGAGAGCTTCATTCGAACCACGACGACAAGTCGATCCAACAACAGGAGGATAAGCAATGGAAGAATCAGAGAAGAGCATAAGGAATGCCTTTTTCGGGCGGGTTCGGTAAGAGCGAAAGACATTTGTATCTGAACAAAGAGTCTGCGGGAGGATTCGAGGACAATGAGGTTTGACGTAGTTTAGTGTCTTGATCTTAGTCGAAGGTGTCACAGACACCTTCAGTTCCTCGGACGACATATAGAAATGCACTTAATAGCACATTCCCGGGGGTCAAATGAACATCGGCATGGCGAAGCTGAAGGATGAGCAAGGTAATCATGTAGCCCCTCAGGGTTCCGTAATGAATGAATCAGTAAGCGTCTCTACCATGAAGTGCAAATACCAAGTAGCAGACAAAGTTGTTTATGTGGGAGATACGGCGCGGCGTCCGTTTCCATTTTCAGATAAAGTCTCTGGCTACAGCTTTCACAACGCAATTGTGGTAAAATCAACTATAGTACATCCAGCACGCATAAAATTGCGAGTAGTGGTTGAGAGTTTATGTTCCCACATGAGAAGCATCTGAACTGTATAAAACGATGCACGAAGGATTGGAACACCGCGGTAAACATCGCCTGCACTCAAGAGCTCACCTGGATGTACTAACTACTTTCTCTCTCAATACATGCTTTTGTGATCTAGGCTGGGAGCTTCATGCTCAGATGATTACTGTCTATTTCTTGATGTCATGCCTTGCTCCGGATCGCATAACTCACAAGCTCCTTAACATAGTTCCCAACCTCCTCAGCCCCCTCCTCTGAATCCCTGAGAACACTCCCAATGTCCCGCAGAGCTCCTTACTGCTAGAACAACCTCCACAGTCCTTAGTTCCCCTCAATTCAACTGAACCACTCCACGACAGGGTCCTGGAACCCTGTACATGCGCCCATCATTCCGTCCTCATGTACTTAGAAACCCCATTAAGTGCTCATTTCTTACTATGTCTCTTTGTTAACTTCCCCATATGTATTTAAGCAGTCCAGTTGCGTCCAGAAGCCCAGCTCGGTATATTTTGAACACACACCCTTTACATAGGTCCAGTCCCTGTTCCTTTGTACCTGCTACCTATACGGAATTCTCTTTACTCTCTGTTTCTCTACCTCTGTTTCTCTTTACTCTCGTCTATTGTCTCTCTGATCGTCTATACCATCAAATATACGCTTTTGCTTCAAGTCTAAGCCATCCAAGTGAGTCTCCGAGCTCCCTCGAACATTACTAAAGCTCCCCAATGCCTAAACACTTTGGTGAGCTACCCTTTCCCAAACCTCCCAGAACTCCCTAGCTACTTTGTAAGCTTCGGGACCTTGGTCTAATTAATGTCGAAATTACCTCTCACGTCGAACTACGTATCACTTCTCCGTTACCACCTCCCACACTCGAGGACATCCATCCTCAAGCCCAGTCCCCAGGGTGCTATCCTCCCAGGCATATACCTTCTCTGGAGCTTACACCCTCAAGACCCATTTACATCTACGACCTACTTGATCCTATATTGACGTTCTAGCGAGTACAACTCCTACTACGCAATATCATAAGGTCCCGCACTGTTACCTAACTTCCCTACGCCTTAGGGACCTCCCTGGACCTCCTAGGAACCCCCTCAAGGGTCACCATCTTGTCGTTCCAGCCACTACTAGGTCATTCCCATCCTCGGTCGCGGTTCCTGTAGCTCCCTTCAATCTCCAGCCTGCTCCTAGCACGCTACAACATAAACCCTCATATACCAATCCCTACCATAAGACCCATTCCGACCCAGGTCTTACATTATACCAAGCTCTCCCGTCACCGAATGGAGTCCTTGCGACGAAATGTCTGCGACGTCAACGGAACGACCTTCTAGTTCCAAGATCGAATCAAAGAAACAAAAGAGCGCCTTATCTCATGGAAACACAACACAAGCTCAAAAGTCGAACCAGGCTGCTAGCTCCACTGTCATCACGGTGGCAGCTGGACAACGCCTGATGTCCATCCCAGAACAGTCGTTCGGGAATGAAAACGCTAGCAACATAAGGACCCCCAAGGGACGTCAACCTGCGGTTCAGGAGCCCCCTCCAGTGGAACCTGGGATGGGACCACCACAACGGAGGTATACCTCCATGGGTTATGCCCAACCTGCCAGTAGTCCCATGGGAGGTTCCGCCTACTCCCCTACCTGGGGAACAAGAGGAACTCCTCCTGGACCGGTGCCGCAGCTAGACATGGAGTCAGCTTCGAACGCGGGTGGAAGAGTCAGCAGCCAAGTAGCCACTATAGAAAGGATACAAGGGGAGAATATGGATCCCCTTACAGTAAGACAACAGGAGAAACTTCTGGAGAGGAGGGTATTACCTGCAGTCTCTGAACAGTCTCGAACGTCATCCAGGAGGCTACCGACTCCTCCTGTACAGTCCCTTAACCTTCCTCCCCCGAGACAAGGAAGTTCGCTCTCCGGCCTCTTGAAGAGTCCAGCTATGAATACGCCTAACTGGGAGCGTACTCACGCTTTCCATCATAGCAGGACTAACTTCCCAGTGCAACCATTATTGGAGATGACGTTGCGACTGGAAGACGTTATTAGAATCCAGGAGTGCCTCTCGGAGGACGTAGCTATGGTCTTACGACAGGTATTAGAGTCGATGGGGATCGAAGTATTGGTAGACAGTCTCGAATTTTCAGACCTACGGGTACAGTTCCTAATGGTGGGAACTCAACTAGAAATAGACCTCCCAGAGAAAGCTCAACAGTGGCTGATGACCCCGGCGAACCGATCAGACTTCCTCTGGTTGTACAACGTCCTACTGGACCCGGAATGGATGTTAGAATTGCTAGAGGCAGAGGCTCGTTATGGGCGATCGGTCCGAAACTCGAGGGGAATATTTCCCCTCCTCCCTCATACCCATGGAAAAGAAAAGGATTTCTGTGGTGAAGCAGGGCTGTGTATATTTTACCGAGCATCTAATTCCAGATCAGGAGCCATATGATTCAAACCTCCCCCTTCGAGGGTCAATATCCCGAACTACCAGGCTATCCAGATACTTCGGAGTGCAAATCTAGTGGCGGCGGCAGCTAAAATCAATGAAGAAAGTAACGAGGATGTCAATGCAATTGCTGTCATGAAGTCTCATGATGCGCCCTTTGATGCGCCATCAGCGCGGTGTGTTCCCATCAATCTGTTTCCACATGTTTATTGTACTTCATCACATGATCATCCCATTAGTTCCATTTGTTTCCGTACGCTTCCATACAACTCATCCTTATTCATCAATTAGTTCATTATGGTTCATTATCGACTCATTATTACTCGTATATATTGATTCCTCACTCTTGTTCTATATTGCATCGTTATTTACAATCGCTTACTCAGTAGACAAGAGTAGTATATAAAGGACAGTAGACAGGCCCTAGTTCCCCATCTCGACCTCTTGGTCATTGGGCAACTAGGCAAGTACTTGTATCCTTTTAGATACTACCTATCTAACTTGGTCATTGGGCAACTAGATTCCCTTTTGATTACTGGTGTGATTGGCCTTTGACGCTATCCCACTGTTGTTCGAGATCATTATTTCTTTCATCTGTGCTTTGTGCTTGTTTCTGTGCCTCTTCGCTCTGCCACTGTCGCTCCTAGGCATATCTGGACCTCCCACCTCCCGCTTCCTGCCTCGTCGCGACAATCGCTGCAAAAAATCGTAGACGCAGGAGATACACCACGGCTCACCTCCTGGCCTCAGTGGAGTCAATGCCTGATCAGGATAGTCCTGTTCGGGTCCGTAGGAGACAGACGGTGTACACATACACGCCCATGAGGCATATGCACCAGCTTCTGGTGAGGAGTGAGGAGTCTGAAGCGATGTTGTGTTCGCAGGAGACCCGACACCGGACGTTACTAGCGGAATCAGACACTCTGATGCAGTCGGAGGAACTTTCTGGATCGAATCTAGAAAGAGCTTTGGAATTCCGTCGCAGACTGGTCGCGGATAATTGGGGAACCTCGTATATGGTTCAATGCGAACCAGAGAATGTAGGGGAGTTCCCCCCGGAGCAATTTGACCAGAAAAGGCAGCTCCATGGATCTGATGGTCATTTCCTGGCACAGAAACATTCATCGCCCAGAAATATTGAGGTTCCTGAATTTCTTAACCCCGGTAACACGGCCATGAGGAGCCCCCAGTTACGCTCGGGGACCTCCCCCACGGTACATGCCTTGATTCAAAATTCAACTCCTCTCCCCAGAGTTAACCTGCAAACGAAACCGGTAACTCCAGTTTCGACGCAGCGATACCAGTTTGGCGAGGTAACGATGGATGGCAAGCAACATTCATCCTGGATCTCCGGACAAGATCTGACAGCTTGGCTGGTTTCCAACCCTGTACACGTTCCTCCAAGACTGAGCAATCCATCAGTCATACCCTATCAAGGGTCGGTATCGATGCAGTCTCAGGCAGTGGGAGCGGAGAATCAAAGGGGTCCGAACCAGCGAAGAATGTTGGCAGTTCATGAGGAGGCAGTACCCCCGCAGGAAGCTCCTTTTGGAACTCCCTTTGTAACGGGAGCTCAGACGAACCAACCTGGCATGGCCGTCGAATCGGCACACTCTCAAGAGTCGGTAGTAATGATCCAACAACAAGCTCGAGTCATTGAGACACTTCAGGAACAACTTCGTGAAGTAAGGAAAGGATTTGCAGTGGGGGGAGTACCGACTGGTGGACCGCCTTCCAAAACAGGAAACATGGCGGGATTATTTGGGCAAGCGCCCATGGTAATGATAGAGAACACGAGGGGGGTCCCTCTCCTGTAGTTCCTCAGCCAAGGAGTTGGCAAGCTACGGAGCCAATACCCTTTACCAGACGAACTCATATGGGAGTTAGGGAGGGGAACCCGCAGGAAGAACAATCAGCCCCACTACCTGCCACCCCGAGTGTGGATAGGAGGCGCATCCAGGAATGGGGAGCTTGCGTGCAAAGAGCACAGCTTGGAGAGTACGTGAGACCGGAGGGAGGAAGGTACACGTTGGAGGACAGTGGAATAGCTGCAAGTGGAGGAGACAGAGGAGGGGTTAAACCTCCTAATAGAGCACCTCCCCCACACATCTCAAATCACTCAAGAGATCGAGGAAGACCCTCAAGCCAAGGCAGGCAAGATCACCAGGGACAGGTAGGAAGGAGCGGGGGAGGTGCCCCACCTCCACCACCTCCTCCACCATCACCCTCGGGAAGACCGGGTGATAACGGTTCCCAAGGTTCCAACGAAGGGGAACACACTGGGTCAAGTAGGGAGGGTGAAAGGAATGAAGACGACAGAGGGGAGCTCCCCACTGGAGCTCCTAAGGTACCTCCAACGCGCTATGACCCGGACCAACCCTGGTATTACGATCCAAGACAAGGTTGGCACCGTAAGGCAGCTCCTAGACCTTCCAACGAGGGAAGGAATACGTGGGAGAGCAACGAGGATAAAAACTGAATTATCATTGAGTCTAAACTCGACATTTGTCAGCGACTGGTTCTAGTAACGGGTGTCACCAGGTGTCACACTCAAGAAAACCTCAGTTAGCGGAGCGATAGAGGAAGCAAGCAAAGTTCTGGACTAAACCAGGTAGAATAGACGAGATCAAAGCTAAGGAAATACAGCAAGTAGCTACAGCCTATATACTAGTGAACAACCCTCTGCCCTAGTAATGCCCAACGCCCTGGGTTAGTGGTAAACATGAGTAGAACATAAGTAAAGCAATGTGTAAGTAATGAAAGCTCGATCGCCATGCTGTATACATGTTGTGAGACTGCTGTGTTTAATATAAGTAAATGAAAAGCGCATGTTGTATCAGTAAGCATAAATAATAGGTCAGGTGACAAGATAAGACAAGATATAGGATAAGGGAGATAGAAGATAAGACAAAAGATAAAAGATAAGACAAGGGATAAGGAGAAAGATAATATGAAAAAGAAGTGATCGTAACAACATTGGTAAGATCGAAAGCTTCACAGGTGACAACCGTTCTGCATGGAAGACATGGGTCCTTAGTTTGGAAAGGATGTTTGGAGTACGTCCTACCATCTACACTCGTGAAAAAGACAAGTGCGCTTCGGCAGCAAGCCACCTCACGTGTGCAGCACTTTCTCACTCCAATATGCTGAATCGGCAAAGACTGAGGGGGGAGTACACCTGTCTTGAAGATTGGACCGAGTTCAAACGAGAATTCGGTTCTAAATTCGGACCCATTGACGAGGCAAGGAGGAGATTCCGCAGCTTGGGGGGAAGGAGAAAGTTACGATAGCGAAATCGAGAGGAAGACGAGGACTGCTGTCACTGCAGGGATGGAGGAGAATGGACTGAAGTGGTCCTCTGAGCAGGAGTTACCGATACCGGGAGGAAATGGACTCCTGAGGAAAGAGCGGAGAAGTGGAGGAGACAAAGGCAAGAGCTCTGCGTGCGTTGTGGACAAAAGGAGCACTGGGCAAAGGACTGCCCTAACCCGGAATTGTTAGAATGTCCAGCGGAGGATCAAGGGAGCTCAGAGAGAGCTTCCAAGGCCGGTTCAACTCGAGGGAGAGGGACAGCCAACCAAGGGGGAGGTCATAAGGACAATTCAACTCGTCCTTTAGACACGATTCGCTCCGGGATCGTGGTGGAGGAACGGGAATGAATGGACAACCTCTGGAACGTTCACATCTTAGACTCACCAAAGGGAGGTGAGCACGAACTGTTGGACGAAGTGGGTAATGGGCAGGGGGCTTCGAGGTAGATCAGGGCAAACTGCAAAGCCTCGCAACACCTTTGCCTACCACAATAAGAGCTGCACTCACGGGGAGACAGCCAGCTCGTCTCACATCCCGATCCTACAACTGCTTCATCATCTTTACATGCTTTCCCTTCTCCGACCTCGATGAAGACAAAGAATACGCCACACTAGTGGATAGAGCAACTAGATGCTTCATAGACAAAACAGTCGCTATGCGACATCCTGAAAATTTGGTTGACCTTGCAAACAGCATCCCTTTGGAGCTGTTCAACGGGCAACCTACCTCTGCAGGATTGATAACTCAGACCTACACTGACCAGAACAGCTTCGCGGACGGAACAATTCACAAGGTGGAGTTCCTAGTAACTCAATTACACCCCACGACTCCAATTGTGCTAAGACTGCCGTGGCTACGCATGCACAACCCAGTAATTGACTGGAAGGAACTTTGTCTGACGTTCCAGGACCGAAACGTCCGAATCTCAGCAGCCCTTGCGTCGGAAATTGTCCAACCAGGTGCCGAGGAAGGTACCGAGAAACTATGAAGGGGGGTAAACAGTGAGGAAATACACGAAGGACCTCTCCAACCTCCTCCTGAAGCTCCGCAACAACCTTCAGAAGCCTCCCTTAAAGCTCCAAGGACGAGGGTAAAACTAGAGGAAGTAGAGGACGAGGAGTACGAGGCAAGACAACCAGGTCCACACGAGTTATTCCCCTCAGACAAAAATCTAGGGCCAGACAACCCAATCCTTATGGGGATCAATGAATGGCTCGCATTCGCGAGGAAAGCATGGAAGAAGAGGTGGAGGAAATCCTCATGGCTGGACAATCTGCCATGAAGAAAGTAACCCCGCAACCAGCGAAGGATTCAGAGGAGACCTATCAAAAGTGGAAGAGTAGGGACAATGAACGATCCTCCTCATGGCCTGGAGCTAAGCAAAAAGTCTGGTGGAGGAAGAAAAGGAGGGAACATGGACCTTATCCCGACCTCCCCACCTTAGACATCGAAAGCCCAAACATACCCAAGATTCCGTCAAAGTCTGGTCTGACTCCCAAGGGTTCAATAAGACATAACAACTTCCAAAGAAATCAGCTCATAGCAGGTACCCATGTGGTGGAACGAAAATCGGATCCCACCATACAAGGGAAACCCATCAGCTTAATAGGAGCTGCTGGGATGGATCGTCTACTGAGGGAAGGAACCCCAGCGTACTTCCTTCATATATCGCTCACAAAAGAAGAGCTCCCTACGAAAGAAATGCTCCGGGCGAGTGATAGCAGCACCCCAGAGAGAGTGCAGCAACCAAAGGATCCCGAGAGTGGAAACCCTAAGGGTGGGGGGTTGTCAAGGAGTTCGACGAAGAAGCATCGAAGTGCCAGGAGACGGAGGAGTTGAAGAAATCCATTCCCGTCCAATACCAGGACTACCTGGATATATTCTCACCCAGAAAAGCAAGGACGCTAACTCCACACCGACCCTATGATATCAAAATTGAAACAGAGGGGGATGCAATACCTCCCATAGGGAAGCTCTACAATATGTCTGAGAAGGAGCTGAAATCTCTCAAGGAGTACACCAATGAGATGTTGGGAAAGGGGTTCATACAATCCTCCAGTTCCCCCACGGGAGCTCCCATCTTGTTTGCCAAGAAAAAGGATGGTACCCTATGACTCTGCGTCGACTATCGAGTGCTGAACAAGATCACGAAGAAAAATAGGTACCCCCTCCGACTGATAGGCATCTTAGTAGATCAACTGTGGAAGGCGAAGACCTTCACAAAGATCAACCTCCACGCAGGATACAACAATGTCACGGTAGCCCAGGGACATGAGTGGAAGACTGCATTCCGAACTCGGTATGGGTCATTCGAGTACCTAGTAATGCCTTTTGGGCTCACGAATGCTCCCTCCGTGTTTCAATTCTTCATGAACGAGATCTTTCATGACATGGTGGACGTTTGCGTGGTGATCTACTTGGACAACATTCTGATTTATTCAGACGACGATGTATCCCATGTGGAACACGTCAGGAAGGTCCTTGAACAACTGCGGGCAAACCACCTCCATGCAAAGCCAGAAAAATGTGCATTTCACATCGACATTGTCGAATACTTGGGGGTGATTATATCACCATTGGGAGTATCCATGGACCCAGATAAAGTGAAGGCGGTAATGGACTGGCCAAGACCAAGGACGGTTAAGGAGCTCCAGGCATTCCTCGGGTTCGCAAACTTCTATAGGAGGTTCATAGACAACTACTCGGGAATTACCAAGGTGTTCACAAAGCTCCTCCGAAAAGACTCAGTGTGGAATTGGATGCCACAGTGTAGCAGTGCCTTCGAGCTCCTGAAGCCCCAGTTTTGGGGCATTACAACCCGGACCTACCGGTAATCCTTGAATGTGATGCTTCCGACTTGGCTATAGCAGGGATTCTATCACAACTGGATCCTGAGACAGGGGAGATACACCCCATTGCCTTCCATGCGCGATTGATGATCTCAGCGGAATTAATCTATGACATCTACGATAAGGAGCTCCTAGCTATCGTGGATTGCTTCATACAATGGAGGGCGTACTGTGAGGGATCCCGACACCAGATCCAAGTATACTCAGACCATAACAACCTCCAGTACTTCTCCACTACAAAGCAACTGACAGCTCGACAAGCCCGGTGGGCAGAATTCCTTTCAGGTTACAATTTTGTCATCAACTATTGACCAGGGAGGTTGGGAGCCACGCTGGACGCGCTCACCCGGAGATCAGACGTGTACCCAAAGAAGGGAGCTTCAAGGGACCAGGTCTTAGCGGGGAGGGAAAGGGTACTTATACCTCCAGAACGTCTGAATGCTACCATCCTCATGAACGAGGACCTCCTAGTGAATTGAGTAAGGGAAGCTTCAAAGGACACGACTATGATTGAAGCACTGAAGAGGATTGCACACAACAAGGAGGAATCTCTTGTTTGGGAGGATGGGCTGATAAAGAGGGGAGGTCGTATATACGTCCCAGACGTTGGAACTCTACGAAGGGAGGTACTACAGTCGTACCATGACCATAAACTGAGGGGACACCCGGGGGAGAAACGCACCAAGAAGCTCGTAAACCAGCTGTTTTTCTGGAAAGGGCTGTCCAAGGACGTGAACTACTATGTACAGAGCTGCCACCCGTGTCTGAGAGCCAAAGCCAGTTGCTCCAAACCTTACGGGAACCTCCGCCCATCACCAATTGGTCAACGACCCTGGTCCTTGATCTCCCTAGACCACATCACCCAGCTCCCAGTCACGGCAGGTCCAGAGAAATATGACGCGATTCTCGTAGTAGTCTGTCGACTCACCAAACAGGCCATATATGTTCCTTGTCATACAACAGACGACGCGAAAGACTTTGCCAATCTGTTCATAATACACATCTTCTCCAAGCACGGGATGCCCTCTGATATAACTTCAGACCGGGGCTCCCTCTTCGTGTCCAAATTCTGGAGGGAGCTTTGTAGAGCATTAAAAATCGAGTCACGCCTATCCACTGCGTATCACCCACAGACAGACAGACGAACAAACGGAACAAGTAAACCAATCTGTGGAGGCGTACCTTCGGATCTATTGCTCCTATGACCAGGACGACTGGGACCTGCTCCTCCCAATTGCTGAATTCATACACAACAACACCCCAAATACAACGATGGGCGTCTCACCATTTTTTGCCAATAAGAGGTATCACCCAAAGCTGTCTATTACATTGAAGCAAGTACAAGGAGCGGAGGTCAACGAATACGCATTCAATGTCAAGGAGTTACATGCTTATCTACAGGAACGAATTTGAGTAGCCAACAAGGTGTATGCGCAGTACGCGAATCAAAAACGCCAGGAGGCCCCGGACTGGAAGGAGGGTGATCACATCTGGTTGAATATGGAAAACGTCACGACGAGAAAACCTATGAAGAAGCTAGACCACAAGTGGACAGGCCCCTACTCAATCTTGTCAAAAGTAGGGAGCCATGCTTATTGATTGGATGTCCCTGGGGACCTCCACAAAATTCACAATGTGTTCCATGTAGACAGGCTGAAACCTCACTTCCACGACAAATTCAAATGACAGACTTTCCCGCCTCCCCCAATCCTCATAAAAGGGGAAACGGAGCACTTCGTCAAGGATATCCTTGACTCCAAACCCAAGAAGGGACGACCAGAAGAAGTGGAATACCTGGTAAAATGGGAGGGTTATAGTGAAGAATTCAACTCTTGGGTAGGATGGGAAGGTATGGCGGGATCCCTGAGGCTCCTGCGGAACTGGCACAAGAAGCATCCAAGGAAGCGACAGCCGTCGCAGAGACATTCGGCTTGTTTCGAAAAGGATGCACAGGAAGACGAGGAGGACGAAAAGGAGGATAGGAGGTAGGATCGGAACTGACGACGACAATGGGGACGATACCCCCACGACACTCACAACGAACTAACGACTATGTGCATCGGAGGGTTAAATCAACCCAAAGGCATCATGATTTCAGTCTTATTGATTTTCACAATTATAACGGGGGTTCTCATAACTTAACGAGAAGAAAAACAAGGAAAACCGGTGAACATAACGTAGAACATAGGTACAAAGAGATGACAGGACAACAAGGAGACTATGCAAGAAAGGAACACTGCAACGACTTGTCCTTAACGACATCCTGACCAGCTGCCAAGTCAATAACTTCCCTTGCCACAGAAAAGTGACCAGCACTAAGCTCCTCCGTCTCGTACAGCTCGTCGTCGTCACCAGTAAGGTCAATGACTAGATTTAGTGGATCAGATGCAGAAGGTGAAGATCTTCACAAAGATCGACCTCTGCACAGGATACAACAACATCAGGGTAGCCCAGGGACACGAGTGGAAGACTGCATTCCGAAGTCGGTCTGGGTCATTCAAGTACCTGGTAATGCCTTTTGGGCTCACAAATGCCCCCTCCACATTTCAATTCTTCATGAATGAGATCTTTTATGATATGGTGAACGTTTGTGTGGTGATTTACCTGGACACTATATTGATTTATTCAGTTGACAAAGAGGAAGGTCCTTGAATGATTACAGGCCAACTATCTCTATGCAAAGCTGGAAAAATGTGCATTTCACGTCGACACTGTTGAATACTTGGGGGGTGATTATATCACCACTGGGAGTATCCATGGACCCAGGAAAAGTGAAAGCGGTAATGGACTGGGCAAAACCGTGAATGGTGAAGGAGCTCCAGGTGTTCCTTGGATTTGCAAACTTCTATAGGAGGTTCATAGACAACTACTCGGAAATCACCAAGGTGTTCACGGAGCTCCTCCAAAAAGACTCAGTTTGGAACTGGACACCACAGTGTAGCAGCATCTTTGAACTTCTGAAGTCAGCATTCTCTGAGGCCCCATTTTTGGGACATTATAACCCGGATCTACCAGTGGTCCTCAAATGCGACAAAGACCAATATATGGATGAGTCAGTCTGAAGGCATACAGTGATAGAGTAATTTTTGTGAAAGCCTAAAATGAAGTAAAATGAAGTAGGACTGGCCAACAGTTTCTGGAGACAACTCATCATTTACTCCAATTAACACTACCTCAGTGTACACCTTGCTCTCATATACCAGCGAACCTGCCATGTGCGTATCCTTTCTGTCTAGTTTCCATGATTACACGCAGTTTCTTCACTTCCTCATTATCACTGCTTACTTGTCCTGTAATTTGATCTTCCTCCATTTTTTACCACTGCAGTCTGCAAGAAAATTGGTACAAGCATTCAAATCTCTCTCACCATTTGCTTGTTGCTTATCTGTCAGCAACTTTCAGACCTGTGTTGGGATGTGTAAATGGATACATCCCTACCACTAGTTGCCCCCCCCCTGGGGACACAAACCTTGCTTGAGTCACTGATTTTGTGACCTAAACAGTGATTGCATGTCAATCAGCCCCCTACTTCAGAGGTAGTTACAATAATTGTGATATATTACACAATGACATACATTACTGGTGCCATATGTAACTACACACAGGGTGTTCAGTTATATACAGGTGGCAAAACCTCACTGAGTAAAGGGTGTAAGATTGAACATGGTCTGGCGACGTCGCGCAATTGAAGATAAATGGCGGACACTGCAAACAATCAGGAAGGGGGATGTGCGGCCGCCTACAAGATGTCTGAGATTAATGCTGATGCCGTGAGACAATTTTCGCGCGCGCTAATAATATCGAGGAAGAAAGGACCATTGCAAGCAAGGTGATATCACACCAGAAGGACAAAAAATTCCGCTCGACGGAATTACCAATATTCGGTGCAACTGATATATCATGTGACCGGCGATATACCCGATATAGCCTATCCGTGGTCACATGGTATATCAGTTACGCTGAATTGTTACGATTCCGTTGAGCGGAATTTTTTCTCTTTCCGGTGTGTATGATACTTCGCTTGCAATACTTATGTGATAAGGAACTGAGCACCGAGTACATAGCATCTCCCAGCGTTAGATAGTACTACTTATTGTTGCGCAGTCTGGTCCATAGATAGGATCATCTACATTGAAGATGGATGCATAATCCCCGTCAGGCTGAGCCTTGTCTGGGTGAAGATGGACAACAGCAACAACAGCAGTGGGAACGCCTATGGATTGATAGCGCTAATGTTATCATATGATGATTTCTATATCGTATAGGAGCGAAAAGGTGAATTAGAGGATCGACAATAACTATCATTACAGGTAAAGCCCTTCCGCAGTATCTTCGTTGTTCCTGTGTAGTACCTGGAGAGAGCCATTGAAATATGATAACGAGTCATTCAATAGCAAAACGAACCTCTTCTCTCGCGGAACTGAAGTCGGCTATAATGACTCTTATTCGTCTTTCTTTCAACGCAAGCAGTCCAGTTTCTGTATGTACCGCTTTCTTATGACCAGCGGAGAAGCCATCCCTGATTACGCAGAAGTCCTCAAGATCCACGTCCTCAGCGAGACTCACATGCGAAGTATAAAGTCTGAAAACTATAGTTAATAAATATGATATTTTCAACTTTGAGAAAACGCGTACTTGAAGATGTGTCTGTTTTGACGTCAGGCAGAGGAAACTCGATCTTATGGTCAATATATTCAGGGTGAGTAAGAACAGGATCTAGCATTTCAGACCGATTTGTAGCTATGATGATCTTCACATGTTTACGCGTATCGAATCCATCTAGCAGATATAGACCCTCCAATACGGTGCGTTAGATTTGATGTTCTTTATCGGATGTAGAGTCGTAACTGAATAAAATATGATTCCTCAACACGAGTAGCAGCGTCGAGATGAATGCTCACCGTGTTGTTCCTGCCGCGTCAGTTTCATCTATGAAGCTGATACTTGGTACATGTTCCTCCACCACACGGAACAACTTGCGTACAAGTTTAGGACCATCTCCAACGTACTTTTGGATGAGCTCAGATCCGACGGTAAGCAGGAAGGTAGCAAATATTTGATTAGTGACGGCTTTTGCGAAAACAGTTTTACCATTACCGGGAACTCTGTAGAGAATAACACCTGTCCAAAGTTCAATTACTATTTCCTCATACAACTCGGCGTTGGAGGTAGCTCTACGGAATCCTATTGTTGATATCGAAAATTGTTCATTATGAAGGTGTAGTTGTAGTGAAATCGTCGTTGAAGTGGGAGCGGCTAGGGTGGAACGATTGGCATGTATCTATCGCAAATGTTTTTTTTTGTTAAGTCCACGAATGAATAGCGATATCAGCAGGAGGTATCAACCGACAGGTCAACGAATATAATTTTGTCTCACTACGTCCAGTATTCGTTAGAAATCTGACTTGGTTGCTCGGAAAAAAGTTGACTCCATCCGCGCACGGATTCTGGAAATTTAATAGAAGGAGATAGGCCGTTATGTCAGAACCGCCGATGTTCGTGATGTCGTGAAGTGGATTCGTCCAATATCTGAATGGTCACTGAGCCTCGCAATGAGTGAAAGAGTGCGCGCGTAATGATGACAATGTAAATGGAGACATACATTTGTCGGATGTCGACAGTAGAAGACAACGATGGTTTCCCTTGTATTCATCGAATGAAGTCCATGGAATTCATTGATGTTAGTTCGAGGTATTCGATCGAATATTCAGATGAAATAGAGCAAGGTTGAATGATGCGGATAATGAGTGCGGCTGGATTATACACTCGATTTTAACGCAGAAGGGCAGCTAATGTAACAACGACATTTCATAACCGTGGGAGTCACGTTCCTCCTTCCTTTTGAACACCGCTCTACCATGGTTATAGCTCGATTCAAGGTATCTATTCAGCAGTCGAGGACGACATCATATCAGCGAAACAAACCGTCGAAATAATTTGCAATATTTGTACACTTATCTAGTAAATTCTCTTGTAAAGATATACGATGAGTCAATTCTTTCATTGAATACGCGTCTTGTTTTCTGAATGCTACTCATAGAATCCACTGATAATGGTGAGCGTGATATATCGACATGTAGCAGTAGTAACGACTTACTGTTGTTGCTATTGTCTTGTCATATGAATTATATCGGGTGAAAACGAGAACGATTCGTTGTCGCCCGTACATCTCTTCAAATTCTTCCAACATACATGTCATTTGTGTGGGTTCTATTTATTGTTGAATAGGACCACGCCAGTCGGTATTTGTTTTAATCCAATCTTTTTAGAGTGGATTGATCAGAGGTCGAGACTAGTGCGAAATGGAAAATTCTTACATCGTTGCACGACATTCATCGGCAAAGGCTTAGAATCAGCGAAACTGTTCTTTATCATTGACCGAATTGCCAACTGTACGTTCTCCCGCTGAACGACTTTTTTTTTTATTTCGTATTTGACTGGTGGAACCTTTGTCAATTAACAGCCCATGAACACTGTCCTCTAAATGGCTGATACAATGAACTTTAATGATCATGATTGCTAGGCATCTTTGAACATACACCAAGGGAGACCATTGAGACTATTGTGGTTAAGAGAACGTCATCGAGAGTTATGAGTTGTACCGGTACGCATCTTTCTCTCTCAGGCAGTTGATTTGATGAACGATCATTCTTGTTCCATATCGTTTGCGAAGCACCCAGTCATCAGCCTACAATTGGGTGAATATGTCTCACTGAGCCTTGTTATAGACCAAAATCTGATACAAATCCTACCTTTCGTATCAGCTTAGAATACAGCAAACATCATTCGTTATGCAATAGTTGCTCAAAATTTTGTTTAGGGAAACTACAGTTGATGGCCAATTTACTGGTTACAGTGAGTACTCTTGGTTTCGTTCCGTTTTTTTTCGCTTCGATTGTAACCCATACGATATGTTCATCTAACAAATGTTAAGTTTCATGAAGCATATGTGAACTATTCTTTCGACAAACTTACCTGACGAATAACCTCAACAAATATGATTCGAAGTATCTCTGTCTTCAAAGTAAAAATGTTTGTGCGCACACGTACAATAAATCCGACATAACAATTTTTGAAGACCATATTGAACAGTGAGAACGGTGGTGTTCCTATATTTTTCTTTATTAGATGTAGAGATAATGCTAACAGAATGTGATCGTGCAGTAGGAAGTGATCAGAGCTTACGATCAAGCTTTCTCGAGAATCGAACAATGGATTGTCCAGTACATCAAAGAAAACGGATGTATTTGTGTTCTAATGTCGACACTTTGACTTTTCAGAAGGGTACGATGACTTATGTGGTGCGAACCTAGCATAACAATGCAGAACTTTTCAGATGAACGCCTCACAATAATTTTGGCGGCGAACTTGATTCATGAAGGGATACAAAGCGACGCACGAAATCAGATTGACTTAAAATATTTGAAATCAACAGGGTATCCTCAGTTGATCGCGTACAGAATTGGTGCTTGCTCCCATCTTTGACGCTCTCACAAATGGAAGAAAACGAAGATATGGTAGTGTTGCATACTACGAGGATAAAAATATGGAAAGTGAGTGCGAATTGTTTTACGACAAATCAGTCTCTGCTTACTTGTACATTTGAACTGTGTTTCCCATCCCAGAATGCGACTTCAACGAACGTATCTATCTGGTATGAAGTCAACGCTAGTTCCCTGAGGTTCTTCAATTATACGTGATTCGAATTGGGAGGGAGTCTTTACAAGTAGCAGTTGAGTACTGTTTTATCCATAGGTTGAGATATGTTGGATTCCACCAAGACTGTAGATCCACTATTGAACGATGTCAGTTTAGCAGATTTGACGGTAGTGCTATGGAGGTATTGCGAAGACGATGATCGAGTCAGTGCGATCTACTATAATAACTTATCTGGATTTTTTATTATGAAAGCCGTTTGATCTTTCACTCTTCTTTCAACGACCATCATCACCGTTTGGTGAAAACCTGAAATACCAGAAGTTTCTTTCCAGAGTATGTCATTCAGATTTTGTTTCTTTCTCATTGTCTTAGTCCCATTTTGTTCCTGTAGTACAGACTTGCCCAACGATAACAAATTGAAAGGGATTATGCGTAGTCGGTACACATTCAGCGAGTCCCAATCAGAGATACTACAATCGGCATTCAGTCAGGTAAGATGTCACTGGAAATCGAGTGATTGCAAGCCGTGCATTTTATCTAGGCGAATTATGTGACGAACAAAGTACTCGGTCAGTTGGTGGATGAAACAGGTTTAACGCCGTCGAGGATAAAGGTGAGCATAATGGAAGGAGTATTACGCATGCGAATGTAACGGGACGTTTCCAGGCATGGTACGAAGTAAGTTTATCTTTGCCACTGTGTTAAGGACGATACTTAATTTTTCTTTTAGTATCGAAGACGACTGCAAAAACGTAGGAAACTCGAGGTACAGTCTATACTAGGCACAACCGACCTGTATGTTTCACTTCACATCGTTAGGAATAGAAACGTTGTTCTGAACGGCTCTTCAGAGATGCTCCCAATCGAAACGAACCGCAGACAACGACCGCTTCGAGCGTAAATATGAATAAATCTTCCGACGTTGTTTTCGGATTTGTTCCGAACGAGGAGCAGATACAGATTGCACCTTCTGTCGACGCAGTGGAGTCGTCTGATATTAATGTTGAATGCACTTTATGTGCAGTCGCATCGCATGAAAATCTGTCTTTGAACCAACCCACGTTACCGTCCATTTCATCGATGTTTCCGGAAATTTTCAATGACCAGTACGATTACAGTCTCCCTCCCAACGTTCATCCGATCGTTCTACCTACGTATCGTTAACAAATGATAGCGGTGTCAGTGTAGGTCGATGCATAGTTGGTAGACAGAAAATAATCCATCCCTCCGGAAAGTATAAGATGTCATGACCTGCTGCATCGTGTCTGACCTCGAACTTGTAGATGGTCAAGTGTGCAAGTTACTCATTCATAGTGAACCATTGGAACTCAATAGTAATAACCACCCGAGTTAGTCAGTCATTGTAGATTGCCTATCTTGTCGAATAGACAATAAAATGATCTACTTCGATTTCCTTTTCCTTTTTTTTTTGAGCGTATCTGTTGCATCATAAATCCAGTACATTCATACGATCTATCATGATTTCCTATTAAGCTCTTCAAGACCCCAAATACAATATTTAACCTCAGCCGGGGTCCTTTTGGATGTGTACTTATACTCCATCATTTCTGACCGTTTTCCGCATTGCTTTTCCCCCGTCGTTTTTCTTACCTTTTTCATACGCTATGGTTTCTGTGCAATCATTAAATGACACGTATGTGGTCTTCGAACCTAACAGTTACTACCATAACTATCCTTTTTCAGTAGTATGGGGGCTGCTTTCATAGGGCTGTCGATTTCAGTCTTCCTATTAGGATGTTTGTAACGATCCTTCTATCTGACGGACGCTTGGTCTAATCACAAGCAATTAGTATGTTCGGCTCAAGCGTTTATGTATTTCACGCAACAAAAAGACCCTTGTCTAGTTCGTTGCATGGTAAGCATAAGAAATCCTCGACGTTCCTCATCGAGTCATATAAGTGACAGGTTGCAGCGTTAATGCTTTTGAATTTCATCCATGAAGTACTCATCATGCAGAGTGGTGAGGATTGATTGTTTATGGATCGATCAGCTTTCAATTGACAAACTGGATTCAAGTGTACTACTACCTCGCCCCTCATCTCAACGCTACGATGGCTCCGAATTCTGTCGTATGGTAAGCCTGATTTTATATGCCAGTATTTTCGATACAAACCGATTAACGTACAGGAGTTTGACGGTAGAGAATTTGAACTTCATATTATTGTCTACTGATGATACAATCTACTTCTAGGTAGAAGGAATTTGCAATGTATGTTACTTTCTTCATTACTGATGAAATGGACCGTTAACGCGTTATCGGGGATCATAGGGTCTGATTGCATTATGCGTGCAAAGGTAACATGCAGTGTGGATTGAACAATTCTCTATTTGTAACTGACGCGTTTCAGTTTTTGGATTTGGCGAATATGTCGACGTAAGAAAATCCACATTTGTTGACATTTCGAACTGAACTAGATCAATCGTCGAAGTCGCTACCTATAAGCTATGGATCACAATGCTGTTGGTAAGAGTCAACGCCATAACTTCGCCATATCGATTCAATTTGATGCTTCGTATAGGAATTCGTTGCTGTTGCACAAGCAGGCACGTCATATTCAAATTTTCACTGCATACTCCCTATGGATTGACCACCATGTTCACGTCTTCCGTAGGTTGTGTTATAGGCAAGTACAAACGAAGATCTTCATTACCGGTACTGACATGGATCAATGTAGCTTTCATTTCAATCGCGTAAGTACAGTATACTCGCTGTTTACTGTTATCATTGAACGCATGCGTAGGTTGGCCACGGTTGAAACTTTTTCGCAAATGGAACCCGAACTACGAGTTCGTTGACGCGCTTTGTGTACTATGTTCAATTGATCTCAATCATTCCAATAGAGTCTTTCTATCGTCGTCAATGTTATCGCTACTGTTGATGATATTGTTATCGCTACTGTACTATCTTTTCTGTTTCAATCATCCAAGAATGGATTTCGCAGGTGAGCTGATTGATGTGGATTTGCGGACAGCGTTAGGTTAACTTCAAGGCGTAGTACTTCTACTATTTTAAACAAATTGGTGATATTTTAGATTTGTGCCCTTCATACGTTCTATGTACTTACTTGTTACAGACGCTACATGCGGTGAACACTGGAGCTATTACCAGGTGAGTACCCTAATTAAGATCTTGCTGCAATTAATTACTCAATAAATGAATAGTATTTGTGCGATATCGACGTTGGTCTCTGTACGACATGATTATTTGAATTATTTTCTACTATATCTCATCATCGTTGTTTTGTAGATGTTGGCAGCTCCGAACACACTCATATACGTTGCGTTCTATTTCTGCATTGGTCGGCGTATGTACGAATTCAGATTTGTGGTCATAAGATCCAATTGTTTTCTAGTGTACACGGCGTCATTACTAGCAACTCTGAACGCACGGAATGGCGTATCGAACGTGGTTAACGATGTAGAAACTACATCTGGTCGCAGGTCTCCTCTTGCATTCAGAAGCTTTGTGAATGGAAGTGAGATTGACAGGGATATATTCAATGTCAGTACAACCTTGTTTTATTCCTGCTGCATCCGTTGCTAATGGTGACCAGAAACAGAACGATTCTGCGATCAAGGGGATGGACAGTGTTCAGCTCGAAACGGAAAATAACTATACGGATCGACAGGTAATATATGAGTTAGATGACATGTCTTTGGATAATATCAGTCACAAGGTACGTAGTGGTAATCAAGGTTCTATCGCCTTGCTCTTGGCTCTGAAATGGTGGCCTGCGGCGGTTAAATCAACACAGACGCTCTCCCTCTTTCAATGTTCTACCTCAAGTCTGTTGATATGTGGGGTTTCTTACAATTTTCTACAGAACATACAAACATCTTACCAGTTGCCTACGGTTCCGCAAGAGGTCCACTTCTATGCAATTTAACTGCTACAATTTGATTATTGCGTATGGAATTGTGTCTGCTGTCATTTTGTGTATTTCTTGTTGTGTATAATATCTTGGATGTTGGAGCCAAATGTTGGCGTTTTTTGTGTTATCACGTATATTCGAAATATATACTTAGTGACTTTCTGTCCGACAATCACTTACAAAGACGGGCGTTGTGAAAGAGTAAACGTGAGCTTGTATGGATACGGGTCTATCATTGCACTGCGGAATTCGAGCGCTTTTGTATGCTTTTGTCAAATATTAAACATATGGAGCTCTGAGAGGAGCTTCGAGAGATGTCTTTCCTTCTTTGCTCAATGATTCAAAATACGGTGTGTTGAACGCGAGGAACTTGGATGACATAACAAACCATGGTAGTTCTCGGCCCGGGCCAATAACTTGTGGCTGAGAACTCAGAAATTTTTGTTTTGTTCATTTCTGTCTTTCAAAGTCGACATTTGTATATCATCGTTGGTGCGATAGGAGCGTCGTACTACCGTGTACATGATCTATCGTATCTTGTTTCTTTCCATCTTGATATGTTATTCCTCTTAATCGTAGTACGAAACGTCAATCGGGACACGGGCAAGTCCTATACAGGCCTCATTCGATCAATTGTACTGACTTTAGATGTTTCATACGCCATGCTGGAGCCGGGAGAAATTCCTAAAATGCATGATGTTACACGGTATCCATTCTTCTTGCTGTTGTCCAATTAATTCTGAGGCATATTCTCCATTTTACTGGGTCAAGAACATGTCGCAGGCAACTGGAAAACACCAAAAGTAATGTATTATGATAGGGAATGAAAGATAATGGCAGTTAGAGCAGAAGCCGATACTCCCCCAATGCTATCATTGGCCGAAGACGAAGCGCATAAAGGTCCAATCGTGTGTTGTTGTTTTTTTGTCGTTGGAGGATCGTACTCACTCGCAGTTCGTAATTCAGGTTCAGGTTACGGTTCAGGCCTCGTTCAATGACATTGAACATGAACGGTATGACATTGGGGTCTCTGCCTTATCGCAAATTTACTATGGAAGTTTTTGGCGACTTTCTTTCCTTTGTCTTTTTTTTTGCACTCGTAACTTCATTCGAGACACTCGCGCGAACGGTTTATCTTTATGGAACATCGTCGAACATGATATCCAATTCGTTTGATCACATCCTAATGGTTGGGAAAGTGCTCGGCACACCAAGGTGCGCCAAGCTGTCGCATACGGTGGCCTAATTCTCGACACTAACGACGGAAGAGCTCAGATACGACTTGTAACAGAAGGAGAAACTAGTTTGCGTGTATGTGTTTTGAACGGGTTGGCAGATGATGTGCTTTCTGTCAGTTCAGCCATTCTTCTCCGACGCGTTGAACTGATTGCGTTTAGGATTCTCCAAAGTCAGAATATCTTGTACCTGACGCCGGAGGCGGTACTTTGGATATAAGCCCATGCAGTATTCGTGTTCAACCACCTCTAGTAATTGAAGAACTGGCACCTCCAGATTGTGGGTGTTGAATATGTACATCCTTATAATCTAGTTAAAAACAATGTGCAGGGTTCTTCGCAGGATCATTGTTCGTGAGCAGAAGTAAACCATAATTTTTTCCAGGTGCAACTATCGATCATATAATCTTATGTGGCTGATTTGGTTCTGGATTTAGAGAAGCTTAAAAACTGCAAATACCGAACTCCTGATGCTGTAGATCATGTTACCAAGTGCTTCGACGAAACGATTGAGCGTTTATTCCGTGATGAAAAAGATGCGCAGTACATTCTTTTTGGGTCATCTCTGGACAGATATCTTTCGGTCGGGATAAAGAGTGGAGAATTAAGGTTGACCGGGTACGAAGAGCAGCTACATTTTATAAAACACAATCTTATCGAGATCGAGTTAGCGCAAAAACGGCGGATCTATTCGAACCATTACTTAAAGGTAAGGAACACCTGTCCTCATGCAAAACTGCAGCTGCAGCGCATCCCATCAACGTCCGAGATGAGGCTTCTTCAGGCATGATAAAGTTTTGCTTTATACTACCCACGTATAGTTCATAAAGACGAGTGTACACATCTAGTCGATTTTCCTCGTCGATGGGTACGCTAATAGCGCATGGTTATTCAGCTAGCTACAAAAGAGACTCCAACCGTAACGTGTTGCTGTGCGTTGACCAGACACCCAAACGTAAGTCTTGAAAACGCCCGCTTGCACACTAATTAATTTTCCACCGTGCTAGCTCATAAGCAGTCGTCAATGGTGCGATAGGCTTCTAATACGATCACCATGTTTCTGCTCGAATGTTCAAGTTTATGTACGGGGTAGGATAACTTCGTCAGTACGACTCAGCAGATCCCGAGAACGTCGAACGAAAAGACAGACTATGCGAGCTTCCATCAGGATCTCGAATTTTACCTGATGCATTTGATTGTATATTGGCACGAGTGAGTGAACTGGTTTGAAGTCGTATACAGTTCACGAACATTGCTTTAGGATGCAAAAGTCGAGGAATTTACTGTGTTCACACGGAAGTACTACTCAGAGTTGACAAGTTCGTCATTGCTCTTCGTATTTGAGGTTGAAATTTGGTGTCAAAGCGCTGGAAATATCTGGATTACGAGGCAAACAGGTAATACATGTCTTTTCGGACTTTCTCGCCAACTTTCACTCAAATTCTCATCACAGACGATTTATCCATCCTCTGTCTAGTCCGCGCACATCTGTCTTCGTTGAGTAGCGGCGCCGAGGCGAAGATAGGCAAACACGGAAGGGTATACTGGAACATCGTGTTCTCGGTTGAGATTCATTTTGGGTTGACAAAGTTCAGAGCACGCATCAAATGGATTTACAATGTATGTCGATTCCTCTGATTTCCCTCTCTTCTGTTCTTAAAGCACACATAGGGCGTAACAAAATAGTGAGTTGCTAGCTTCATTCTTTGTAGACTTGAGCGCTGGAATTGGCATCTAGCGGTTCGGTGCCGATAATTCACAACGAGCGGGGACATAGATTGGATGAGGACGAACCAAATGATTACCCAGAAGACGACATGACTCCCACAGGTCCCAAACGAATAGAAGCGTCCCAGATTCCCATACTCAATCAGTCGACTCGAGGTCCTTTCATACACCTGCGGCTGCCATGTCCACTGTCGTTAGCATACGATCATCAATGTTTGGTCCCGCCAGGAACGAGCTTCTACCGGCACCAATAGTCACTCCAGAGGTTGATGCTGTCACTCCAAGTTTACGTACCTCCAGCGTGCGGTGTTCTCGCCCTTTTCTCTCTCACATACTTTCACAGAGAACGGAAGTAGAATAGATTTTTCTAAATACCACTCGAGAGGAAGATCGACGTATAAATGGAAGGAAAGAACGATGCCATCCTTTTCTCGCACAGATCATAATATGGGGACGGCAAGCACTATCATTAGCAATCGCAACTCATCGTCGAGACTTGCGGACACTGTTTCATTTGTTTGGGGTATCTCCAGCTGCCGGATCAGTGGCAAAGTCACTCAAGTCGAAAGAGGTTACCCCTTTGTGGTCTCCGATCAAAAGAAAGTTAACGGAATTCTCACACTCACCACCGGCTCCGTTATCAGAGCCTGTTCCGTCTGCTCCTGCCGAAGAGACACCGATGTCTGCCGTGGACATGCGAGACACGTTCGAAACTGGCGTTCCAGCTACAGAAGCCGTGCTTGCGCATGCAGAACCTTCTCCTGCATTAGCTGAATATCTTGATGAAGCAGCAGCGCGGGATTCATTCCCCAACGCATGGGAGACTGCTGCTGCCAACATGGGCCCATGAAGCTAACGATGTCGACAGCTCATCTCCAAGGAAGCTCCCCCTGCAGTCTCCCGTTAATTTATCCGAAATCAATATGGACCTAGCTACACAACCTGTAGTAGACGCAGGTTCGACGAATGACATGCTCTCATTATCGAATAAAGCTTTTCTTGTCTCAGACGAATCATTTGATTCGTTCTCGATATCGCCAGTGTCTGTCCGTCAAACACCACCACCAAACTTGCAGTCTTGCTGGGAACAGTTTCATCTGAAGTCAATTCACGAATAAATGGTGTCACCAGTTTCCATATCATCTAACAGCCATTGGTCAACAAACACGTCGCCGAGACTAGCTTCTTCTCAATCCCCCGAATCTGACGACACCTGATTCCGAGATACCCGCGACACCCTCAAAATCACCATAGCACACGACGAAGCTTGCTGGAACATTTTAAGCTTTATCACTCACGAACTCTTAGTTGCATTCTCAAATAAACGAACATTATAGTGTGGATTATCAAGTCAATCTCCATCTGCGGCAAGATGTGTCTCCTCGGCTGAGCCCTGCGATCAAAGAATACATTCAAAACACATTGGAAACGGCAAGTCCAATTCTAGCGTGGAGCCTTCTATTATAAAGACATTCCCTGACGGTAAGTCATCGCTGTCAGCTATGCTTCTACCAACACGCATATTTGCTGCATAGTTCGATCTCTCCATACCAAAGTACTTTGACTCGTAGCGTATGGTACCTATATCAATTAGTAGGCAGTAATAAAAGAAGTTCGCGTTCTTATCGGAAAGTCGTCGGGGTTTGAAGCTTACTTGATCTACAGATCATTTATTTCCCACGTCATCATAAGTTACCGAATGACACCGCCATTCAGGTTTCGAAAGAGCGTCAAATCAAATACATGGCGCGCGCTCCTCTTTGCTGTAAGCGCTAAATGAAATGTGCAAGAACCAGAGCAATGAATCGTCGCGAGAGAACTCTGCTCAACGTATACTGCAAAAGTTTTTACTACTATACAACAGGAAAGGATCGACATGAGAATAGTTAGCCGTTTTCGCCAGGTTATACCGTCGACTACTAGTACAATTCGATTTCTTTGAAGTACAAAAAAGCAGATAAGTGACCACTATATTTCTTTCAATACCAAGTACGAACACGATCGACACTTGGCGGCAGACATTCAAGATCGTATTCAACATGTTCGACTTCCTTTACAGTATAAGCGACCAGTGGTTCGCAATCAGCATGAACTGACCCAACCACTTGTGGTGCCATAGCATGAATCGGTACGCGATCGACCACGGAATTCGGACGATAGAGTGGATCTTGCAATATACATTGCGTGCATTGACCTATGTTCACCATCATCAATTTGAGGTGTAAAACACGATTACAAACACTTGCTGATATTTGAAAGTAGTCCTCGGTGATGTTCAATATCGCGATGATCATGGTCGCTGCAACAACTTGTAGATCTCATAGACAACGTCGATGTCGTAGAACTAGTGCTCGTGTCTATGAAATCCCGTAGTTCGTTCACAGAGTGCAACAGAACATTTCAGTATGTTTGAAATATCCTTTCTACTGAATCGAAATTGAATACGTACTAGAATTCTGAGCACATTTCGCTTTGCCTTCACTAACATGATCGTCATGTCGAATCTGCAAAACGCTTGGTTCTGATATCGATGACACTGCGGTGAAAATATTAGTGCTTTCTATAACACGGTCGTATTCGTCCACGAGTTCTTGCAGTGTGTACTGATGAGGTAGTTCTTCTAACGGTCATTTATCAATATACATCGAATACCATAGTCCGAATACTCACCATTGCCATTGATCATATTTGAACTATCGCTGTATCCCCATGTATCGTCCACGTTCGGGTAAAAGATTGGATCCACTTGCGGTACTAAATTCTCATCATACGATAGGTCTTCTAGCATTGTACTCAACTCATCCAAATACTTTTCAAACGTGTACTGATTGACTGCATCTGTCAATACAAATGAACAAATTACCTGTACCAAAGCGACAACGCTGCTCACCCAATCTGGACCGAACATCACTTGCGTATTCACCTTCGGATGGGATACTATCCCGGTGTAGTGCATGCGGATTTCCGTTCGAAAACTCGTAGTCGTTTCGAGCACTTTCCCCGGGGTGTGCATTTGAAACGGATCTGTAGTTCGCGGTAGATAACACTTCCGTTCTCTGTGTATCCCTGCTGTCGTTTTCCGGGCGATATTCTTCGTAACCTGAATATGGAACAGTAAGAATTCGGAATCCAAACAAGTTAAATTATGTCGCCTCTGACAACAGATGGAAGTGACGAACTTTGATGAATATCGTACTTTACTGGCATTAATTCCACACTGGGTACATCCACAAAACCAGACTCGTTATTCAAATCACGCACTACATTCTCGTTTGACTTTCGACGAGCATCGGATGTAAAATCCAACTAACGAAGAGCAATCGTTGATATAATTCCACAACAAATGTCGCTACTTACCTGGTTGAAGAAATACTTTTTGATCAACATCGTATCGGCTACATGCTTTTTTTTTGACTTGACTTTGGAGAATTGCTTACTGACTATAGAAACATACCTGCGTAGTCACCTTCGCGTCCATATTGGTTGAACGTCTCATATTGATGCACTTGTGTATCTTATACCAAGCAAAGAGCCAGTCATACTGTTCGTTCTCCAGCAGCATATTGTCCATGACATAAAATCTCTTTACGAGGTTGACACGACTGCATTTGCCATACGTGCCGCATTGTACACAGTTGAGAGCATTTTTTCGAATATCGCATGATTGTGCTAAAGTCGCGCATCGTTCGCATTTCTGTGGTTCAAGATCAACGATACGGAGAAATACTCGAAAAAAGAAGAATAATCACGATATAACCATATTTGTCGTTAATGAATTGTTTATCCTCCTTTGATAGTCTCGCGCGAAAGACAGTAACGAAGATTGTCTTCAATTCGTCTGTAGCCCAACTAGGATTATCCAATTCTGATAACTGTATTAATTAGCACGACAATTATTTGCGAAGAAGGTACACGATAGCACATACACTTTTTCTCCGATATGGTGTTATCTTCGCCGACGATTGATGTTGTTGAGTTGAGGACAAAACATGATCTCCAACATGGACAAACTCCGAGTCGTACTGTTCATCCATAGTTCATGAGAGTTCTGAGAAAGGGGACGCGCTCGGTGAAATATGTACCAGGTGCATTTCTGATGCTAAATTTTAGGGTTACGAGTCCAGAGCTTATACGGTCATCCATCATGGACCTACATCAGTAAAAAAGAACAGACAAAACAACAGATTTAAACTCATCCAATGGCAGAGATCCAATTGATTTCATTCCCGTATTATCGTCTATATAGCTTTGAACTCCACCGCTGCATATCCTGTCTTATTTCCGAGGCAGTATGACAGTCGAACATATCGGAAAGCGTTTGAAGTTCCTGTTCGTAGTTCTTGTCAACGATTGTTCGGTAGACGCAGTCAGGAGCAATTCCGACCAAATTGACACGTGTGTGTAGTGTAGCACAGCCTCTTCCGAAAAAGCTGTTGGAATATACCGACTCGGTCTGGACCCGGTTCAAACTGCAATGTTCAGCTCAGTCGAAAAACGAAATAAAGAAACTCTTTCCAACGCAAATTTTCCCAAGTCTTCTCTCGAGATTGCAAATTCTCTTTTTCAAACGGCTACTAGCGACTCCCGGCCTTTCGCATGTTCGATTCGAGGAAAGTTTCGAGAAAAGTCAAACCGCCCTGCGAACCGCGTCGTTGGCTGCGTTGAAGCTGTCGACTATGCGGCCGGTGTTTGGATGCAGATAAGGGGAAAATGTAGGAACAAGCATCGACTAAACGTTTATCCTGCATAAGAACATGCCCTTTCCCCAAACTTACATGGAAAGGTTAGTGGTATGTTTGAGGCTTCTTCCGAGACTGCCACATACCAAGTCGTTTTGGCTGTAGGTGGAATGTTACAAAGAACGAGGATTGTGCGGTTACACCGGTACACAGTGAAGATTTTGGATCAAACTCGGTGTTGTACGATTGTCGATGTCGACCCGGACTTTGGTTTTACTCATCGTTCTATACAGGCAGCGCATTCAAGACATCCGCATTTCGCAATACTAATTCTACTGGATACGCTACGCTCAGGCTATAATTCGAACGCTATCAACCTTTGTTGGACCTCATTAGTCGAATATATCACATCGCCAACTTCAACTCGAACTTCATCTGAAGGAGATCCTTGGTGTCAATAGAACGAAGAGTACTACCCGTTATTGCATTTCACCTCGACAAGCATGTTGCATACAACTCGATCGGCATAGATAAGCAATGCATGCGCTTCTGCTGATCCTCACGAATTCTATTCCAGCATCACCTCCAGAACTATGTGTAAAATACCCCTCGGGCATCCCGTTATTGGTGTCCTTGCACTCCAAGATGCTTCTTACGACTAGGTTGGTTGCTTTACTGCCAGTGTGGCTCTCTGAGGTTCATGCAAAAGTACCTCAGGTCGCTCATCCAGGTTCTAAATAAGCGAAATACATCGCTTATAACAGTCCCCCAACGACTACCCCTCAAGGATTTGGCAGTTGTACCGGAGCTGGATAGTCTGCATCTGCTTCCGAAGTCTCTACCTTTCGCGAGCATCTGACAAGAGCTAAACAACGATGAAGCGACGGATGTCATCGCTTTTTTGTATAACCATACGGATCTCAATTCGACCGCAACAGCAGATGCTGAAAGGTAAATTCTTATCGTTGTTTTCTACCTCTGGAGTCGATTCTGATCGCATTCATATTCAGTTGGGATAGTAGCATCATGCGGGTAGAAATTTTGACACCAAACAAGACGAACGTCCTGCCGTACGTTGATAATAACCATCCTGAACCTCGACAATGGGATCGGGCGCTATAAGGGTTGGCGCGACGATAGAACCATATATCATTGAGTATCAAGTCAGTGATATCTTCGTCTCTGTTTCGTCTCCGTACATATATCTGACGAGTCAAGGGATCTTAGACTGACCCATTTCCCAGTTCTAGTGAGTCGGTCTTGACGTCTCTCGACTAGTTCACGACAAACGGGATAACTTACCAGCGAAACTATCATGCAGTTGAAGATCTTACATCCGAATTCACGGTAAGCCGATCTTCTACTGCACACTCAACCGGTCACTTAAGCAGCTCTTCGATACGTGATTGTAATTTAATTTTCTAGCCTGATACTGGCCTGGTAGGCGACTTGTATATTTCCATCCATCTCCAGTTCGAGTAACATTCGAGAAGAACCGCAATCAAAAAGGTTAACAAGTAAGTTGACTATATCATCTATGGTAATTTCCTTCCAACTGCAACAAACCTCAGAAAGCAACTTCACGATAAGAAGGAGTAATATTTATCAGGCAGAAAGAACTGGGACTAAATGAAAAAACGCGTTTGCTTCGATAAGCCGTTATGAAAAGTGTGCGGACACCAGAACGACCGTATGGCATAGGCGGAGGATCCAGCTCGCCGACTGCTCGGTCACGTTCATCCAGCATCGTGAATGCTGAAGGAGCCAAGACACCAACTTACTCCATTCCCGCTGTACTGTCTGTGCCACCAGCTGCCAAATCCACAAGACTTCCATCTGGGACAACTGGTGCTTCCTCTTCAAAACTAGCGTTCACTGCCACACTTAACGCTCCAGTTCGTATCGAGTCACTGGTCTATGAGGGAATCATACGATATGTAACAGAAATCCCGCCGAAGCAAGGTATCTGGGCTGGAATGGAACTTAGTGCTGGAATCGCTGGCAAAGGGAAGAACGATGGATGCACGCCAGACGGAAAGAGATATTACAATTGTGCACCAATGTATGGATTATTTATAAGTATTTCCAACCTGTTTCGAGCGACAGCTGGAGTTTCCAGGTCTCCATCTGTTGCATCGACTGCTGAGAGTGAAAGTATGTCTGATTTGCTTATCGCTTCGTCTAGTAGGAGTGGCTTTCGTATTAGCACAGGAAGAATTACGCCTTCTACACGAACAGGAAGAATCGGTTTAGCTACGACGACTTCCTCTAACGCGTCCACATCCACATCCTCGTCCTCTTACTTCCGCAACTCCGCCTCATACTTTGGTCGAGTGACACCCTCTAACTCTATATCGACTAGTACCACTGGCGTTGGTCCAGAAACGCCAGCAGCGCGTGCTGGGAGATTACGAGCACTGAATGCCGGTTTGACGCCTTTAGTTAAAACTCGGTCCCGAGGGACAAATGTAGAGAAGGCCGTTCGTGTTCCTGCTGTACCTTCAATTCCCCGCGCGTCTTCGGCTGCTGGGACTCATATCCCCTCTTCAGTGCCGTCTCCAACTATACCGAACACTTCTCCTCGAAGACTACCTTCATTGAAACAGACATATTACCTTTCTTCTGTGTTCGACACTCCTAAGGCCCGCAATCTTGCTATTGTGTCGGGTATTGGACTTGGTTCATCGCACGGGGCAAAACCTCGTGCGAGACTAGTGCAGGAGGAATAGCCGAATTGCGAATACAGATGAGAGAATTTGAGAGCGACCTGCAGAATGCGAATGCATTAGTTGCCTCCAATACCTCAGCTGCATCCGATGATGTATCACGCCCGTCATCTGAACCTCAAAGGGAAGTTGAATCCTCTGCGATTTCCAGTACCGTTCAGTCTCCTCACTCAGCATCATCAAGTAATGACCTCGACCACAAAATTAGTCAAGAAATCAATCTCCTTACTCTTCGCCTTGGCGACGCTTCCACCAAAGCTCTTTCCGCACATGCTCATGCAGAACAACTTCAGTGAGCGCTAAACGCATTGCAAATTAATTCCGATGCTCATCTCGCTGATATTGAACAGATCAACAAAGAATTGCAGCAGGCACACGTTGCACTCTCGGTTCGGGAATCACAGCTCGCCGAGACTAAAGGGCTTTATACGAGCACCCGTTCAGATCTGAAAGAACGTACTGTGGACATCAGTGCCATCCAAAGGTTAGTATCGAATGTTGAGACAAAATACACCGATGAGATGGTGCGGGACCGTGATATATGGGACGTCGAGCGGAAAGAATTGCGGATTCAGGTAGATAAGCTGAATAGAGCTGGATAGAAGACGATTGTTCTTTATGAAGAGAAATTCGATGAGTTGTGGATAACCTTAAACGACAACGACCTCGTTGAACAGGCGCCGAAGTTCGACTTTAGCTGATGACCGGGTTCTCAGGCAAGACGATGCTGTTTCTGCATCTTCCAGTGACAAAGAAAACGTGTGCGGTGTAGTACGTACCAATCGCATTTTTGATGCTAAATTTTAGAGTTAGAGCTTATACGGTCATCCATCATGGACCCACATCAGACAAAACAACAAATGTAAACTCATCCAATGACAGAGATTTAATTGATTTCATTGCCGTATTATGGATTATATAGCTTTGAACTCCACTGATGCATATCGTACCTTATTTCCGAGGCAGTACGAGTGTCGAAAGTATCAGAAAGTATTTGAACTTTCTGTTCGTAGTACCTGTCAATGATCGTTCGGTAGACGCAGTCAGGAACAATACCGACCAAAATTGGCACGTGCGTATAACACATCATCGATCATCATCAAGCTTGTTTCTATTTTTTTTTTTTTCGGCAAAACCAGCTTTCCTGCAAACGGAATTACAGCTTTCTCTCTCATTATACGAAAGGCAGAATCCCGGACTCCAAAAGCGGTAACGTGATCCTCTTCATACTAACTACATAGCCTCTTTCGAAAAAGCTGTTGTGATATACCGACTCGGTTCAATACAGTATTACCATTCTTGACCAACTCAGAATGAAACAAAATCGGACTATAACCTATTCATTAACGGCCATCATACAATGCTCTCACAGGTAACGATATATTTTATATAAAATTCGTACTCAATTATTCACTTCAACAGGTCATTGACTTGATTACGCACATAGTCTCTACCAAAAATGACAACTAATGTTGACGACAAACGTCGAGAGTTCGATCGTATGCTAGGTGCGTTGTTTCTGTAACTACCAATTACTGCCTAAATTGTCGCAGATCGCGCAGTCTTCATTCTAGATAACAGTTGGCCAGTCAATATCATACCTGTTATCTATACAACGAATATATCCAGAATGTCGTCGCATAACTATCCTACAATACCAGACAAAACGACAAATGCCGCGTCGCTGAGACGCTTTGTCTGCCAACTTCTTAGACGCTCACGATCGTCGATCGCCGTATTCGCGACTGCACTATGTTATCTTGAAGCCGTTCAAACAGAGGTATTCAACACGTTGTGCTCGGATAACTGGTACGAAAACGAACCAAATGCGACGGATCGGATTATGGTAGCTACGAATACGTCTGATACTGAGTCGGAAACAATTTATGTGGGCATAGACATCACTTGCAACAACGTCCACATACTAACGATAACATTCTAATGCAGCTCGTCGAAGAAACGAATGCCAATCCGCGAAACCAACTCGTCCAGTCACCACTTCCACCACTATTACTGCTTCCTTCTCCCCTTCTGTGTCCTCGTCGTACCTTCTTGGCTACTGTCATCCTGGCCATGAAATTCCTATACGACAGTACACATTCCAACCGTGAATGGGCCCTTCTATGCCGGCTTACTCCTAGAGAAGTCAGTAAATGCGAACGCACTATTGGGAACGCGCTTCATTGGCGTCTCTGGGTTGGTAAAAGCCATGCATTATCTGATGTGACACCCACGTTATCCGTATGAACGTTAGTCTACCTAACAACACATCGTTTCTAAAAAGAGATTGTACATTGCGAAGAAGCCTGCTAAATAAAAAAACGCTGCTGGTATCGGACATCAATCGTTTTGTAAGGTGATAGGATCTGTGATAGTTCGTTCCATTTTTCTTGACCAATGTATTATTTACAGATCTATCTTTGCGGACTATTAACTAGGTAATTGCGTGTTTTTCTTCAAGTGACCCGATTTCTATTCTCCCTACAGAAACGTGTGCTTTTGCTTTCTAAACTAAGAGGTACGAACACCGTAACAGAAGAAATTAAGGTTGAACCTAAGTCCCTGCAATCAAAACGAAGCACAATCGTCGCTAAATCCCGAAACAAAATACCGCTCGTTTCACAGGTAATTCATTTTCCCCTAAAACTCAAGCCAAAATTATTAGCTAAGTCTGTTCCGCGAATATGAGATGACTTTCGCATTCCTGTTACCCTATAAATACGCAAACTCTTTTTCTTAATCCTTTCATTCTCTTACTGTTCCGACTGACTAGACAAATCACTTCGCTCGTCTGAATCTAGCCTCTTTCTTAGGTTGCGTCTACTTCGAAATCGCCGTTGCAATCTCTTTTGTTTGCGGTTCGCCATGTTACCAGTAATTTTTTCTTCCTTTCTCCGAATAAGTTCGATGGTTGACACGATATACACTTAGAATGTTGAACTTAATGGAAAGGCTTATGGGACAACCAACAACGTTGTAGCACCAAACATACCGCATAATATTTCTTGTGTTAAATACTCGGCTCCAAGCACTACAAACGGATACATGTAAGTCGTGTTTTCAGACTACTAATAGCGCGTTTTGCATGACATTTGTCTTTGGTAGCGTCGTTTACGAATATGCTGTCAATGGACAATTGATTATGATGGACAAGGAAGATAATTTCATACTTTGGTCGAGTCTCTGGAAGGGTATGTTATCTGCGCCGTAGTAGATCGTCATAATCTAATTATACGCATTTTATCAGCTTCAGGTTCATGCGAAGGTATTTGAATCTGAATCCAATACTCGTTCACATTGTACTTAATTGCGGAAATGGAAGTAAATGTTTCAAGAATTCTTCAGTTGCGTCCCGATCTTTCAAGAGAAGTAAGAATAATCAAGGTGGGAGATAATGAAATACATGGCACTTGGATGCCATTTCACGTACGCTCAACGTTCATAATTCATTTACAACAAATTCTTACATTATACTGTACAATATTCTTCTATAGATGGCGAAGTCATTGGCAATGAAGTGATTTTACCGTCCAATCTATCTGATGGCTTGACTTATCGAACTCAACTATGCAGAATTGCGTGGCCTATCAAAGAACAACTGACACCATTTTTCGGGTAATGCACAGCACATATATTCGCAATATTATACTAACACTACGTACCTAGTCCCGACTTCCCTTCGAAATGTATTCAACCAATTCCCACTGAACACAACCGAATGCATTTTAAAAACCGGACCACCACATCGCATACAAATCGCAAACCACACTCTGAAACTAGTACCTCAGCATCAGCCGATGTTCCATCTCGCACTAGATGGATTCATTACCGACCCTTCGAAATCACTTCGGCATCCACGCCTCTGAATTCATCACAACCCCCCTCTCACCCATCAATTCCAGACAAGCTTTACAGTGAAAGGGATCAACTTTCACATGGAACATATTCAACCGAACACCACTCGCGAAGTACTTGTCCTCCCTCTCGATTTGTTCCTTCACCGTATTGGAATGAAATGAATCAAACGATGGATCCATCGGTCGAGGGAATGTCATTCCAAACATCTACTGTGGTGGTCAGACAAAACTCATCTCCTGTTCTCGCTTCAAATTTCAATAACGACCAATATGGACATGCTATTACCAACTCGACATCATCCAGTCGTCCAACAATTACATTACCACCATTTTCCATGTTAAGAGACTGCAACACGGCTCACATCGATGACGCTAGAACTGTTCTTCGACGTTTGCGACAAAACAACGAGACATTCAAGTAAGTAAATGTTCAGTTGACTGTTCACAAACGTACCGGTACTGAGGACTATTGTCGCTACTATCTAGGTGATTTCATGACCGATACTGAAATATTCTGTAGTTGTGCTTATTTTTATTGGTTCTGTCTGAATTTTATTTTGGTCGACAGCGACGTAGTTATCGCCGTCCCGTAAACGCATATAACACGTTAGTAAATACAACAATCAAATGCTACACTTCAGATACTGTATCCAGATGATGTTCTCTTCTACATACTCTTTTCTTTTTGACGTACTAAACCTATAACAAAATTCATCTCAATTTTTTGCCATAATGTATATGGATAACCCAATGCAATATGAAATCCTTTGTTGCGTTGTTCAGCCGAGACTCCACGACGTAATGCATCTCTCTTCCTTCCCTTGTTGAAGGAAAAAACCGGTTCCTCTATTTTCCCGAACATTTCTTAAATGGTTCCCGCTACTATCCCACCATCGTCCTCATAGTACACAGCATTCGAAAACTGGCGAATGTTCGAACTAGGCAACGAGTTCGGTAAGAACTTCACGATAATCATAGACCACTTTTCAGGCAAATCAAACTTTCGAACGACGGAGATGGACGTCATCTTCGACACATTCTAAAGCTCACGATGGCAGAGTCGGACCTGGTATTGACACCAAGCAGATACGTCTCATTAAGAAAATGGATATCCTGTGCGTAAAGCTACCTGTACTTACATCAACACACACCATACGGCCTTAGATTTCAAGTAATGTCCATGCATACTGAGATTTTTTTCGCCTGCTAAAACTGTCTGGGATCCACTATCGAGAGCATCCATCGCGTTTAATAAAGCGCCGAGATCGGGTGCGATTAAATAATGTCTGAATAAATCCCCAACAATTGCGAATTTGTACTCTTTCCTGTAAAGATGGACCGCATGCTTGAAGAGGGAATGTCGCAGGGCTGACCTGAGTATCTATTGAGCGGCGGCAATATAGACATGGAATGAGAAGCGTACATCGAGAACAATTCCATTTGCTAATCCAATTTTGCGGGTACCACTGTGATAGACTTCGAGATACCCTATGAATTCGTCGAGTTCTTTCACTTTAGGCAGTCGAAGACAGGCCTTCTGTTTCAAGGTTCACATCTAGCACGAAGGTTATCTTCTTGGATCATGGAGTCACTGACACGTCTGTTTGCATGGTATCGCCCGGATGTGCGCTGAATGTCGAGAATGGGACTTGGAAATCAAAAGAGACATAGATATTGTGAATCGTTGTCCGCATCCTGCTTCCAGAGTTACACAGAGTATTTTCAAATGAGAAAAATTTGTCCAAGCGCACATAATTTATTTTGTTGAGGTCATCAAACATGGTTTCTACGTCCTTTTCATCTGCTTCATCTTCATCATCGTCCAGAACATTTGCAATATTGACTTCTTGCACTGCATATGTTAGAACTCGTGATAGACTGACAGAGCACGACGCACTTTTTGCATCAGGATCTGCTGTTTTCTGTCTCTTGGTTTTTTCCTTTATTATGCTATCCGAATTCATCCAGTCCATTTAACCAACATTCTCTATATCAACGATCTCCACATTGTCATCCGCATCAGAATATATCTCTGCGTCTTCGTCCTTCTCTACCTTTGGTTCTTCTCGCTTGATTTTAGGTGGTGCAGTTTGGGATAGACCAGCTCCGAGAGAAGAAGCCTTGATTTTTAATGGTGCCGGAATTGGAGTAGCTGCTGGAGCGAAACGCCGGGAGCTGGAAGTACCCGTCATCACTGGACAGAGAGCGAATGGACCACTCGCAACCATATTAGCAGGAGATCGTGGACTACCACGACCACGACCACTTCCTTCTTCCCAGCCATAGTGATGGAGGGCGTGGAGAAGAATATTATCGCCCTAGAGAAGGAGATCGTCGATCTTGAAAAGCAACTTTCCGAACTTTGCGAAAAGTACAACCAGCTCGCTCTGTATGGGAGCTTCATTAGCTACATCACTTCTGCAATCCGTCTATTGAAGCTTCGTCAGGAGACAATGAAGAAGGAGGGTGCAGACGCAGAGTCGTTGCAGAGAATGGCCAATAGGATTAAGCGGTTGGAACACAAGAGACACGTTCTCGAAGAGGCTGAGAACCCGAGGAAGCAGAAATTAAAGGCTTTGCTCGGTCTTTGAAATATGCACTTCAAAGATTGCTGAGTGCCACGAATTGTAATATACCGACTGCTGTAACTCACAATAAATTGAATAATGACCATTTGGCCTTACACTTGTTAGGCCCCGGCAGTTGTGCTATCTCGAAACATAAAACATCGTACGTCGTCGATGCAAGGTGCCAGGTAATCTGAATGTCGATTGTATTTAATGAGGTTCACCCACATAGGCTAAGTTGATTGGGAAATAGTTATATATGGTGCAGCAAATAAAGGATCGTTCGTACAACAGGACAATGCGCCTGCAAGAGAATCATTGTAGCAAACGGGTAGACACATAGTATCGTATCATTCAAGCTAAGAGATACAGTATGAGCAAGAAGGGTCAGTGGAAAACGTGAGAAGAACTCACTATAACACGAAGTGCCAAAAGAGGAAAGCAGCGGAATTTATCACGACTGTTTTCCTTCCATTGCTTCCTCAACAAGTTCTCCGACCCACTTCTCGAACCGTTCTTGGTCCATATTACCCTCCTCGTCAAAAAAGGCATTATAATCTTCCACTCTCTGAGTTTTACCCTTGGCAAGCAGAGACTTTCCGTTGCTAGCAGAGCGAACATATGAGATGGAGAGGTTGTAACAGGGTGGCGTCGACGCTTTGGCAGGGATCGTTCGTGATGTCAGCATTATCCTCTCAGACATAATCTGTAAAAAGGAAGATAAATCGAGGTCTCGTGCGACCAAATTACGCAAAATTGAAGCACGTACCCGTCGAGAAAATGTCTTGCGCTTGCCTACGTAGACGATCTCACCCTCGATGAAATACGCGTAGAGAGATTGCACGAGCGTCAAGAAGAAATAACTGAAAAAAGTCAACGTCTTGAAGTTTGAACGGGGACTCGACCCAAACATACAGTATCAGCCCCATCCATACGACCGGCTTTGATTTCTTGAAATCAAATTTATATCCGTAGAACGCTGTGCCTCCAGCGACGAAAACACTTGTCCATCCCAGACCCAATCGGACGTCTGTATGGAGATGGATTTGGTTGAATAGTTCTGGGCGGGAAAGGTACTGAAATCCAGTTTAAGTTGAATTCCAAGAGCTCGAGGGTAAAACCTACACGTTTCACTGCATCATCGCAGGCATTTTTTAGTTCTGTGACATTCGCATTGTTGACTTTGATGACTTCGCGGTCTTCGGGAGCGATGACGATGCTCAGAGGGTCAGTTGGTTTATCAGTGAAGACGGAGCTGCTGGACTTAATGATCTGGCTGTATGTTCATTTTCTACTTTCTTTGAGCGAGCCATAAACGATACAGGAAACTGTGCAAGGATGAAGAAGTCAAAGTCAATGAGCGTGTCAAGAACAGCGCCACGTGGCGTTCTGGAAGATCACGCGTGACGTTCTTTCACCTCAATGAACCGCCATATCGTTATATTGGGTGGTGGTCTTTCCGGACTTTCGTCCGCTTTCCACCTTTCGCGTCGCTATCCTGAAGCACTGATTACCTTGGTGGAAAAGACGCATCGGCTCGGAGGATGGATCTCCACTGAGAGGGTTCAAGTTCGCGACGGAAGCGGTCATATTGCTGACATTCTACTGGAATCTGGTTCTCGAACGCTAAGACCGAACGCGAAATCAGTACTAGAACTGGTGCGCACGATAAAGGTCCTGAATATACGGGCTATTTACTGAGGTCAGATACATGTCCTTGGACTCAAAACATCAATAATAACAGCGCCAGTTACCTCATTAGCAGCAAAGAACCGATACCTTCAAATCCTCGAAACACAAGGGCTTATCACTCTACCAAATACTCTGACATCGGTATTTTCTCTTCCCATGCGGACAATGTCACTTCCGCACGGAGCCTGTGAAACGAAGAAATAGACCCAGCGGCATAATTGATGAATCCGTGGACAGTTTCATGACCCGCCATTTTGGGCCTATTTTTGCTTGCACTTTCGGCAGCGCTTTAGTGCACTGTATCTATTCTGCTGATTCCCGACAACTGAGTGTGCGCGCTGCCTTTCCATCACTGTGGGCTATGGAGTACCGAGGCTTTGGCAGTTTGCGTCGCAGTGCAAGGGTTGGACGACTTCCCGCCAGATATTCTCACAGTGCCACTGCAGGAACAACGCCATCTCATTTTCCTCTATCTGCTTCTAACAAGCGGAAGCGCACTTACTCTACATCTAAAGAACGATCTACGGGCAGGGCCTCCAAACGTTCACATATCATTCAAGCTGATACCCCAACCACCAAGTATTCGCCTCATGCAGACCGTAATAATACATCTTCTGCTTCCGCACGATCTCAACGGTATCAGCGTCGTCACCCCAGCGTCTTCAACGTAGCAGTTTCAGAGACGGACACCTCACAGGCCATCGCATCCACATCCTATCTTCCACCACTTGTCGTAAATAGCCCGATTGACTCAACGCAACGGCGAACTCGAAGGAAGGAAAACTTTCTCGGAGAGAGGATTATCACAGTCCGTATTTCCTATTGCTCAAGTCTTTCGAATTGCTGATTTTTACTAGGGTTCTCGAGGCTCGACGTGGGACTCGGTGAAACGACCTGCGGATACATCTCCTTCCGTCCACACACCTCGGACTTCCACTCTGAAGGGTAAAGAACGAAATCCCGGTCCATCCTCTGTTGCTTATGACAATGCTTCTCTATCATCCTGTCCCAACTTCAGTATGGGAAAATCCAATCAAGTCGCTGACGATGACTCACCGGAACCCTTGCGGAGCAAACTTACTCCGCCTCCACAGAAAACTACAGAACTCCCTGTATCTATTGGCGCTGATAACGAAGCGACACAGTCGGTCATGAAATCACAGAGTCCTTCACCACTTCGTCGGTTGCGCAGCCTAGCCCAGACCACAGCGAAAGCATCGTTGACGAAGCGAACGAGAGCTTCAAGTACCGGAGTGCCAACAGGCAAGAAGAAGCCAGATGTCGTTGAGATAGAAGGTGATATCCAGGACGAAGAAGACTCCGATGCATCAACCCCTTCCGAGGATGTGGAAGCCGTGACCACTATTCCATCGGAACCAACGATCCCCAAAGCTGCAACTCTTCCCTATCCAATGTCTCTTCCGAATCCGATTCCCACATTAACTGTGACCCCCCCCTATCCCGCCAAACTCACCTCCTCCGGTATCCACCTCAGACCCCATCCCGTACAATCATTGTTCTGTTCCTTCTATCGAAGGTCCAAAAAAGCCAGTCAAAACATAGGCTGGAATTGGCCTACCGGAACACAACTAGTCGTACCAGTCAAATCTTGTGCTTGGGAGGACGCATTATCATCCGCACAATCTGAAGCATCTTCCTCTCCAGATGACGCCCAGCGTGGTCGCAAAGCTATTCGAAGCCCGCGAGCAAGACGCCCTAGACAAAAGCCTCGTCAAGTTGCCCGGGTCACTGAAAGGCCCTCCGAAACACTTCTCACGCTTGCCTGTCGTGAGAGAGTAGACTATTTGTGGGTAACCTCTTGCTCTGCCTGTTAATCATTCGTTAGTCATTGAAATCTATCGCCAACAGAAGATATTACTATATGGAACAACTTAAGGACTACGAGGCGGACCAGGCGTTCCAGTTCTTCACTCGTGTTTCTGCTTCCCCAAGATTCGACTCTAGTGGGGTGTCTTCATTCACATCCGACGCTTCAGTAGTTGCACCTTCACGGCCCCAGTCTCCCACCTGGAGCATCGCATTACACTGGGAGGTTCGCTTGCAAGATGCTGGCGAATGGGATGGGCATATACATGCTATGCATCCTGTATCTCTTCTGACTTCATCCTCCGTGCTACCTCCCTCCATACTTGAATCTCGCAACGCCAATCAAGATGTGTCTGATCGGGAGTTGGACTTCAGAACAGAGGACTGCTTTCCATTTGAGTTGGCTGAAAGCGATGAAGAAGAAGAAGAGCATGCAGAACAGCCTTCATTGTCCGACCCTCCCAGTGATTTGGAACCTAGCACCGGAGCGAACATCGAGGAAGAACATGAGGACACAGAAAATGACGAAACGGATGAAAGCGAAGACCCTTCTTCTGTGCATGGTGAAAATGAAATTGAATTAAACCTGCCTGTGTACATGCCGACACCCTAATCTTTGGCAGAAGCATTGACTCCTCTGGATCCATCCGAGTCCCGCAGAATTTTACGACAGACGTTTTTGCGCTACCAGTACCTCTGCCACCTAAGAAACCGGAAACTCCCCAAGACCTGCCACCTTTCATCACTAGATCTCCTTCTTTTGAAGAAAAAACACCCTTTGCATCTCCTCCTTTATCCATTCCTCCCCCTCCTTTAGCTACTATTGTCCCTGCACAATCAAGACTATATGAGGCTAATCAACTTAGCGAGACCTTCCAGCAAGAAATATTACCAGATTATCAGGCAGTTAAAGTCTGAGAATTATCCCAAAATGACGACCCACCGGCTTTTTCTTCATCAGCGTCTACTGCTGTACTCCGTGCTGAGATCCTGCGGTAAGCCGATATCCGTCTTCGTACACCCTATTCGAGGCTTTTGAATTATGCTTCTAGGAAGTTGGGTTCAATAGGACATGGCACTCCTATCAACCCAAATAGACGAAGGAATTTGATCGTTTGGCTTGAGGATCTGAAAGCTGTCAACAATGCCCATGCCATATCAGAAAAAGTGTTCGTGCAGCATGGCCCTGAGCGACTGCGTCCAGTAGGCTCTTCCGCGTGGTATGCTATGCACTTTCCGTCAACGCTTTCCTCCCAACCTGTACTCAAATCGACTGCTGTCAAGCCCGATGCTTTCATAACGTCGACAGGTCCTACTGCATCGTCACCACCAGCACTTTTGGCTGGAGCCCAGCAACAACAGCTGGAAGCGCAAACGTCTTTCGAAACTAATTGGCCTCCAAAGTCTGACTGTTCATTTGACTCTTGTGCCTCCAAATTCCATTGCGATCAAGAAGGAGGCGTATGTAGGATGGACTGGCATGGCTTCTGCGTCGTCTCTGGCCCAATTTAACGTCTCGGACCTCACGGAAAAAGGTCTTGAAACAATCGAGATTGACCCACAGTACTCACAGAGCTTGGGATTTGCTCACGGAGATATTGTTAGCGTCTCTCCATTTCACTAGAGTTGCAATTGACGCGAATCAGGTTGAAATTGGCTTACTTCATGACATGGCTTTTGCAAAGTCTGTGGCGACCGAACCTTTGACCTCAGACGATTGGGAGATTATTGTATGTTGGTCTATGATTTCGGTTGAATCTTCGTTGATTCATTGCCTAGGAAATCCATGCATCTCACGTAGAATCTTCTCTTCTCTCTCTCAAGTCCGCGTAGCAAAAGTAGGCCAGGTGATCGATGTATGGGTTCTGGGCAGGACACGCGTTCGACTCAAGATAGGCACGTTTATCGTGCCCTTTTGCTTATACCCTAAATTTAATAACCGTCGTAGTATCCCTTACTCCCCAAGCCAAAAACGACGCACTTCTTCTAAGTACCAACACCGAAGTCTCCATTTCACCTAAATTGCATGCCAATAGCTGCTGCTCTCCATCCATTGATTAGTACTGCTCGTGTCTTTGAGGAAGTGGTCAATGTGACTCCACCAAATAAGGATGCACGTAGAGATGTAAGATCCATCATCATTGTCTCCTGAATACTTTGCTGAATCGTAATCTAGATCGTTTCGAAGATTATACACGATCGTTTGGTTGCGGCAAATGATTTGGCTCAGTCATCCGAAGCTCCAATTAATTTTACATACCTGGCTACCCAAACCGAAGGTTACTCCGCCACAGACTTGCAGGATTGGCTTCTAGAACCGTGCACCAAGTCACCATGAGATTGGCGAGCGAGAACAAACGAGTGAGTGACCACATACACTACACGCGCTGTCGTCCTCAGATTCCATTGTAGCCTATCATTACTATGGAAGATTTTGAATCTGCGCGCGCAGATTTAATCCCTCTTGCAAGATATAAAATTGGAAAAATCTGTCGTGTCCTGGGCAGATATCGGCGGTGAGGCTTGCCCGTGCCCAGGTGTGAAAGACCAGTGATTGATTTCTTTTCCCAAGGTTTGCATGAAACCCGTCGAATACTTCGTGAAACTTTAGAATGGCCAACAAAGTATGGTCCTATATTTGCTCAATCGCCACTGCGGCTTCGATCTGGGTTCGCCTTTTCTTCATTGCGTTCATGCACGAAATTTATTTTGGGGACAGGCTTCTTCTATTTGGGTATCCTGGATGCGGCAAGACTCTCCTTGCTTCAGCAATAGCGAAAGAACGCGGTGTAAACTTCATTGGCATTAAAGGTCCTGAAATCCTGAACAAGTACATCGGTGCTAGTGAGCAGACTGTGAGTTTCCTCCTAATACAATGCCGGCATGTTATCTAACGCCTCGTTACAGGTGAGAGACATCTTCGAACGTGCTAGTTCCGCGAAACCCTGTGTGCTCTTTTTCGACGAGTTTGATTCCATTGCTCCGAAGAGAGGTCACGATAGCACTGGTGTAACAGACCGAGTAGTCAATCAGATGCTAACGCAGATGGATGGCGCGGAAGGCCTCGATGGTGTTTACGTTCTCGCTGCCACTAGGTGTGTATGACGACGTCTTGGATGTGCATCAATGCTGAGAACAACGGACTAGTCGACCAGATCTCATAGATTCCGCCCTTCTTCGGCCAGGTCGATTGGATAAATATCTTCTCTGCAACATGCCGGACGTCGGTGAACGCAAAGACGTACGTTTATGTGAGACAAGTTTCTCACACTACTGATAAGTGTTACAAAGATTTTAGAAGCTGTCAGGCGCAAGGTTTCCCTTGCACCCTCGGTTGACCTCGATGAAATTGAGCAAGCTACCGAAGGATTTTCTGGTGCTGACTTGCAAGCTCTGATATACAATGCTCATCTTGAGGTCGTCAATGCTGTGATTGTGTCCTCTCCTTCGGGAAAAGATACTGTCCCAACTGAATAAACGGGCAATAAGATACACCACCATTGATGGACACTCGAAGATTATTAGAAGCAAAGCTGAAGAATCAGCGCTTCAAAGAAAAGTCTGTTGCATCCTTTCTCGTCGACAAATTCTGTTTGAATATCGCAATAGCTTCAACAAATACAGGCTGCAAGCCAACCGATACAAGAACGGGTTGATGACCGTGTCGATGCTGTACCACACAAGGTGTGTTGTCTGCATTGTTGCTACACAAATTTTAGCCGAACTCTGCGCTTCAGCAGCAAATCATGCAAGATCACATCCGCCATGTCCTCAAGACGATCAAGCCTTCTGTTTCTACAGAAGAGCGACAACGCTTGGATAAGATGTGAGCCATTTTCTGAACCTCTTTTTGATTCTCATAAGCTAACGTTCCAAAGATATCGTACATTCATCTTTGATCGTGGTAATGTTCCGTCTGCGCCTTCAGACTATGATGGTGTAGGGAATAGATCTACACTCATGTAGACGATAACAGGTGATATTGATTTTTTGGGGGAGTACGGGAATGCAGCAACTTTTTATTTTTGAAAAGTCGAAGTTGTATCTACGGCCCACGCGGTAGTAACCGATCCCAAGCTTCCAAGGTTAACTTCCCTTCGTGCGTAATGACCTCGAAGGCCTCTCGTATATGGGCATCCTGTGTGAAAGCTGACCCGATGGCGAGCCTGATGCAAAAGTGACCATTCAAAACAGTCTGAGTAAGGAAAATATCTTTCCGAACACTTATCCTTCCGTAAAATAATTTATTAAGATCATTCAACGCATCTTCTGGAAGGGTTGCTTGATTGAGCGTAGATGGTCTGGGATTGATACGAAAGACTGAAAGCGCCAACGAAGGAGGAGCACAAAGTGAAAGCATATCCGAGGACGAGACAAGCTTGACAAAAACTTTGTTGAGATTAACTGCCTGCATGATAAGAATTATTCAGGACGGTGATAATCGAGTATAGCGAGCTACTAGGTATTACCTTGCGGATGTGTTTCTGGAAGCCTTCCACTCCGTATCCCCGTAGAACGAACCATAATTTGAGAGAACGATAACGGCGTCCCAAACCCAGATGCCAATTTCGATAATCAATAACGGTTCCTAGAAAATACTAAGGTGCAGCCTGAATGATGTTTTATTTCTACTCACCAGCGTCTCCTTGCGCTGTGCGTAGAAAGGGACAAGTGATATCCAAAGCATCAACTAGATGTTTTCGATCTCGCACCCACAAAGGACAAGCATCAAAATTTGTGAGCCCCCACTGCAAAGGATGAGGCTCAGTAGACTATTCGATCCTAATACCAAGAAGCACTTACTTTGTGAAAGTTTGTAGAGAAAGAATCTGCAATTGCATTGATATCTTTCAAATAGCACATTTCTCGAAACTCAGGGCAGACTAAGGCCATCCCAGCCCATGCCGCGTCGACATGAATTTTGATATCAGGAAAGTTAATGACTTTTGCTACCTATAAGAGTCTGGTATACTTTTTTCTCGACTGTCACGTACTCACTGTTCTAATTTCGGCAATATTGTCTACTGCACCGGAAGATGTTGTGCCAATAGTAGCAACTACAAAGAAAGAAAGGTAAGCGGAGCATTCTCGTTGCAACATGTGAATCATTGAACTCAAGATGAAGGGATGAAGGCCCTTTTTCTTGTCTTCCTCCAGCGCACCACGCAGAGTGTGACCTCTCAGCGAGAAATTGTCCTCCCTGGTAACCTCCAAAGCGCGAACAGTAAGTCCGAGGATCACACCAGCCTTTGAACCGAGCGAGTGTGTTTGTGTGGAAGTGTAAATCCTCATGTCTTCTAACTTTGTATCAGGGTGTGCAGCCTTGTAGGCCGTGCGGGCAGCTATGATTGCGACCAGCGCAGCCTCAGAAGCCGTATTCTGTACATCGTCGGCGGATCATTTTTGGTGCCCGGGGTAGCAAAAAGCAACACACCTGGAAACATCCACCGCCTACGCCTGATGCATTCAAGAAGGAAGAACTCAAACCCAACATTTTGGAAGCCCAATCGAGGACGATCGATTCTAGTTCGGTGCAAGATGGGCTTGACAGCCACTGACGATTACCATCAGAGTAGATAAAGTAGAGATCCTAGACGCTACGAACATTGAAACCAGGATTGCTGACGCTACTTGCGTAAAGATCACCCAAAACACCTTCGAAGCTAAAGCCCTATCTAACAGTTGAACTCGGTGAGTAGGAATATCGAGGAACGATTGAACTCACAGCAGGAAAATAAGCCAAGAAGGATGGGTGTTGCCAATGGGTGTATCCTATTAGTACTGAGAATGGTCGATCAACACGCAGTGGATATATGAATTTTGACCTTTGACAATCAATTTTTGATAATCCTCTGCAATCTGCGAGAAATCCTCCCCAGATTCGGGAGCACTGGCAGGACCAAATATAGCATAATTAGGCTGTAACGCAGGCAGCAGTGCCGATTCACAACGGAGCAAAGGACGTAGATAGCCAGGCTCAACATCCGGGAGAACGGGAAATTTGGATTCCTGCAAAGCATAGTAATAGTCACAAATGCGATCTATTGCCTCGTAACTGAATCGGTGATTAGCTCGATGATAGTGAATCCACAGACACCACATAGATACCCTGCTTTTCTGAACCTGGTAGAAGATCGAAGTCAATCATACGACCAGGCTGGAAATGGAGCGGCTCACTGTTCGATATTCATCTTACACTAAGCCGCAAATTTGAGAATAACTTTTGAGGTGATGGAAGCTGAATGCAGGCCGCGGCTGCCTACAAAAGGATGACTAATGTTCTTTCCGGATTTCTCGTTTCAGCGATGACTGGACTCCTGTGTATGTGCTCTCCCGGTGTACAAATATGACTAGCCAAATTGCCTGTGAACGAGCGAATTCGTATCGGCTTGCGGTATCCTTGATTTCAATTACTGGACTTCCTGTCCTCATGAACCCGCAGAAATACTTTCTTCCAATAATAAGTGCCTTGACCTACCTTTTACTTACACAAGGTCATCCAGAACTACTCCAGAAACTCGTAGTAAGGAGATGGAGGTTGGTCAATCGATCAATTTCCCAAGATTTACCGTTTTAAGGTTACAAGTGTAGCGTTGCACCGCCCTATGTAGCGCACCGGCGTAACAACTTGAGCCTCAGAGGGCATATCGTTCAAATTTTGGCGAACTCGTTGGCGCTGAGCGTGGTTGGATGCTCAATGAAATGTTCAGACGCAGGACGAAATGAAAGTTGTTCTTACAGGCCGCCGCAACAAGATCGTTGATACCTGCATATTTGTACATCGATATATAGGATAGGATAGGATAGGATATATATATTATCACACCGCAGCCCGCAAACGCAGATGACCATTGTCAATTCCAATTTCAGTATCTGAAGTATAGGATGACTAATTTTACTCGGCTCAGCTCAACACCCTCATTTCCACCAATGTCCTACGCACGCTCCTTGGCGAATTCAGGCATCCAGCTTGGTGAATATCACCCCGACGTTTTTCGGTACATGAAACTGACTCAATATATGCAGCAAACGCGTATCCGCTCGCGGCGTCTTTGCTTCTGGGTTTCGGAGCAATCACTATAGCCAAGTTCTGTTATAGGACCCTTTCAGTTTTCCTGTAGATATTCGTTCTTCCCGGTCAAAGTGTGAGAGATAACCCGTTACAGATTCGTTCAAAGCATTGATGTTCCTATAGCTCAAGCGATACGGTGCGAAGAAGGGAGCATGGGCAATTGTCACGGGTACCTCGGATGGAATTGACAAAGAATTTGCGTTCCAACTGGCTAAAGCAGGCTTTAATGTCTTTTTAGTCGCTAGAAACCTAGAGTTATTGGATACTGCTGCTGCTGAGATCGGTACGTGGCCGTGATCCTGAAATTGGATGCTCTCAAAAGCTGAATTGTGTGTGTATGGATTAGCCAGCAAGTACTCCGTGTCAACCCAAACTGCTTCAATAGACTTTGCGAAAGATGACGATGCTGCCTATGAAATTCTTAGTCAGAAGTTTCAGGGACTTGATGTTGGTGTCTTGGGCAAGCGTTCTCGCGTTCAGAAACTGTTCGCTACAATTTACATTCTGCAACAGTCAACAATGTTGGGAAATCGCACGCGATGCCTGTCTATCTCGTTGACACACCCAAAGAAGAGATGGCTGACATTGTCTCCATTAATGTAAACGCTACAATGAGAGTCACGTATTCCATTCTTCCTGGCATGATTCACGGGTGCGTAATCAACGTACTATCCGTCGTAGAATCGATGTCTTACGCGTCATCACAGGAAGCGAGGACTGATATTGAACATAGGCTCTTTCGCAGGAGCCATCCCTTCTCCCATGTTGGCCACTTATTCGGGAACCAAGGCTTTCCTTGCTACTTTCACCAGCGCTCTCGCAGAAGAAGTCCGACAACATGGAATCACGGTGGAACATATCAACACCTACTTTGTGGTATGCCACATTCGAGAATCGCGTTTTTCAAGGTGTTCTGACTTCTGACGCCGATTAGGTCTCAAAATTATCCAAGATTCGCAAATCCTCAACTTTGATTAGCATGTTCGCTGAGTTCTTGTAAGATTTCGTTCCCTTGCTGAGCAGATGCAAGAGGGAAGTTATCTTTGCAGACAGCGACAATACTAAACACGACCGTTATGATCTGCGTAATATTCTCGTTGAGTGTCGGAGAAGGCGTGGGACTCCGCACTCTGGACAGGACACTCTGGATGGCGTAGACTATTGTTTCGGTTTGGGTTTCTAAATATGGCTGCAAGAAGAGTATACGTTAAATTAGTTATCCAAATCGATGAATAGATGGAATTTTCACCTTTACTTCGACCCAATTATCCTCTGTCCCATCCCCATCGCTAACTGTGCTAGCAGTATTGGGTGGATGATCAAGTATCGGAGGTGGGGAGTTCGTCTTTTCAAAGCTGGAATTATCAGATGGAGTTCGGCGAGCGTGTTCATCAGAGAAACGACCTGATGGATACATCGACGGATTCTCATACCACGAACTACTGCCAAACGCAGACGATGCAGCACTGCCCTTCCGTTGATGATCCTTGTCATTGACGGATCGGAGGCTTGGTGTAAATCCGTTCGTAGCTGATGGACCAGGGGAATACGTTGATGAGGCAAACTGTTCTTGCTCGGCTTCGGTTGCCTTACGGATGAAAATTATTTTCCCAATATGTGTAATAGTGGCGGCTACATGACTAGCTGCAGCATCCAATAAACTAACTGGTGACATTCCCGAGCTAGTGGCGTAAGTTTTGGAAGCAGTGACGAGGTTGCTGAGAGTAGCGTCAGCTCGTTCGCGTAGCATATGGAGGGTGTCTACGTCAACGTTCGCCTGAGATGGCCTTCTCTCATACGCCCGAACATCATGGATGATATTCGTGACAGCGTTGACAACGAATTTCATGGGAGAGAGGACCGTTGTGGGAGCGTTTGAGCGGCCTGCAGTCAACAATCCATCAACGGCGGATAAGAAAGCAGTGACATGAATGTCGAGAATACCACCGTCAACACTGACAGGGAGTTGGTCTTCAAGTTTGTCTATCTTCGGCGCTTGCAAAAACAGCTGGGATATGGCTATTGATAGCGACCGTTAGTCGAGCGCGGAGGACTAACATTATATAGGTTCATACCTTTAACACTCCGTAACTCAGTCTTAACCTGTTCGTACTTCCGCTTGTACTCTTTGAACTGATTGTCCAGATCTCGTATGACCACCAGATCCGAGTCTTTGGCAGTCATTAGCTCATCGTTCCGTCGATGAGGCCTTGCATATCAGAACGCAGTTGCTCAACTACCTCCACGTCGGCCTAGGAATTGTTTGAAATCACAGTACAGATATTCAAGATGGCAACATACCGCTCCGCCTTGTCCATTGGCTCTTTCTTCTTCGAGGCTCTCCAATCTATCTCGCAAAATTTGAAGTTCATCTTCATCTTCTCGAGCTCGCCGAGACTCTCGCTCATTTTCTCTCTGTCGTATCTCTCGAAGATCATCAAGCTCCTTGTGCAAGGCACGCATGGCCGATTTTTGTTCTTCTGCTCTCTACAATGGAATTAATGAGCTAGTCCAAGATCGTAGCAAAGGGTGCATACCCGTAAAACACTGGCCAACTCCTCTTCCAATTACCGGACCCTCATTTCTGATTCTGATAGTTTGAATTGAGTCTGCGGAGAGTCACCAAGGTCTCGCTGCAAATTTGATATCTGCGTTTGCATGGTGGCGATCCTGAATTCATAATCCCGCCGCATCTTCTCGTTCTCTTCGACGACACTGGCGCGACCACCCATTCTATTAGAATAAGCATTGACGGATCTGTCTGAGTTGGCGGAATTTCGACCATAAAATAATGGCTTGTTGTAAAAGTCGTCACCGCTTCTGGTGGATGGACCATCTTCATGTTCATCAGTCTTCAGCTTTGCGCTCAATCCACTGAGACCGACTGCAGGACTGTTGGGACTCATCGGGCTAGCGTAGTTACTCGCGCTATCAGGATCATCATCTGTGAATCCTAGAGAAAAACCGCGAGTCTGGCGCGTGTCGCGACTTCTATCCCTCTCATCGTTGATCGAACTACCACTCTCGCGAGCATCACGTCCATATGGAACCTCTATATACTCCTCTTCCATTGTACTCGTGTTGGGGATAATCATCCTACTGGTTGTCATAGTACTTTGGGCGGCAGTAGCAGTGCTGTCACTGTTTCCGCTCATACTGGCAGCAGCACTAGGCCGCCGACTGTATTCTCGTTCTCGTTCCCTATCCTCTGATCTCCGGGTAGTTGTGTCCTGGGACGCCTTTCGCCGGGATAATATGCTTGAAGCATAATTATCATCGTTCGTCCTTCCGCCATAGAGATCCTCGCTAGGATGGCGACGATCCCGTGATGGTCGCCGACTAGACACGCTGCCACCATAGCCACTGTCAGACGGGTGATCAACCGAAGCCCGTCCAGACGTTCGAGAAGTGTTTGCAGCACGAGGAGTTGTTGTGGAAGGAAATCCAGGGGCAGGATAGTCGTCGTAATTAGATCCAACTGAAGTCCTTCCTGCTGGCTGTGAAAGAAAACTAAATAATTGTTTCTGACTGCAAGAAAATAGTGAACGCACATCTTCTTTGAATTCCGGATATCTCCTCGCGAACTCAAAGTAAACATCGCTGGAAAGATCCTCGAATCTTGAAGTCGGAAGCGTGGCCAGCTTCTGTCGAGCCTGGTTACGTTTTGGATGAAATTCTTCTCTCACTGGAAGGAAAGGCACTGAAGACGTAAAAAAAGGTGAGAACCAGACTCAATGGAGAGCAAGGAAATCAACTTGCCTTCTTTGTCGCTCTTTCTGCGGATAAGTTCATCATAAACGTCGATGGATAATTCGTGGAATTGTTGAATGGTAAGTCGGGTGAGCTTTTGTCTTGCGGTTAAGCGGGAATTGGGAAGGGCTAAGCGAAGAGAGTTTAAGTATTATGCAACTGCAGGGAGCGATAGACGAACATCGGGCAAGATAGGCCGCAAGATACTGGCTTAGTTCATCGAAATGGATCTTGGATATGGAGCGATAGTCGATCTGAGGTACAGGAGGAGCATTTTTGCTGAATGGTCTATACGAATCCGTACGATAGTTGGAAATGCCCGAAAAGGCAATGGGCGTCGGCGACAGGGCTCTGGACTGTGAGCGTTTCATTCTGCTCGACAGAAAGTGGCGGCGCGGTTATTATGAGGAAGGGAATCCGAGAAGAGAGTATCTCATTTAGTTTGTTGTTCAATAAATAACCGCTAGCAACTGAACATCAGGTACACACGCCGTGCAAGCGGGTAGCAATTGCGTTCCAGTGGAAACGCTGGCCGTTGCTAGACAAAAAATCTCCCCAGAACTCATCGGGGCTACTAGATCGATAGCGTGCTGCAACATACTATCGAATGATTCAATAGATAGTGTATGGGTTGAAATGGAGGAACATACCTTCCACTCAATCCACGATTTTTTTTAACCAGCCCCACGCACCGCCTTTCTTCCTGCAGAAGACATCGTGCCAATACCGGAGTGCAATAGTGACACCATTGATATTGAGAAGGTTCTTCCCGCAGTCAGATGGGTCCCAGTTCAGGCCCTCGTCATCCCATACTTTATCCAAATGAGCAATGTTGGTGGCAAAAGATATCTGTCGAGCCTCACGAACATCACAAAATTTATACTTGATAACCTGTCCATATCCAATGGTTAGGTACTCAACTCTATCAAGCTCCGATGCGTCGTTGGAGGGTACGTTGTTTGCCAAGAAGTGAGTGGGTGGCACTGCACCACCTGCAGGTGCCATATCGCTCATTATAACCTCGTTCGAAACTACAGCATTGCGAGGTACTGTCATAGGACTGGAGGGAGCACCATGCTGGCTTGCAAAACCAGTGGCCAAAGCGAGGGGAGGAGCATGCTGGCACGATGCACAGCCATGATTGGGAAACTTTGTCATAGGAGTGGGAGCGAGGAGAGGAGCAGGTTGATTGAGGTCAGATGCACTGGTTTGAGCACATAAGCTTGCTGCTCACAGAGCGCAAGGATAAGCTTACAGGATATAGTCCCAGCACCGCGGTATGCAAGCGAAGCTGGCACCGGCCCAGGGAGAGGGATGCTCGGGATTATACCTAGCGCAGGAAAGTTAGGCATGCTGTCACAAGGGAGTACAAAAATCGCGACATACTGGCTGTACTTGATGACTGCACAAGCTTTCCATGCGATGCGAGAGGAGTTTGCAATGTTCGTGAGGAGCCAACTGTCAAACTTTGAACAACAGTTGTAAGGCTGGCGATTTGTTGGGACATGGACTGTAGATTCTCCGCTATCTTCACCTGCCCAAGCAGAACAACAATAAGAAACAGCTGACAGGAGAAGAGTAAGAGCACAGGCTACGTACCTTGGTTGCTGCCTTTTCTTTAGCCTGTTCCTCTTCCCGGGCTTCTCTTTTTCGGGTAAGCTCCTCACGCGGGATGTAGGGATGGGACTCGTGGAATTCTTTTGCCTATGATAACAACAAACCAATGAAGTTGAAGCTCGAAAATCACAGACTACTCACCCAGCGACGAAGCCCATTATTTTCTTCCAAAGTTCCCATATCCTTTGAACGTTCTGTGTCGAACAGCACTGTACCGATTGAAGGATGGAAGCCCCATTAAGTCGTTCCTTCGCATGACTGAAGGCTTCAACTTTTTAACCTTCGGGGTCACGGTCGCGGTCGTTGGGATTTCCTTGGTCTTTGGTTTGTTCTTGAAGATACCACCTTCACGGACGCCACGGTGAGGACGTCGAATTCCAGGGAGGAGGCTTCGATAATTATATTAGGTACCTGATGACTAGAAAAATTTGGCAACGCACCATTGCCAGCGGATTTTATTCTCACTAAACCAAGTGATCCTGTCCTTCAGAACTATCTTGATGCCTAGGCCGCTCAGGGAATATTGTTTACAGAGCTCCAGTAGGGCCGGACGTGAAAGGTTATTGCTGTAAATGAAAATGAGGTGCAGGAACAGCAATTTGAGAATGACTATACGGACATATCTTTGTATGCAACATGGAATACGCTGTCATATTTGCAAGGAAGTGCGAGTGTTCCAGCAGGCTGAGGATCAGGAAGAAACACAATTTCGACGTTCTTGCCATCTATTTCGATATGATTCATGGCTGCGCCTGCGGCAAGATTATTACTGAGCAAGTCAATATCCATGGCCTCGACAATTTGCTGACAATGTATCGTGAGGAGACTGAGCACGGTAGCCTGTGTGTCAAGAGTATTGTGGACAACAGTGAGGAATTCGCGATCGACGTCGTCGAGACTGGTGATGAGCAGGTCCAAAGAGCCAGCAGCGGGAGCGGCAGCGCCACCGTTGTCGATCGAACTGTAAGGGACGCCAAGTGTTAATAGCGTGAACGGAGGTAAAATATATGAGAGGGACAGGCGAAACGACGGACAAGCGACCGCCCAATACACGGGTGAGAACAAAATAAACAGTAACGTGATAGTGATTCAGAGGGACGATGCAGATTCGGCCGAAAATTGCATCGTCAAAACCCGATCAAATTTTTCCGGGCCTGTCATCCGGGCGTGATTACACTGTCTATCCTCAGAGACAAGTACACAAGCATCCATTAAATGACCACGAGCGGCATATAGATAATGTAATAATTGTAATTAATCACATCAAGGCATCAACCCAAGTGACATTCGCTCTCATGAGCTGTGAGACAGTATTACAAGCTAGGAGACCCTTGCGTCGCATTAAGAATGTTTCCACTTCAGCGGGATTTAAAAGAGTCGTTATCGATAAAAGGACAAAAAAAGAGGAAAATGAAAACGAACAGGAATACAGAACAGGATCTATACAGAGATCAGTTCAAGCATACACTAACCAAGAAAACGAAGCCTATTAGAAGCGTTGAAGTAACCGAGGTACATCCAAACCAACGCGATTCTATAATGTAGTCGACATCCACCTCTGATCAAATATTCTGAAGCACTCTCCTCGCAACGCTTGCACGATTATTGTTCTCAAACGCATTCACAAATACACCACTGTTATATGTTCAGCCTCTATCACGTCCTCTGAACGAGACAAATTAGCTCAAGCTCACCTCCAAACACAAAAACCAATGAGGCTAAGACGCAGACTCGGCCAGATAAACAGCAAGATCTTTCTTCTCTCGACATACCTGACGACATAACATTTCTGCAATTTGACAGAACCAGTCAAACACGTTCAGACTAGCTTGAATAATTGTTTGAATAGTGGCGTGAAATGCCGATAAGGTCAAAAACAGTAGTATCTGCGAAAGGTCGATTTAATACATTCCATAACATCTATCACAACCAACTTACGAGCTCACAATAGAATTAGATGAATTATCGTTAATCTGTCACAACTTAGAGGATGACAGGTCTACTCACATCCGGAAAGCTATAATTCGTTAACTACACGGCCACTCGAGATAACTCAACAAAGGGACTCACGTTCTTCAAGGAAACCTTTAATGCCGCCAAACCTAGGCGGTGAAAAGTAGATCTTTTCTTCCGAACAATACACCACTTCTCCGATTTCGCATCTCGCGCTGCAAGAATTGCCCCTTTCATTTCCTTGAATTCGAAACGGACAACGGGGTTGTCCACTTCCCCGCCCCCATGATATTCCACCAAAAAGACGTAAGCTTCCGCATCACGACTTTTGGCGAGGAGGAATGCAGGAACTTCCCATACAAATCGTACAGCGATGAGGTTGTAAAGCACGAATGGGACTTGAATAATGTAACAGCGCCACGACCAGGATGAAGCGATGAAACCTACACAACCAGAGTTGACCTGGACGGCAATAACGCTACCCAGATTCCAGTAACATTCCTAACACGGAAATGAATATGAAGCAAAAAGATATGGGAAGCATTGATTCTAACCCATGACATACCAATGGCCTTCCTGGAGCGAAACTCAGTGATGTCTTGAACCAGAATAAGACTGCTCATAAGGAAGCAGGCAATGCCGAGACCAATTATAGCTCTGCCGGCGACAAAAACTGCTTCAAAAACACGCTTTATTAACATCGTAATCTACGGCTGAACACAGTAGAAAATAAGACTTACCATCCTATCCGTTGGCACCCGAAACGTCAGCGATTCAACCTATCACTAACCAATGAGCATAGTATAGCCGTAAGCTAAAGAACAAAAAAAAAAACAAAAAATCATCGGTCCATCCGTCATCGCACCAACAGCGTAGTAATATACCTACATCAAATACCCCATCGCCTACCAAAATTCTCGTCAATGTCAGTGATAATAGGACCGACGAAGAAGCCGCTAATACTTCCGATGGAGTTGAAGAGAAAAAAAACTGAGCCGAACGTCATCGCGATATCCGAGATCAGCTTGCCAGGCATCCAAAGTTGAGGGATTTATCATCTGAAGAAGGAGGTTACTTGTTGGAAACTGAAAATGTAATAAAGTACGTGCGTCCATTGAAAAATATTCCGTCGAAGATGATGCTCAAAAAGCTATAAACAATGTGTCATTACGGAGTCCCTTTGACCTTGCTCAAATCGCCTACAGATTGACTTTTATCTGGCCTTTGTTTTGATACCATTTTAATCTATCGCCAACATTCGATCTATTAGATTTCACGCATCATTAATATATCAGCCACCCACATTGTACACCAACTCGACATGTTCACTGCAACTTTGTCAGCACATTAGAGACTAGAGTAGCAAGTGTTACCCGTTCGAAGCGAATCCGTACTTAGTCTTCATCAATGCTTGATGTAAGATTGACCAGATTATTCAAAGTATAGTTGCACCTTGAAGCTTGAAGGTAGATGAATGAGATGCACGTTGCACCCGAAGAATACAAGCATGAGAAGAATCGCACCACTACGACAGGAATCTTGCGCAACCTGTTTGTGTTTATTTATCTGCTGATGCCCGTTCTCTTCGGAAAGAGAAATTGTTGAGCCCAACGGGAATCTGGGCGCAAAAATCTGTTACGTACGGTCATGTATAGAAAGACTTTCGTACCTAGCTGTAACTGACTACGGCAATTTGCGATAGAGTTTAATTGACTTGTAGGATTGTCCCTTCTTCCATTTCAATGCATCAACGAACTAGTCCGAATTCTTCTCGAGCTGCAAAAATACTCAGTGTAGGATACTCTGAATTGTTGTTGTCTTTGAAGCCATATGATACTCTTGTCTCCGATTTGCCAGTCCTGGTCATATAGTCAACGACGTCATTCGCTACTTCAGTATACCTCTTTCCGCTAAGGGAAATCTCGGCTTCACTTTCTGGTAACAAATCTCCAACTCCTGCATGCTCTTCTGGGCCAACGAATCCAGAATATGTCCCGTAGGGACAGTCATCCACTAGAAAATCGGGCATTTTCATCCTGCTATAATCTGTATCGCATCGTAGAGTTTCAATGACACGAGTCACATGAATAACAGGAATACAGAGTGAATTCGATGTCATCAACAGTTGGTGGGAGAAGACCGTGTATAGCTAGGTTCATTGTTTTGCGAATCAAAAGGTAAGAAGAATAAAGCGCTTCGCAAGCCGGTACAAACTCAGCAAGGGAAATGAGTAGGTTCACAGCTTTCCTGTTGAGGTCAATGACACGATCGCAGTAGCAACAAATAACGCCGTAATATAACGTCACGACAATACTAGTTTCTTCACCTATTCAAAATTAAGAGAAGCTCTAGAATGAAGCATATCGATAAATTCTTCACCTGGTTCTTCAAGTTTCTTCTTTCATATATAAAGAGTTCTCAACACGATACCCTCCCCACACTGATTCTGGTTATCCTGTCCAAAATTCTCGTTGAGCTCCGTGTAAATTCCCGTCGTCCTCTGCAAAATTCTCCTCTCCTCTTCCATTATGCCACTGTATCCTGAACGCCAACCAACTGATAAACATGAGAAATACGCAATGAGTGCGGATCAATATTCTCAATCGTTGAGTTATCCCATGATTCGTTTAGAATCATTACTCTAACCCTTGTCATTGTCGAAATCAAGGAATCTTGTAACCGATCCCCATTGGCATAAATTGCTACATCATAGTCCCAGTTGTCTACAACCAGATATGATTTACGCTGCGACAAACTTGTTTCATACGCAAATCACCGAAACAGGAAGACGGAACATACGGGTAGGAGACGAGGAAGCAACTGAATGCATTCGTTCTCAGAACATTGTTAAGGAAGGCTTCAATGCGACGTGTCAAGAGGTAATGTACTCGACATTTTTCAAACGAGTTATAACTTCTTCAATCAAAATTGCATACAGGAGCGTGACTCCAATACGTCTAAAAACGAATTTGCGACAGCGCTGACTATCGGAAATACGACGCAAAAATCTACATCAACTAATGATAACCACCTAGACAACTCCTTGCTGTCCATATTTAATTCACATGTTGTTCATGATACCGTCCCGAATTACGAGCAACTACGAACAATAAACTCTGATGAGACTCGCACCAACATCGGTATTGAAGAAGGTCAACTGTTCAATCTACACTAGATCTTTGTCAAAAACTATATTAAAGATTATCCTTTAGCTTATACACAATCAAAACTTCGACCCTGGACGAAAGACAACAATTCATCAGGAAACAATCAACGAAATCTGCTCTGTGAATTTAAATCGACATGTCCATACGGTATCAGTCTGTCTACTGTCGAATACTGCAGTAACGTACTGACTTGCTAATATAGACCACGTTACCTATTCACCCGGTAGTAGCAACTTGAACAAGAAAAGCACTAGTCAACAGATGAATTCCGCTGAAACATTTGTACTCAAACCGATTTCTGACGAAGATGAACCTTCACCGTCAAAAAAACATAACACAGAGGTACCTATGCAACACATCGTTTATTTGTCGTATGAATCTGATTGACTGTATAATTACAGTTCCTCAATCAATTTCAGACCCGCTCCGGTAAAAGTCTAATATATGCCGCTATCTGTTCAAGGAGCTGAATTTTCTTGATCACCTCATTTTACCAGATATCGTCAATGCACAGGCTGAATACCATCATGAAAACGTATCAACGACCTTTGATGGGTACAAATACTTCGTAGGCTTCAAAAACAGAGCATGTACCACAGATTTAATGGAATACATTTCAGAACACTATCGCACCAAGTACATGTCTCATTGATCCACAAACCGAACGTGCTCAGGAACGTTATACTTTACCGTATGACACTGGGCATCACAAAAACGTACGACAAATCATCGTGATTAACATCACATTTAATTCAGTGTTGATTGCAGACTGATCCTGTTAACAATGAAATTCCCTCCGAGAATCAATTTATACGCAAAAAAAAATGCCCTTCCCAACATATGCAGACAAGATTTTATGTATTAGACTCATCAAACAATAGCGAATCGTCAAGCTATGCAAACAGCGACCGTAGAAGAAGAAAGGTAAGAAATATTTAATACATGGATCAGTCTTATCGTTTGATCTTATCATTGCATGGAAAAGATCTCGTCGGCTCCACTTCAGTGTGAAAGTTGTGGGATCATGAAGACACCCCAATGGCGGCCAGGTCCTTATAATATGCCAACGTTATGCAATGCATGTGGACTCCGTAAGTCATCCATACAGCATTCAAAATTTTACTTAGTTCATCACAAAAGAGTACCAAAGGTCCAAAAGAAATAATACAGATCAGAAATTTGCTCCGAAAAATGGATATAACCCTACAAAAATTTGAAAAGCTACCAGGATACGAACAGAAAAGGTACATCAATATGTAGCACTTGTACGTTGAATATCGACACGACTTGTTCATCATAGAAAAACAGATAACATACATTACTCTTTCTACTCAACTGATATATCATTGATAAGTTCACCTTCTTCATACATAATTTCATTCGCACTTTCGTCCAACTGCACTCGTTTGGGAACTTGTGGTTCATCGAATGAATTGCTACCATTTCGCTTCGCAAGTACCGAACTGCTCGGACTACTCGTAGACTGCACACGTAGTTCTTGCAATCGTTTTCTCTTCGCATCAGCCACTGCCTTAGCTTTTGCCATTGTTTGTTCCAAGCGAAGGACCTCTTCCCGTCGAGCCAATTCCCTAGCTTCTTCTGCAACACGCAACTGCTCAGAATGACGTTCAAAACCTTCAACTCTATTCAATGCCTCCGTGTGGAAAAGCAGACGCATATCGTCATCATCTTCTGGCAGAACATGAAGCTTGCGAATGATGTTTGAACATATACGATTCGGTTTATTCACCGGATTTCCATTAGCTGATTTCGTGATATCCCATCTGAGAAAATAGCAATTTGGTAACGCATTCATGCATGAAAAATTATTGACAACTCACAGATGAAAATTAAATTCTATCTCAACAACACGTCCACATACAAGAACTTTCTCGTAGTCCATAGGGTGAACCAACCCTCCCTGAGAATCATAGACTTCAGGTATGTGGATACGAACATTTGAAAGATCGTGTTTTTCGGCGAGAGATCTTATACATCCTTCTGAATCCGGCCAATGGCCTAATACTCTCTCAGTAATGGGTATTTCTGCATCAAAAACGATAGGTTCATCATGCATAACATGTATACATGTATATCTCACATACCGTCGACATCATGAGTTGTTACTAACGCTTGAAGGTTTTTCTCTCTTTTCGATTTCCGCAGTTGTTCTGATAAACGATCAACACAACCTAAATTATCTTTGTTCGATAGTCTACGTACTGGGATCCGGTAACTGTCCACGTATGTTTATCATAGCAGATGCTGGCCTTGTCTTTCGAGTAGGAACATTTTGAAAAATATTCCCGGTCTTTCCACGCAAACCGTAATAGCCTAAGTCGTGCAGTTCCACAAATGTGGTCATATTGATGTCTTGATCTGGATACAACTTATCTGTATGAAATGTCAGAAATACTGATAATGTAACACATGAAACTGTATTCAATACCGTCTATAGTCTTAACTGAGTCCAAATACTGTATAGTAGCTTGTTGCAGGAAGTTCAGTAAGCTATCAAAACGAGAACGATGTTCATCGTATATAGCAATCTTTTCCTCTGAGCTTTCTGCGGGAACAAAGACCTGATTGAAAAATAATCGCGCAGATGCTCTTCGCAATGAGTCCAGATTTATCTTTTCAAAAAAATCAGTTATGATAATCAATCATACATAAATAAAGACGACATACTTCTCGATTATATATGTTCATGTCTAGGTATTCGCTACATTTCAAATCCGCAGGCGAGTCACTTATTTGAGCCACGACAGTGACGGTGACAATATCTCGTGCAGAATCCACAAGCCAGAGTCCACCTCGATCAGATAATGAAGGGACACGTTGCATCGTCGTAGTCGAAGCCACGGGAATGAGACAATCATCAAACTTGTCATTGTAAAAGTGCATCACCATTTCCAGAGGCGACAGAACTTTTGCGTTGCATATAATAAGCTGCTCGACTTGATCATATATAGTGGTGCGATCATGAAGATCTAATGAACTGAATCGACATAGTTGCAGCGACTCGTTGGTCTATGATACAAATTACTTTTCAGTTGTTCACAGAAGTAGTGACTATTCCTTACCGTTTCAACTGAATCTGTGTTTGAACAGTCGATAAGACAAATGCGATAGGTTGATTTACCGAACATACCTTCAGATAGAGAACTGACTGACATGAGTGTAAAAGATGTTCGACAGCAGCACGGTCCATAATGATTTTCGCTTATATAAACGAAAACGATATACCTAATCCAGTGCACCATTGACATCTGCGCAAACCGAAAGAACATCATACATTACATGCCTTCTGATACCTAGCATGTTTGTGTAAACGAACAACACTATAATGGAGTTTCATCGATTCGTCATGGAAGAACAACACAGGACCGAATTGGAATCGCCGCTACTTCCGACTGACACACCATCGATGATTAATATCCCGAGACATCGCATTTCAATTTCAAGTAGTAAGATCAGGACATTCTTAGAACAATCACCATACAGAAACAGCTCGTACTTTCTACTTCTCTTCTTTCGCATTCGATTTTTCGTTCATACTTGCACTGCAGTTTTGAGACATCTGTTAATATCACATAGCCTGAGTACTACTTCCCACGGAGGAGCAACAAGACTCCGACGGTTATAGCCGGCAAGGCATATCTACTAGCTGGAGGTCGCGATGCAGTTTCTATTGAAGAAGGACAAATCAAAGTCAGGCGATTAGAATTCTTTGTAGAACAGGAAACGCTCTGAATGTCGTTCCAATATCTTTTCAGGGCTTGTTAGTCACGGGCATCCTGATCATGTGATGAGAAAATACCTTGCCTTCCTTGACGGCGGACACGACTTATTCCTTCTTATTTTTGATTTCACAATCCAATGTGTTCACCGCCTGCTCTCGGTTATCCTTTCTCCGGTCTTGGTATAAAGTGGGTGAACATAGTGATCAGGGTACTGTGCTAAGCAACAATTTGCTTTTTTCTCGCGGGAACTTTTTAAATGAATGATGTCACCACATTTCGTTCGCGACGAGGTAGCCAAAGCTTCGCAGGAAGTATTCGTTCCCGAAATATTATTGCGATAAGAGCAGTAAGTCTCAGCGCTCGTACATAGGCCTCTTGCTGTTGTTGTTCGCGGGTTTTTTAAACAGGAACCATTCTCTGATCGAGTTTCTAAGCTCTTCACGATGCAAAACGCTTCAAAAACGCCTCTCCCTGCCACGTCGATAACGTTTACATCACTTTTTTCTATACCCCTTAACAGAAGCACCACCATTCACCCGGTCAACCACATCCATTGCATCAGCCACAATAGAGAGTCGGACGTTCGTACGGGCGGGGTCCACTGGGGTACTGAGATCATACAAATCAATCCCGGCACGGTAGGAGATGCCTCTGAAGTATGATAGACTCGCCTTAATTGAGCTAACTGTCTACAGACATATATAACGCGGTTCAGTGTGTAGATATTTTTGTTGATCTTCCCCGGGTTATGTTGGTGTACCATCATGTACCTCCTTCGTCCTTTGCACCCCGCAGAGCATCAAGTCACCCTCCGGTCCATCAGTATCACCACCCTGCATATATACAGAAGCTCCCTTCGGTTGAAGGTAACGCTTCCCCTCGATATCATCCAAGCGCGTCCATTCCGCGCTTGCGGGAAGCCATAAACTCACTAGATTCCAAAATGGCCTCCTTAATGAGCCAACGGCACGATCTGGAGGCTCACTTAGAGTAAGCAGTTCGCCTGCAATCACCTATTCATCGCCTGCCCAATGAGCTGCTGGCCTCGATTTTCGTTCTTGGAGTGCTTGCAATTAGGGACGAGAACCCTGTGATGGTGCCCATATTAATGCTAGTTTGGTCAGTGGTATGCCCTTATCCTCTTTCACTTTATCAACTCATTGCATTTCATGAACGTCGAGCAGTCATTACTGGGAAGAAGTGGTTTTAGACACTCCCGTGCTCTGGTCCAAGATCTCGGTCAGCCCTTACGATTCCCTAGAAAAGGCGAGACGTAAACTATCGAGATCGAAACCGTGTCCTCTTGACATTTCCATCTCTTTCGGGCCTCACCTGGACCATTTAAACAGCGTCACTGAACAGGTCATTCATGCGATGGATCTTTTTCGACCAGCTCTCTGGCTACCAAGATCTTTCAGCTTGAGTGTTCCCACACGACCTCAAGCTCATGCCGCTCTCTCTCGCTGCCAGGAAGATGCACCATTATTGGAATCTTTGACCATCCAAATTTACCGTTCTCAGGACGATCACTATTCTAGTCCTCAGCTTCCCCTCTTTCGTGGTCATACTCCACGTCTCCGTTCATATTCTCTGACCTCTTCCAATTTTGGCTGGGATACGCGTCTTGTAGGACGGCATCGCGTCCTCAAACTTGGTGGTTACTTTAATCGTTTTGTTCCGTCGCCGAGCACGCTCCTGGGTATACTCCGCCTCTGTCCTGAATTGGAAGAGATCGATCACAGGAACATGCCTGATGTGGACTCAGATTCTTGTTATCCTCCCTCTTTTCAAGAAATCAACTCTCCTAAAACCTCCAAGACGGTTCGAGTCCCCCGACTTTCAAAGATCTCATTCTACTATTCCGGAATTGTTTTCACCCGCCAGATCATGAACCAAATCGGTTTTCCGAATCTACAGTCACTCGAAATGTGTTACCTGGAAAACGTCACACCGATCCTCCAACTGCTTTACACGCGACCGTTAACCCGACTCCCATTGCAATCACTGCGGATTGAATCGTGCTTTTTCAATGAACCAAAGCTAGTGACCCTTCTTCAAAGTTGCCATCTATCACTAGCCTGGAACTTGTAGATGTCGAGGATGCTTCATCAAACCTATTAACAGTGCGTGTCAAAATTCGTCTAAATGGCGCCACATATTGATTTCTCATTCCAGAGTCTGTCTTCCTCTCAGCCATGCATTTGTCCTAAACCGGATACAGTGACCCTAGATGGATGTACTTCTCTCGATTGGGACTCTCTTCGCACCTTTGTGGAGTCCCGGCTTCCTGTTAATTCTTATCCCCGATATCAAGATGCTCGTGCCTTCCGTTCAGCCCAGGCTGCGACCAAGACTATCTCTGCTTCTGCCGTCGCTGTGGGCTACTCTCGTTCCAGCAAATCCAGATCCACTCAACACCCTCAAGCGGTGCTTCCGGGTCCACGTCGCATACGCTCCATAGACGTTACGCGCTGCAGTCAAATTAGCAAGGAGATGGTACAGTGGATGAGAATGTACATTCCGGAAGTCAAATGCGAACGTACCAAAGGGGTCTGGGGAGAACCCATGATGCCTTGAGGCGTTACGAAACTAACGAGCTGCAGATGATTTTGCTATCTTCAATTTCTCCACAAGTTTTCTGTTCTAGCATTCTGATGTGTCGTTCTGCCTCCCGAAATCTGTTTTGTTATGCTTGCATACCATTTATAACCTTTATGATTGTAATTTTATTTCACCAAGCATCAATGTATTTCTAGAGATTCCCAGCTTATCCTTGTAGAGCAATATCATAACTTTTGGCACGAAATTAATTCGACATTTTCGTTATATATGTACAAAGAATCAGAATCAGGACCGATGCATACTTCGTCAATGGAGACGATGTTAAAGGACTGCAAAGGACGCAGTCAGTTGCGTGTCACAAGTCCAGTGACGCTGAGCACCCTCACAACCGCTATCCATTGTCCTTTATTCACCAACGTGCCATGACTAACTAAGCCATCAAGGAACTTCCTTTGAACATTGGAACATAAATGTGAGGAATTAGACTGATCACGGTGACTATTGAACGTTGAACGATGGCTAATGATACAACATCGAAAAAAACATACAAGACTCAAAAAATAATCATGAACCTAATACCCGTACTTTAAATCTCAAACCACCCCAGTTGTAGTAGCTCTCTTGGTCGCCGGAGGAGTCTTTCACAATCCCGCAACACTTGAGTTACGCGGCAGAGCGTTTAGCTTGCATGGAGATTCTGGGTTTTCAACTGTTGGCTCTTGTCGAGCCTGCGCGAAGAAAAGCTTCGCCTCACGATCGCCGATGATCTCGATGAAATATGTGTTTCCTGCAAACCAAAGCAAAACGATTGAGCCTCAAGAATGAGACAAAGATACAAACACCATGACATACCTCGAGCGACCATGAACTGAGCACCAGTACACAAAAAGCTACTCGTCTCGTGTATTTTCAGATTGATGGCGCCTTGAATAAGATAAAAGGTTTGCGCAAATCGTGTCAGTAATACGATCAAATCGGATCAAATATTGCTACAAACATAGGTGTTATCTTTGGTAGTCTTAGTCGGTTTTCTTCCGTGCACTGGGATGGTTAGGTGACCAGAAGCTGTGAAATTGTCGTCGCCGAAAATCCATTGGTATGCCCATTCGCTGTTGGCAACGCGATGAGGTTTGATATCCTTGGCAAGACAGATTATTCCTGAAAAATGTTTCGCGGAAGTAGTAAAACAACGGACGTTTATCCTTTGGCTCTTTCGTCTTCCAAACAATCACACTGACTACAGCATTTGTATCATCATCCCAACTTTCTTCGGGGTCATCCGCAGGTTGAACGGTCTTACTTCTACCTCGCTTCCGCTTATGATGTTTGCCTAAAAGCTCCTTCGGTTCCTCCGGCATTCGAATGATTTCTTTAATGTGAGGTACAAGGACGGTGCCATGCGTAGGCCGTTCATACACATATTTCTCGTTTCTCCACCACTCGAGTGGTCTGATGGGTCTTCGTTGACTGCGGCGCACACCTGAGGATAGATGAAATAGTGGATCCAAATCATCATAAGTGCAAACGACATACCTTCGCGACGAGTTTCCTTCTTCCTTGCTTGTCCCTTCTCCTTCTGCTTCTCTTTCCCTTTATCCATCCTGGACTTCTTCGATGCAACCGCTTCTTCTTCTTCGTCCTCGTGGATTTCTTCTTGTTCACCGATAGACTCATTACCGTTGGTGAGATCTTCGAGTTGCTGTTGAATCTCCTCCTTAGCGTCAGGCGTCTGTGTCCTTGGTGGTGGCTCTTCAGGGGATGTTGTTCGCTCGATAGCCTACCCTCGTTTTCACTTAGGAGACTGAGCAGGAGGGTTCCCCTTCTTGCGCTTGGGCGATGGAATGGGTAGTTCATCCACAACACCATCCATTTCATCATCTTCCATAGCATCTTGATCCAATTCGGGTAAACTTCGGTGCGATATAGATAAATCGTCGGGGAACCCAATATCGAGGGACATATCTGCGAAACCATTTGTGCCAAGTGTTGTGGTCGATATTGAATCATCGTCGTTGACCATGACTCTCTGGGAGAGACGAGAGCGTCCAGCACTAATATTGCTGTGACGTAACTTGTTATGCAAACGAGTGTGAGGTGATGGTACATCGTCAAACTGATTGGCAGAGTTTCGTGCCACGGGTCGAAACATCGAGTTCATTCGTCTGGAAATGGGGGAGCTGGGTTGTTTGGAGTTGGCTATGTAGTGGATTGGGCTTTTTTAAAAGTGGATATTTCATTATTACAGCACGAACACTAAAGTAATACGCACTGTCGATTTCCATGTCAGATTCACCCTCCTCCTCTTGGGGCTATGGGTCCGGAGAAATGTCTATCTTCTTCTTCTTCGAATCTTTGATCTTATATGGTGTGATTTTATCTGCTTGCTGAGTGAAATGCTCGTATGTTTCGAAGCCATCTGAATCTGGGTCGTGCGCGACCTTGACGCCGGTTTTTCTCGTAACTTCGAGGGAATCACCTCTGTAGGGTATATGCGCCTTCGGAGGTCGGCGTCTAGAGCCAATGCTGCTCTGACGGGGTCGTGTTTCTGGCATAGTGGCACATAGTGGCACTTGCAAAAAAGTCGTGATAACGCCGTCACCGGCCCAGATGGGGAACTGCAGTATAAAGTTCAAAAGAACAGGCGCGCGCTGCACGAAATTTGCCCACGTGACGACATCCGTCTCGGTTTCGGCCCAGTTTACGACCTAAGCATTTTCTTCACTGATCACGTTCAGCCTTCATGGCGGCTGCTCGACTCTGTTCTCGGGTAGCTTCCAAGAGATACTATTCACGCACCTTGTCTACTCATGCCTATCGTGAGCCCATGCCAGGTGACAAAGGTGCGCCTCGGACTTTTGGAGGAAACTAATAATCTCTAACATCTTCTCTAGTTGTCGTTGGCATGTCAGGGGGCGTCGATTCTTCCGTTACTGCAAGGCTACTCGCGAACCAAGTCTAACCACGTTTTTCTTTGGCGACAAGCTTCTAATATGACGTGCAGGACTACGACTTGTCTGCAATTTTCATGCGCAACTGGGATACCAGAGCTGACTCTGGGACAGACAAAGGTTGCGAATGGGAGAAAGACTGGGACAACGTTCAACGCGTTTGCAAGTCACTCGGAATCCCATGCACCATGGTGTGCTACACTTGTGTTAGAGATATCTTCTTGTCAATGATCGCAGACAGAATGATCTTTTGCGGGAAAACTGGAACAGAATATTTCAACCAGCTTTGGATGTTTGGGAAAGTGGGTCTATGCCGAATCCCGATGTTTGGTGTAACAGGTACAGTGTAGGCCTTTTAATCATACTGCATGCTGACTTTTGCGTAGAGAAATTAAATTCGGGGCTCTTTTGGAACGATTGCGCGTCGATCCAATCACAGGAATATCATGGTTTGCTACAGGTATGGGCAGTTGAACCTTCTTCTCAATCCCACCATTCAGATGAAACAAGGACACTACGCAAGGAAACGTTGATCTTCGAATGGCCGTCCCCAACTTCTCTCTGCAAAAGACCAAACAAAAGATCAGTCTTACTATTTGTCGTCAATATCTGAGCAAGGCCTTGCACGATCGCTTTTCCCTCTGAGCGAAATAACCAAAGTCGATGTCCGATAACTCGCACGGAAGTATCGATTAGAAACAGCAGAGAAGCCGGAAAGTATGGGTCTATGCTTTGTTGGCGAGAGCGGAAATTTTAGTCAATTTTTAAGCAAGTCTTTATCCAATGACGCACTGCTTGCTTCTCAACTTAAATCGTCTTGTAGATTCTTACCTCAGACCCAATCCCGGTCCGATAATTGACTCTACGATGCAAAAGGTGATCGGACATCATGAAGGCCTTTGGACATACACAATTGGAGAAAACGCCAAGGTAGCAGGACAACCCTCCAAAATGTTTGTTTCGCACAAGGACCCTATCAAGAATGCCATCTATGTCGTTCCGAGTAGGTGAGTATCTTGTTCAAGGCGTCTTGGGGAAGGGCGAAGACTGAAACATCTATATTGCAGTAATCACCAAGCCTTGCGCGAACAACGAGTGATTTGCGAAGAATGGAAGTAGATTTGGAATGATTCCCCTCCTGCCATCATTTTCGAACCAGCAGGTTTCCGTGCGGCGGTCAAAGTGCGCCATCGTCAGGATGTTCAGTCATGTATAGCTAAGACGTGCAACTTTTGCTCCTAACCTGTAATTCATTTTCTAAGCCAAGCTCTGACAGTGCCCATGATGGAAAGCTTGAGATCATAACCAACGAGCCTATGCGCGGGGTATCGCCAGGTCAAGTTGCTGCTCTGTGGGACGGAGATTGGTGTCTCAGATGCGGTGTAATCACTGCTACAGGCAATTCCCTGCTACATATTGTTGATGGACGATTCAGGCCTTCTCATGTTGCGAAACAAGTTGACCAACTTCAGAAAAAGAGGACTACAAAATCTACAGGTGAAGGTCCGCCTGAACGAAGTCAACTCCAAAAACCATCGCCAGGATCGAAAATTCCAACATGAAGCCCCACTCGGCAAATTGAAAAAACTGGCGAAGGAAACGAAACACTGGGATTGGTGATAAGTCTTGCCATTTCTGCTGATACCTTCAATTTGTGCATGTCTTCGATCCAGGAATTATTTGTATCACTTTAAGAACAACAAAAATGTATCCGCCATGAAATCCACTTTGATCAACCATAAGGGCATTCATTGACTCCAGGGTCACATATTACCACGTTACAATTGAGTACATCCACAAGATATTATGCATTAGATGCGCATCCAAACACAACCCAGCCAACACCACAGTGACAGTGCGTACAAACAAGATATATTATGTAAAGCAATCAAAATGTAGCGAAATCAATCATTCAAGTTCGTCCTTGAATCAAGTATGAGTTCCGTTTCGTTGACCGTACCCGCATTCTGGACCACCTGTTGCTCTCTAGAAGCAAGCTCGCTTGCGATTTCGTTCCCTACATCGTCCGCGCTAGGTTGATTCAAGGGTCCAACGGACTGGATGTCTTCGGAAGGTACTGACGATTGCCCTTGTCGAGGACACGATGGTGATTGTTCTTGCCCGAAGAGACTAGAACTGACTGGGGCTGGGCAAATAGGAATAAGAGGACGTGGAGTACTCGGCGTTCCCGAAGTGTTCGAATGACGGGTTTTATCGGGCGTTGCTATGAAAGTTGTTGGTAGGAGAGGTGTTGCGAGGTCCATGGATACTTCGCCGTCCTCCGCGTCGGTGGGCTGAGGTGGTGCGGGCGAAGCTGAGCGTTTTAGTTCGGGCTCAGCAGTTAAGCGAGATAAGGGTCTCATATTTTCTTTTGCTTCGGTATCGCTATCTGGCACATCGGAAGAATGTAAATTGCGCAACCGTTCGACAAGTTTCAAATTATCCTCAATAAGAGATTTTTCGCGACAGAGGCTAGCTGCGTATGCAACTTCCATGTCCACAGAGGTGTTGTCTTGAAACAGATGCGCGGACCTGAGCCAATCAAATCCGTCAACATTGAACAACGACGTCGAAGTTCTGTTCCACACCTTCGAGACTCTATCTCTAAGTTAGCAGGTGCACTTACTGACTTCTGAATAACAGTCTGTTCAGCAACCATTTTCTGGAGTCAATCCCGTTCGGATGCAAAAGCGTTGATAGTGAGACCTAAATTTCTGATATCTGTATCCATTTGAGCGATGAGCTTCGAGGTGGGATTAACGTTCTCTAAGGACGGTGCCACATCTCCATTTGTGGGAGACATACGCACAGTGGGATCGGAGTCGTCTTGGATTTCGCGGGAAGTCTCGTCAAGTCGTATGCGGTCGCTGTACTTGATATGCGAGGTTGAAGCCAGTGGTGCTGATATACTCTGGCTGAATTTTCCAGCTAGCACGAGCAAGTATAAAATGATTCATGATTGATTGTGATTAGCATCAAGTTGAATAGTCGTCACCTGTCCCTCCAGTTGTTGATTCCCTAGCTCCAATACCTGATGACGAGTAGAGGTCTTCTGTAGGATTTTCGAAAGAACTGAAGAGTCCATTGGAGTGAAAGGTTCAAATCCTGTCCTGGTTCTCTCGCTATTTGCGCTTTCGCGTCCAAAAAGAGAGACTGATGGGCTGTTCGTGCTAGATCTCTTTCATGTACTAGAATATCAATCATGGCAGCAGCATAATCCATCAACCTTTGATCAAAATCGTTCGAGACATCCTGATTGCGATGCATCAACAATTTGGGATCAGCAGGTTCTGCGAATAACATTCAGACTGAGCTGACTAGTCAATGCGAAAGTACATAGCAGACGGACCAAGCTGGATACATGAAGTTGAGATTGCGGCCAACTATTATGGGGGTCTTCTATTACAGACGTATACCAAGATACTTAATGAGTAACATAGAAGCATAAGTGTTTCTTGTCCCCTTCATGACATACCTCTTTGAAGAAAGGATACGATAGCATCACGAAGATCTTCCTTCTCATAGTTAACTGATCTGAGGAATTGATAGTATGTTTTGAGTCGCTCTTGCATTTTGTGTTTAACAGCTTGTTCTGCTCTGAGTTCCTCGTCGTGGCTGAGCTGGAGTGCATCCAATGCGTCCTGTGTGGAAGTGAGTCGGCTCTGGATAAGCGAAGTACGCGCGGCATATGCTTTCAACTGTAACTTTAATTGCAAAATCTATAAGGTGATCTTCTTTACCGGGTGCCGCCTTCATTCCTTACGGTGAACGCACCTCCTGGTCTTTCTCACGCGATAGTAGCGCCACTGAATCGATCCGAGGAAGCCCCATACGCAATAAGAGCTGGTTGATATAGAACGAATCCTAATGTCACGAACTACTAACTAACAGAGAGGATAGAACATGGAAGTGGAAAACAAAGAACGATCAATCTAGTCGGCTTGGCTCGGACCGACCAACTAAAGCTGGTTGAACATGTTCTCTTGTTTTCTTGTTTTCATGACATCTGCAATCAGTTCTGTATGCAGGCCGAAAATCAGATCGACAAGGCACGCGATATGGACGTCAATCAACGCCAGGAGCATTCAGAACTTTTGAAATCTATCTTTTATGTACGTGACGAGCACTCCGACGAGGACGTATCCCTTTTACGTTGGTCTACAGACGATAAGGAGCGCTTCTTTGCAGCCTCTGTTCACATTCTGCTTTACGGCAAGATCTTATTGCCGAATCTATTGGTACAAAGAATGTTGCTCAAGTCTGCGTATATCTTTTCGCATTGGAGGGGACGCCGTTGGAAATTGCGACACAGGACCGCTGAGACCCGATCTCGAAATAGCAATGGAAGTCACCGATGAATGGCTGGAAGCAGAGGAGGAGCAAGCTGCATTTCTTCGGGACATCGACCTCGCTTGGGGGACAGACCTGGGATCGCAGGACCATGATACATCAGAGCCAGCGGATGCAAATTCAACCAGTATGCGAAACGATGTATTGAAAATTTTCACCGTTGATCATTGCAAGGTGATTGATAAAATTTTTAGACAAGAAGAAACATCGTCAGGGATCCCCTCGTTGCCAGTGCCGGAAACAGAACCGGAATGGACTGCTGAAGTCTCTCCGGCCGAGCGTCGTCGTCTCAAGAAGAGGCTACACATGCGTCACAAACGTGCGGAGATAGCTGGTACTGATATCGTAACGGATACTCAGAGACTACAGTGTGGTCGAAAGAGAAAGGCTGTTGGCTCACCACCTTACACCCCCAGTCAAGTGAACTCTGACAGTGAAGAAGGGTCGGAATTTGAAGACCGGCACAAGAAAAGGCAGCGGAAACGTGGTTTGACGAGGGAACAGAAAGTACTCGAAACCTTCATTGACTTGGAAATTGACGCAGCCGTCCGTCATAATCAAGGACTTGACTTATTCCATTTACACCCTCTAGGACGACTTCTCACGTGAGGAGTTAGTTATCATACCTATCCTTTCTCATTACTCACTCTCCTTCCAGACGACGTAGAGATAGATCAAAGTCTTAAGACAATTGTTAACTTCGGCTTTCATCGATCAAGTGGCGGTTAGAAAAGATCGAATAGATAAGACTGCGGCTAGTGGCGTTCAATATGCTTCTGCTCAAAGTGTCGCATACAAAGCTCTGGGAATCACTGGAGACGTTTTTATACATCCTTCGTCTGTCTTGTTCAAGTACACTCCTCCAGAATACCTCATTTTCAATGAGGTGATGCGAACGAGTCAGGTTTGGCTCAAAGGTGAGATTTTCCGCAACGCTTCACACTGAGAATGATATTGGGCATAAAGGGCTGACCGTCATCAATCCCGCGTGGTTATCCTCTGTGGGTAAATCATCTCTGTGCACCTTTTCGAAACCAGCAAAAAAATAGTGCCGGGATTCTAACGGTGGTACCTCATTTTGGTCCAGATGGTTGGGAGTTACCGCCCATCAAGGCAGAACACCCTTAAATGAGTACAATGTTCAAACCGATATGATTGTCATGATTTATACAGACATGTGTGTATCACTAGATGTGTATCGTGTAGATTGCATTTGGACATTATTAATTGACTGAGCAGTAGCGTCCTTCGGCGCTAGTCAGCGTTCGAGGTATTACCATGATCGTATTGTTTGCAAGGATAGGATATATACAAACAATGATCTAGTAGTGACTGAACAACCTGTTTACCATAGACCGTACAGTACCAGTATAAATGCTCCCATGGTACAATGGAAATCCCTGCCTCAAGATGTATATAATTGTCGCGTGTTTGCTCTCCCTGAGCCGCCCATTAGATTCTTCTCTTCCTCTGCCAAACTTCACGAGGTTCTTCACCCTATGAAGCCCCATGATATCCAGATATGTGTCTCAGCGACATCGAGACTCAATGGATATTTCCTTCCACCTGTTCTGAGGTGCTCCCCTCGACATGACCAGCACAGGTTCGGCGCCGCGTCCTCACTCCATTGTCTTAAGAGATTTTGACCAATTTGCCAATCCTTCGCTGCCATCTCATCGCGGCACACTCAAACTCGGACGGTGCCTTCGATATTCTCTACGCACTCATGAATCCTGCACATCACCTGGTTCGCCGGCTCTGATATGGACATCTAGGCTTTGACCAACTGCTACGCATATACCGAAGTTGCGCAGAGGGCACAATGGGCCACCATCCATTTACTGTTTCAATTGCAGAGCTTCCAGATATCCAGATCGTAATGGATTCACCAATGACACTGTGGATGTCATTTTCTAATAAAACACATGAACGTATGTAGAACTAGAGATACAGAAATGTGTTGTGCAAATTCTATGTATATACATTTGGACATTGTATGATGGAGGTAAGTAGAGGAAATGATGCTTTTAAACCAAAAAAGAGATTATCAGGCTTTAGAAGTATTTGTCTGGAGGAAGAAGATCATGGACGCTGAACAATGGATAAGCTATTTATGTACACGACGTAATGGAACACAACAAGACGCACTCTATTTTTGTTCTTGGGTATGAATAGGGCAGGACTTTGCTTGGGGCATTTTCGAGGAGGATGAGGAGTAGAAAGGGGACGTGTATTGGTCGCAGATGATGCGGGCGGCACAGATTTAATGTGGGAGGAATCAGGTTTTGGATCAGCCATTTCTTCCAACTTCGTTTTGCCTTTTTACTTATCTAGAGGGGTCGGCGCAACGTCGTTGACATGTAAAGGCTCAGAAGAGCTTGATTTTGGTGGGTTAGTTAAGGCTGCAGCCTTCAACTCCTTTGGAGTGGAAAGATCAGGATGCTGAGATACAGCCAAAGCAGGCTTGGTTTGTTTAGACTTTCGAGGAGAGGTCCCAGTCAGAGGGGTTCCACTGGCCATGGTGGAATGAGCTGTGAAGTACGAGATATCAACCTGCAAAACAAAACTGAGTTGCAACAGCAGGACTATGTGCGGCCCACGAACCTCGGGGAAAATATTCCGAGCCTTTGAGTGCGCCACAATCTCCCGCCATGTCTCGTTACTGCGTTCAAGAGTTGCTGCATTCCCAAGAATAAACAGAGACAATTTTGCTCGTGTGATAGCAACGTTCATTCGGCGGATGTCTATGATAACGTCGATCGACAGCGGTGGCAGCATTGAATGAACATACCCTTGACATGACCAATACTGACAACACCTGGCCCGGCTCAAACACAAGAAAGTATAATCACGTCCTTCTCCTGTCCCTGGAAGCCATCTACGGTCCTGAAATCTACTTGGGTAAGAATTTCACGGCCAAATCGTTGCTCAAAGGCAATCTTTAACTCTCGAATTTGAGCGCTATACATCGATACTATTCTCACTCGGAAGGTAAAGTCCACAGAACGAAAATCCTTCCTCAGCCCATTGAAAAGTGCCACAGCAACTTGAGCTTCAACTCTGTTCTTCGTAGAACGTCCGCTCGATTCCTCCAGACCACCTTTGACATTAAAAAAAACGGTAGGTTCCAAACTTGGAGTGAATATGCCACAGCTGCGCCGTTTTGGTATCCATGTTCGGGCCATCCTGTAATCGATCTTCATAGAAAATTTTACTGGGCAAGCGACTAATATCAGGGTGCATACGGTATTGAATGCTGAGTAGATGGACAGCCTCCAGACGCTGTTTTTGAAGTCGTACAAACAAGGATTGGTTGTATTGGTATTTGGATGCCTGGATTTTTTTTTCAGTCTTTACCTGCTTTCAAATCGACGAATAACTTACCTGCATGGAGATGACAGTCGGGGGAAGTTGTTGTGGATCGCGTACCATAACACAACGACTACATCTGTATTTCAGTGGTATTAATGAGCTCAATTTGATTGCTTGTGCGGCTTCATCAATGATAACCATGTCGTATTCGTACTGCTCCAAATTCTCGTGACCAGTACTGTCTATTGTACAGGTAGAATAGACAGTTCTAGAAGTGATTTAGATCCGCAAAGCCTTTATGTTCAACAGAGCAAGGGTAGTGGCTGGAAAGTGCTATCCATCATCAAAAGCAAGTTTTTCAACTTGCACTGGGTGTTTTGGCAGCTGGGAAGCTCTCTCAGTGCTGCTTTCAGATGTTTAGCAAGACATACATACTTTACAGATGATTAGAACATTGACAAGGAATTCTGCACAGTAAGCAGGTCGAAGTTTTCTAGATAGAGGGCACAGAACATTTGCAGTACCATATGCAGTGACATGTGCAGTAGTCCTGCAGTGACATATGCAGTGACATGCAGTACCACTGCAATTACTCAAATATATATGTAAATAGATGATCCTCCACTGTACAAAATACATCCCATTCTATAAATGCTTTGTATGACAATAACAGGGAGTATAATGGCGTGTAGGGGCTGAATGGATACGTGAATATTTGATTGAAATTGGATAGTGATCTCATTATTCTGTCAATTCCGCTGCCAGGTTTTTTTTGGCATTGATTCTCAACGCAGGCTTTCTGTATCTTGTATCATTAATTTCAGCTTTGTAAGTAATATCCTCTTGTACTACAATATGATACTGGTATAATTTCAAATTCCACCATCAATAATTTGGGTGGATTTTGAAAGTGGTGGATAAATGATGACAATTTGGCCAAGGAGAACTCCAAAAAGCAAAAAATGAATGTATAACAATACATATACTGTCCTCTAGAATTTTCCAATCAAAGTATTTCCCATATCAAGTATCTCCTTTAGTTTAAGTTGTTTTTGTAAGTCCTTGACCAGTGTTTATACATGGCTCTGTGTTTCTGGGTTAGGTTCTTCAACCTAAATCTGGCGATACCATGAGATTGCAAGATTATTTCCATCATGCCTTTGATATGATGTTCCAGAACCATTGGCCAAAATCAGCAATGTAACTTCCTCCCCTTCATAACCTTAACTATCCACAAATGACCCAGAATAAACTGTGCCAATAGTGCTTAATTTGTGAGAATTATAGGGGGGATAGTAGCTTCACAATATTGGTGGCTCAATAATTTTTCAAAGGCCGTATTCAAAATACTTGTAGTGTATAGAGACACTCAGAGCCTTGTGATTTAATGCAAGATTTCAGTCCCCAATAATTTCAATGCAAAGGTACAGAGCCTCATTGCCCATAGTGAGACTGCAAGTAAGTGCAGGATCAATGCAGGTGAATGCAGTAACAATGCAGGTAAAGTGCAAGCTGATGCAGTCACAGTGCAGGTAAGGTGCAGATGTGTGCAGTTACAGTGCAGATGAAGTGCAGGTGTGTGCAGTTACAGTGCAGTTGCATGCAGTCACAATGCAGATGTGTACAGTTACAGTCCAGGTGAATGCATTCAAAAGGTAGGAACATGCAGATGCATCTGTACATCCTAGATTTCTGTCTAAGAGACTGACTGCACTTCCCAGCACTGAAGTGGTTTCTAGAAATTGCTTTCAGTGCTTTTGGCTGGACAGTGCTTGTTAGGGAAGTACTCCGTACATAGGACCAGCGGACAGTTACATAAATGGTGTTATTGTCTTATACTGTACAGTAGCAGACACATCATGCCGACAGCAATATTGAGTCCCTCAGTTGCTTCAAAGACAACTGAAGTGAGCCCCAAGTATACTAGCAGTACATTTGTCATACTAACCAACTGTATTTATCTCCTAACAGGTACTTACCTACATCAATGATTAGTTGCTTCAAAGACAACTGAGTTATCTCCTAACAGTGCTGTCCAGCTAGTACCCTTGCTGTCATGGTCACACAGGTTTTGCAGATAGAATGAATGGGTGAGTACACTGAAGTGCTTGTGACATACATAAGTAAGCATATAGAATTTACATACATCTGTAAACCAAGCAATATATCAACTCAATGTGCATAGACGTATCCTGAAATAGTTGAACATGCAGCAAAAATGAACTCAAAATAGCTTAACATGATTAGACAAAATACATATAAATACCAGCATTTATATGCCATAAGTGTGATGCAGGTGCATGCAGATGCACTGCAGTGGAATGCAGATACCATGCAATAACTGTCACTGCAGGTGGTACTGCAAATGCTAGTGGCCCCTAGATAGATTGATTTATATGTACTGGCTGCAGAATATCTGATTGCTAAGTAGAGGTGTTTTGGATAAGGCTTACATATAGACCCAGTGTAGAACAGTGGATTTTTTGCTATAGGCTGTATCTATCATACTATATGACCATGAGATATAGACAAGTCCAACTTTCCCTAATCTTTCCTCCTACAAGATATAATACATTTATGTAAGAAGCTTTACTTCAAGGTTCAGCAATAATAGCCAGAAACCATATTCAGTCTATTTATAATATGTACATCATGTAAAAATGATATCTTTTATTCACCACAGAATTCATAGATATTGTTTGCCTAGAAGTATGCTTCAAATTAATTTTGCTCTCCATTCCCTATTATTTGATCAGTAGTTGTATGTCAAAATTTTCAACAATAGTTATTGAATAATTTACTTTTTTCTTTCAAGCCATTCTGTCAAGTTCACTCCATCATTTTGCCAATCCTTATCACCACTGAGAGCACAAATCTGAATATACCTTTCAACAAAGTTGTTGACAGTAATATTTGGAATAAGTGGGCGAAGATAGTTAGTTTTTCTGCGGCAAGTAGGACAACTTTCTGCGCCCTGCGAAATATAATATCTATTAGACACATATGCAAATAGATATTGTTACAATTTACTTTGTCATATAACCATCGATCTGCACAAAGGCCGCAAATTGTATGACCACAAGGATTTAATAGATGTGCTGATACACTATGATAAAGTTCCGCAACATATGTGTCAATGTTCCATAAGTAAAAAAAAAAAAAAGAACTTACTATATTTCTTGACAGCTATATACATTGATCAATGGTGATGTTTTGTATGAGAGAGTGTCATACTTACATAGGGCACATAAGGTCCATTTCATATAGATTTGATAGTGTCTGATGTTCTGTGTTACTGGATGAGTTGTCAATATTGTTTGAAATAAATTGGTCAATGTAGAATTTTGGATATGTTGGTTCTGTGCTTTGAGATTCTAGAGTACAATATTATCATACATGTTACAGTTATTATTTAACCTTACCAGTAGATAGTGATGTCATTTCGATTGTTTCCGTTGATGCGCGAGACAAATTTCGGGTAGGAAAATGGGCTATCTCAATTTCGTTATAGAGCATGCCGTTTTGAATGATATCTTCAGTCCGATTATCTCTGTCATTGGCATAGTTAAGCCGGTCGAAATAGCGGTTTCCGATTGATCGAAACAGTTCAGATTCGGTCGTACCACGTTCCGGGGTTTGTGCAGATTCAGCTTCGGAAAGATTAGTAAGAAATTATCGAATTCACACTAAAATGTTACATGTGCGTTCATGAGATTGCGGTAGTAATAATAGACCGTTTTCATCTCCTGATGACCTCGCTACAAGTGCATTGAACTTAATATACAAAAATTTAAAGATGATGTTAAGACGTTACCTGTAGACGAAGTGGATTCCGTGACATTAGAAATAGTCATACCATGACTCTGTACGGTTGGGGGAACTTGTTCCATGATTGTGGCGCAATGGTCGGATAATTTGTTTTGTTGTATCTCTTATATCGAATTAGAATCCGAGTCATGTGTTGACGCATGCTCACCTATGCTCACACAAAAATCATGTTTTAATAGCTTTACACGTTGTGGCGTAGGTCAGAGTTGTCGAAGTGTCTTCATGGAAGAAACAGTGACGTCATATCCACCTCGCGATACCAAAAGCGGCTATTGATTGCGGTTCAGAACCACATCAATATAGTGTTGATCAAGGATGATAGTATTATTCAAGCTCAATAATTCTCATCAACGTAGTAAAATAAAGAGACATTGCTGCATACAGATTTGAATGGAAAATCTCATACCTTTCAGATAACGTCAACAGATGAGGACGACACCGACAGGGATTGATCTGTTCCCAATTAAAAATCTGGTTTCAGAACACGTGTAATACTAATGTGTTAAAACATATGGGCGACCGCGACAATTCTACTTCAAAATAGAGGCATAGCGGGTGTATAGCATATCACTACATTGGATTCTGAGCGGATATAAGTCGTCGACGCATACTGCAGACACTACATATGACTGTTGCTTAAGGTTTGGTATATGTGCGGATATGATTGTAGAAGTAGGCAGAAGTCTAATTCAACGGTCGTACGCATTCAGTGTTTATCATGGCAGTGGACCTATTGGGCTTGATTTATATACTGTGAAATTTAGTCTCTATCGTTACCCTACATTTGACTGTAAATTGTAATACACGTATTAAACTGTCGTTCATCGCTCTAAACGAGGCCCATACTCCTTACACGTGACGATAGAATGTCAGACAATCGATCCTCTTCTTTAACTGTCATTGTATCAGTCAATATCGCAATGTCTGCATCAGAATAAGGCTCAATCATGCGAATACCCCCCGCAGATCGAAACCGTGATAGGACGAAAGATAGTGAGTGAAAATTTTCGAGTCCTCGACAGTTATCAACAAAGCCGCAGTCGAAAAACTGCCCTGCAGCTTCAGCTTCCAGCAACGCATAACGTGGCATCACTGGTATCTGATACCTGTTGACAACGATTGGATTGTCGTGATTCCGAATACGCGAACGATGTTTGATTTGGAGTGTGATAGCTTTTATCGTTATGAACTGATCGATAGTTGGATTCAAAACGTTGAATTCGTTTCCAAGTCTCACTCGGATCCATTCAATTGTATCTTTATCTGGTTCTGAGCCGATAGCTGCTACGTGACCCCAGTATCCACTCCATTTACCAGCCACAATTGCGACCGGCATACCCATGCATATGGATACTTCAGTATACGGTGGTCCAAGACTCGAGAGTATGGAATGCGACGGAGATTTTGAGTTAACTTGGATGAGATCGCAAGATGTATCATCGATGCTACGGGATATATGTAATGGGCAATTGACCGAACTGGCGAATGTCTTCACTGCCTCGTCGTTCCAGGTCTTTTGCATGAACGGCCACGGTGTGATCAGTATTTCTGCTGGCGTCTGCTTTGGATGGTGAAAATAATCTACACCTTCGGGGAATAGTTCCCGAGCAGATCTGAGTAAGTGTGCGTGATGAGAGGGTTCTACAGTTTTGCATGTGTTGAAATGCAAAAAGGTTGTGAAAGCATTCACTACAGGCGATGTCCACCATGAATCGATATCCCTATACTTCCATCCCCCATTGTGGCCAAATACAACAATGTTCTTTCCAGCAAGGAACTCCCAGGATTTATATTCATCGGCTCCTAAGCGGGTTACAACGTGGCCGAAACAGCTGATCGTAGAAGTGGCACAAGCTTGTGATTCATCGATGATGAAATACTGCTTTTCGTTTGTTATATGATGAGGTATAGGGTTGTTATATTCTATATGGTGTCCACCGCTAATCGCAGCGACAGGTTGAGAATTGGACCCGATGAAGAGTAAATGTAGACTACTCTGATGAGCGAATATTTTCCGAATGATGTTTAACGTTACAGTCTTTCCACTACCTGCTTTTCCATCGACAAAAACTAACAAAGGCCTCTGGTCGATGCCATTCCTATGATTGAATAAATGGTCAGCTACGTTCTGGATAAGTTGTATTTGTGGTTGTTCAAGAGGAACAGGCGAATTCTTGATGTAAGTAGTAACAGATATCTGTTGTTGGTATTGTCTGTGTAAGTTTTCCATAACGTAGGTGTGATTTCGACAGAACGTTTTACTTTTAAGCGATGCTTGTGTTCTGATGACGAACTGCAAAAGAATTGAAAGTGAATTCATAATATTTTGCTAGTGCTTATGCTGCTCGTACAGATTACGGTCACGCATTACTTGGAAAAATCGAAGCATCCCTCTATTTGGATAAGGTGTTGAATTTCGAATTTGATGTTGTTACTATACAGATATTTCGACTACAGGTTTCTATTGATGCGCCCATTACCTATTCCAAAATCTTATTGATGGTTCATCTTGCATCTTTCGAGCTGCTTTGAACAAATGTAGAATGTAACACGAGCTAAGAATTGACATGTGCAAGTAGTCAAATCCGTATACAATTTCTGTTATAAATACACATATCAAGCATGTTGATATCCCATCATGTCTTGCACAACTTTTGGACGTGCGCTGTGAGTATTTCGTTTTTGCGGAACAAAATAACGTCTACTGAAATTATCATTCAGTCCTCTAGAGACTTGCGACTCCATTTTGGATTGCTTACCTCCTCGTGATCTTCTTGCACTTGCACTATGTTCTAAAACCACGCGGATGAATGTCACGACATACAAAGAACGTGTATTCAGTATTCAACATGCGTACCGGAAGTTCTTTACTATTGATGAGATTGCAGGATTTCAAAAGTTACAGGTACGACAAATTTTCTCCTGAAGCAAAATAATCTGACTTACTGTGAACTTATTAGAACTCAACAGCTCTTCTTGTTTCTGGCTCTACCGCTCTCCAGTTCTTCAACAGAGATAATTATAACGGTGATCTTGACAGTTATTGTCATTTTCGTCTTTGTAAACCTGTAGCCGAGTGGTTGATAGGACGTGGCTATCTATTCGAGCCCATTGGCAAACAGACATCCGAATTCGACCAGACATTTTCCGAGATCTGTGAAAAGGAAAATACGACTACAGAAACAATAGCTGTAGCAGATGATGCAGATATCCAGGATTATACATTTGACACTATCGCCGCAGTGTGGAATTTCATTCGAGGTTCTTCCAAAATACAACTGATCGGTACGCGGGGTTCACCGTTAGAAACCATATTTTCTTTTCATTCCAGTACGTGGTTTTAACTGCGTTTATTCAATGAATTCAATAACATCCTAGCTTGTGTAATGAACATATTTACACATCGTGCTGCGTACTGTTTATTCCAAAAACTCACTTTAGAGGATAAGGCAGCAATGCTTATCGATCTTCAAGCTCCACTGAATTTTCACGATATGTGTCCCATACGTAAATACGAAAACCGTGGATTCGACATCATACACAGACCAACGTTTCAGCAAGCTTGCGATCCGTCTTCATCCATCTCGTTCCTAGCGCTGAGGTATATCGGCGATAGTCACTGTTGTCGTATACCATTTCACGATATGGACGGGGATTTGTCTGCTGTTGATACCATAGAATCTAACAGCTGGGATATGGCTTACACTCGAAAGTTCAACACCATCGATTTTTGTTCATTGAATGTACCTGGTGCAGTTGTCGACTACGTCGTAGGACCTCACAACATCGCACTAGCCAGAGCACAAATTAGAGCAATCAACACCGTTCTTCAGGGTGGAATTCTACAGTACATGTGATGTTTGTAATATGTTGTTGTGCTCAGTTAGTTTTCAGAGGTGACATCGCGATGGCGGCTATTCAAAAAATCATTCGTGGCGTGAAACGACGTCCGGTAAACAAAAGTCCTGTTTGGATTGAATTTCAGAAGCTATTCAACTATGTTCAAAATCAGTCCATGACAATATCGGCGCCTACTGCACAGGAGTTGATCAAATTACTTCTCGCGATTCAACGTAGGTTTTCGGGAATGACTATGGTTCGTTACCATTGCTATGTTGGATGATGTGTTTGCATTAACGGTTCCTAGGATGATCCATTTACCGAAGAAGTAGACGGTATCAGAAAACTAAAGTTACGCATACGTGTCAGCCATCCAAGAACAGATGTGGATGGAGATGCATTGCATAGTTTCATACATTCCTTTGAAACCGATGACATTTGTGTAACATTACGCGAAGCAACTTGAGGTAAGCTCAACATTGAATCGTCATATCATTTCCTCTGAAGCTTTATGAAGTCACATTTCTTCATAACTAAAATGACACTTAAGTTTGAGTCCCGGTTTACTGGAGTAGAATAAGCGACTAACGATATGACCAAGTTTATGGTGAAGGTTGTACAACTGTGTTATTGTAGTTTTATATGTATATGTTTCACATGGGTTTCTTACCTGATGATGATTCTGATCAGATGTGCCCTGAGAGCCGTTCATGTCGTTTCCTACACAGTATAAGCTAGTATAGGTTTAGTACAAACAAGTTCATACGAGCTGCGTAACAAGACCTACCCCCAACGGGTCACATTTCCACTGTATCGCCTCCTCGTAATAGACCTTCTGAATATATTGAAGATGTCCTCTGTTTGAATCTTGGATAACCTGTCACGTGCACTCTGCCTTTAATATGCTCATATCTTCCTCCCCAGCTCGCAGATCTCTCTTTTTCCTGGCCGTTCTTGTTGTGGTCTTGGTCACATTTTTACCGAAAAGAGCTTGACTCAAAGATATCGCTCGTACTATGATTCTCCGCATGAAATGGACTTCTTCGACAGTACACAGGGAAAATTGACGAACCGTGTCATCTTCATGCTCGTCGCACCTTCGCACATACATCAAGCCACTCTTGCTCTGCTCAACGTCGAAAACCGGTTTAATTGATGGCTTCAACATCCTTACGTGCACTTTACTACGAGTGAATAAGGAAGTGTTATGGTTACCAAAGAGGATAAACGAAAGATCAATTGGATTACTCAGGGTAGGGCCAAGTTCGGTACGTTCTTTTACTTTTCCATCTTGTGATGCCGCATGCTCAAACCAGTTCTTTCTAGCTATTATAACTGAGGGATCATGGGACATTCCAGACTTTTGCGACAAGTCCCGCGTCGAGGAATCTCTCCATACTATTGGATAGGTCACAAGTCGTTGTCAAATCGCGATGAAATGATCCTCATCGTCCTGTACAGGTTTTCTTCCGAATACCTCGCGATGTGCAGGTTTTACTCTGGAAAATGTCTTGACGATACAGCTTCCTTGTGCCCAAACCCTTCGTTCAACACATTCGATATCGTCGGCGCGGGATTTGATCACTGCAACTTATTCCATAAGTTTCTTTTGGCAACATCCTGCCCTCGCATCATATGATTTGTTAAGGAGACTTCATACAGACATCGAGTTTCACTGCAATATTGTGGGTACAATGTTTTGCGAACGCGTCTCATCGTAAAAACTCATGAATTTCTTGTAGCCTTATGATGCCATCGACCGTATGATGGATGCCGGAGCACTATACGGTATATTCGTTCCAAGTTTTCAAGTTTTTTGATCACATTGCTTTAGATCTCATCCAAGTCAATGAATACGCAAATTGGGTTCAACCAAGTCTTACTCGAAATATATCGGAATTCCTGTTGCACTATTATCAATACCATTCAACATCCGCTGATGCTGTATCAATCAACAGTGGTCTTCCAGCGGCTCCTCCAGACAATAACAGTGGATTTGTATGGCACGGCAAAGAAGGAACAGGGAAAGCCCTTATATGAGAAACAGGCTCAATCAAATGGACAAAAATGTGTATGTATGTGAATACCGTTTCTATCTTCTTCTCTCCTTTTGTACAAAACTCCTTGCATCTTGACACTTGCTAACAATAAATCCCCCCGTCATGATTTTACCCCGCTCGTACAATCATAGAACAACTTCGGAATACCCCATCAGTCAGCATGGAAAAGTGAAATCTATACTGCTTTCTTCAACCACTTAGAGCAAGCAGGTGGATTCTTCTACGAACGCTGGGGGGACTCGCTGGTGCACTCTTTTGGGGTGACAACAATAGTTCGGAAAGATCAAGTGATGCAATTCCATGACCTGGGTTATCAGCATCAATAATGGGCGTATCAGCTCGCTCAACTCAACAGGTGTACTTGCTCGCAAGAGGAGGGAGCATCTGTTTCATACCGTTTGCAAGAAACTGCACCATTTATTCTAATCTGTTTGGAATAGATTTTGACGGCCAGGGATACGCGTAATATAATTTTGTTGATTCTGGCCGGAATCTTGACACTGATTCTCCTTTGTACACCACGATTGGTGTGGAAGGTTCCAGGAAGGTACCGTGGTGGATATCCATATATTCGCTAGTCGAAGCTTCCCGGAGGCTTCCTGGGAGCTGAAATGTTGCTCAAAATCACCCTACCTCCGGCCTCCTGGTAGGTGTACATTTTAGTATCTCCCTGGACAATCGGCACCGCTCGGCATATCTTTTTTGGTCACCGATTGAATTTCTCACATATACGAGCGAACCGGAGTGAAGTTGAATAATAATATGAATTGTGTACACAATATGAATTACATGCAGACGAGGGTGGACGAGTGCAAAAGGGCAACGTCGCTCGGACTCACTCACAAGGTTCAGCAGTAATGTTGCATCATGATCTGTATCCACCCACTGATGTTGAGTCAGTACAAATTAAACTTGAATTGCTGAACATTGAACTTGAATTGCTGGACATTGAACTCGAATTGTTGAACATTGGACAACATAAGGCAGTGCTTGAACAAGTCACAAGATCTTGATGTCGAGTGCAAGAACTTTGAAGTTTTGGAATATTGAAGGGACTTAGACTTAGCAGTAACAGAAGTGCGTTCAAGAGGTATTTTGGAGTGCTTGAAGTTCGAGAATTGGATTTTAATGGACATATGTACACTTGAGAACTCAAATTTGAAGGACATTGCACAAAGAATTGAGTTTGAGTCATTGTGGAGGCTGGAAGACTGAAAGTGCGGAGAGGTTGGAGGTCAAACTCATTGACGTGGCACTCAAGTTGAAATTTGGACGTTGACACAAAGCCACGTTGTTCGACGTGGCAAAACTGCTTACTCAAACTGACAGCTTATGAAGAAAAGAGATGTGACACAGGTGTCGGGAAGCTTCTTGGGTGCTTTTGATGGGGAGCTGCAGGGAAGCTGCGATGGAGGTTCTCGGGCCCAACTCACCATAGCTTTCTGAGAGTTCGGCAACGGAAGCTGTCAGAAAGCTCCGACACAAATGGTGGTGTACTCAGATGGTTCAACGCTTCTACACTCTGAAAGAGAAACAGGTGTATATCGGCTTCCTGATGATACTGTTAATTGGGCTCAATACAGACTCCTGTGCCATTGATTCAGCAGATTTTGAACCGTTCTTTACGCACATACTTACCAAACTAGCTATTTGGTCAAAGCTACAGATATCAACCTTCCCGCCCTGTTGGCTCTACTTACAGTGTCATTACAGTTACTTCAGCATTAATAGACTTGAGAGTTCAGTAGGGTTTAAATGGATGTTTATACTTGAATGAACGATACAGACTGAGCAAGTCGGGAGCAGATGCACGGATACATGACGAGTTATGTACTTCAGTATTTGCTAAATGCGGAGATGTTATCTCCGCGAAGCGCCGGAATTCCGTTGTATTGTTATCTGAATTTTGAAACACTTGAAAGCTTTTCCAATCACAATTTACACCAGGGGGCGGGCACCGGAGTTTTCCGTGAAATCAACTGGTACATGACCCCCCCCCCCCGTGCGAAATACAGGTTGCTGCGCAGGCAACCCGGCATCAGCCCACGGCATGTCTTACAAACAAAATACAAGCGCAATCTGAGTGCGATGAGGCAATAAGACTGGATAGGAACATAAACAGATTACACCTTGCTATATGTACCTGCTCGTTGTCTCTTTGTATATCTATGTACTGTAACAGTAGCTCGGTCCCATTTCAAAACCTCCCTCACTGCTTCGAAACCTTCACTGTCTGGAACTGTGTGCCGCTCTCGGAATTCCTCTGTGTCGTTAACACCAATACCCATGTATACTTCCTCTGCTTTTGAGATGAAGGCATCTGAAATCGTCTGTGCTGGTGCAAGAAAGTCTTCAGAATGGTCATAAGTATATGCCTCTGCAATGTGAATGTGAAAATTGTATTTCCAGATTGTTTGTGTTACACCAGTGGCTGATGGAGAGCAGAGCGAGCAATGAATAGGTGTATTTGTGCACTTCACCTTTTTGGATGTATTGACTGGCTCTGTGTAGTGCATTCCTTCATAATGATAAGGGCAGTTTGTTAACAGACGTGGATTTCCATCCTTTGTGAACTTCAGTGTTGTGATGCACTCGTCCTGTCCACAAAATCCACAAGGCTCAAGACCAACCTAATGCACCATGAATAAATGGTTCATAGAAATGGATTATTACTTTCTTACCTCGCATTTTAGCTTGGAGGGATCAGGATCATCCAGATCACGCATAGCTTGTAGTATATGTCTACCAACATGCTCTCGCATTTTGTACAGTGCAATGGCTCTATTACCATCATAGCGGGTGCACAGGAAACATTCAACTTTCGAGAGTCTGGTAAGTTTTGGATGTGGCTTTAAGTGGGCTAGAAGGTCGGACATATTAAAATAATGAGTACCTGGATAAAATTGAAAGATTGAAAGATTTGAATATTACAAGTACCAATCACATACCATTACTATCATGGTAGGGTAGCACCTCAGGATTGTTCACAACAGGTAAGGTACTAAGATTTGCAACAGCATCAGGACTGTCTGGGTCCAAAGCCTGCCATGCAATTTGAAATGTCTCCAGAAGCTGTTTCTCATTGAAGCTCCATGTGAGTTTTGATGATATAATTGATTCCAATGCTGAAGCAGAGCCTTCCACAGCTACAATTGATGGTGTCAATGGAAAAATAAGTGTACCAGAGACCTCTATCACAAGATGGCGGTGTGTGAGATACTTATTGGGGGAAACTGGTGCAACCTTGACATAATTGCCTGTCCAGTGCCATGAATGAGGCTCTGTAGCATTGCGGCTCAATGCAATAATTTGTCCAATTGCAATTATATTTGCATCGGATCCATAGTCCAAGCTGTCAAGTTCAATGAAGATATGAACAACTTTGCTCAACCCATGCCGGAATCCAGTGATCTCCATTGTAGCAAGGGCAACAGTGTTACCAGTGCGTACCAGAACACCTACAATATCACCAGACTTAATAAGATCAGGACCATCTAAATCCACTTGATCCAATGTTTCCTCTTTTTTGGTATTTTGCAAATCTTCAATTGCAACATCACGGGCACGAAGAGTCCACATTGTCACTTTCCTTGCTCTGTCAGAGCAGAGAGTTGCAACAAGGGAAGATTTGTAGAATGTCTTTCCCATGACTACAAATGTCTTTGATAAATTAGAAGTTGAATCCTCATTGGGCTCTTCAGAGATAGCTGGCATGTAATCATCAATATCAAGACCAAGCTCCTCAATACCATCCTCATAGTCATTGGGAACTTGCCCAATACTTGCAGGAATATGACTGCGATGGACTATGCCTTATTACAATCAGTCAGACTTCAATTCAATATTAAAATTTTCAAACATACCGGAACTTGGATCTGATAAACTTTCACCATTCTCTTCAAATCTCTCTGATCTATCATCATCAGGTTCAGCATGCACCCCAATGTACTTCCCACCAGTGGGACGGAGAAGGTCACAGTCATGCCGATTGAAAATGGATGGATCAATCTCCGCATGTTCACCATTGTATGATCTCTGGAGGAGGTCATTTGCAACATCACACCCTTTTTTGCCAAACTATGTCTAGCTTGACATCCCCAACACAGATGTTACCCTTCCAGGACCGTAGATTTACATGGTCAATGCCCATTGCATCCTTCAGACTCAAATGTTGGTGACCTTGATCCAGAGCTGGATTCCGCTGGTATGTGGCATTGAGTATGGTGGATGTACCTGTTTTTTCAGCCAACTGCTCAATATCAAAATTTCGAGCATGATCCTGAGTACGTATGTCTGAAAAGAGTCCCTTGAGCCGATCTGTGCCCTCCAAGATCAAGTATAATAGGAGACATAGATTAACCAGCTGCATACCAGCAGTGGTAAACATAACATTCTTGATTACAGCTTGGCCATCATGATATAGTGCACCAGTGAGGCATGCAGTTCCATGTTTGATGTACATTGCAGCAGCAAGGTGACCAAATGTGGACAGAGACTGAAGCTGCTCAGAGAGGGAAATATCAATAGTGATGAAGGGGAGAAGGAAGTAACCAAGCATGTTTGCTAGAAATAGCAGTCAGTGTCGATGCCGTGCTTCAGATGGATTTGTGCGTACAGTGAGAGCCTTAAGCTGTAGAAGATGTTGAATAAGGGAAACAGCCTTCGGAACATTTTGCTTGTCTGCAGGGTCTAGGAGGCGCTGTGCCTTCTCAGGGGTCATACCACTCAGACAGCACAGCTGCTTGATGATCTCTTCAGAAGTAATATGGTCACCAAACACCATGACACCCTTTGGACTACGGAGCAGTGTTGCAAAACGTTTGAAAATGTGCTTTGGATCACACATACCTGTAATCCCACCTTCCGAAGTGCGTAAGTTCAGCCCAGGCATGTTCCCTATGGACAGAGTATCAGTTTGAGAAATAGTTAGATAATTTGGTATAGACTAACGTAGAAATTGACCCAAATTGCTGTCAAGATCAAGATCTTTCGTCATACACAATAGATGTTTCGCAAGGCGGAACGTAGAATCTCCATCACTCCCGATTGACCACACTGGACCATGTAACTTGGAACCATGTTCATTTTTCTCCCAGCAATTTATTAGTGTTTGGATCCATGTCCGTAATGCTTCACCCTTCTCAGTTTTGTCCAAAGGTGATATCACAAGTGGAACAGGAAAGTAATGGTCACTACGTCTGTAAGGTGCAATGGCAACAACAGTAGCATCACTTCCAAAGTAAATCTTCTCCTGACTAATCGCATCTCGCATGTGATTTGCATATGCTCCACGACGCAGAGCTACAGAGAGAAGACATCAAAGGGCTGGAAAATCATGATTTGCAAGCATCATCATGATGCGTGAGTGGTCATCCATACGACGTGTCGCAGAAGCAAGGCGCCGATTTACATTAGAAAGCTACATTAATCAATAAGTATGATTTTAGGATGGATAGATTGAAGTTCACCTTTGTCCGCAACTGTCACATAGTTAATGCCATCTTTCTCATCAGCTTCTCCCTTTGGTTTGAAGAAAGATACTTCCATGGTGTATGTGCCTTTGCCTACTCTGCTTGGGCCATGAAATTTATGAAACGGCTGCTGAATTCCAGACTACAGCAGGTGTCACAAGGAAAGCCTGAGCTACCACTTGTTGGGAACTGGCACTTATCTGATCTTAGCTGAATTGAACGTGGATCCCTGCCAGGCCCAATAGGTATCCATGCGACATTATGGAGACTATGTAGCGAAAATGGATAAGTGTCCCAAATTGAGCCAGGCTTCCAGTAAAGCATAACACCAGGGCAAGGTAACGAGTCGCGCAGGGCCCCGTTAACACGAGAATCACGACATAACTTTATTGTGAACTGTGGATCGAGTCCAGGATTATCACCATCTGACGGTGAGTGACTATGCAGGGGAGGGCTACAAGGAGGGAGCAGAGATTGCGATCTTGAGGCTGGATGTGAATTCCGATGAGAGATATGTAATCCTATATGTCGTGAGGTCGTGTCAATATCTACTGTATCAGTCTGAGCATTATGAGAGAGATGCTTGACAGCATAGGGATTGAACACTAACGCACCAGATCATTTATACTAACTAGAGCTGTTGATCCATGACCTGCAGATTCTCTTGTTCGCCATCTCGCACACACTATCCGATGCTGAAAAAATTGGACTGGATTACCAAGTCGATTGAGTCTGCATACTTTTTCACAGATATCACACTCCATGGTATGATAACAGAATTTGTACCCTTGCTCGGAATGGTGGTACATCGTATGAATAACCGGACCATTGTTGATATTGATGGCTATGGATTCGTATTTTGTAGGAGCAATTTTTCGAACCATGTTCACCCAAGGTCATAAAAAAGGCATAGGATTTCGAGACATAATACACAAGACAGTATCATTATTATATAAAGCAGAGATAAAGGAATAGTGCATCTTGGCATTGCGCTGTGCTAACGATGATAGGTAAAAGCCTGAATTGATGAGAGATAAAAGATTGCGCTAACAATGATAAGTAGAATCCTGAATCGATGAGAGATAAAAGATTGTAACGATTACTTAGACCTGATGTGAACAAGATAACGGCTTACACAGCCGTACAGCCGAGTACAGCAATCTTCAAATTCACATGGGGGGGTATTTACCAGTCGATTTCACGGAAAACTCCGGTGCCATCCCCCTGATTTACACCTTGCTTGTGTGGTTTTGGGCTGAGCAAAGCAAACTAACCATTATTATATAGTGTTAATTGAACTGTATGATGATAATATGTGCTCTATACATTAACACTGTACTTAATTTTACAGCACAGGCAATTTGTGTGAACTTCACTATTTACAGACAATGCACTTGGACTATTAATATTGTTTGCTCTACAATGTAAACACCGAAGCTCCTTGTCACTCCCATTTGCCAGTGTCATGACCTTTACATGAACACCAACACCCCATAACAGCCTCCTTACTAGGATCACTCGCAACCTCCACACCCACCACGGGAACATCCTCGCTATTCCCCTCTGCTAAAAGTCAAAACCTGACCATGAGCCTGTGCAAGGAGCACCCGGAGCTCCTCTACCTCAGTCTTCAATCAGTCATTTTCAGCCTTTAGAGCAGAAGAGGCTTGTGAACGAGGGTAGGGGCACAAAGCCTCCCAAAGATGTGGGATAGGCATGACATTCAGACGGAAGAAAAAAAAGGGAAGACAAAACCAGTTACCGACCTGTTGTACAGGAGGGGTCTAGAGAAACCATCCACCTTGCTTAGTGGCATGAACTGTTCAAACGAACCAGTCTGTGGAACACAATTGGGGATCTCACCTTGACCCTGAGATCAAGATCGGCTGATAACCAACTAATTGGTGAAATCCTCAGGAATAAGATATCCCACTGCTTGCAAGCTGAGAAGCTCCAAATCTGGAATAGGGGGAGGGATGAAGGACGAGAACCACACGGCGATACACTGATGCCCCCCCCTCCACCTGCGGAACAGTATGTGCAATGCAGGATGATCTGTCTACCTGCTGCACAGCATGCCAATGCTTTGGAGCAGAGCCTGTATCTACCTTGACGAGTTGCTTCCATTTTTCCACTGTCAGAGCAGGAGGGAGGAGAGAAACAGGGGGGAAGAATCATGACCTACAGGAGAGGAGTGAGGATCCACTGGTCAAGGAACAGCAGGTCCACTGGGGTCACCGGGCTAACCACACGGTCCTGGTGGACCTAGCGAACCCTGTACTCCAATACCTCCTGACATTCCCAACAAGCAATGTGCCATGTTGGAACTTCTCTCTGGCTTCAATGGTTCTATTGAAACCCTCGGTACCATATTAGCTGCTCTCAACTGACCCTCTGACAGCTCTTAATCCAAGAGCAAGGTCAAGAAGCCAGAGGTATTTGATGGTTCGGACCCCGGAAGTTCAAAACCTTCTTTGTCAATATTGTCCTGGTCTTTAATGACCAACTAAAGTGTTTCACCAACCAGTGGAAGATGAACTATACTCTTTCTTACCTCAGTGACTCAGCCAAAGAGTGATTTATTCCTGACATCCTGAATCCAGATCTCAACACTCTGCCTGTTTGGACCTCTTCATTCAAAGCTCTTGTAAAAGAGCTACAGGACAAATTCAGCGTTTATGACACCCAAGGTGATGCCGAAAACTCTCTCAGTAACCTGAAGATAAAGGAAATCAAAAACATCTGGTTCAACACCCTGACTGCCAGTACCAATTGAGACTCTGCTACCCTGAAATGGGCTTATGAATGAGTTTTGGCAGAACAGATTAAGGACAAAATGGCGTGCATCCTCGAACCGGTGAGTGTCATTGAAGGTCCGCTGACAAATTTGCTGAAATCCGTTGCCCTACCACAGCATTACACAAAATCGGCATACCGGAAGGTTATGGAGTCATTTAAGCTAGCCGACAAGTGGACCCTGGACCACACCAAAGCATTCATAGCACTGAAAAAAAAGTGCTGGTTTCAGAACCAGTCCTGAAAGCGCCCAGATGAGATGGGTCCAGCTTCATTATCACCACTGATGGCTGCAAGGAGGGCTCTGCCGCGGTAGTAGCACAACAATTTGAGGTGGTCCAACTACTTACAAAACACACCCAGTGGTTTTTGCGTCAAAACAAACATCGACCTCTGAGCAGAACTACAAACCATTCCTGCTCGAATTTGCGGCACTGATGTTCGGGTTTGACAAGTTTTCAGACATGATTTGGGGTTTCCCTATTGAGATTGAGACGGACTGCCAGGTGCTATGGGATATGATTGCAAATGACAAGCTGAATGCGGCTCATAGCAGATGGAGAGATGCGGTGTTAGCTCACCACATTGTGGACATGAGACACATTCCGGGCAAATTGAACATGGTGGTGGACGGCTTAAGCAGAATGTGGGAAGGTCAAGACCGGGTAATAGGGGACAGGAGTGAATGGACTGTCAGCGAGGATTGGGAGGCCGTCACGGGGCTGGTCAATGACGTCTTTGGGGTAAGTATCGCAGAAGGGATGATGGTGGATGGAGAAGCAACGAACTGGGAAACTGTCATGCACTGGCACTAAACCACAATGCTGTAACTCCGTTGCTCTACTCAAGCAATGCCCCCAAACCTCCTTCCTCTTTTGGGAAACTCCCTTGAACCTCCTGACGCCACCTCCAGACCTCCTCAAACCACCACCCAAAAACTCAATACCCCCATAACCGCCTACTGCCTACCGCCTGACGGACCCGGGAACCCATCCAAGCTTCCATCAGCTCATCCTCATGTATTCTAGATCATATCCATTTAATGCCCACTTCACACAATGCTCCCCTGATCCTTTCATGTTGTCTATATAAGTACCCTTGTATCCTAAAGATCCCCAGCTTGGTATATTTTGAACATACACCTTTTTGCATAGGTCCAGTCCCTGTCCCTTTGTACATGCTAACCATACGGATTTCTCTTTACTCTCTGTTTCTCTCTACTCTTGTCTATTGTCTCTACAATCATCTATACAATCCAATATACACTTTTACTTCACATCTACGCAATCCGAGTAAGTCTCCAAGCTCTCTTGAACAATACTAAAGTTCCCCAAACGCCTAACAACTTGGTGAGCTAACCTCCCCAATTTCTCCACAAGCTCTGGGACCTCGATGTAGGTAAAGCCGAACTATGTGCCGCTTCTCTGTTACAACCTCCAACACTCAAGGACGTCCATCCCTAAGCTCCAGTTCCCAGCACCTCCCCTCCTGGGCATATATCTTCTCAGGAGCATACACAATCAAGACCCACTTCCACTATGACCTATTCAATCTTACGTTGATGTTCCAGCGAATACAACTCCTACTATGCAACACTACTAAGTTCCGTACTCCTACCTCCCCTACCTGCGCCTTAGGAGCCTCCCTGAACCTTATAGGAACCCCTCCAAGGGTGACATCCCTTTATCCCAGCCACTACTAGAACATTCCTGTTCTCGGTTGCGGTTCCCGTAGCTCCCTTCCAACTCCAGCCTGCTTCTAGCACACTACAACATAAACTCCTTATACCAAAACCTACCCTAAGACCTATTATGAGCCAGGTCCAACATTATACCAAGCTCTCCCGTCACTGAACGGACTCATTGCAACGTCAATGGAGCAACCTTCTAGTTCCAAACTCGAATTGAAGAAACAAAAGAGTGCCTTATCTCGTGGAAACATGACACAAGCTCAAAAGTCAAACCAGGCTGCTAGCTCCACTGTTATCATGATGGCAGCAGGTCAACATCTGATGTCTATCCCAGAACAGTCGTTTGGGGATGAAACCACTAGCAACGTAAGGACCCCCGACAGACGTCAACCTGCAGTTCAAGAGCCTCCTCCAGTGGACCCTTGAATGGGACTACCACAGCGGAGGTATACTTCCATGGGTTATGCCCAACCCGCCAGTAGTCCCATGGGAGGTTTCTCATACTCCACTACCTGGGGAACGAGAGGACCTCCCCCTGGACCGGTACCGCAACTAAACATGGAGTCAGCTTCAAAGCCGGGTGGGAACAGTCAGCGACCAAGTAGCCGCTATAGAAAGGATACAAAGGGAAAATGCGGATCCTCTTATGGTATGACAACAGGAGAAACTCCCGGAGAGGAAGGTATCACCTGCAGTATCTGAACAGTCTTGGACGTCATCCCGGAGGTTACCAACTCCTCCTGTACAGTCCCTTAACCTTCCTCCCCCAAGACGAGGAAGTTCGCTCTCCAGTTTCCTGAAGAGTCCAGCTTTGAATACGCCCAACTGGGAGCGTACACATGCGATACATTATAGCAGGACCAACTTCCCAGTGCAACCGTTGTCGGAAATGACATTGCGTCTGGAAGTCGTCATTCAAATCCAAGAGTGTATCCCAGAAGACGTAGCTATGGTCTTAAGGGAGGTATTAGAATTGATGGGGATCAAAATATTGGGAGACGATCTCGAATTCTCAGACTTATGGCTATAATTCCTAACAGTGGGAATTCAACTGCAGATAGACCTCCCAAAGAAGACTCAACACTAGCTGATGACCCCGGCAAACTGATCAGACTTTCTCTGGTTGTACAACGTCCTATTGGACCCAGAAAGGATGTTGAAATTGTTAGAGGCAGATGCACGTTACGGGCAATCGTTCCGAAACTTGAGGGGAATACTTCCCCTTCTCCCTCATACCCATAGAAGAAAGAAGGAGTTCTGCGGCAAAGCGGGGCTACGGATATTGTACCGAGCCTCTCCTAGCACGCTACAACGTAAACTCCTCATACCAAAACCTACCCTAAGACCTATTCTGACCCAGGTCTTACCGTCATTGCTAATGCTCTTTGGTCGCCTCCCTTTGGTCCTTCCTCAACTCACACTTTCCGATAAACCTCTCAAATTCCGTGATGTAGGCCGATATGTGGGCATCTTATTTCAATCCACCCATCATAACATGTTTACTCCCCACTACACCAAAAAGTGCGACGCTGCCGTTGGGACTGCATGTGCAATCACAGGCTGCAATCTGGTTGTTGGAAATCATCGCATGCCTCCCTCCATCACTAAACAACTATACACAGCGCTCGTGGACTGCCATCTCACCAACGGTTGCGAGATCATACCTGATATTGACCTTAGCCTTTTCCAGATCCTCAAAGACGTCCAAATCCGCTTTCTACGCCGAATGCTCAACCTCTCCAACAACTCAGTCATCACACCACTGTTCATCGAATCAGGCATCATGCCTATTCACACCTGCTGCACATCGCTCGCACTCCGATACCTCAAATACCTCATCACTCTCCCTCCTTCCCACTATGCATTCTCGGCCCTCTGGGAGAAAAACAACCTTCACCATGCTGGCTGTCCATGCTGGCTCTCAGACTTGGACTATGCCATCTCCCAACTCCCGGGCCACCACCACCTGCCTCACCTTCAGGATCTCAACATTGTCTGTATTGACACTCTCATCAAAACTATTGAGTTCTCCACGAAATCTGAACTACAATCCCATATCAACACCTGGTCCAAACTCTCTTTACTCTGAAATCGCCTAGAACTGAAGCAAGTGGGTCCTGCAAAACAGCAAATCATTGGACTTCAGCATTATCTCACTCAGGTCAAGAACCACGCTCATCGTCGAACTGTCACCAAACTCCTCTGTGGCGACCTCACCCCCCAAGTACTCTGAGCTTCCGCCTCACCCCTTCGTCCACTCACCCCTACTGATGTTCTTAACCGAGCCTGTCGTGCATGTAACTTGCACAGAGAAACTCCTCAACACCTTCTGCTTCAATGCCCATCTCTTACCTCTATCACTTCTCTTCGATCCGAGTTCTTCTTATCCATTCGTCAGTCTCAGCCGCTACCATACAGCCCAAACCTTTCGGACTGCACTGCACTACACTATCTCACGTTATTAGTTTCCGATTGGAACCTAATCATCCCCACCACCAAGTTCATCCACGATGTTGTGACTATCTGGCAACTCTTCTTAAATACTGGTTTAGATGGCTCCTTGGAACTTGTTGAAAGCGATTATGAGTTGGAAGAGGAGTGATTTATGTCTGTTCCGTTCTATTCTTATATGTTTACAACAACTACCTTGTACTATATCCCCTTCATTCTAGCTGCAGTCTACCATCCCAGGTTAGATGAGCATTCGCTGCAGCGAAGATTGCTGGGCCCAGCTGTTCCCTTGTGGGACCCTGTTGACTCGACGGAGCCACGTATTTATCTATCTATCTATCTAATAGATAAAAGACTTCCAGACTACTGTGCTCCATCCCAAATACATGTTGTGGTAGTGAAGGAAATTGGCAGGGTCAGCAGTATACAATTGATGCGCAAAAGTAGCAAGGCGCCACACAAACACTTTGGACTCATTCAACCTGTCTTGCATGAAAGACAGGGAGGGTAAACCAACCTCGTACAGGCCCTCGTCCTCAGAGTACTGACGGATCAAACCCTCCGCGACGTGAGCACAACTCCGGTAACGGTGGACAGACTCCTTGAGCTCCTCATGCATCTCGAAGGAGTGTTTGTCAGCATTGGCTATCTGCTGTCAAAGGTGCGCAATCTCCTGCTTCTGATTGACAGCAGTCTCCCGGTAACTCCCAACTGCCGACAGAGCAATGAAGAAACAAGTCAGCATGTCCTGAGCAGATAAAATCAGCAATAACCCAGAAAGGAGGTGTCAAGTCCATGCCGCGGGCCTCCATTCCGCCGCTCGGGATTCCGAAGATCTACTCCTTATTGTAATCTCTTCCTATTGTTCTTTCTCGCTACACATACCCTTTCGTTCTAGTCCCTTCTTATTGTCTTTTACTTTACCCTGCAGGTACTACTCGTATAGCTCCTAGTAGTTAGTCTGGCGCTCCGCACCGCTGCACCGTTCCGTAGATATAAATACTGCCTGTACGCTACTGTAGTCCCTCAGTTTAATTATTGACTTAGATTCCCTCCTTAACTCTGTGCTCCTCTAAGTCTTCAGGCTCTCCGCCTTGAAGTACTCTGTACTATAACCTTAGGACTTAGACGTTCTCTGGTTCGCTCCTCGTCACCGGCGATACCGCCGCTCCGACTTGGCTGCTCCTCAGTTCCTCCCTTCTCTACTCTCGATCTCCAGGGACTAACAGCGTAACGGCGGTGTTGTTAATAACTTCACTACTGTCCCACTCGTCTTCCGCACTTAGACACCTTGTGGCTTTGGCACGGTTACACGGTGTACATGATCTTAACAGTATAATTAAACTCAATCTGTTAATGTCGTACTGACTTATCATTTTTTATGCCTCCGAAAACTCGAGCTCAATCCAGAGATAACTCCGAAGAAAACACTTTCTTCACTACAGCCCAATCATTTGCTCCATTCTCCGAATCTATCTCTGCCATCGGTCAACCACGTCGCCGTAATCGCGGTTTCGGTCCAGCTACAGTCCCTACTACGTCGACTCTTCCTGAAGCCATGGAAGAAGAACAACAATTTGAGTATAGTATCTTGTACACTGGTGACGGACAACCTGTCCAAGTCCTGACCCCTCGCCATAGACAACCCCCCCATGGTCGCTCCGGCTCGGGGCCGTTCAACTACTCGAATTGATTCTCCAATTCTCCAAGCCATAGCCCGCCGTACGGGGAAACAACCCCAACGTCATGCTGCTTCTGAATCTCCTCGTGACCCACCTCCTCACTTCGATTTGGACACCGGTGATCACAATGATCAAGACCCTCCTGTCGACCCTGACGATTCGGGCGCCGATAATAATCATGACGATCTGGATGACGACTCCGGCGGTTTACCGCGTGGTGAGCCTGGTGACCCCAGTGGACCGGGTGGTCCTGGTGGTCCCGGCGGTCCCGGCGGTCCTGGTGGACCTGGTGGACCCCGTTCTCCTATCTCTCCTGACATTCCCAACGAGCAACGTGCTATGTTGGAACTCCTCTCGGGATTCAAGAGTTCCATTGAAACCCTTGGTACCATTCTCGCCGCTCTTGGCCATCCTTCTGACAGCTCTGAATCTAAGAGCAAAGTCAAGGAGCCAGAGATATTCGACGGTTCGGATCCCCGAAAACTCAAGACGTTCTTTGTCAATCTCGCCCTGGTCATTGAAGTTCGTCCCTGATATTCTCGACCCGGATCTCGACTCGCTGCCAGCCTGGACATCCTCCTTCAAAGCCCTTGTAAAGGAGCTTCAGGACAATTTCGGCGTTTACGACGCCCAAGGCGAGGCCGAAGATTCTCTCGGTAATCTGAAAATGAAGGAAACCGAGAACATCCGGAAATACAACATCCAGTTCAACACCCTGGCTGCTAGTACCACTGGGACTCTGCTGCCCTGAAATGGGCTTATGGACGAGGCCTAGCTGAACGCATCAAGGACAAAATGGCGCGTTTGCCCGAGCCGGCGACGCTCGCCGATTATCATCAAGAGGTTCTTCGTATTGACAATCGCTATTGGAAACGCGAGGAAACTAGAAAGCATGAGGCTGGTAAGCCTTTCATTGCTTGGAACCCGAAGAAGGGTTCCTCGGACTTTAAGACTGGTTCTACTAACCAGCAAAACAACTCTCAGCCATCTGGCTCTTCGGCGCCGTTTACGCCGAAGCCTAAACCCTTCTCTGATGGTAAGCCTAACAACAATGATAAGCCCCAGAACTCTTCGAATTCCGGCCAATCCGGCGGTCAGTGCCCCGCTTTCAACCATCTTGGTGCAGATGGGAAAGTCCTTCCCTCCGAGAAGGAAAGAAGGATGAAGAACAACCTTTGTCTCTTCTGCGGTGGTAAGCATCAGATTGCTGACTGCAATAAGCAAAAGGCCCGAGAATTGAAGGGCTGTGCTGCGAGGTTGAAGAAACCCCCGAAGCAACCGTGGAGGTTGTTGAAGAGGAATTGGAAAACTAGTCCGCAGCTCTTGTTCCCTGGTACGAAACGGGAGCTGCGTTGATCAGGTTCGTACCTTACCTGGGGAGTTATATCTCAACGCGTCCGCTCTGTCTTCCATTGAACGATCTCTTGTAATATCTTTAACTACTGAATTTCCTTTATCCGATTCGGCCACGCCGGCCGAACCCATCTCTGCTCTTCTCAAATTTCCTACTCTTGTTGATTCTGGTTCTACTGACTCTTTCATCGATACTCGTTATGTTTCTCAAAATTCTATTCCTACGACCAAAATCTCTCCTGTTAATCTTTGTCTTTTTGATGGTTCATTATCTTCTAAACCCATTACCGATATGGCGAATATCGCCGTTCGGTTCCCTTCTGGCGAGCTGCTCCTATTACCATTTTATGTTACTCATTTAGATTCATCTTGTAAAGCAGTATTAGGTTACAGTTTCTTATCCTGCTACAATCCGTTGATTGACTGGGCATTTCAAAACATTACGTTCCGTAACACTTCACATCCTGATTCTCCACAGACGTCTGTGCCTTCTGCTATCAACCCTGTTGTTGCAAAGGTCGCTGTTCCACTACCGGAACTTTCGCCGTCGGTTTCACTGACAATTCTGGAGACCCCTCCTGGGGACTCACCTCGCTCTCGCTCTCGGACTTCACAGGCGAAGCCCCTTTCGTCCAAATTCCCCTTTGAACCCATCTATTCTTACCCTACGGTCTCTCAATTCGCTGCTCAACTGGAAACTCCCAAGGTCGACATTGCACTCGTCAGTGATGCAGTCTTTAATAGGACTTGCAAGGACGCTGGTATGGAACCCATTCTTCTTCGTGCTATCCACTCAGAGGTCGCGGCCCGCGCCGCCGACCGCTCTTCCAGCACTCCTACTGTCCCTGCACTCCATCCTTCTATCCCAGAAGAGTACGCAGAGTTCGCAGACGTCTTCGACGAGATTGCTGCAGATTCACTCCCTGAACACAGACCTTACGACTTGAAGATTGACTTGGAAGAAGGCGCTTCGCCGCCTCTCCGCCGTATTTATCCTTTGTCTGAAAAGGAGCTAGTCGCCCTTAAAGACTTTATTGACAAACAGCTGGCAACTGGTGCCATCACCCCATCATCCTCTCCTCACGGCGCTCCGGTCCTTTTTGTCCCGAAGAAAGACGGCAAACTTCGCCTTTGCGTCAATTTCCGTGGTCTCAATCATATCACCAAAAAGGATCGTTACCCACTCCCACTCATATCAGATCTTCTGGACGCTCCGAAAAGAGCTAAAATATACACCAAATTGGATCTCGCTCACGCTTATCATCTGGTCAGAATTGCTGAAGGTGATGAATGGAAAACCACCTTTCGGACCCGTTACGGCTCTTACGAATGGAAGGTTATGCCGTTCGGCCTTACGAACGCCCATGCGGCTTTCCAGCGGTTTGTTAATGACATCTTCTCTGACATGCTCGATGTTTGTGTCATCGTCTATCTTGACGATATTTTAATCTACTCTGATACGCCAGAAGAACACCGAGAACACGTCAAGGAAGTTCTTCGGTGGCTACGGAAACATCGGCTTTACGCCAACCCCGAGAAGTGCGAATTCAATATGGATACTGTTGAGTATTTGGGTTATATTCTTTCTCCCGACGGATTGACTATGTCCAAGGAGAAAGTTCAGACAGTTCTAGAGTGGCCGGTTCCGAGGAAGGTTAAGGACATTCAGTCCTTCCTGGGTTTTGCAAACTTCTATCGTCGTTTTATTTACAATTATAGTGATATCGTTGTGCCGATGACTCGGCTTACCCGAAAAGGCGCTTCCTGGATCTGGGACAGCAGCTGTCAAGAGGCCTTTGAAAATCTCAAGACTGCTTTTACTTCTGCGCCGATTCTGGCCCATTGGGAGCCGAATCGCCCACTTATCGTGGAGACCGATGCTTCCGATTACGCCATTGCGGCTATTCTTTCCATCCAATATGCTGACGGTGAAATTCATCCTCTAGCCTTCCTTTCCAGAACGCTTCACGCGGCTGAACTCAACTACGATACACACGACAAAGAGCTTCTGGCCATCTTTGAGGCCTTTAAAGCTTGGCGTCACTATCTGGAAGGCTCGGGTAATCCGGTGGACGTCGTCACCGATCACAAGAATCTTGAGTATTTCTCTACTACCAAGGTTCTTACACGCCGACAGGTCCGATGGTCTGAATTTTTACTTCAATTTAATATGGTCATTTGCTTCCGACCGGGAAAACTCGGTGAGAAACCTGATTCGATGACTAGACGCTGGGACGTCTACCCTAAAGAGGGGGATATCGGCTACGCCCAAGTGAACCCTCATAACTTTCGCCCTATCTTTACTAATGAACAACTCACTGCGTCCCTTTGAGCTACCTTCCTGGAAGGTCCGGTTTTACGAGCCTCGATTATCATGGATATCGAAGCCCTACACCAAGCTATCATTCTCACTCTTCCCGCCGACCCGAGCTCCGTTGTTGGTTTGGAACTTGCAAAAGATCCTTCCAATGAACGTTGGAGCTTAGGTAGTGACAAGCTACTACGCCTTGACAACCGTATTTATGTTCTTAATCACGGCGACCTTCGCCTTCAAGTTCTCCGCTATTTCCATGATCATCCACTCTCCGGCCATTTTGGCCAGAACTGCACTCTAGAAGTAGTACATCGTCAGTACACCTGGCCCAAGGTCAGAGACTTCGTACGGGACTACGTTACTTCTTGCACTATCTGTGGTCGCAATAAGCCCCGCCGTCATCGGCGTTACGGCTTGTTGAAACCTCTGCCGGTTCCGGTCCGACCATGGGATTCCATCTCCATGGACTTCATTGAGCAACTGCCAATGTTGAATGGCTATACAGCTATCCTCGTCATCGTGGATCGATCTTCCAAACCAGCTATATTTATTCCAACTCACGACACCATTACTTCCGAACAACTAGCTGAGCTCTTTGTTATTCACGTCTTCTCTAAGCATGGTGTTCCTAATCATGTCACTTTTGATCGTGGTTCCGAATTTGTTTCGGCGTTCTTCCGGGCTCTCGGTAAAGCGCTCTCCATGGAACTTCACTATACCTCTGGATACCATCCGGAAGCTGATGGGCAAACTGAGCGTGTCAATCAGACTCTCGAGCAGTACATCAGGATCTATTGTTCCTACCAACATGATGACTGGTCGCCTCTACTTCCGATTGCCGAGTTCGCCTATAACAATGCTCCCAATGCTTCCACTGGTATTACTCCATTCTTCACTAACAAAGGATACCACCCTAACATCACCGTTCGGCCTGAGGTCGATATGAAGTCTGATCTAGCTAGAGACTTCGTCGTCAACCTTGATGAACTCCACGCTTTCCTTCGAAAGGAAATCCTTTTAGCTCAGTCTCGTTACAAGGAACAAGCTGACAGGAAAAGAATCTCACATCCGGAGTTCCCGATCGGCTCCGAAGTCTTTGTTCTTGCTAAGCATATTCGCTCTACTCGTCCTACTGAAAAATTCTCTGAAAAATATCTTGGTCCTTTCAAAGTCATCAGTCAACCTGGTACTCTGTCTTATGAGCTCAAGCTCCCGGACTATCTTCGCCGCATCCACCCGGTTTTCCACGTCTCACAGCTGGAGCCGGTTACGCCGAATCCATTCCCAAATCGTACTCAATCTCCTCCACCTCCAATTGAAGTTGATGGTGAAGAGGAGTACAACGTTGCCGAAATTCTGGACTCCAAGTTGGACAGAAGGTACAAATGTTGTCCTCTACGTTATTACATTCGGTGGGTCGGTTATGAAGGTACCGACGATGAGTTCTCCTGGGTTGCTGCTGATGAATTACATGCTGACGAACTTATACCGGCGTTCCACGCCCGATACCCTCACAAACATGGACCTTGATCACAAAAAATCATTTTATTCCTTTTCCCGTTTCCGCCGTGTTCCGCCGAAGTTTACTTCGTGTGTCAGAGGGTAAACACGATGATAGTAAATTGAGTGTTTACCTCTCTCTCTTATTTGCTTATTATGGTTTCTTTAATCACAGTTCGCACTTAGCTTCCATTTTACACTTACACTACTTATACTAAACTAATTTACTTCTTACGCCGCCTTGCGGCCCGCTCGCTTCTCAATCTCAAAAAATTGCGTCAACATTTTTTATATACACAAGTCCAAAAAACAAAACTATACAACGGGGGCAGGGTTACAAGAAGATTACAAGAAGAGGCCCGAGGGGCCGATGTCCGATGTCCGTGACTCTACTACTCTACTAACTCCTTCTCCTTTCCCTTGTCAGAGGTCGCCGTCATCGACGCCAGTGCTCCCCCCTCTACCTCCATCTATCCTCTTTCCTCCTCTACTTCTCCTTCTCCATCTTCTTCCATACCTTGCTGCACTTCTTTCTCCTCCTCCTCTTCTTCACTCTCCCTCATAATCCTCCGCCGCTTCAGTGGACGCCGCCGCTCGGTAGTTCCCCTCAACGGTCCAGCTATCGCTGATCCTCCTCCCATTCCCATCCTCGCGCCTCTTGCGCCGCTCGCTCTCTGACTGCTGCCGCCCTTGCAGCTTTTTCCTCTGCAGCCTTCTTCGCCACTGCCGCCGCCTTCCTCGCCCTCACCCTCTCCACTCTTTCCTGCACCTTACGAATGATGTCGTCTTCATCTTCCTCCTCCAATCCTTCCTTGTCGTGGGCGGCGGAAGGGCGGGTCGTGGCCTCGAAGGCCCGGCGGTGGAAGAGACGGTGGTGGTAGTGGTGCGGCTAGTGGTCATGTTTTGAACTTAGAAGTTTGGGAACTTGGGTCTTATCGGCGAAACTCTGGACCTTTTATACGGCAAAACTGTGTGGTGTACGGTGAACTGAAAATTTTCACTGATGACTAACGCCAATTCCCGGTACCAACGGCTTTTGAAAATTTTCCTGCTGACTGATGGACCAAATTCCCGACGCTGATGGCCTTTAAAAATTTTCTTTGGTAACTAACCAACTCCCGGTATTAATGGCTTTCGAGGGCTCAAGCCTAAGAGGGGGATACTGTCAAGTACATGCCACGGGCCTCCATTCCGCCACTCGGGATTCCGAAGATCTACTCCTTATTGTAATCTCTTCCTATTGTTCTTTCTCGCTACACATACCCTTTCGTTCTAGTCCCTTCTTATTGTCTTTTACTTTACCCTGCAGGTACTACTCGTATAGCTCCTAGTAGTTAGTCTGGCACTCCGCACCGCTGCACCGTTCCGTAGATATACAGGCGATACTGCCGCTCCGACTTGGCTGCTCCTCAGTTCCTCCCTTCTCTACTCTCGATCTCCGGGGACTAACGGCATAACGGCGGTGTTGTTAATAACTTCACTACTGTCCCACTCGTCTTCCGCACTTAGACACCTTGTGGCTTTGGCACGGTTACACGGTGTACATGATCTTAACAGGAGGATGGGATGATTACTTACCTCGGAATGCAAACTGCGTCAACACGCGCTGATACTGCACACAATCTGCCAAGACTTCCCGTAGTGCTTGACGACTTGACTCGAGTTTGTTGTTGCTGCGATCGTCCAGTGAAGAGGAGGTTTCACACAGCAGGGAGGTGAGTGTCACGTTCTCAGCACGCGGAACCTCCAGAAGCCTCCGAAGCTCTGTCACCTCAGACTTCAGATTATCATTCTTGATTTTGAGAGAAGTATTAATCTGAGACCGGGGATAAGGGCGCAGAGTCTCGCGATTACGCCAGGTAGCAGGCATGAATCTCAGCTCGAGGTAGAAGGCAAAAACAGAAAGGAACTTACTTGCGGAAACGGGGGGGTCGTTCGTCCTCCATGGGAGGCGTCCGCACGAGGTGGAAATGGTGAAGGGACCCCAAGAGATGGTAACGGAGGGGAGGCCTGGTTTGAAGCATCCCACAGCTTGGGGTGTGTGGCAGATCCTTGGATTCGATCACAAAGGCGTGGCGGAAAGTATATCATAACAAGTACATACAGAGATGATGTTTGCCAGTGTGCATCCTCTGAGTCTGAGAGACAATAGGCAATCAAAGACCTTGGGAAACATTGGGAATCTGATGAAGTATGGTCGGGGATGTTATCAGGGATGTCAATAAAGCAGGATCCTTATACTCACACAATAACTACTTCGCAACATGGATATTTTGCACGAATGCTACAGCACTTCAGCTTAGAAGACATACAGCCTAGGAAAACACCACTCCCTGCCGGTATCCAGCTCAAACAGTCACCAGAAACTCTACCAGTTGATGAACAACTTTTCATGTTGGACAAACCTTTCCGGAAACTGCTTGGATCCCTTATATGGGGTTCGACTTGCACGAGGGCAGACATCGCATTTGCGACAGGATACTTAGCCCGATTCCAATCCAATCCTGATAGAGCTCATTGGAATGACTTACTTTGGCTTGCTGGCTATGTCTGTTGGTAAGTACACTACTGTATTGTATACTGGATACCAAAATCTGGGGAGGAATATCAAGGAAGAGGGTTACAGCCCCTTGGTTTTTTGGATTCAGACCTTGTGAACTGTTTGGATACGTGCCGTTCCACATCAGGTTATGTCTTCTTCATGGCTGGTGCACCAGTTGCTTGGTCATCCAAGAGGCAAGGATCTGTGGCAACATCGACAGTTGCAGCAGAATACATTGCTTTGGCCAGGGTAAGTGAGCAGACAATATGGTTGTCCTCATTCTTAACTGAAGTGGATCTCGCACAAGATGGACCAGTAGAAATATCAGCAGATAACATGGACTCAGTAAGTTTTACAAAGAATTCAAAAAAGCTGGGTCTGGTCAAACATATTGATACTAAGCACCACCATATCCGGGAGAAAGTGGATGAGGGGAGGATTGCAATTGTACTTATACGGACCAGTGAGAATGTGGCGGACATTTTGATAAAGACATTGAATGGACCAATGGTCCACAAGTTCGCAAAGAAATTGGGCTACTGTACACAGTAGGGGAGGTGTTGGAGAATACTCCGTACAACTAGCTTTGACACTACCTGTTCAAATTTCCTTTCTATATTACTATACTTCTGTCTGGCTACTTATAGTTTTGCCTTACTAACCCTATTCAGTGATCGGGATATATACCTTTCATCTCCCCAATTATTGCCTCAGTTGATTTCCCACCCAACTGAGGTATGTTAATTTATTTCCATTTTTTCTTCGTTCATACCTGTACTCATACAAGTTTTAGCTTATCAATTCCCACAGGTACTAATCTCAGTTGATTTCCCACTCGACTGAGCTTATATATTTCTACAACCTCCATCTCCCGGGACCTATTACCCAGGCTCACACTCTATGCGGAACTCTCATGTCTGAACCTCCAATTGTCTACTAGCTATAGTAATCCTACGTTGATGTTCCTAGTTACTACAAGCCGTACTACGCAACGCTTTTACATCTCCTAGTTTCAATTACCTTCACCTTCCTCTGTTATTGTCCTATGGACCTCCCTGGACCTTCTAAGAACCCCTTTGAGGGTCATGTATCGCAACCAGAACTACTACCAAGTCATTTCTGTCCTCAATCATGGTTCCCGTAGCTCACTTGTAGCATGCTACAACATAAACCTGTCGTACTAAACCCACCCTTAAAACCAATCTTGACCCAGGTCTTGCACATATTCAATACTGTCATGAGTAGGGAATTATGTCTTGGCATTGACAGCAATAGAATATGATCATAATAATGATGTATCATACAAGTAAGAGTGTCGACACAGTGACAAAAGGAAAATAATAGGGGTTGCATACTTTATGACAATGATATATAAATTAAATTTCAATGATAAAGTGTAGAGAGGAATACAAAGGTTCGTAACCTGAATGAGTATTACCCACTGCTTTAGTACTGATCTGTCCCTTCATAACTTTTGTCTGTTATCAATCAAATCCATGTTGGTATCTCCATCAGTATCTATGACACCATCCACATTCTTCATACCGTCTATGATAGTTTTAACATTGATCAAAGAACCAGCCTCTGCATTAGCTCCTGCATTATCCTGCCCTCGCAATCCTCAATTCCAACTAACCAATACCACTCCATTGAATGTATACTTCTTTCCACTGGTACTTCCATTAGCATTAGAATGGTCTGAGATTTCCTTGGGACTGGACCATGCTGGAATATATTTCATTTTTGTGTTTGGGTTTTATCCCCTTGCAACAGTGCTATATTTAGGTGAATGACCTCCGAATCAAAATACATCTTCACTGTCACTATAATAAGTGCACTTTACCAGGTGAGCAGTAAAATAGTCCGTTTTCTTTGCAGGGGAGCAACCAGTTTGGGATTGAGTATGTATTGGGCCACAAAAAGCATGCGCAGATATGAGACCATATGGCCATGACATGGTCCTGTTTGTCAGGGTCAGGCAGCACCACATTACAGTCATGCATGTGAAACTGAATCACAGAGCACGCAAAACAATGACATCGATATGGCAAGAGAAAATGCCAATGATATAATCTGACCCCTCCCCTTAAAGTTAATTTGCAGAATCTGATGTCTCACTCGATTCCCAGCCCTGTACATGTTCTGCAAAGACTGAGCAACCTATCAGTCATACCCTATCCAGGGCCAGTATGAAGAACATTGCCAATTCGCGAAGGAGTAGTACCTGTGCAGGAAACTCCTTCTGAGACTGCCTTTGTGTCTGGAACACAGGTGAGGCAGCCTGCTATGATTGTTGACAAAACATCTTCTCAAGAGTTGGCAATGACAATCTAGCATCAAGCCGGGGCCATGAGGGTGGTTCAGGAGCAACTCCTTGACGTAATGAGAATAACAACATAGGAGAAAATACAAAACAGGACTTACCTCATCAGTCAAGATAGAGCAACTCCCAAGACATGAAACGTGGCGGGATTAGTCAGAGATGTGACCCCTTCAACAACCAGAGGTCCATCACCAGTGATCCCATAATCAACAAATTGGCAAATTATTAAACCAATCTCTTTTGATACATATACTCCTGTAGAAGTTACAAGAAGGAATTTCATACTAGGCCAGTAATCTACAAAAATGAAGGGTGTAACTCCATCAGGCAGGACAAGACATATACATAACACCTGAGGGAAGCATATATAGGTTCAAAGATGATGGACTGACCACAAAGGGAACAAAAAAAGTAGGCCCAATTTTTCCTAATTGACCATCTCCTCTATATAATTTGAGCCACACTAGGGATTGAAAAAGACCTCCAAGTCAGATAGGCCATGAACAACAAAAACAAGTTGGAAGAAACAAAAGTGGATTCACTCAAAATAAGTATAAATATATATGTGTGCCTTTCGATTATTCAAATCATTCAAATAACCACTCATCTTTCGAACACTGGAAGTATCAGACACAAATATTCCATCTTCAACTTGACCATCATATAACCACACACCACTTGCATTAAAAACTCTAGCAGTAAAATGACCAGAACCATGATATATTATTGAACTCAATCTATAATGCAAAATTATACTGGTATCATGGAATCTTACACTAATCTGACTTGACGGTTCGATATCAGGAATTCCAATTAATTCAAATACAATAAACTGTACGTCATTGGAAGATGTCTGCATTGAAATGACACATTCAGCATTACACATATGTTCATATGCCATCTGACTAGAAGAGCCTCCTGCATTCTGCAACAGCACAATATCAATGAAGCTTTGCGTTGAATTAATTAAATGACCATGAGAATATAATGGATCTAATTGAGTTGACACCAAATTGTAACATTTTACACTTGAATTATATCTTGTATAACTATTATGTTGTCCGCAACGTGCAACAATTGATAAATGCTTGTTGTTACTATTATATAAATGACATTGAATAATGGTTGATATCGGTAACATAGTATGGCCAGATTGCACATAACCTTCACCAAATACATGACATATTTTGATACGCCACGCATCACGTATATTATTCCAAACAGTTAAACTTCCTTCATCAACCAATTTCATTTCTAAATCTCTGAAATACTGAAATATATCCTGATGTTGACATTGATCAATCCATTTTTGACATGAATTCTTAGACAACCTAACAAAACAATTATATAAAACAACAATTGCTGTATCAAAACAACAACTCCAATTGGATGCATCCCATGATGGACCTCTACTTCCACATTGACACAAGTGAACATCATCATTGATATCAACACCATACCCTATATGCTGATTTTGCCCAAAAATCCTATTTGTGATGTTGGTATAATCTGCATGTGACACTTTTGATTTTTTAGAACTATTTTGAATTTGTACATTGTCATCACCATGTCGTTTCACCTCCTTATAACTTACAAAATCATAATGCACTGAACTGTGCTTGATTTTCTGTTCACATTCAGCATCTGGAACATCCTTCAACTTGCCCTGTGAGTAACCCCAAACAATCTTTGTGTTGTAAGCCATTATTTGGAAACGTTGATGTTCAAACCAAAGATCATATGGTATTGCTGGAAAATTAAGATCATCCACAGTAACCTTCTTTGTAATAAAAAGACCTGATCTATTCTTAGGTCTGGATGCTGAAACATATGCGCCATACCCTCCCAAATGCAACATACACAATATTGCTAATAAAGTACGACCCTGTGCTCCTTGTCCAGTAAGAGCAAAGGCAGGCTCAAATGGTAACTGCATGCGAACAACAGATACCAAGACTTTTTCATTTTTATTGTTCTGAATATAACTACTAAAGTGCCATGATCTTGACTTTATTGGAAAATAACCTTTTGGCAAACCAGAAAGTTCAGCCTTGCTATCTGGAAATTCAACCAAGGCATACTTGCAATATGAGAGTCCATTATGATCAGTTGACATTTCTAACTTTCTCAAAATTCCTCTTGCACCATTTGTAATTCCCAGTTCAGTATTCAAATTCTCATGTTTCAATATCACAGGCATTCCAATATACAAGTACAATATACCTGGTAACCCAGCCCTTAATTTTCCAGAAGAAGTATCTATTGATAAAAGTTGAGCTTGTTCAAATGAACTTGGACAAACACGATCTTTTTTAGAAAACTGCTCTGCAACTTTTTTATATTGAATTTCATCATATGCAACAACTCGAATTAATTCAGGAGAATTAGACCCATGACAAATTGCCAAAGCCTTACATTCATTCAATGCTCGTCGCAATGCATTTTTTGATACAATCAAAGATGCACAATATTGTATCTCATCTTCCATTACAACACCATGTGGATTGCTTGGAGTTTTAATTGCTCTTGCATTGAATAATTTAACATCATCTTCATTACATTGCCGTACTCGTAATCTGCCTACAGCTGCTGCATATTCTACATCTCCTTCCATACGTTTCTGTTCATGCAATTCCACAACAGTATTTATAGACTTCCAAGCCAAACGCCCCAATCTCCGCATTAATTCATCATCTGTCTGCTTTGCAGATAAATGTATTGGTGTATACAATGGGGTTCCGACAGGGGGATACTGAAATGGATCACCACAAAAAATAACATTAATGCCTCCAAAAAAATCATCTGGTTTTTCTTTGGCATAACGTAATGAACCATCAATATCTGCCAATAATATTGCATCCACCATTGAAACTTCATCTATAAGCAATAAACAGACGTCCTTCCATTCTCTTCTTAATGCATTATTTTTTTTTACTGTGGCAAATACAATACCAGTCTCAGTTAACTCACCCAATGGTCTCTTTGACCGACCGTTTTTGTATTCCTTAACTGCTATATTCAAACCACTATGAATGGTCTTCCCATTCACCAAAGATGCTGCATTGCCAGTAGGTGCAAGTGCTCTATAAGCATATTCAACACCATAATGTTTCATTACTTCTTGAACTGCACAAATGACATGAGTTTTTCCTGTCCCACCAGGTCCTGTCAAATTCATGACAAGAGCTGGCTTTGTTATCCACTCAGAAACTTTTAGAATTTCTCGATATATAACCATCGAAGAAATGATATCAAATGCAATTTGTTGTTCACTATTAAGCCCAAATTCTTTTCCTATTTTACTTTTCAGTTCTGCTGGCGTATATGATTCAACCATTGTAATTGGATTAGCAAGCGAAATATTTTTGCCTACATAAGGATTCACGTTATGAATATCTGTCACCATATCTATTGATTGTTGATTTGATAAATTTCCATGTGAATATCGAGCACTTGCAAACTTCTCTGCTATTTGTTTTCCCTCTTTCAACCATTTCTGTACATTTACAGAATTTAATTCTGGTAATGTTATGTTACTTATTGAATTCTTATAAATATTATTTTTCAATGAAACAGGAGATTCCTTTAACCATGCAGCATATTTCAGATCTATCTGCAATAACTTCAATTCATGATCATCATACATCATCTTAATATCTGCATGTTTCACCTTGTTAGGAAAAACAAATATATTGGCAGTATCATCATCAGTATCCAATACGTCTTGGATATCTTCAGACAAATTTAACACTTTTGTTAAATGATCAGACCTTTTTCTTAACCTTTCAGCATCACGTTGATCAACACACTCATGAATCTCCTCCCAATTATGCAATATTCTTTGATGTTCATTGCATAATACTAAGTTTTTATACTCTGTTTCACCATCTTTCTCGAACAAGGGATGTGACACTGAAAATGGCTTAAAATGAGCAATTACAAATAAAGCATATTCTGCACTATTTCTACGTGGTGGTACAAGTCCAACCATTACAGGTACAAACTCCCTTCCCACGTCACCCTGTTCATAATTTGTATGACGAATAAGTTCATGTGTTTCATGCAATGGATGACCAACCAGAAGTTTATAACGTGACAAGACTCCCAGTCTTGTATCGGAAGTATTTGATGTCCTTGTCTTACTACATGTTTGTAATGATACATATCTAATAAAATCATAAAAACACATATCACTGAGTAAAACATCCCTATACCAATAATTTACAACCTGACTATAACTAACAATTTTACCATTCTTAAATCCAAGTGACAACATAACATCAAACTGATCCTCATTTTTATTTTCAACGTTTTGCACATATATCTGATTCACAAAAGACATCAGATTTGCAGATGGTAATGACACTGTTGAATGAGAAATCATATTGTCTCCTAGCCCACGAAGATACCTTGCACATTGCTGAGCATGAATCTGCTGTTTCCGTCCAAAATGTGTTAAACATCGATGCAAAAGTTTCTTTGCATCAAGAACTGGTCCTTCATTGATCTCATCTGATACTAATGATGCAACTGCTTTTGACAATGTTGATAACAAAATTTCAGTACTTAATGGCATTTTTGTAATATAATCTGAAATATAAAACATTGCAGCCTTAGCAGCTTTTCCAGAGAGGATACACTTGATATCATGATTATGTCTTGTATATACTAGCACATAAGGATTATGACCGTTAACATCACTTTCTTTTCTAGCAAATATGATTGAGTTATTTTTAAGATCAAATGTGGAACTTTCAATAATTTCATGAGGAAATCCAAAACGACACATATCAGTAGAACTCTGACCCTTATGACATACTGGACGGCACACATGTCGTTGAAAACGTTCACCAATCTTCTTATGCTCATCATTAAATTGTCTATGCCAATTATCCAAATCCTCAGATGAACCTTTGCTACTATTGATAATTGGAACATCAGGTGGCATCTCCACTCTTGGTTCATATCCCTCTTCAACAGATACATCAATATTAGGGAGATGGTGATGAATTATACCATCAAAAAAATCCATAAATTGCTTACGATATGACTCAACTTCAATCATTTTCTTATGAACATCAGATGGATTTAAACCACCACGTAAGAATAACAAGTAATGACCATGAAAACAACCTCTTTCCGTAAGTTCTGCACATCCAAAAAATGCACGAAGATGCCCAAATAATCCTCCATCTTTAGTACTTTTACCACTTTTGAAATCCCAACCAAATAAATATTCAAATATCACATGATACATAAAATCAAAAAAATCTGCAGCAGCAACTGGATCTTTGGCAACACGACAAGCACGTTCATTTCGGGGATGCACTACATATGGATAATGCTCATTCAAATCAATATTGGTCTCACCATATATTACTTGAAAAATAGGACTATGAACAGCAGAAGGATTCAGTGTTACAAATAAGTGTGGCAATCCAAAATAACTATAAAAACTACGGATCTGATTTCGAGTGACAGTTTTAGATGCTTGTGAACCAGGAATTTTTGAAGAAATTATATTAACCTGATTCAATAACTGAAATGCATGCAACTCGTCACTTGAAAAGTCATTCTTATTGTTTTCATTTTTCAACTTATCTGCTAAATCAGACAAGACTGTAGCCGATACATTTATTAAATCTGGGGCAACCACTGCAAACTGAGCAGATGACATCCACAATGAAGTATGAAGATGTGCTTTTCTGCGCTGAATCAAGTTTAGAGCGACAAATGAAAAAAAATGATGATATCGAAATTCTCGAGAACTTTGATCAAGCAGATATTCAACATGTGCTTCCAATGATATAGCAGGACAGCGACGTTTATCTTCAAACCCACCAATCCCCAATGGAAACAAAGTTGGAAACATCCCGGGAAACAAATCTGGATTATTATATTCAGCAATTGGATCACTATCATATGGCAGAATAACATCTTTATTGCTACTAGATGGCAAAGACTGCGCTATATTGTGTATGGAAGCTGCTGTCATAAACCGTGCAGGAACATCCTGTGATTCTGGATCATACAACCCAGATCGCTCAAGAAGGATATCATTGTGTGAAGATCCCCTCAACAATTCAGCAGGGTGATCATCAAACCCACTTGATTCTGTGCCAAAACAATCATCAACTGTGGTTTCATGATCGTATACAATTCTCTCTTCCAAACCAGGCAATAAACCATTTTCAGGATACATTGACAAAGTACTGTTATCCATCACATTCATTCCAGCATAAAGACGATTATGTTTATATAATTCAGACAATAGCATTCGAATTATACGCCGTCTCACAAAATATGGTTTAAGTTTTTGCAAATCTTGTGAACGTAATTTGGTCTTGCTCACAAATACTATTGTTATCAGATCATTCAAATCTGCTGGACTCCATGGCAATCGCTTAGCAATAGAACAAATGTTCAAAGGATGTGCACAAACATTTCCATGTAATTGCAAAGGATCAGAATCATCTGATGAACCATAAATACGTGATACATGTGCGGTTGTATGATATAAACTGCATGCCATTTCCTCCACCCATGTAACATTTTTCAATTCATCAATTAACTCGCCTCGATACAAAAAATTATTCAATGCCAGACGAGGCATAACAGAACGCTGCAACGAACTATTACAACTATGACATAAATATAGCTCAAATGAACAACATTCAATATCAACTGTGCGTATTCCCTTTTTATCTAACAACAACCCATCTAACTCTTTACAAATATAAGTAAACCTAGATTGGGGAGTATTTGCCAACACAAATGAATCCATCACTTTCAACTGACTTAAACTTGGCCAATTTGGCTGAGACAAATAAGTTCCAGTACGCATATTATCTTCTGAACCACAACATGCACAGACAGATAATGGAACATACTGTATTGCATTACGATAATCATACAAACACTTCATTTGAATGTCACTAGATACTGCTTGTGGCCAATCATCCAAGCAATTATGCAACATGTTATATTCATCGATGCCCCGTTGAATACGAACATCTCTTCTTCTATCCTTCTTATACAAACTATTTTTTGACTTAGATTTGTCTACAATACCAACTGCAGTTACAATGTCCTGCAATAAGCCATATGTATACCCAACAGACAACAACAGCTGCAATATGATCTCACGTAAATCAGTACAAGTAAATGGTTTATGATACTGAAACAAATATCTATCAGAAAGGGTGCGATCATCCATACTAAAAAAATACTTGTAATCCCGCTGAAAACACTTGGCTAACAATTTATACACATTATTTGACCTCACTTCAGATGAATAATAAACAGAAGGACAGCAATAAACTATACTTGACTTGATTTTCCTCTCACATATGTTTAAACTCTTTCTCAATCTCAACAATTCGTCCTTAGAAACACCCTGAAACACATGAATAATTACACTTAACAGATTACTATTGATCAGATCTTCATCACTGCATTGAACTAAACAATGTTTTTCAAAACGAAAATGTAACACACTAGTTATAACTGTTCCAAATTCTTCAATACATTGCTGATGCAGTGCATGATACAAACACGTGTCATTGCGCTCAAAACAAACATAATTACTACTAAAATGCAACAATTTTTCAACAACATTATTGACTGCATCACTATGTTTTATACGCCGAGAACCTGCAACCAACTCCCGCACATGTAATTTCCTCAAATGCAATCGACAAGCATTGATATGCTCTGGTGACAACCAGGGAGGGACACTGTTACTCAAGTCTCGAATAATAAGCTGAAGTGATTCCATTGTGATAACCTACTCCGATACCATGACAAGCTTTATAGCTCCACATATGCGTACTAATCAACTTAAATAAACTTAATTCTTCTATCACTCCACATCCACATATAGCATAATTCTAAATAGACAATACTTGCAGATTATTCTAATATACAACATCACACTTCTGTCATTACACCACTTCTTTCATTACACAACTTCTACTATTACACCTCTTCTATTACACAACTTCTATCATCGCGCCATTTCCTAATTAATCATTATGCCAAAAACTAATCGATTGCCATAAGGATCCATGACGTAACAGCCATCAACATTACAAACCACAGTCTCGGCTCAATACATTTGCAAAATGATGTTGAAAAACACGGCCATTTGAGACCTACAAGGACCTCCTCCTTCAGAGTCGGTGAAACAAACACTAATTCTTTCAAATTCGAGTCATCCACTTGCTCCATTAGCGCATCCTGAGCGCATTAGCAGTGTTTATCTATCTATCTTGAATCCGGAATTAAATGTATCAAGAGGTAAAGATTCTGCCTTTGACTGATTCGATTAGCTGTGTCATTTAGATAGAAGTGTTTTGATATTTTGGTTTTTCATCCGCAGCCCAAATTCCAGTTGTGCTTGTCACACCCCTCAGTACCGTTGGAGGACGCAATTGTGGGCTGAGGGTGAAATCCGATCCAAAAATCACCCTGACCAGCCGCAGTACATGTAATGCCAAAATGCGTTGACCTCATGAACCGCGAGTCTGTTCCTTTATGTTGGCGCAGAATGCATAGCTTATGGAGTTCATGTTGGCAATTCCATGACGCCGGGATGGCAGCAAAAGTGGTTCATTACAAGATAGACTATCCTTCTATCCACCCATCGATAATACTAACTTCGCCAACAACTCCTGTGTCGACAATATACGACTAGAAACCACTGAGAGCCTGTCAACGATTGATGTGCCCACATATTTTGCAGATCCATTGAGACCTTCCTCGGAGACAAACTCCAGAACACAACTGAAATTGCCTGGTGCCCAGGACGAAAACATAGAAGGCATCAAAAGGAAGACAAGCTAGCGAAGAAGGCAGGGGAGCTCCGGGCACCCCTATCACACTTTGATTCTTTCAAAACGAAGATCGAAAGCCATAGATTTAGAGAACTAAAAGAAAAAGCGACCGTAGAAGGATTTGCGAAATTTATGCCAACGGACTCCCTGCGGCACGCGCAAAACTCGGGATCACATAACACAATTTCGCAAAAGGTACAGCGACTATCGAAATATCCTATGGAATGTACTGGATGACCTGGGCATGGGTGAGATACTGGGAAACGAGAGGATACAATTATCGCGGACAAGAAGCAGCAGAATTTGCAGAACTGAGGTTGAAGGGTACATCGGTGGAAGGAGGATTTGAAGTAGACCGGGAAGAGGAGGATTGTAATGGAGGAGGCAGGTGACGAAGACTCACGTGCGTAACGGTACTTAACGCTGCACGCGACAAGAATAAGACCACAGACTCATCGGTTTACACATCAGCTCGATCTATAGTAGTGTCTCGCAAGCCAAAATTCTTGGGAATTCCCCACAAATTCCGACATATGCAGTGTGATGGGTGCACCCTCGTACAAGGCCTCAGGCCCAGGACCTAGGTGAAAGTGTCAGTGTCAAAGCGTAAGATACACTCCCGACATACGTGGAAATATTGGGAATTCTCAGAGAGCTACGATGAAAAGCCCTATATTGCATGTGTACAAGATATATGAAAGGATTTCGATAGGCTCGACGATACCCCAGCGATAGTAGATAGCCATATTTCTCCGAGGCGGAAGTTTTCACTCGAATTTGAGGCAGGCATACATATCGACGGGGAACTGTTTGCCTTACATAAGTAACCAAAAGCTTCTTTTTTTCCCCTGAGCATAGATATAGAGCGAATCCGAAATTCCCGTTATCGACATTGTGGGTCGTTGACTTACCTTTCTGTAGGTCCTTCCCTTAGGCCTTCATGTTCTCATGAACTTTATAGAGCTGACACCATTCAATCCTAGCGATATTTAAAGGAGTCTAACTGTCACTATTTTTTCAGAGGACTTGCTCTTTAAGTACCTCCTTCCTTACTCTTTCCTGCTACAGTCGGTGAATTTAGAATCTCTAAAATGCAGTCTGGAATCACAGTGGTGAGATCTTCATCGTATGTACTACCTACTCTTGACAACTTCTCATAGCGATCAAGTCACAAACGAGATCACAGTCGGACACCGTCCTTACTCTCTCAACCCTGTCTAAATCCAATTGACGCCGCTTCTGGCTTTGCAACCCCTATAATTACAGAACTAGCCCATGGATCTTTCACTCCGACGTCTCCTGCTTTACCGTGTTTGATGACACTGGCAACATTGAATACCCCAGGTTCCATCTTCATGCGCATTTCTCATTCCCGGCGACGTCAAAATTCCATATCCGAGTGGCCAGAAATTCACTCGCAAAGTGGTGCTTCTGAAACTTCCAGTATTCCTCCCTCACCGACATCCTTGTCTAGATCATCTCGTGCCCCTTCTATACCGAGGATTACTCGTACCTCTTCCTATGACACACATTCTTCCGTATCCTCATCTCCCTCTCTATTGGATGAAACCTTCCTTCCTGCCCGTCTTAAAACCACAGAGATGAATCCTATCTTTTCCGAATTGGAACGAAGGTCCAAACTTTGCACTTCGGTCGTAGGTTGTGCGACATGTGGAAAGTATGGCTCGGATTACCCTAGGTGTGGCAAGTGCGGCGAGATGTGGTGCTCGAGACCATGTCGACTACGGGGCGGGAGGAAACATCTTTGCACGTCGAGAAGCTGAGTTATTTTTACCGGAGCGGGAGAACTCAAAAGTTTCCTTCTTATATGTAATGGAGTGTTTGCACTCTTGCGTGGCTTGTGTCAGACAAGAAGATTTTCTTGCCCTACACAGTAGTCCTACCTACATGTACATTATTCCTATATACACATCTTTTTGAATATCGTCAAACCGCAAGCAAGGGCGTATTATGAGAATTTAATTTTCCTGCCAGAAGGGATTGCGGCAGCGCTTTGCCTCTCTTTCAGCTTCTTTTTTGCCTCCCATGAAGGATGTAGAGGTCGTGATTCGTGATCCTGGTGAAGAAGTATCACCTCTGTTTGTTCCCAGCCAGAATCCTGTTGCCTGGGTCGAGTAGGAACCTCGCTTTGATGAGGCTTCCGGCTGGTTCCAGCTTTATTTGAAGGACGATTTGAAGATGAATCACCATTGGGCCAACGCTTCCTACCGCGTTCATTTTCATTCAAAGCAGCCTCCTTCTTCTTATGGTTCGCGTTTTTGCCATATTTCTTTTCCCATATGCTAAATTTGAAGAGTAAGATGGTCGAATTTGCAACAATCGCAAATGATACACTTACGCTCGCCGCGCCCTTTGTCCACGTCGGTTCTTCTTCTGGCCAAAATCGGCAGCATCTTCTTCTTTATCGCTCCAGTCTGAGTCGGAACCACGAACGAATCCAGCTGATAGGGTAGGTAGGAATGTCGATTCGCCAGTAAGTACCTTGAAGTTAGTTTTGGCCATGGGGCCAGATTTGTTAGAAGCTGCTTTCAATTCTTCCTGGCTGTCCGACGGAAGGTCTTCATCCATATACTCGTCGAGTTCCCCGACGACAGATCCAGACTCCCAGTCATCCTCGGGTTCTTTCTCATCGTCTCCTACAGTCCCAGACTGCCATCCGTCTGTGTCTCCTTCATCTTCCTCTTCAATGTCATCTGCCGCTTCATCTGCTTTTCCTAATTCCATTTCGACATCTGAATCCTCCGAATTTCCTGCTATTTTTTTCATCTTCGTCGGCCGCTCAGACGCACTTTCATCCAAATTGGCGCTGATATCACCCTCTTGTGAGTCTGTCGGTATAATAATGACCGAGCGTAAGTCTTCGACAGCGGCAGCAACTTCTGTAGACAGTACTTTCGAACTGAGCAAGCGACTTTGAATTTTTGCTGCAACAGTACCGCTCTCAGCGGGTTTGAGAAGATTGGTAGTCAACTCTTTAGAAAGAGCAGTCTGCATAGACTCGTTTTGGGATAAAATCCTATCCTTCGTTAATCTCGTTTTAAGCGCAGTGTTTGCAACAGCTTCGTGGTTGAGGAGCTGCGTAAGAATGTAAGGATTTATGGCAAATGAGATGAGGATGGTGAGGGGCTCGTACTTTCAAATGCTTCAGTTGCAATTCGCATTCCACTATGCTAGGGTCATTCTCATTCTTTAACCTTATGCCAATGATCAACGTACATCGACCAGATGAGCGCAACAGTACTTACCGCAGGCCTTTCAGCTTCTTCACCAACTTCTGAGTCTCAAAAGTTTTCGCCTTTTTTGCTGCCTTCCTGACCTCTTTCAGATCGTGATGCTATTGCGAGCGCCAATGGTTATGTGTTTATGGAACGACTACAAGAGCTGCACACCAGTTTTCCAGCGACTTTCAACCCTGTGTCTCTCTGAGTAAGAAAATGAGGGGATCAGAATATATACGAAGGAGAGTTTACTGCCTACTTCTTTGGAAGGTTCGAAGCGCTTCCGTTTCATGCCTCCTTTCTGAGAGCTTTCCTTCATTGTATACTCCCCTTGATCTGTTACTGAAGCAGAATTGATTGTAACCAAAGGTCGCAGTTAGTCGCAGATGGGAGGCCTGAGAATTCGTTCCTTTGTACTTCCCACTCTTTTGCGTCTTGACGCGTTCTTCTAAAATGGCGGATGCAGATACTGAACGCAAAATCTTCTCTTCTTTCGAGAGATATGAAGAATTTTCAGAAACTCAGACTGCACTTCTTCAAATGGATCTCACTAAAGAGCCTTCAAAGGACGAACAAGTCGAAGATCACACACTTTACCAGAAGCTCGTAAATACCGTGTGTTGACCTCTTCTCTTCTCCTGGTCTATCACTGACTGAATACGGATAGCTCGATGAATATCAGGAACAGTCGTATCTCCTTGACCCTTACCTTGAGAAACTCGTAACTCCGGTGGTCGAACGTTTAAGATCTCATGCAAAAGAGTTTTTATCGGATCGTTCTCATCGTGGATCAGATTTCAGGATGTGGCGGCTTTCAATGCTCTTGTATAGCTACACAAAATGTAGGGGTTACAAGACAATCAGTCAGTGAATCACTTGCTCAATCTGGTCGTATGTTGAGTGATAGTCTAGTCAGGTTCTTTCCTCATGAGGTTGCGGATTTATGGATCGTGCTAGGATATCTCGACGCGGAAAACAGTTGCGCTCAAAATCCAGAACAATGGGCACTGCGCTACGTGCTACTTCTGTGGCTATCATTAGTGTGCATGCTTCCCTTCCATTTGTCTCAATTCGACGAGAGCGAAAATGGCCACACAGCGAGGGTTATAGAACATACCACCAAAAGATATCTCTCAAATGCAGGTTTGGAGCGCGAGGGAGCTGCTATTGTGTTGTCGCATTATTATATGAGGTGTGTAAATTTTGTACTTCATATATACTTGTGATAATCACTCTATTCGCAGACAAGACACATCCCAGCAATTCGTTGAATTCTTTGAATGGAGCAAAAAAACTATTCCCGGAAATGCTAGTCTCTTTACCGTCCGTGACTTCAGATCTTAGTGTATCTCCTTCATTGACGTTGGTTTTCTGCGAAGACAATCGGGATATTACATGTATTGTGCGAAGTACTCAAGTCTGGTCCTCTCAAGCTCATACGATCCAGAATGCCTGATTTTATGGCCCTGACAAATGCTTTGGATGCGAGAGAAATCTTAATGAACAACACGCTCATTCGAAAATTCAAAACGAAACTCATCTCCAGAGTAGGGCTCAGATTACTCCCAGGAAGGGTCGGTGCACTGCGAGTGAAAGGTATCCATTATCTTTACTGTGGTTCGTACAGCTAGTTTACAGTTTACAGGACGCTTCTTGACCGATGGCGGCCATTCGCAGCAGTTTCATGTAGAACAGGAAGAAGATATAGACGTTCCTGAAGAGGTAGAAGCGGTTCTGGATCAATTATTTGCAGCGCTGCAGGACAAAGTAGCTAATGATCCTTTCTTTTCACGTCCCTTTTACTTATTTTCTATTGTAGGACACGCTTGTGCGCTGGTCTGCTGCCAAGGGTGTTGCCCGTATAGCCGAACGCTTGTCTACAGATCTCGCTGATCAGGTCCTAGAAACGGTCTTGGGGCATTTTGCTATTCATTCGGTCACTGCTGCAAGTTTATACGACGTCCCTGCTATAGCAGAGGCGACATGGCATGGCGCTTGCCTAGCTTGTGCAGAAATGACCCGCAGAGGTATCGTGCCTCCAGAAAGACTCGAAAAGCTTGTTGGATGGTTATCCAAAGTAATTCCCATTCCCGATATAACAATTTATCCCTTATATTTATTTCCAGGCCCTATACTTTGATTTGCGTAAAGGCGCACATTCGGTTGGCTCCAACGTTCGCGATGCAAGTGCTTATGGATTATGGGCCTTAGCCAGGTCGCAGGAAATTTCATCTCTTGCACCACTTGCAAGCGACCTGGCTCGTCATCTGGTTACGGTATCTCTTTATGACCGTGAAGTGCAAATTCGGCGAGCAGCCAGTGCTGGCTTCCAGGAATTTGTCGGAAGAACGGTACGAGGTCCCTTTACCCCATAATCAACATCATTGATATAAAAGTAGAGCCTTTTCCCCCATGGGATAGATGTTCTACGTAAAACTGACTTCTATGCCGTAGGAATTCGACGAAATTCATTCCTTCTGGCGGCTCCTCAGGTAGCAGAGTGCGGTTTCTTTACAATCATCCTGCCAAGCTAGTGGCTGAGAATGTTGCAGGCATATCGAGTATCGACCATATCTACTTGATCATCTGCTGAATGTAACACTAAGGCATTGGGATATATCCATGCGCCGCCTTGGGGCGCAATCCCTGCGTCGTATCTGTCTTACTGATATTTTAATGTTTGGACCGGAAGCTATTCAAAAATGTGTGCGTCTTTTCTTTGACAATGTCGCTGGTATTTGTTCACATGAAGGTAACAGGTGAAGCTTTTGCAAGCCAATGACAATTCTGACATCCACGGCGGCTTAGCCGGCCTTACTGAATTAACGATGGCTTATGAAGAGATTCTCAGTGGTGAAATCTTGGAATCGAAGAAACGTGAAGTAAGTTCCCAGCTTTTTTTTCGTCACCCTGTCTTATCTCCGGAAGATCTGGAAATATCTCTCTCACATACCAGAATCTACTCTGCTGGGCCCTCGCAATGAAATTGTCACTACTGCCGCTTGTGATTTAATGACCCAGACTATTACATCACAGGAGATCAAGCTGGGAGCGAAATCATCTGTGCCGAACTGGAGTAAAATTGTTGAATATGGGCTCAAGCATCGAGATAGGGCAGTACAAGAATCCGCTACAGCCACTATAGGCTCCATGAGTAAACTGACTGACTGTTCGAACATGGTTTTGAGATAAGTCAGGTATATTTTCTCTGTAACATCCTTGTCTGATGTTTTTGGATTTACGTTGATCAAAGAACTTATCCAAGGGACAAACTCTCAGAGAATCCTTGGACGTTTACTTGGAGTAATTGATTATGATACCTATCCGATGTGTCTGCCTCAAAGTCTTCGGGGGTTACTAGAGGGCGTCAACCGTTTGGTGCGTATGAAATCGGTAAACTCAACAGTACTTTTCTTGAGACTGGAATCAGTCGGGTCCATTCAAAAGCAATGTGGAGGCTCGTCAGGCTTGCTTTGAAGCAATGCCCATTCTGTTGCAGAACACGGTCCCTCACTTGTCGTATCGTACGTCCGTACCTTTTCCCAAGATCAGTGTTTATGACTTACTGCATTCTAGATCTTACTGTCGAGGACATGTCGTCCATTTTTGATGCTTTGCTAGATGGGCTTAACGACTACTCCGTCGATGAGAGGGGTGACGTTGGGTCGTGGATTCGGATTGCATGTGTCAATGCACTAGGTACTATTGCTGAAACATTAATGGCCAGGGCGAAGCACATAGTACATTTTGAGAGCTATCTTCCTCCGCTCAAATATCACGATTGTATAGGGGGAATACTGAAACAGGGAGTTGAACGTCTGGACAACGTACGACAAGAATCTGGACGAACCTTTACTAAACTGCTCTCGCTATCTCCCCCGGATGTCGATAATTCGGATCGTTGGATTATACACCGGTCAGATTTTCTTCAAGGGTTGTTTGTCACCGGGTGAGTGTTTTGAGGTTGGTCTATTTATGGCCCGATGATCGATTTTCTTCTAGCGAGGAAACTGGATGGAATGACGCTAATTGGCTCTTTCCCAAAGCCGTAAAAATTTTGGACGTGGAGACTTACCGTAAACCTGTCCTCCTTGGACTTATCACTAGTGTTGGGAGTTTGACCGATAGCACGGTACGACGGTCAAAATCTTTTTTTACCAATCATCTCATGATTTTATTTCCAGCACCGCCCCGTGTCTGCAAACTTGGTGTCATATGTACGGTCACTACCCCTACGAACAACGGAGCCACATAGATATGATCTGCTGAGCATAGCGAATGATCTTCTTGATTATGCAAACGCGAATTCCGCGGCAAATTCTGTTGTAATTCCTGTCTTCCAAGTTTTCAATATATTATTCGACGGAGATGCATTCCGTCTTCTTGAAGAAGCCGACGAGGGAATTCAGTTGTGAGTTAGTCTTCGAATTCTAATCAACATCTTTCACGAGTATTTCAGTTTGCGGCGACTGTTCTCTATGGTATCTAGGTATCCTGGTCGTATCAAGAACATCAAGAGGTTGCACCAATCAATGAAGGTGTAAGTGTGTCTTGCCAATAAAATATAAGTCTATTCATATTTTTTAGTGTGGTACACCTTTTGTCGTTTAGAGAATTGTATAAATCATGCGTGGAAATCCTGCCGAGCTTTTTGTCTCATCAATATCCCAGTGTTCGTAGTGAGACCGCAGAGTTTCTGTACATATCATTGCAGAGTATGGATTTCGTTGGAGACACTGAAGAGGTAGAGAACCTCCTGCTGGAGACTGAATGGTGAGCAGAACTTCTCAGAAGTACGTTATATACCGGAGCATCCTTATTGATTTTTTAGGTCATCTATCAATATCGGTGAAGTCACAGAGGCAGCAAATAGTGTTTCCAGCCATTTACTTACTGCTCTGGCGAATTTGTAGCTCAGTTATCGAAAAAATAATGCTTATTGATGGTAGTTAGTGATTGTGTGAAAGTATTGCTATTTTGGATCTACGCGCGCGCTTCTCTCATCCTTTACATCTATTGCGTCGTTAGACCGTGCACGTCCAGGACGTCTCGAAAATGGTTAATGACCCTCGAATGAGTGACCAAGAGATGGCAGCCATTAGCGCTGCAGCGGTGACAAGGGAATACCGTGTTCAACCGCATCTCGGTTCGTAAATTGAGTATTTGTCTCATAATTTGGTCGCTGACACTGACAATAGATTATCGTACTGTGTCTGCTATCAATGGGTGAGCGCATTTACCTTCACGCATCCAGCAACTTCTTGAATGTGTGTTTGTGTCAAGACCCCTCGTCGTTCTTGACAACGTCAAAGTGAGCAATCGATCCAGAAGAATCGTAACACCTATAGCTTACCGTCCATTTACTCCTTAGTTCCCCTCATATAATGAAATTGTGCAGCTCACTTTACCGGACGGAAGCAAACGAGGTGGTCAAGTACTCGAAGTGCAAGGGAAGAAAGCTATTGTTCAGGTGTTTGAGGGTACTTCTGGAGTTGACGTCAAGGCTACCCACGTTGAATTCACTGGAAGCAGCATGAAGTTACCTGTGGCAGAAGACATGCTGGGTCGAATCTTCAATGGTTCGGGCAACCCGATTGATAATGGTCCTAAGGTGTTTGCAGAAGATTATCTGGATATCAATGGTGAGGCAACGATCTCCGACTTTTCTCGCAATTTGCACCCATTAATTCGCCTATTCAGGATCCCCGATCAATCCCTTCTCACGTATATATCCCGAAGAAATGATTCAGACTGGAATCTCCACTATTGATACCATGAATTCCATCGCCCGGGGCCAAAAAATTCCTATCTTCTCAGCTGCAGGCTTGCCGCACAATGAGGTCCTTTTGATTCCTCTTTCATCGGTAGAGTCTGCACTAATTAAGGTCTGTCCAGATCGCTGCACAAATAGTCCGACAGTCAGGTTTGGTCAAACGGCCCACGAAGGATGTGCATGATGGCCATGAGGATAATTTCTCCGTGGTCTTCGCTGCAATGGGTGTCAATATGGAAACTGCGCGTTTCTTCAAGGAGGATTTCGAATCCAACGGCAGTCTTGACCGAGTGACCCTTTTCTTGAATTTGGCAAATGACCCAACAATTGAGCGTATCATCACCCCTCGTCTGGCCCTCACAACTGCTGAATATTATGCATACCAACTTGAGAAACACGTTTTGGTCATCTTGACGGATATGTCTTCTTATGCTGATGCCTTGCGAGAGGTAACTTTTATTGCATATAGGCGTAGTTTAAGCTGACCACCTAACAAGGTCTCTGCTGCGCGTGAAGAAGTGCCCGGTCGACGTGGTTACCCCGGTTACATGTATACTGATTTGTCTACTATCTACGAACGTGCTGGCCGTGTTGAGGGCAGGAACGGTTCTATCACCCAAATTCCTATCCTTACCATGCCTAATGACGGTGACGTTATTTGTCTTGGTTGTAGTTTCGTGTCTGCTAATTAATCTTCTTAGATATCACACATCCTATCCCCGATTTGACTGGTTACATTACTGAGGGCCAGATCTTCGTCGATCGTCAACTACATAACCGACAAATATACCCTCCCATCAACGTGCTCCCCTCGTTGTCTCGTTTGATGAAGAGTGCTATTGGCGAGAAGCTTACCAGAAAAGATCATGGGGATGTATCAAATCAACTGGTAAGTTCAAATGAAATGACGATTCCTGTTCTTCCCATTTTCGTGTTTGCATAGTATGCCAAGTACGCTATTGGTCGCGATGCTGCCGCAATGAAAGCCGTCGTTGGCGAAGAAGCTTTATCTTCAGAAGATAAGCTAGCACTCGAATTCCTTGACAAGTTCGAGCATCAATTTGTGGGCCAAGGTTCGTACTATTGTATCCCGATTTACGAAGAGTACGTATTCATGGTTTGGTACAGGTGCTTATGAATCACGGACCATCTTCGACTCTCTTGACCTTGCCTGGTCGCTTCTGCGTATCTTCCCGAAGGAGCAGCTCAATCGGATTAACCCCAAGATCATTGCTGAATTCTATGGTCGCAAACCGACGAAAAAGCCTACAGCAGCGGCGGTGGCCGAGGAACATAAAGAAGAAAAACTCATTGATGCGTAGTGTTGTCATCGTTGGTATAGAACATGTCGACGCCAACCTTCTTGTTCAAGGACTTCGTACATTCCGGGTTTGTTTGCACTCAGCATTTCTTGAATCCCCCTGCCTTACCCCCTTAATTCCCGTCACTAGTAGTTTCAACATTTGACTTACTTGGTATTTCTCCTCGTGTCCCCGGAATAATGATTATGACCTTCCGCTGAAAAGGTTGATTTCCTCAGACCCGGTCTTTTTGGAGTTTTGCGGCGGACACAACTAGCAGTTTTGGTGTTGGAAGTTGACTGGCATTGCAGGGAGAGCTAATAGAAGAGCCATCCAACAATGTTGTCTATTTGAGAGTCTTTAATTCGGAGGGGGGATCTGTGCGAAATGTCAGAAGTGAATTTTAATATGCCGTTCCGTTGCCAGCGGACAGAAGTTTAAGCTAGGGTGTATAAGGGTGTATAGTTGACAACGATACGAAAAGAGCCTTGTTATAGGAACCTATCTAGAAGAGAATTGCCTCCAGCGTGTTTCGGGTACAGCTCGGTGGCGATGTCCGAATAAATTTAGTTCCCCCCCTCTCGACGTGACTGACCTGCATAGAGAAAACTTGGAAAGTCACTGTTCAAATGTAGCTTGATGTTGTTTGGACCTAAGAATGATAATTCATCCCATATCGCTGAATTGTCCGAGGGTTGTATGAATATTGATGAACCGGTTCGATACTTGTGCTCTTTGATGAAAGTGATGAACATTGAGTAGGCGTCAGATACTTGCAACAGAGACAGCAAGAGACAGACACCGGATCAGCTTGCCTCTTGGCGCACCAAGGCACCTATATCGAAGGCACCGGATCCGAAAGCAAAAGAGATTGGAGCTGCCGAGCTCTGTAGGATATCACGATAAGTGGCCTTTGAGGAAATTTGTTCTCCTCATGGACATGAGGCTGTAAAGTTCATGAATCCATGAATCCTCAATAGCTCATCGGTATTACTTGAGAAATGAGGGCTCTGATGTTATTGGAATGCAAGTCCTGGGAGGGTGGAAGAACCAAGAATTCGAGTTGCACTTACTACATATATAGCAAGATCTGAACAATGGAAAGATCACATTGGCTCAATTAGAGAAACACATACATTACTTACACGTTGATCTATCAAGACATGCATGCTGGAATTGTTTCTGTAAATTCCAATCAGGAGCACAAAATCAAACTAGTTTCCAAACTTGTTGTTTGAATAACAAAAAAACAAGTTCAAGCTCGAATGAGCCTCTGACACAGCGGAAACATTGAGCTGTGGCGTTCCAATTACAACGAGACAGATACGCTGTCGACAGTGTTATCGGGTTGAGATTGCTGAAATGAGCGAGTCTTCGACGTTGGGTCCCTGCAGGTAATTTCTCCGAAGATTTTACTGCGGGAGTCTGTAAGTGACAGCAAGAGCAGGCAAGAGCTCGGGTTGAAGATTGCGCCATTGGACCTGATCTTCAGGTTTGCTAAAGCAAATAGCCAGAGACAGCCAGGAGGTTCACGATCAGATCAAAAGCCTGAGTACTTTCAGGGTATCTAGCGGCAGATGGCCAAAAAGAACTGCAGGAACCGACAACTTTCTGGAAGAGGACAAAATCGGTTCACTCAATGATTGCGCTGAGGCCTGCTTGAGGCATGAGCCGAGATAAACCCTGATAAACCGGAGATACGCACCCATCAAAGAAGGAAGGAAAAAGAAATACGCGTGGGGAAATTGCTCGCGTGGTTCTTCCCAAATCAACAATCAATAATCCCGCTATTTCCTGGCACAAAACATGTGTCCGATGCCCCTTACAGTACTTATAAAACTATGGAATCTATACCTGCGTTCGGTCCCTTGCTCCCTTCCCCCTTCCCATGGATCCTCCCCATGGCCTCCCGAGGAAGCGAAAACAAGTACCTGACGACGTACAAGATATCGAACCCGCCGTTGTCGACGATTGCCAGCAGGTTCTTAATATTCCACGCTATTCCTTCAAAAGACCACGCTTGCATCGTCCTGACCGGTTTACTCGTCACATGAAAAAAGGTCATTCACCGTCCAGACCTCCTGTAGATCGTCTCGGTAACGATATTGAAGACCATGGTATTGTCAGTAAAGCAGCTCCAGGTCCTCTTTCAGGCTCCCTTCTTCATCTACGAAAAAGGCCTTCGCCTATAATTACCATTGAAGTTTCTGCTGCTTTGGATTTACCAGTACCCGTCGATGTTGCGATGGCCCGTGTACCTTCTACGTATCCATATGTGAGTAGGAATACATTGAAAGAACTGGACTTAGATGTTATTCTTAGAAGTCCCCAACTGCGTGAGTGATAACTTCTCTTGTTACGTTCACTCTTTACAACAATCACTTTCAGGGCACGACCTTATGTTTGACAATGGCCTACAGTTCAGACCAACATATAGTCGTCGTAAACGGCAGCTATCTGAAGCCTACTGGACTGCAGTTATCCGCGAAGTCGAATCCGGTTGCACCTGCTTTTCCGTCGACAAAAGCGGAGCTCCCATGATGACTCCTGCTTGCGTTTGCAACCAGATTCCAATACCTCCCCTCCATCCCATTATTGGTTATTGCCCGGCTCTTCAGGTAATGACCGTTCGGTCGCCATCTCGTATAAGACCTCTTCTCTCTGAGTTTCTTGAGGTTTTGCTGCTCGTTATTCAGCCTTTGCAGAGCGTATCTGGCATGTACGTAAATCCTGACTCGTTCAAGGCTCAAATGGAAGAACATTCCACTCAGGCAAACTATATCCGTTCGATCATCGACCCAGCATTGATTGAACAAGAACTCAGACACAATCTCTTTGACCTGTCCAGCCTTCTTCGCGCCATCGGTGTCCTTCTCAAGGGACACTGCGCGCCCATGAGGGATAGTGCCGTTGAGGATATGGTCCGTGCTGCAGAGACATGTAAACCAGGTGGTCCTGGTACCAAAGCCGAAGGTGTGAATGCCCTTCGGACGTGTTTAGAAATCCTCGAACTCATGAAACTGGTAAATGAATCCCTTCAAAAGCACTTCGTCTTACACAAGCTCATGCTCATGCTTTCATTCGTTGCCATTTTCATAAGGATATCGCCAACCACCAACTCCAAAGCTTACGCCTTAGCATCTCCCGAACCTCGGCCGTATACGAGCTTCAAAATTTCCAAGCAAAATTTGTGACTTGTCACATAACCCGACAGTGGCTCAAATCCAGCGCGGCCACCTTATTGTCTCGTTCCTCACATATTTGTCATCCCCTCTACCTTCCAGATAAAATCGATTTTCGCAACAGTGGACATAACCGGCAAATATACCTTTGCGCCCTCAAAGGAGTAATTGATCTAGTCTTTCATGCCCCAGGAGCAACTAGCGGGGCAAAGTTCCAGAATCCGTCAACTCTGATCACTGATTATCCGGAAACTCTTCACCTCGATAGAATGCGCCTGCGCTCACTTTCCAAAGATCTTGACGACATAGTCATTTCATACATGCTCCTCTTACTCTTCCGACAATTGGTATACTCTTCTGCATGGGATGATATGACTTCTCGGTCTAAACCAGACGACGCGACACTACTCAAAATAAAAAATGAAATAGCAATAATCAACTCAGCAAGGCCGGGTCATGCAATGTTGTATGGTTTTCGGCAGGCTGATGCGGAGGGAACGAGATCGGCTGACTTCAAGGAAAATGTTGTACTACACATTGCCAAGCGCGCACAGCAGTTTCGTGAGACCACGCTCGACAACTCACCCTCTGCATCCTCCTCCACCCTAAATTCGCCTGCTACCACGCCTCCCACATCCCCAATATCTGAAGACGAGTCACCTGTTTCACCGTCCTCACCTTTTCCTCATGCACCTTACTCGCTTTCCTCGTATAACCTTGCTTCACCTCCTGACACTCGCGTACTCAACGTCGCTCGGCGCTGGGTCGTGGAAAATATTAATATCGCTTCACCCTTGTGCTCGGTAATCTATGACCGCCTCCACGAGGTTGTATTTACCGGCGTCGTGGCACAAGCCTACCCTGGTCGTCAGTGTACTACCGGCCAGCTTTTTTCTTCCGCCATTGAATCCTCCGCTCCTTTACGCCAAGGTAGCCAACCTTATACCCTGCCTCTCTTTAGTGGCATGGAACCTCTTGTTGACGAGATTCGTAATCTGACAGACAAAATTTCCCGAGTGGTCATAATGCACCTCAACGTGTACCTTCCCATCTACGAACTTAACGGCTTCTTGGAGGATCCAGTCTTGACCTGAACAGTTATTCGATTCAGTTCGGTTCTAATTGGCACTATTTATCCTCTTGGTAATTTTCTTTTTGTATTCAGGAATCATTTTGGCCCCGTTCGATGCATATCATCTGTAGCCACAGTATACCCTCCACTTCTACAACTAACAACTAATCCTTCCCACACGCCTAATCAGCTCAGTTGTTCTCTGTCCTCGCGACCTCCTCATACAATGCGAATGTAAACTAGTCCTACATACATACACCAAAAAAGACACACATATAATATAATCCCCATCTAGACATTTTTTGTCCAGTCCGAGGAGTATATGCCATTCAAAGCCCATCATGGGAGTCGCCTGAACTCAGGAAACAGGGAGAAACCTGGAGAAACCTAGTGTATACTCAGTGTCGGAGATAGGAAGCAAATGTTCCACAATAAATTAGAAAAGGTATAGAAAGGCTTCAATACATGTTATAGCACTGATAACAACATATCTTGGTGAATTCATAATGGCTTTATTTAATTATTGTCCGAGCTGTGATAATTTCCACTTTCAATGTGCCTGGGCCCCCATACTCTCTTAATAGAAATACATGAGATGCGGGCCTCGAGGTCACTCGTAACAGTAGATAGGTTAGTACCGCCAGTTGAAGATCGAACACAGACTTAGTTGCATGGTCAGTGCCATTGAAGACTGCGAGCGTGAAAGAAGCGAACTTTTCTTTTCGTCCAATGAAAGAGCAGACAAGACTGTGCAGGTTAGAACCTTCAAATCTGTACCACCTATAAGTAAGTTCTTCGTTCTACTCACCCTTTGCTTGCCGTGAACACTTGATCAGAAGCTATATGGCAGAGCAATCACCTTACTCATGTTATTGTTATTTTGATAACTGGAACAAGTTGATATCATAAGGGAAGTAACAAACTAAACAGGAAGCGTCTTCTGGAACCACTCAATAGTCTGTTCAAACGCGCCTTCGTATCCAGCCTTGACCTCTGGGTATGCTAAGTTCGGTCTCGCGGCAAACCCATGGACAGTTCCTGACACATACCTCTTATCAATAAGATGATACTACGAAGGGATGTCGAGTCAAGCTCACCTTTGTAGTCCTTAAACTCATATTCAACGAAATTATCTTTACCTTGGCGTGAAGCCAGAAGTTCTTCTGCCTTGCGCCGAATTTCCGGCTTGAAGCCCATGTCCTCTGGAACGATTTAAATACGACCGGTGATCGATACAAAGAAGTACACACCTTCTGCACAAGCCCACGCACTTGGAACCTGTAAAAAGACATAAACATGAGCATCAAAGGTGAACAGGACGATAGGCACACGGACCTTCATGGCCTGTACTGCTTCTTCAGTAACGCTTCCTGGATGGCAAATTACGACGCTGTTCAGTAAGTCTGTACCCGCCATAGTGACTGCGAGGGTGCCTCCAAAGCAGTATCTGACAACAGTTCATTGTACATTCTTATGCATAACAGAAACAGGGAATGTACCCAACGGCTCCCAACTTTCCGTATTCCTTCTTGTTCTGGAGTTCCTTGACGAACTGATGTACCAGATTCAATATTGATTGACCAATACTATGTATGTGTCATACTGTTCACTCACATTTTCCACCCTCGGGTAGGCCACGGTGGGACGGTTGAACAACATTGCTGGGACGGAAGGCAGCATGTTTATGATGAGAGAAAACCATTTTATTTTCTCTCCTACTCGCTCGGGAACTTTGAGCTTGTCGACCGTGATAGGAGGTTTGCCTGGTATATTGGTGAGGCCAAAATAACAAATTCATGGTACGGAACGGACCGTTGAACAGATCCGGCACCCAGACATCACATTGTAGTCGTTTGGAAATGTTATCCGCGATGATTTTGCAATTGATGAGAGGCAGACCAAAGATGTCTGTGAGAAGGATGATGGCACGAGAAGTGTTTCCTTCAGGTCCTGCAGCGAGATACGCGCCGTTCACCATCGTACCCGTAGGTTCGCCAGGAAGAACAGCTCCTTTCTTGCAATTATCGCAACTTGCCATTGCCAATTGTGGGGAGGAAAAGATTGGCATCGACCGGTTTATCTACCAAATTGATGATTGAATTGATTCGGAAACCAACCGAAATTTGACTAACTTGGCTGAGAAGATATATTTTGAGAAAGGACAGATCTTCGAATAGCATGATATAAGCAACAGTGATTGTTCATAGTGAAAGAGATTTTTATGAAACCAGTTTTCGATTTTTTTTCGAACTGGAATAGTATTCACGATAATCACCTTGCTTGGCTAGGTTTCTCGGACTGATTTGATTGAGTAGGATTAAGTCTTACTCCATATCGCAATGCATGGCTTTCTTCTCGGCCCGGTTTGCCTTATGTGTCCGCTTGCTCTCCTGCTTAATGCTCGCGCTGAACGTTGCAACGATCTCCTTGTTGCCTCTTACATTGTCTGTAGGCTCCGGTATCCTGTAGGCGTCGCCCCTGTTTGGCTTTGTTAATTTCGATGGGAAACAAGGAAAATCGGACCCCAACAACAGCCAAATATAGGCAAATTACGCAGAAACTAACAGGCATTCGGTCCATCTCGGTCCGGGTTCGACCTCAGAGCCTGGTCGACGTCCAAGCATGTCCAAGCAGGTTCAAGCATGTTTTCAAATTTGAAGTACTTATGTACAGTATTTCGACGGAGCCGTGTAACAATCTATCTGCCCTACGTTTTCGCCTACCGCTTCAAAACGGAAAAGATCAGTCAGAAATCTGTTGTGATATTTGTTCCCAGGTTTTAGTTTTTTTTCTCAGTGGTTTATCGCAGGAGTGGGACAACTCCGACTCTTCACTTCCCAGAGCTTCCCAGATGCGGTGGATGGGACGTCAAAGAGCTCCTCTGTCAGGATCTACAACACCAAAAGTTACAACGGCCGCTGAAATTCTTTTCATTACAAACGTTCATCTGGCGTATCCGGACCCACCCTTCAATGCAGGCAAGTTATGGTCAGTCGAATGTCGCGAAGGCAATGTGGTTAGAGTCGCTCCATATATTGAGGGAGAATACCTCCCGATTTCTTTTGCCCGATATGAAATCGATGCAAGAGGCGGGATCTTGCTTCCTTCGTGTGTGCCATCCACTTGGTCTTTGATGGGAAACAACCTACCTGACAAAACTCAGTTTGTGTCACTCTCACATCCATCTTGACAAGTGCTTTATCTTGGATCGATGTGATTTGATATCTGGGTGCGAGGTCAAGCTATGTGGCCCAACTTTGAACTTACGAGTTCTATAGGGATTTCAAAGAAGCAATGAGCGTGACAGGAACTGCGAAAGCGAGGTTTCCTTTGGAAAAAGAGGACTTGTTGAGTCGTGGTCGGAAGCTCATTCATGAAAGTGTGGATTGCGGGGTTACTTCGATGCGCGCTCACGTCGAAATAGATGACCTAGTTGGCTTCTCTGGCTTGGATGTAGCACTTCATTTGAAAGAGGAAGCTCGATTAGCTTGCCACATCCAAATCGCTGGTGCGTTCCGTTCATTGGGCTTATGGCCATGGCTCAGTCGTATATCGTTCCCAGTTTTTGCGCAAGAAGCTTTGTTCTCAAGTGCAGAAGATGCAGAACCAGGATCCAATTTCCAATTACTAGCGGAAGCGGTTCAGCGAGAGGGTGTAGAGGCAGTCGGCTCCGCACCATATGTCGAGCCTACAATCGAACAAGCCAAGAAGAATATCGAGTTAATCTTCGAGCTCGCGTCTCATACCTCTCTGACTCTTATAGATTTTCATCTTGATTATAACCTCGATCCTGATTCTGAACCATTGATATACGAGGTCATCAAACAGGCTAGAAAGTACTGTCCTGCCTGGAAATCTCATGGCCCAGAATTGTTCGGACGACACATTACTATCGGGCATGCGACTCGCTTGCAGTTATTCACGTCAAAAGAATGGCGGCACCTCCAGGACGCCATCGGGGACCTTCCCATAACCTTTGTAGGACTGCCTAATTCTGATATGTACATGCAAGGGAGGTTGCAAGCTGGCCAGCCGCTTGGAGCTCCTCGTAGTACGTTGCGGGTGCCACACCTTTTCGACAAATACGATATACAAATCGCAATGAGTGTTAACAATGTCGAAAACGCATTCACTCCTCAAGGATCTGCAGATCCTCTGGCTTTGTGTACCTTTGGTGCCGCGATTTTCCAGGCTGCAACAAAAACAGACATACAGACTTTAGCGGTAACATCATGTCCCTGTTATTTCGACATGTCAATGCTCACTCAATGCTTTCGGTCTCATGCCCGTTAATTTCGCTCAGAAATCCGTCACAATAACGTCCAAAGTCGCAATAGGGCAAACAAATGTTCCGCTTGAATTATACCCCCAGCGAGGAGATATCGCAGATTTCGTTATTCTTCATGGAATACAAACATTGCGACAGGCAGTTTTAAATCCACCTTACGATCGTACCACCATTCGAAATGCTATCGTCGTAGCCCATCGTCGGACGAGGAGATGGACAGCAATTAAGGAATCTCCTGTCTCTAAGATAGTCAACCCGATCTCCTGGTGGTGGTACTTACTTTTCCCTGTTTCTTGGCCCTTCCTCCTTCTGGATAATTGGGTTTCCGGACCACGTAAGTTTCTTATATCATAGACATGTTGATTTCGTTTGTCCGTCCATGTTCATGTGAGTAAATTAATTACATGTAGATGTTTCTATGTACCCCCTACCTGAACACGACTCCCACAGCTGCGCTCATACTTATTCAAGTGGACCTGAAATGCGTCTCAGGATGGATAGGCAGAAAATAACGAGAAGGTACATGTACCTCTAGATTCTTATTGAAAACTTTACATGTAATTAAAGAACGACTGAGTACTGTATAAGTACTGTGTTACACACATATCTGCGATAAAAGACTAGCCAAATACAAATTTAAATGAAAAGCGACGAGAACGAGCGTTTAGATGGTCGGAGATACAAAGTATTGTAAAAGAGCGACGAGCAAACTGCGATGAAAACAATATCCATGAACACGTAAACGGACAACGGTGAAAACAACAGATAGCGAAGGTGCGGATGAGGAAAGGCAACCGACAGCTAGCCTTCTTCAGTGGGTCTTCGGCACAGGAACTGCTAGAAGAATCCCAATTGTGAACCAGCTAACGAAACATGCGATGATCATCGACCGCATAACAATTTCCCACTGACCCCGAATTACAACCGGACTAAGCACACGAGTAAGAGGCGAAGCGAACGCAGGGACTGCTTTCACCATCTTGAACTGTCTTTTGAGATTACTCGTTTTTTGATCACGTTGCAAAGAAGGATGAGGACGAGGAAAGTTGGATCGCTCATATTCGGCCTTTTCAAGGTCATCGGGGACCTTCTCGTTCAGATCAGTGGTCGAATTTGAACTGGTCATGACAAGCCATTTGTTAATGTTGCATCGGGACTGGATACGACGAATGAAACCCTTTGGGGTGAGTTCCTTATCAGGGGTTTCCTGTTCTGGCTGGATAACCATGATGCTCGGAGTGAGTTGAAGGGATGAAGTACTCTTAGGTGAATCAGAGTGGATCGGATAAGGAGGACGTCGCGGTTGCGGCGGCGGCGGCGGCGATCGTGGCTGGACTCGAGCTGCCGGAGGAGGAGGAAGGGCATCGAAGTCAAAAGAAGAAACGCGTTGCCGTTCTTGAACTAATGGCCTTTTCGGATTATTAAGATCATAGTCATCGTCCTCGAAATGATCAAATGGATGAATGAAGGCTGCCGTGGCACCAAAAGGTGGCCTATTTTCTTCATCATCATCGTCGTCGTCAAAAGCTGATTTCTGTTTTGCAGGGAGAGCAATTATACCGCCTGGGGATGTTGCTGGTCCTTCGATAGGTTCTGGGTCGTAATATGCAGGAGATATATGGATCATTCCATCCGAACCCGAATAAGAGAGATCCGAGGATGAGGCAGACGGAGAATATACAGAAGGCACAGAATGATGAGACGAAGGAAAGCTGAAGCGTGTATGGGCAGGTGGAGGAGGTAAGATACCAAAGTCTTCTGTATAATTATCAATGGATGTGATTTGCGTGGGGGACACAGGCAGACTAGTGATTGGAGAAGATATGACCGGTCGTGGGCGATACGGCTGAGGCTTGGAAATAGGCGGTCGGCTCAGCTCAAATCTACGAAGCTGTCTGAGATCGCCAAAGATGTAAACTCCCAGGCAGACTCCATGCAAGCTGGCGAATAGCACTGACAATCCTAACCAGAGACCGGGCAACGCTGAGAGGCGTGACCATCTCGATTGCCCCATCGTAAAGTTGTAGATGATAGGCAGTAGTGCGCCAACGAGGCAAAACACAGTACCTCCGATCAAGCCACAAATAACACGGTTGTTACCGACGTTATTAAATTGAGCGGAAACGAAGCGCTGCAAGCTTTCCTTGAGCATCCTCTGAGTCTCGATTGCCACTTGATCAAAAACGGCAGGATCTGGATGAGGAGAGGAGTTGGTCATATGGAATGGCGCAAGCATATCGGATGGAAGATTGAGTTCGTAGTGTGAATTTGGAGTAAAGAAGGTTTGTTTCGCACGAGCGTAAAACATGGCCAGCCGCGAAGAGTAGGTCGGCCATTCTAAGCCATATTGACGTGCCTCGTCGCGTAAGTGCTTCGAGCGTCGATATCGGACTGTGTATTCACGTAACCAGAGAATGAAGTAGCTAATGTGAATGTGATAGCCTAAGTAGGAATTAGGAGGACGCATAGGATATTCCTAGACTCACAGATTCTCTGGGGAAAGCTCGACATAGAGCAACCATTCCTGAACGAACTGTCAGATGCGATCCAACTCTATCATCAGAGTTCAAACGAACCTCGAAATCTTTTAAACCTAATACACGTGATTGTTGGTGAAAATCGAAGCACAAAAAAAGCAGTACTCACCCAGTGGAGGAAGATGTTTTCTTTCCAAGATATCCTCAAGTCGAACATCGAACACTGGAGTCACTGTGGAAATCGGTCAAAACCAAATCAGAAAGACAATCTGACTTCAACGTACCACTACACGACCTTACTTTTCCAACAGAGGGGGGAGGATTACATATTCGGAACTATGAATGTCAGGACGAATTCATCGATAGGTTGAAGTAAATCAATCTCACCGGTAGCAGAAGCAAGGACTTGAGGGACGGCTTGAAAGTCCGGGGCTGCGATTGCTGAGGCAGAACTCTACGTGGGGAGGACATAGTGGTAAGTATGAACACCAAGGACCGGCCAAGGACGATGAACAATCCATAGGGTTAATATGTAAAACGGCGAATAGAAGCACATTGATACCATTTGTAAAAGGAAGATTCTGAGCATCTGTCAGCTTTCAGCAGAAACTGACCCGAATAGATGCATACATGGCGATAATGAGATTCAAACGGATAATGCCTTTCACTCCCAGACTCGGGATTACATAAAAATTAAGGTCTTTTAACGTTTATTGTCGAGGAACATACTATGAATTGAGCAATAACTGTTCATCGGGGTCAAGGACTTTGCGCTGGTTGAGGATAATGTTCGAAATAATTTGTGAACAGTGCGCCCTGGCTAGATCCAGAAAGGAAACTTCAAAAAACTACCTCAGAGTCTGTCATGGATGTAAGTCGGATTAAAACTTTTAGACTACCAGTTGATTAGGGATCGTCGGTTTTGGCTGTCGGGAGCCTGATGCACCGAGAGAGAGACGCTTTTCCAGCAATCCTGCGACCATCTTATTTGATAGAGATGAAAGCAAAAACTGAGGCGATACACGAGGTGAAATATTATTCCAGTCTAGCCTAATATTTACGTGAATTCTGGCTGGTTCTGGTCAGATTGATGACTGCAACGATAGATGGACACTTACCTGAACCCTCACTGGCCTCAGGTCTCAAGATCTCAGGCGCTAGTCCACAATGTCTTGAAGTTGAATGCAGAGACCGCATCATCCGCCATGACAGGACCGAAACATTAATGGTGCCAGTCATTTTGATATAGTTATCATGGAAGTCGCAGAGTATGACAATATCCTTTATGCAACAGTCAAGCGATAGATGCGAAAAGCAATCGGATTTATATAAAGAGCAAGAGTGGTCACTGGAGTTAGTGGACAATGACAGAAAGTGTAGAACTTGAAAGCGTCGGACCAATATTGTTTGTGGGAATATTCCCGAAAACATTGATCATTTATTACAGATGACATTCAAATTTCAATTTGCCCTTCCCTCTCTGACAAACCCACTGGAAATGCAAATTGTCAGCTAGAACCAGTTATTCTATCAGTCGAACCACCTCCAGAGTGATTCTACATACGCAAAGCAAGCTCTCGTAAGGTACAGTCATAATCTGAATCTCTGTGGCGCATCCGCGGCTTCAAAATTCTGGAGTTGGCGTCTTGAAGTCTTGAAGCCCACGAACTCACTGCCTATCGCAACATAGAGTGATCTTGGGCTTGTTGAGGAGCTCTTCCTTGGCGTCCGGGCGTTGAGTCTGAGGAAAATAGCATGTAGAGTTTGATAACATTTTCTGGCGACGGTACTTCAATCGCTTTTTTGCATGTTCTCAAGGTCAGTTTGGCATCAAGTACCAGCTCGGAATTGTAGACGGTCAGTTTTGAGCGTCTTGCACGAGTACTGAACCACCATCAAGGAACAAACTCTATAGGCCTTCAAGCTTCAAGTCCAACACAATCATAACCAGTCACTGTGAGATTTGGCTGCGACATGCTCGATTCACTGGCAGCTCGATTCGGGACAGAGTGTGGATCACGAATCTAGAAGAAAGAAATTCGTTGTGTTCACACTTCATCCGCGAATGCAGAATGTGTGTTGCAATAATCGATTTTGTATCTGCTCTACATAGACAGTCTCGCCTTGTGCCGCAAGTAGTAGGGAAACTTTGCATCAATTTGGTATTTCAGGTTTCATTCACCATGGTCTCCTTTCGATGCGGCCCATTCCTCATCCAGTATTGCCATCAAGACGACATCCTGCCAATTCCCGCCAGACCAATTTGCCTTTCGTTGTATACCCTCTTCAACAAAACCCCTGTGTTATCAGATGTGATTCTCTTAGTTCGTCTTCAAAATATCTAGCGCGCCAGCTCACACTCTTTTGTACACCTTGATCGCTGCTGCGTTGTTTCCGAAGACGTTCAAAGTGATTCTATGCAGAGCCAGCTCTCGAAACGCGTAATCAACGACAAAGCGTAAAACCTCGGTCGCATATCCTCGGCCCCAAAATTCTGGGCAGAGAGCTAAACCAAGCATCGCGTCTCGGTTCTTCTGATCCCCATTGAAGAGGTTCACGAAGCCGACCCAGTCGCCTTTATCTTTAGTCTCTATGATACAGTAGAGTAGCGCATCGGCAGCCGAAGTACGCAGTGTTTCTTCAAACTTGTTGCCTAGAGGAACAACGTAGGAGGGAGAGAGCGATTTCTGCACGCGTAGGTCGTTCCAAAGGTCGTGGATCTTTTCGAAATCGGTATTGCGTACGGCTCGGATTCGTAGATTGTTGGTTTCAAACATGGGGATCGCTAGCGCTGTTTCTATTCTTTGACTTGATTATGTATATCTCGAGGTATAGCGGATGACTCGAAGCAGCGGGACCGACAGAGCTAGTCCAGGGCAAAGACTTACGACATGGCACAAGTATTCACCAACTGAAGGAAAAAGGGCGGAAATTTGGAAAGAGTAAAATTAGCATTTTTAGGAGCGAGTCCTGTGTTAGCGTTTAGATATTAAGATTGTATTATCATTGTACTCAAAATTCAAGAATTGAGAACGAATGCCGAGATATGTAAGATCAGTTACCTTGCTTGTCAAGGTTTCCCCACTTTCTGGCCACAGGCATTCCCGGCCTGTCCCTGACCTGTCCTTGGGCATTGTCCTGGAATTATATTTGAAACTACTTTTCTTGCCATCGACCGGCCATCGACAGCCCAAAGTCTTCATTCAACGCAGATGTTTTGAGGCAAGCAAGGTTGAAGTCGCGGGACGCGGCCCTTCCCCTCCCTTCCCCCCGTTGGTAATCTACACATTGTATATTCTATTTTTGTGAAATCTAATGTGTTGAGGCATTTCAATTCGCCAATTACACGATAACAAAAAAGGCGAACGCACTCTTTTGCTCACGTCGTATCCATATCATCCGACATATCGTCAATTTCCATTTCAATCTCTTCCTCTGAATCTGATGGTTCGAAGAAATCAAGTTCCTGCAGATGATCTCGCAACCACTTCTCTTCTTTCTCGTCCAGATTATCTTCCTCACTCATCGACACCTTCGACAACGGTGCGCCACCACGCTTACGCGTCTCAACAAACTTCCTCATGGCCGTTCCATCAACCCCCGTTGTCATCAAGGTATTGAGATGTGGGCAGAAAACCACCGACTGCGTCGTGCCAGATTCAGAAGGAGTCGATTTGAGTTCCATTAGTCTTTCGAAAAATTCTTCCTCGTCACCAACGCAATTTATACAGATGGACTTCAAGTTGACCAATTGCTCGAGCATCAATTGGCGGGCATTCTTATTCGATGGAAGGCCGCCGATTTTGAGGTGGTCCAAGCCGGCTAGAATGGATTTTGTTCGCCCTGGAAGCGGTTTGGCAAGAAGCAAAGCAAAGTCACTGAAGTCATTGGAATCGTAGTCGAGTAGCAGTTCGACAACGTTAGGGGCATGGAGCAGAGGAAGGAGCGCTTCAATATAGGCAGGCTCGTGGTGACACAATGTGAGGCTTTTCACAGACGGAATATGTATCGGCATGATTCCCCAATCTAGGCCAGTGCCAGCTGGACCGGAAACACAGAGCGACAGAGTCTCGAGCTCTGGCGAACCAGTGAGAATGTCGGAGAATGTCTCGAAGGACGGACGGACGTCATCAGCGTGGTAAGCAATCTCCAAATCACGTAGATCATTCAAAATGGAAAGAGAGGTATCCCAGTCAATGTGGACTCCCCACAAAGCCACCGATTTCAATTTTGGCGCAACACCACCAAAGATCGTAAATTTGGTGTTGAGTTCGGGTGGTGAAAATGCATCGAATTCATCACAGTCTTCGTAATGATACATTTCGAAGACCTCGAGAAGCGGAGCCGAGGAACACTTGGACAAGCGTTCTAGTATAAGATGAATAGAGTTGTAGTAGCTGGCGGTGACACTGAAGATTCGCCATCGATCCACGGCGGGGATTATAATATCCATAATCTCGGAAATTTGTGCTTTGGTAAGATAAGAAGGTTCGGATTCTAGAGGAGACCCCTCGTTTTCGGATGCATTATCTGGGGGATCTGTTACATTATTTGGAGAGGACGAGGCGATTACTTCCTCTTCGTCCTCTTCGTCTGAACTGGTGCAATCGATCTCAATTTGGAGAGGATGCCCTTTCGAACGCGCCAGCCAGATTTTTGCCTTGTCTAGAGACGTTCCCAATTGAAAACGCAGGGTAGTCCACAGCAGTGGACTCTCTGATATTTACATCTGAGATTCAGCATGAGAAAGAATGGTATAATGCTCACCGATGGCAACTTCTCGAAAATGTCGACATACATGGCTGACAAGCACCTGAAAAGGTAGTCCGGCCTCCTCTTCCTCTTCCTCCTCCTCTTTTTCTGATTGTTCTTCGCCACGACCTGCCTTTCCCTTGCCGGTATCCTTCCGTTTGTTAGCGGGTGTGTGATTTTCCTCACCTTCATCGTCGGAATCCCAGTCGAGCAAATCCAGCTCGTCTTCATACTCGTCGTCTTCCTCCTCAAGCTCATCTTCAGATGGACCTTCTTCCTCCATCTCCATTCCAACGTAGAATATGTGAGCAAGAAGCTCATTTGGCAGGTCATTTATCGGACATCCGGAAGTTGGAGGAACGAAAGGGTTGTTTTTTAGCATATCCTTCGTGACTCGAGATAAAGCTTCGGTGTAGTTTAGATTATTGTTTTCACGCATGAGTTTTTCGACGCCGGATTTTAGGTCTGCCTGGAGTTCCTTCTCGTGAATATTAGACATGAAAGACGCGTTAAGATGAAATCAGAAAAGTTTTGACTCGGACCAGTGACACGTGAGATCGATGAGTCTCTATCTCTGACAGTCTCCGACTTTCCTCCGTCGCCGGCAAAAATTGGATTCGGTCATCCGGATAATGATAGTCAAACGGTCAACAAGCTTGAACTTTGAAGTAAGTTCCCTGCTTTTGCATCGCGATGCTCAATCCAGATATCAAGAAATCTCTAGACTCGAACCAGTCTGCTGCTGAGAAGCGATATGCGGAATCACTTTGTTTCGCTGACACCTTTGAGCGCCGGTTGCCAAAGTGTCAACATCCGAAGCTATTGGCTCGAGTCTAAGAAATCTCCATCTCTTTTTCAACGGCGGCTTCAAAAAGTCATCATGCAAGTCTCGATTCCCCTCCGAATTCTTCTCCTCGCAATGGAATATGTATCTCTGATGCCATGATTCTTACATTTGCGGATCGATTTTTGTACACCTGCCATTGCATGCATTTGCAGATCCTTGTAATGCTGTAATGTTTCGCTGAGATTTCGCAGCACTCGTCCAGGGAAGTCTAAGGACGATATCGGATGGATTATACATATTTACTGCCCTCGCATAAATAACTTACCCACGTCTAGGAAGGCATCCGGACCCCTCCCTAGAATTCCCTTATATGGCCTTGACAACGACTATCAAAGTCTCTCCGTCGCGGGCGTCGGAGGGCGTCGGCTGTACTCAATACTGCAGTCCACATTGACTGAGAAGATACAAAAGAACGGCCGCACTTCTTCATTCCCTCACTAGAGCTGGTCTCTTCACGCTACGCACGCACACACGCAGATCAACAGTCGCCGGTCGCCTCTTTGATTTTTTTTTCGCAATTCCTGCATCGTTCGGGTCCACACCATGATCTATTCTCATTCCGTTTTGGCTGTAGTATTGGCTGTTGGGACCGCTTCTTCCGTCCTCGCCGCCCCTATTGCTTCGAACTCCCTTCCAGGAGATCCCCCCTTGCAGAATGTCGCCCCGACGCTGTCGAGTTCTAACGGCCTTCCTATACACACAGACTCGGCCGGTAATAGTCACCACTCGAGCGTCCCTACTACTATTGAGGTAAGCCGACTCATTCTTACTGCGATCATGGTCGACAAAATAAATTTAAAAATACTCATTTTTCAAATTTGATCAGCCTGTCCTAGGTCCTCAGCCTACCGCTCCCTCCACGAACTTCGGAGATGGTTCCTCTAGTCCCGCCTCGCAGAATCTCAATGGTCATACAAGCACTGTCCAGGGTATCACCCCGATTTCCAATACCATTCATCAACCACGTACTGCCGATGAAAGTCAGAAAGAGGAGGATGAACGCCAGCTCAAGCAACTTAAGGAGGCACTGGAGAAGAGCAAAGAACCAATGACAACAGCAATCAATACTGAGATCGAGGAGTTGAAGAAGAAAATACGGCTCAGCCACGACGCCCCGAAAATAGTCACTCCGAGTTCCAAAGGATCCAAGGAAGATGATGTGGCTATGGTTGATGTTCATTCCACCGAACATCTTGATGTGCACATGCATGGTTCTTCTAATCCTCATTCTCCTCAGAGCCAACCTGATACGAACATGGGTGGAGTCAGTCACGGAAGCCCTATGTCCTTGGATCCACCCTCGCCTCATCAGGCGCGCAGCGACATTGGTTCTGGTCAGCCACTTTCTACCAATAGTCATATTCCCTCACCCCATCGCGTGCGCTCTTTGTCTGATCTTTACGGTGATGATTTAGATTGATGCATACTATGAAAGGTTTGCGTGAGTCCAATTTATTCTCGTTGATCTGTTCTGGGCAATCACTAATTCACTTTTTTTCCTTTCCTCGTATTCTCTGTTCTGTTTCCGGTTATCTGTTCACCATAATTTACCATTGATTTCCTGGGCCTTGTCGTTGTTGTTATTTTACCCTTTTACCCTACACACACAATGAAAAAAAACATCAAGGCTCGTGAAGGTCGCTGTGTAAAGTATATACATAGATTACAACGCCTCATGTGTGGTTGCCTCGAAGCGCAAATTTATCATGCGTTACTTTCTGATTGTCCCTTGGATCCTGGCCCTCCCTGAATACTACTCTGAACACCCTTGAACACCCTCCTGAATTGTTCGACTCAGTTTGAGGACTTCATGCATTGGGCCATTGGAGCGCTGCATATGCCTTTCGCACGCGTTCCGACTAAGCCTAATAGGTCCGACGCAGATTTCTCTCTTACTTTCTCCCTTTGTCCTATCCTGCCCACTTAAACTACAGGCTTTTAACTGCATGGAATGCAGATTGCTCAATCATTCAATGAGAATAGGTCTCCGAATGGCAAATTTGAAACCAACATTCAAAAAAACGCACTGCAACCTCGTTGCGGTAAGTTGCAGTGCAGTGCCTGATGGATATAGCTCATGCACAGCTATGAACAAGTCTTTGCCCTGGTCGCATCTTTGATTCTTATACCGCAGCAGGTGGAATCCGGGCGGAATCAAGAATCATATAAGCAGTCATAAGCTCGCATAACTTTCCTACCCTGACGATGGAAGATGTATATAAAGGACGCCCTGGCCTGTTCGTTTTTCCTCAGAGCTGGTCTCATCACTACAAGCCGCTGGTTTACTTATCCGACTTGTTCAAATTCTCAAACTTCTCATAATCTACATACAAACGATGGTTTACTCTCCTTCAGTGTTTACTGTCTTCGCCGTCGGAGCCGTTTCCTGCGTTCTCGCTGCTCCAATTCCTGCCTTTATTTCTGATTCCCTAGCTCCCACCGGTGGCCGTTCCATTGAGACTAACCCTGTCTCTGGAAATTTCAACGTCGTCTTTGATGACACCGGCAATGGTGTGGATGTTGAGCAAAAGCATCCCGAGTTTGAGTTGGAAATTGAGGAGGAAGAGGTGCGCTTGAATCAACCCGTTACTCCCTGTTTCTGACCTGGGGAACTTGTAGATCTTCCAGCCTCATCATGATCATCGCAAGGCAAGTTTTCACGCACTCGTACCTATCATGGAATTCTTGCTCATCCTGTTTTCTTGTTCGTTCAGCCTTTCAGTGGTAACGATGATGCTCCCATCCCTCCCTCTGTCCTGGAACCCGTCTTTGGAGACGAACCTTTTAAGGATGCAATCAAAGAGCTCAAGGCAAGCGGTATACTTAACGATCCAGAATTCCTCAAGGAACTCGGAGAAGAAAATCCGGGACTTTTGACTGCTGTGAATGCGGCCATGGAATTAAATGTACCTAACGAAGCAAGTCCAAATCTATCACATTTTCATCGATCAATCAATTGCTTACCACAAAAATTCAGTTTTCCGGTTCCTCCATGGGCATTCCTTCTCTGGATATGAGCTATGGTGCTACTCCTTCCATGGGCATGGGCATGAACGACTTTTTGCTTCCACCAATGGGCAATCCTGAGCAGATGCCTCCTTCGCATATGAGTATGGGTGCTGGAAGTCCACCTCCACCACCACCACCACCACCACCTCCACCACCACCACCACCTCCTCCTCCTCCTCCTCCCCCTCCTCCTCCTCCACCATCGGATATAGGCGCCGGCAATCCAATACATCCACCCATGGTGAGAATCCTTATGATATTGATACCATCAGCTCGATGACCAATAAATTTATTTTTTTGTGCACAGGTGGAAGATGCGAATATCAGTGTCGGTATGAGCATGAGTGCTAGTGTCGTCGCCGGTGCTTCTTCAGGACCTTCTCAGACATTGAGTGGTCAGGTCACCTCCCAGACCCCTTCCAAAGACGTTGTTAGTTCGGACCCTTTCGGACCTTCTCAGACGTCGACTAGCCAGGTCACCGGCACCTCTCAAAGACCTTCCAAAGACGTTGTCCCTTCAGACCTTTCTGAACCTTCTCAGACGTCAACTGGCCAAGCCATCTCCCAGATATCATCCGTGTCCGCTGAGCCCACTGCAAGTCCTACACCATCCCATTCTCCAGGAGATGGTTCTGGACCCGTGAAGAACGGCTTCAATCCGAAGCACATCAGACTCGGTTTAGCGGCGGCGAATGCGAAACTAGGCGCGACTCCGACAGCTTCTGATGAGAGTGGCCCTGGTTCTGCACTGCCCACTCCTGGTATTGGCGATAGCCCGACATCTTCTTTCACACGGTCACCCTCGACAGGTGCAAAATCAGGGATGCCCTCTAGTGTCGTAGCCCGTTCTCCATCCGCTCCACCCACTCCCGATGAGAGCACGGAAGCTGTCAATATGTCGCAAGCTGCCCTCCAAGAAAAGCTCGCTGCTCTCGCGGCCCAACAGGCCACAAATTCAGCTGAGCGCGCCAAACAAGTTGATGCTGCTCAAGATTTCTTCAATACCGCTTCCGGTTCGAGTGTTAAACTTCCTAGTATCCAGGAACAACCTGCAAAAACCCAGAATCCCAAGCGCCGCAGCGTTTCTAGCGGTACACCGACGACCCATAGTGCTCGTGCTTTGTATCACTACGGCCAGGACTTGGACTAGAGCTGATGCATGTGCCATCTTTGTGTTCAGTTGGTGAGTCGCTTCTTCTCGTGTACTTCCTGGACTTTTACTGATCCTTCTCTACTTTTCCCCCTCCTGTTTGTCATTTATCTTGGTCTATTGATAATGTTGTGTTCTCGTTCTTCCGTTTGTGCTACTCTGGCACCGTTCTATCAATGTAGCACGTTTGCTTTGCAGTATCACTCTACATGTACTTTTGCTAACGGAATTTGAATTTCTTCGGACGGTCTAATTGTTGTCTATATACGCCACAACTGATCTGACTCTTGAGAACAAGTAGCAGGAATCATGCATGAATGAGAAATGAATTCAAATGATAATCGCTTTACCAGAGTTTACTTTCTTCCCTCACTGTGCAGAAGACCACCAAGGAGAAGTTACTAAAGTACGTCCATTGTGTTCATGCTGACTATGTTCCCATATTTAGCTATCAGGCCTTCACTGCAATAGTCTGACCGGTAGGCACGGAGAACAACCAGGCGCTTCTTCTCCGAGTCGACAGATGGCTTCAACATTTTTAGGCTCGGCGTTATAAAGGTGCAACAGCTATTCGAAAAGCGTCCCTATGGTATCCCCAACAACGAAAACCTCTCCTACCCCAAAAGCCCCATATCATCATGCTATACCTAGGTTTATCTTGCGTCGATTTGCACATGGTCCTAAAAAGTACGTTGAAGAAGTTAGTACCATACACTCGACTGCTTATTTGCCACAGGTCGAAAGCTCAACGCAATAAAGAATTCCGTCAAACTGGTGTTGATTCTAATTATGTCTGGTTCTACGACATTGCAACGGGAGCACTCACTTCTCAATCGGTGGGGTCGATCTATGGTGTACCGGACTTGTATGCCGATAGTCATGCGGTGAACCCTCAGGAGCTAGAAAAAAAGTTCTCGTTCCTTGAGAGAGATGCCGCGAAGATTATCGAAACTATCCATACTGCGGAAGTCGGTAACTCTAGTTCCAGAGAAGTTACGATGAAGAGGGAGGACCTGGAAACGTTGCGAAAGTTTCTATTTCTCCAGCACTACAGAGCAGCCCGGATGTCTATGTCTTATTTTGACGAAGGACGTCCGGAAAACGCCCCTGTGCGGGACTGGATTGACAAATACAAGGACACTCACCATTTAGATAGTAGTAACGATCTATGGTTGCATGTCTTGCGATACTATTTGGACACACCAGCCTATCTCATTCAGAAGCATGCTCTCGACATGTACGACAAGTATGGCTTCATCGAGGTTCATCTGATGATGCAACACAGAGTCGATCCAAATATAGAGCACTTTCCCGCCTTGGCCTATCAGAATCAAGCTGGTATGTATTTTCTTTGCATCTGGGAAGCAGCGGATGGAGATGAATTCATCTTGTCCAATGATGGGTTTGGGCTTTGGGAGGGTACGATCAATGGAGAACCTTGTGCCCATCGTCTCTTCGTTATCAGCCCTCGTACCGCAATCGTTTTGCGAAGTAATTTCCTGCGACCGGGATTGGCATCAACGGACTCTCTCTTCGTACACAGTGACTTTGCGGATATCAATCCTCCGGTTCCGATCTCGAATCCCCTCGATTTATCGGACCTTGAACTTAAAACGAGGAGCGACTCACTGATGGCTTCTCGTACTCGCGAGGACGTCTTCCGATTACCAGTGTTCAAGCTAAGCAACAAACACACTCAGGCAATGAATTCGGTTGTTTTTACGAACGCTCACAAGGACGGCTCTATCACATTCCTATCTCGAGAATACATGTCGCGAACTCTTCAAGCGCACTGCACAAATTTCGAGTATCGTGATGATGGATACAGATACCGATCGTTTCTAAATGTTCTGGGCACACTCGCATCTGTCCAGAGTCCTCAACTACAGACAATTCCTCCATCTGTCCTTACAGACATTCCGGAATATGTTCACGAAGAGCTTTATGTTCTGCTTATGCGCATAACCCTTGGGATCACCGCTTCTCAGTACGACACATCGGTCGTCGTAATAGAGACACTTTCTTTTAAACGCACTGCATTTTCCGTTGAACACGCAGAGCTTTCCTCTAGTGCAATCGAGAATTGTTGTTCTCGGCTTCACATCTCGCAACTATCCCCCACCACGAGTGAGAAAAGTTTCGTACTGACACGGAAATTATCTTCTGATAAGGCAAACGCCCTTTTCGAGGTGATGTTTGCATTTCTTAACATGCATCGCTGCCCATTGGATCCCATAGTAGATTTGCAGCATTGCATGGCTGTCGTAGCAGTGCTTCAATGGGCTGTTAAGGACGGGGAAGCTTTTGAGAAGATTATTTTGTTTGATGATAGTCCATCCGGCGACCTCTCCACTGCTCTGAAAGCCTTGCGAACGCAAAGTCTGGTGGAGTCCTTGCAGAACCTCCACCCAGAGGATTGCTTAAAGCAAATGGTAACTCATATTGCCGGAGGGATGATAGAATATCCATCCAAGTATGACAGGGCATATGCTCTTTATGTTCAAGCTAGTAAATGCTCTGGAAATTTGTTCCTCGAAGAGACGAAGAGAATCAGCTCTGAAGTCATTTCAAGAATGAAATACCTGCTCAAACCGCCCCATGCAGATTTCAAACCGAATTCTGAGGCAGCTTTGGTTGAACATTTCTCAAAGAATAAGACAAAATTTTTATTCATCCGTCCTCGATCAACTCTTCAACACGCTGGGTTTTCTACAAACGGTGTTGGAAGGGGCAAACACACTCGAGAGCTCAATCCTCATCTTGATACGGGAGGTCGTCTATGTAAAATTTTTGACTTGGTGTGCACAGAACAGGCATGATACCTTGGATATTCTATTTTTTGCCCAGGGATTGCGAAATATGCAAGACAGACGTAGTCTGCATCTGGAAGATATTATTCGACAATAATACATCCAAAGTAGTATTTAGTAGTACATATACAGTATGTGCAAAGATTAAACGATAGTTCACAGCTTCGCTTTCGGTGTCACCAACGAACTCATATTCCCAATGATTTCCTCTGCTTCGTGTTCCATTCTCTCCAACAACTCCTGGCAAGTCGGAATGTCATCAATTAACCCAATCGTTAATCCAGCGCTCCATATTCCATGGTCTGGATCCCCGGTCTCAAATACAACCCTGCCCCGTTGACCCGATACCAAATCGCGAATGTCCTCGAATTTCGCACCTCCTGGCCTCTTCTCAATCGCCACGACCTCCGTCGAGACTTTGTTTTTGAATACCCGCGCAGTATTGTGGAGCGTCCGAAATACATGTACGGTATCGTCTTCGGTGGATTGGACAATTTTGTGTTTGATGTTTTCGTGGATTGAACTGATAAGGGGGAGATCGAATGAATTATGAGGGACACGGGATGTGCAAGAACACGCCAACCTTTCTACCGTACACATGAATCGTGTTCCCATGTTGATGCCCTTTGAAAAATCACTCAGTGTGAGCCTGTGTTCAGAGTTCTGCAGCTCGTGATACGCACAGCAGCACCCAAAGCTAAAGCGGCGGCAAGACCTCGACCGTCCGCAAAGCCTCCAGATGCAATGTATGGTATCTTCAACTCTTTCGCGGCCCGAGCAAGCTAGATACAGGTTTCAGGAGACAGTAAGGCGGCTCATTCAACGTATAACGCACAAGAACCAGACCACCTATGTCATCTTCGCCCGGAAGACCAGCGCCTGATATACAGGTGAGTTTTCGGTTGACATGGGGCGGAAGTAGCTTGAAGGCGCACATTCAAAACCATCAATACTTAACACGTCCACGCCTAGCTTCTCCGCGCTCTAAGGTGATGAGGTGAAATGAGATCTATATTGGCTCAGCATTGATTACCTTAGCATGTCGGATGGTAGTGCACTTGTGGATTACCAAACAGCCTTGCGATTTGAAGAATTTGATTAGGGGACCAGCTGTGGACAGGCGAACGCGCGTCAGTACATAGGATCGAACGACTTTTGGTACTCACGATTGTTGCCAGCAGTTTCAAATATCTTCACGCCTTCTTCTATAGCAGCTCGGGCAAATCCTTCATAGTCCGGTGGATTGATCGTGGGTGCTAAGGTGATGTTGACGCCAAAAGGCTTGTCGGTCAGCGTACGAGTCTCTCGGATTGCCTGGCGCAACGCTGTAGGACTAGGCTGGGACAAAGCCGTGATGATGCCTAAAGTTCGCCAAGATTGAGTCAAGGTGGCACTCAATGGCTATTGACAATATGTTTGTCTGATTCACCTAAACCTGAAAGGCTTTATCGATGACTGGAACGGGTATGTATAGGTATGCATAGATTCTGAAGCGTACCACCAGCATTTGACACGGCCGCAACTAGTTTGGGATAACCTACCCTAGTGTACACATGTTAGTAGCTCCAAAAAATTGGAGTATGAAAACGAGTACCATTGCATTCCACCTTGAACCACAGGTCTATTAAATGAATCAGTTGAAGCGCGTTTTGAGAGTTGGATGAAGCATTTACACGCGAATGTCAAAGAGTTGAGTCAGAGCCGTCTTTAACATAATTGAGGCTTGTTGCAGGAGACTGCAGAGGAGACCAAGGACTGCAAAAAAGTAAAAGGACAAAACGGTAATGTAGCTTACGGGCTCCTACATATAGGAGAGCTTATAGGAGGCTCCGGCTATCAGTCGAGGTTCCCTTCAACATGTGATTTTGTCGCGCTTTCAGCAGAAGGTCGGCGGCGCTTCAGCGCTTAGCGCTACTATGTAGATGTAGCTGCCAGCTCGGCCCGACCAACCTGGTCACCTTGCTTGCAAAGGTCATTTCTTACTCGATATTATTAGCGCTGCGGAAATTTTACCCACGGTTTTGGCGCTTGTTTTTTCTGTCGTACCACATGCCTCGCTGTCTCTCTGTATGACCTAGCTACTGTTGTGTGCAGTGTGCTCAGGTAGGTCGGCTGGTATTCATGCCTGGGCGCTAGCAGACCTCACCTGTGCCATGTACAACGACACCATGCACTTTCTCATCAAATACCAACTACAACACTTTTTGAGTCCTGTTATTACTCCGCCTCCTCTATGTATCTACCGCAAGTCCAGTGTATAACCTACCAAACATGTGTGCGCCCGGCGGGTACAGGTCTGTCAGCGGGTATCCATGTCTGGGTGTTAGCTGACTATGTCTGTGCCAAGTACCTCCATCCACCTTCACTTCAAATAACAACTCCCGGTCTTCTACCGCCTCCTGAATGTCTTTACCACACAAGTCACTGACTGACTTTTGAACATATTGTTCTTAAATTTCTCACTTACGCGCAGGTTTTCTGCTTGTGTTTTGTCTCAGACTTCATGTGTGCCAATCCGCCTTTACCCCTTACTTTGTGCCGCACCTGCGACGTGTTGTTCTTTATCACTCCCCTTTATTCCGTTTCACTGGCTTTCAGATACTTAACGTTGAACCTGTTCCACATTTATCCCCACCAATTATGTATGTATGCTTGTTTGTCGTCGACCCCCCCGCTATCTCCTTTACCTCCAGTTCTGTATGACATCACATTGACAGACCTCAACGATGATCTCTGGTTGGATCTAACCACCTACCTCGGTCTATTGAACATTGCCTCATTATGTGCTGTCTCTAAAACTTTCGCAGCTACATGTATGCCTGTACTATACTGCTCAGTCAATGTCTCAGCACTCGCAACACTTTCCAGCCTCAGACTGTTTGTGTCCCGGCTATGTATGTGGACAACATCCTGCTGCTTATGTCCGCAAAGTTGTCATTGGTTCCTCGCGCCGTGAAGTCCTCCCTTCCACGTTTCGGTTCAACTCGTTGTAGTCAGGCTGTGTTGTTTTAGAACAGCTTCGATAATATATGTAACTGTATTTTACTGAAATGCGGAAAGGTGCGATTTGCACCTGATACCAGAACGCCTCAAGCAAGGTTTGTGTCCCCGACGGGGGCAACTAAACTGACTCTGCTCGCAAGCAGAAAGTCGTCAATGTACAATAACATATATCAGCTACACATACCTTCCAATGGATGTTCCTCCTCCCCAAATGTGAAAGAAGCAACCTTTGCAACTGTGGCTGTTGTACCTGCCATAGGCTTCAACCCGTTACTGAGGAACTCAGAGCCCTGTTGCGCAGCTGAATCCAATATTAAGTAGCTGGAAACAGGTCAAGCAGAATAAAGGGGTGGTCGCGGGTGCGGCACAAAGTAAAGGCTAATGGCGCAACATCGCACATGGAATCTGAGATGAAACAGAGGCAGAAACTCTGTGTGTAAACAATATGTTCAAATGTCAGTCAGCAACTTGTGATAAGGACATGGAGGAGGCGAAGTAAGAACAGGGCGGTAGAAAAGCTGGATTTGTTATTTGATGTGAAGGTGGTTGGTGGTACTCAACAGGTACAAAGGCGGCTTGCGCCCTGGCATGAATATCTGTCAACCGATTTCAGCCATACATCATACACTGAACTTGTGGTAGATATATAAAGGAGGCAGAGTGGGAACAGGACAAGAAACGGCTGGAGTTGTTATTTGAACAGGAAGTGAATACCTGCCGACCTACCTGAGCACGCTGCACACAACAGTGGAGGGACACTGGTACGGTAGACATGTGGTTAGCTGCCAGCTCGGCCCGACCAACCTGGTAATGATATGTAAGGGGAATTGCACGACGCTCCCGACAACTGCCAAACTCTGTTTCCGGGAATCGGCCTTCCAACGTGCTGCAGCTGTTAACAGTGCATTTCGTAGACTCGATTACACGTTGAGCCTCTTTCAAATAAAGATGAACGCCGATTATTATGGGCATGCCCTGCGCGACTGACTCCGATATTTCACATATTCGGGAATTGGCTGTGAAAGAATGCAATACTAGTATCGTATTTGGGTCAAAAATAACTGACATCCCGAATCCATAGGATACCGCATTCTATACGAGATATTGATGACCAACCGAAGGTATACGAGCAGTGACATCGATGAACTTTGATCCCCATCTTCGAATTCGTCGACAATATCTGCAATTCCTTTCTTTGTCCTTCATTGGCTGTCCTCTGCTGTCCTTCAGTTGTTCTGCATGTTGTTTGATTCAATAGATCAAGTTTTATGGCAGATAACCTTGCAGGTTCTCCTTTCTTGAAGTTGCGGTCTGTTGCAGTTCGGCCCTTGAATTTACATCATCATAGTGTCGAGAGAAAAAGCCACTGAATTTATTCTGAATTAGTTGTCGGCGGCATTTTCACGTAGAGTTGATGACTACAACCCGACCCCGACTACCGAAACACGTTTTAGTACTCCCTGTCTCGAATTTTGTCATGATGGGTTACTACGCGTCAAATCCTTATCTACTCCTTCATGCGCAACCACCATCATGGTCGATAACAGCTGTGACACAGACAATGACGATTTTCTTCCACCATTTATCCTCAGCATCTGCCGCAATGCCAATGAATTCGACAAAGTTATTCGAGATGACTCAAATACAAAAGGCGGCTTCGACGAGCTAGTCGCCAAAGACCTTGATCAGAATGAACTTGACGCCGTTGAACGTTCTGCTCGCCTCGACGTAGCGGGCACTACCTGGACCGATGCGGAATTCACTTCTGAACCAGACTCTTATTCCGATGATACTTTGATTCCTAATTTCGATCCTCAATTTCATCGTGTCGCAACTTTAGACGGAGATAGTTGGAAACTGGATTCAGATGAACTCGTGAATCTCCTCGTTCAGGAATTTGGCTCCTTAGGGGAGGATGAAAAGCTCATATTCGAAGCCGATGCATTCATGTTTAGTGATGTTCTCATTGTGGTTTGTTTGCATTAGTGATTCGTTTTCTACCTCGCTGATGTTGTCTATGACAGGGCGTTTTACATCTGACAACTCACCGCCTTACTTTCCATGCTTCGCTACTTTCTGCTCGACCCGACTTGCTTCCGTCTCAGCAGATCATCAAAGCTGGTCCAGTCACTGTTCATCTACCGCGGTTTCACAAAAAACGCCGTTTATGGCTGGAGTTAACACACGATATGATGTGTACCTATGCTTCGAGTAGTCCTGATGACCATATTCGTCCATTACGATCTCTGCTATGTACGCTTTTCATGGTTACTCATATGTATTTGTGATTCCTAACTTCCAACAGTGTCTAGTATTCAAGGTCTATCCATACTGGACCCTAATAATCCTCGAATCTTCCAAGTCTCTTTGGGAGAAGATGTAGACGTTTCCGGCATCGTTGAATTTGACACGGAAGAGTCCGCTCAGGAGTGGAGAAAAGAGGTTGGCGGTGCTTTGTTTCTTCAGCGTCATCGCAGACGGGAGGCTATTGGTAGTGATTTCTCCGACGCCAGCGACGGTATCAGAGTCAGCTACCCTCTGCACAAGATCGCGAGCGTCAAGATGGTTGAATCGTTTAATAAGAACGTGGCAATCATACGCGTCGAGGGGTCCGAGCAGAATGAAGGGCAACTATATCTTGCACCGATCTTGCGTGTCCCCGCTTGGTTAGCGCTAGAAGACCACATTAATAAAGCAAAGCGGCGCGTAGCCGCTCTATCCACACAACCTGAGGCGCCAGTTGTCGTGGATATGGGCCCTTTAACGTTTGCTCAAGATGTGCAGAGCCTGAACCCTCCTCCGGTAGACGCCAAAGAGAAAATGTTGCGAAATGCTCTTGGACTAGGAGACGAACCTGAAATATGGTGTAAGTTCGTATTATTTTGGGCGTCTGCTGAAGCTGATTAATCAAAGCCACTCGCGCCCGTGTGTTTCGCAAGATCAGCTGTTTGGGCTACTTTGTCGTATCTCCTCATTACGTTGGGTTCTGGGGAAAGTACGTGATGAAGGAAGACGTAAAATACCGGCTACCAATGCGAATCATCAATTCTGCTTCACCTATCAGTGGAAAGATTTTGAAAATCCACGGACTTCGTCTCGAGCTCGAAGGTTCCCCCGACCTTAAATTCCAGTTCAAAACCCAGGATATTAGGGATGAAGTGATACGCCGTATCAACGTATCCCGCTACCTCCTTGTCCCCGAATCTTCCATTTTCTCAACTCCGGCATTGTCAACTTCATCATCTTCCACTCCCACACGGGGTTCTAGGCCAAGTACACCTCAAAGCTCAAATTTCTCCTTAACCCCTACGTCACCCCCTACTTCACCCGCTAGAAGCGCCCTCGATGCTATTTCTCCTCTAGAGCGCGGTACAGCGCTCTTAGCTTCCGCAGGCATGAAATACCCAATATCCGCCATACTATCGCTTCCAAAAGTCATAAATATGGAATCCAATGTTTTGATCAGTCGTCCTTCCATGCATTTTGTATGTCTTACCATTGGCTCGAGAGGAGATGTCCAACCATATATCGCATTGGGTGTCGGTCTCAAGAAGGAACATCATAGAGTTACGATTGTCACGCACGAAGAATACCGGGAATGGATAGAAGGGTTTGGATTGGAGTTCAAGCAGGCTGGAGGCGATCCTGGTGCTCTCATGAAGCTCAGTGTAGAGAATAAGGTACAGGCTCGTCTTTCTGGACCTCATGCTAGTTTAATGCTCGTTAGATAGATGTTTTCTCCAGAGTTCTTCAAAGAAAGCCTTGCAAATGTATGTTTATACTTTTTACTAGGGTACCCATCCTTGATCCGTCTAACGCCTATTTCCATCTAGTTTCGCCCTTGGCTCGATCAACGTCTGTGCAGCTTAATCAATGCATATACCGTTCTAGTTCTTACAAGTGTCTCTCTCTGATAGTGCTCGTCGATGCTTGGGAATCATGTCAAGGCGCGGATGTATTACTCGAGAGTCCAAGTGCCATGGCAGGGGTCCATATCGCGGAAGCCTTACGTGAGTGAATATTATGTTGACTTTCCCTCCTTGCAGTACGCTCATTCCTTTCTGCTTAGACATTCCATATTTCCGCACATTCACGATGCCATGGACAAAGTGAATGAGTCATTGTAGTATGTTGTTCCGTCTAACGATGTACTTTTCAGGACCTCTGAATTTCCCCATGCGTTTCTTTCGCCGCCGGTAGACTCCCCCACATTCAACAGCGCGTCGTGAGTAACTCATTACACCTATCTTATTCCAAATTGGGGTCTGAATTGTCCTTGCCACCCAGTTATGTCTTGTTCAAGTACGCAAACCCTTTTCTCACGCCGTAGTAAGAGCATAACATATATTCAGCAACGTGATGTGGGCTGCAACCTCTGGACAAATCAATCGTTGGAGAAGGAATACTCTCCAGATTGGGAATACCGATATGGGACACTTAGTGCAATCGAAGATTGTTTTTATATACAACTTTTCTCAGGTATGTATCTGACTGGTTGCTTTCTCTTTGTATTGATTGGATGCAATGCAGGCCGTTGTTCCAAAACCTCTTGACTGGGGTGATTCTATCTCTATTTCTGGATAGTAAGTAAATCAACTGCGTCCGTCCTTATTAGAACGCTGAATGATGTATATTGCCAGCTGGTTCCTAGACAACCCAGACTTGGATTGGGAACCTCCTGAGTCTCTCGTCGCCTGGATGGAGAAAGCTAGAACTGATGGCAAGCCTATTGTGTACGTCGGCTTTGGAAGTATCACTGTGCCCGATCCGAACCGTGTAACATCGCGAATCATTGAAGCTGTTTTGAAAAGTCAGTACATGATTCTTTATTCCAGTCGTCTACTCCAATCTCTTTCCGTTGTTCTTCATTAGGTGACGTTCGTGCTATCATCTCCAAAGGATGGTCCGCCAGGATGAGTAAACCTGATGGCAAAGAGCCACTGATGCCGCCAGAATGCTACCAACTAGATAAAGTTCCTCATGATTGGTTATTCCCTCAAGTCGATGCTGTTTTGCACCACGGAGGTGCAGGAACGACGGGGGCGAGTTTGCGGGCTGGTATTCCAACGATCATTAAACCTTGGTTTGGAGACCAATTTTTCTGGGCTTCGAGAGTGCAGAAATTAGGGGTGAGTTGCCTAGGTTATGTACAGACGACGCTCTTTTAATTGATACCTTATTGCGGTTGGCAGGCTGGGATGAAAGTTTCGAGCTTGCGAGTTAATGAGTTGGCTGATGCATTTACCAAGGCGACTACGAGCAGGTAACGTTCAAAGATTTTACTTAAATCATAACTACTAATGCACCCGTCATGATATTCGTTTTCCTGCAGAATAATGAAAGAGAAAGCCATGATGGTGGGCGAAAGGATCCGAACCGAGAATGGTGTCAGGACGGCTATTCGTACCATTTATACTTATATTCCTCGCGCTTCAAGAGATCGCACGCTTCTCAAGTGACTGGGCTTCCAACCTACGAAGAATCTTAATGTTTGTTTACTATAGTACGAAAAATACATAGACTAGCACATATACTAATCATACAGTACTCACACGAGGTAATTTCAACGAAAGTCTGTTCATAAGGAAAAGATTGCGTGGTCACTTTTTAATGTGCAGTCTCCAGTGCAATGTGGTAGACAGCAGGATAGATATGTCGAAGTACATAGGTACATACAGTCGTTTACTACAAACAGATACTCCATCTACTACATACATTGCATATGCACTCCTCTTTCAAGCGCGTTTTGCTATCCGAGCACGACGAGCCTTTACTCCTTCACGTAGTCGGTTGAGAACCTCAACCGTCATATCCCAATCCATACACGCATCTGTCACAGATTGTCCATAACGCAGACCAGAAGGTCCAGACAGAGGAATATCTTGCCGTCCTTCAACGAGATTGGACTCGATCATGACGCCCATAATCATGGGAGAAGTGTCTTCCTCCGCCATTTGACGAGCCTATAATGGATACACAAGTACAATAAGCACCTAAAAGGACACTTCCATCAAGGTTCAGGACTCACAATATCGTCGGCTACTATAGCCTGATTTTTATGTTGTTTGGAACTATTCCCATGACTGCAATCGATCTACACAAAGGTTTAGGGACGTTGTGAAAGGACACGTTTATATATAGGACAGACGAACCATGATTTTCTGGGAAAGACCTGCTTTCCCGAGTTTCAAGCCACATTCCCGAACGAAATGGGCAGCATAGTTCGGACCTGAGGCTCCTCCACGTAAAATTACATGGACATCTGGATTACCCTGAATGGAAGGATGAGAATTTTTAGTGTGAAGGCTTGATATCCGAGTACGACATCGAGAACACTCACCTCCGTCTCGACAATACTGCTAAGCCCTTCCTTGCCGACACTGAGGAAAACATGCCCTGATTGAGCGGCGCGACAGGCATCGATGGCAATCCCAACACTCCCATCAGTGGAATTCTTGAACCCAGTAGGCATGGAAAGCGCGGAAGTCAGTTCTCGGTGAACCTGTAACGTATTCAGTAAGAGGAAGTCAAATGAGTGAGCAGTAGTTTCACCTGACTCTCGGTCGTTCGTGCACCTATTGCTCCCCAGGAGACAAGATCGGCGGTGTATTGAGGAGAAATGGTATCCAAAAACTCGCAACCCGCAGGCAGGCCGAGTTTGGCAATGTCAAGCAGTAGAGTCCGCGCGATCCGCAGACCTTTGTTAATCTGGAAGGTACCGTTGAGGTCGGGATCATTGATCAAGCCTTTCCATCCAACTGTAGTTCGAGGTTTTTCGAAGTAAACACGCATGACGATGAAGAGATCCTCTTTGGCCTCGTCGGCATAAGCTTTGAGAAGATGTGCGTATTCTATTGCTGCATCAACGTTATTCACTGAGCAAGGTCTAATCACAACCATTTTGTGAGAATTTCAGATTCAATAATAGTGGTTATATTGCGTACCCCACAACAACCATGAGCCGATCGTCACTGCCTTTGAGAATATTTTCGGTCTGCATTCGTCCTTCGATGACAGTCTGAGCAGCGAGGAGTGTGCTATATTGAGGGAGAATGTATTCAAAGGCAATTGTTCTTCAACGAACAGAACGACATACAGGGGGAGATCCTCTTGTAGAATTTGAGGAGGGATCAACGGCCTGGTAGCCTTGACACGCCTATTTTCAAGGCGAGATAATGCTTCTTTGAAGGGTAGGGCCATATTACTTGCATCCATTTTTGTAAATTGGTGAGGGTTTATATATACACAGCGAAGTTGTGACTCGTCGCTTGGATGTATAGATCGGATTGTTTAGATTCCGGATTGAAAGAAAAATTTCAATGGTGTGAACGTCAGTAAGCACGAGCACGGGATTTTGTGCAGCAAGCAGAGCTTGGATGGTGGTCGGTGTTTAAGTGACAGAATTGGAACAAAGGACATTTAAATGACTCGTACATTGAAGACCGAGGCAAACCGAGGTGGACCGTGGTGGATGCCAAGTTCAGAAAAAGTTGTTGCCCTCGGGCCGAGGCGACACGTTTCTGTTCCGGTCGAATACTTCTTTTTCATACACTGTTCACCGGAGTCGTCTAATTCTTGAAAATGGACTTTTCAGCATTCAACAGCGCCGAGCAGGCGCACATGAACAAGATAATTGAAAAGAAACAAGTTGAGTGGACATAGAACTTGTCCAAATGCCAAAAGACGCGACTAATCAATCTTTCAGATGCAAGACTTCTTGAGGCTCTACGCAAATATTGTAGAGAGGTGCTTCTCTTCATGCTGTAACGACTTTACAAGCAAAACATTATCATCAAAAGAGGTCTTTCTTTCATTCTGTCCCTGTAACCAGTGTGCTTAATACTGTTCACCGTATAGGAAACTTGCGTGATGAGCTGTACGGAAAAGTTTTTGAAACACTCGGAGAGAGTGGGCTCACGGTTTGCAGAGTTGAATGCAGGTACGCAGCTTCCGTGCTCAAACTCTGAACAGTTAAGCTCATGTTCGCTCTAGACGCTATGGCAGCCGCGCAGAAACCCTCGTCATAGATCACCCATACCCGTATCGTATTCTAGACCATTCATATTATTCATGCCATTCTTCACTGTACGTCGCTATTAATCCATATATCCGAAATCAATGAGGTGCATCGAAGCGCAGTGGCCTGATACTCTTCATACAATGATACATCTGCCTGATGTCGTTTCAAATAAGCTGTAGTCAAGTGGTTGAACCATCCATGTATTCGACGTATCAAAATCTTGTACTCATCCTTTTCCCAGACTGTATCCAGTTGAAACCAGACTATAAGAAGTTCGCCAGTACGTAGTTCTACGGTTAAGAGACTCCGTGGAACTTTCCAGACTTTCCGAACCAGTCAATAGAAGCGTTAAAAGCCCTTTAAATGGCCCCACCTTTTTGCTTGTGCCCCTTGACCACACTAATTCCAGCAGCTGAGCTTCAACGAGACCCTCACTATACTCGAGAACGACCACTGAGCATTGACTACAAATGACCTGGAAAGAGCTAATAGGGACCGCTGCGCCGTCCGTAACACTTCCTAATTACAATGGTGAACCATACACGATAGTCCCCGGCAAAGATGGTGTCCCCATTTCTCTCTTCTTTTACCCAAAGTCGGGATCATATGGATGTACGAAGGAAGCATGTCAATTCAGAGATGCACTTGCAGGTGAGCTCGCCACTTATCCTTGATCGGAATATCACTGAAGTAATATATCTTTTTTGCACCCAGAGAAGGAAGTCTTCAAAGACGACAGAGCGTTAGTTATTGGGATAAGTCCTGACTCGGTGGAGAAGCAAAAGATTTTTGTCGAGAAGCAGAAATTGACTGTGCGTCCTGCAATCTTTCCTCCGAGTCCAATGAACGAAATTTAATCATCCTTGGCACTTGTAGTATCCTGTTTTGAGCGATGAAAAATTCGAAGCTCGGAAAGCGTACAAAGTTGGGAAAGGGATGATGGGCCTGGCAGATTACGCAAGAGTAACGTTTATCATCGATGGAAAGGGTATTGTCAGGTAGGTTGTTCGTCTTGAATCCCATTGCAAGGACTCGAAAAAAAAACCCACATAGGGACGCACTTGATGCAACGATGAACTACGGTGCCCATTCCAAGTTTGTAACGAAATGGTTGGAAAAGTTGCAAAAAGAGAAAGAGGTCCCCGAAGCTAATTCTGCTCAGGCCACAGAGGAAGTTCCTGATGCTGCTCCTGCTGCTACAGAGGAAACACCTGCTTCGTCTGAGAGTAATTAGTTGATTCCAACACTTTGATTTTCAACCAGTACCATATGGTCCCACACCATTTCTGTTTTGATTCCTGCAACTTATATACCAAAGTTAGCTATGTTGGTCGCCGTTCTTGGAAAAACTTCTTGCACCCAAACAGACCTAAGTATCAAGGTGACACTGAATCCAGTGAATGCTTTTTCTTCGCTACTCTGGCTTGCGAGAGCAAGTCTCAGTCCCTGAGACGCGAAAGTTCTACCTCATACTATATACATAAGTACAAGATAGCTATGCCACTGCCAGGCTCAGACGCGTTTCCTACATGTCACGTGAAGCGCGTGTACTTGTCTCAATACTTACTGCAATAATGGAGATTGACGAATAAGAGCAATTACAATTATTCAAGCAGAAGAAAAAGCCATAAATGCTATTCATGGTTAGTAAACAAAGTATTGACGCGTCGACGAGTCAACCTCGGCTCAACCTCTCGATAACTTGACCCACCCTCAGAACCAGCTCATCTGTTCCCCATTGACCAACGATGGATACACCTATAGGCCAGCCAGCATCTCCATCCTCATCTGTTCTTGCTTCTTGTAGAAATCCTCCGTCAGTATATGTCGGTAGAGAAAATGCTACAGACTTCGAACGGTTTTGCATGGGGACGCTCAACGCTGGCAGCCCCGACAAGCTCGCGGGCACAGTCAGGACATCTTGGACGTAATCCTGAAGTGTATCCCGCTCGCGTGAGGTATCCAGGACATCGTCCAAACGAGGCGCAGTACGAATTGCGGAAGGGTGTATAAGAACGTCAACGCCGTTTACTCCAGGTTCTGCCAGGTCCTCTTTGGATGAGTTTTCGGTGTATAGGACATTTGGGATGGAGAAAGCGTGATCGAAATCATTCCTGACCATTTGCCTGACGCGTTGGGCTTGAAGGAAGTAGTTGTCGAAGGCGCTGAGAGAGAGATTAGTCGGCGAGTACACGCAAATATAAATTACTCACTCAGCACCCAAGGCATACGTCCCAAGCAGGATCCTCTTCTTAACCTCACTGCCGAAGCCTTGAGATCGCGAGTGAGCGTATGTCTTGGACGTCGAGGTTAGGTCAGACCCAGGCGAAGGCGGGACACGCAGGCCATACCGGATCCCATCGTAGCGGCTTAGACAGCTGCTCCCTTCGGCACTAGCAATGACATAGTACGCGCTCAGAGCGTATTTGGTAGAAGGAAGTGACACAGGAACGATGGACGCCCCGAGCGAACGAAGCTGAGCTAGTAAGTGGCGGATAGCGGATAGGATATGACTGGATGCTGAATTGAGCTCGGAAGGGAAGTATTCCTGTGCGATCATGTAAGGAGGCAAGCAATATAGACCTTTGAATTCTCACCTGAGGTACACCAACTCTCAATCCTTCCAAGCTCTCTGCATCCCAGCGCTGTATACGCTCCATAGCGATCAATCTTGCCTTTTCCCTCAGCCGTTCACTCACGCTGGTTGGGTCGTTAAAATCACGCTTGTTGATGCTCCCAAAAACCTTCTTGACCTTTTGTACATTTCGGGCTAGCACGCCAACGGTATCCAAGCTGTCAGCATAAGATACGACGCCATGCCTATGACAAAGACTCAGCATCCAGAAGATATTGTGGTGGCCGATGATTTTCACCTGCTAAGAAGACCGTACGACGGCTTGAGCCCTACAACACCACAGTATGAGGCTGGAAGACGGATAGAACCGCCTGTATCAGTACCAAGCGCAGCGTCACAAAGTACGGCAGCTACGGCGGCGGCACTTCCTCCCGAAGAGCCTCCCGCTGCTCGTCGCGAATCAACGTCGAAGGGATTTATAACGGGGCCATGAATAGAGTGTATGTTCAAAGAGCCCATGCCAAACTCATCGCAGTTAGTCTTCCCAGCAATGCGAGCTCCAGCTTCCTTGAGTAGCTTCACAACGGTCGCATCAAAAGGAGACCTAAAATCTTGAAGTATTGCTGACCCACATGTGGTTGGCAGGGCTGATGTGCAGATATTGTCTTTTATCCCAACTGAGAAACCATTTAATGGACCTTCGTTTGGCTTGAACAAGTCTGGTGAATCTTCAAAAGAAACAAAGGCATTAAAAGACGCGTCTTTTGAACGAAGAGAACTGGCTGCGTTGGTAGCAAAACGGCGAAGCATAAAACTCCCACGATGTCTTCATCAAAATAATCTCAACTTTACCATGTCATCAACGGCGGAGAGACGACAGCAAATTGAAGCCAAAAGAGCCAAGCTTGCTGAATTACGGAAAGCTAGAGCGGACCGACAAATATCAGACTCCAATCGTAGATCTGCAGAGGTAAGTGGTGTATACCTTACCACTTAACTTATGTTCATTCCTTAATACCATAGACAAGTGCAGGGTCTTTCACGCCTAGGAATAATGATGTCGACGACCTCCTCAGCTCTATTCTCCGAGAAAGCAGAGGTCCAGGCGCAAGAAATGGGGAATTCGACAGTGGCGAACTGACACCCTCCTCTTCGATGCCTGGTACGCCGTTAATGGGTACTTCGCTTCTCCCAAGTTCGCTATCGGGAAGAGCAAGCCGGAATAGTGATTTTGCTTCGAGTATTGGGACGACTTTGGCTCCGTCCACAAATTCTGCAACGGACAATGTTATAGACAGGTCTGCATGACCATCGTTTTTTCGCCTTGGAGCAAACTTAGCATCCGTTTCAGAGAGATGGTCCCCCGCTTCCTTCCCGATCTGATAGACGTCGAACAGGAATTATTCGAACTCCCGACTAAAAAGGTTTGTCTGTCTCTCGCAGGAACTCTACATTGTTATCTGGACACTGACATTTAAAGAAAGGAACGAGTCATCTATAACAAGGAAGTTCAGACTATGGAAGTAGAAACTGAGACACCAGATCTTGAAACGGAGACTTTACAACGAGGTGTATCAGAGATTGACTTGGAAGCATTACAGGCTGCTCGAGATCGCGAATTGGAGGAGGAGAGTGTTCAGCTAGACAAGGAAATCGAGGAGGAAATTCGAGGTGCGCTTTTTGTCTTTCGGTAGGATATGTCGAACCTAACTATTCTCTCTTGCTAGAAATACCCCCGGAAGAGTTGGCAAGTATTTTAGCAGCTCCAGAGCTCTTAGAATTCGTCGATTCGACGACGAAAATGTTCTATAGAGCTATACATGACTACGACCCGACCCGAGACTACAGAGTAGGAACTGAAACAGGAAGGTATGATATGCCAAACCTCAAATGATATGTTCCTCTCAATCGCATTCTTAGCGATGAATCTGAGGGACGCGTCAAACGAGTATGCGAGTTTTTTGACGAGCAGTACACCAAAAATCGATCTATAACGGACGTGGATTGGTCTCCTCAGGTAATCAGAGTGTCTCAGCATTGTACAGTACTAACTTCTTTGTAGTACCCAGAACTTAGTGTTGCGTCGTACAACAAGAACGCTGCTGCGCTGAATGAACCCGATGGTATCGTTGCTGTATGGAATCTGCACCTCCTCGAACGACCAGAATTTGTTTTCCATTCTCAAGTCCGTGAGCCTCTATCGCTGTTGTGATTATTCGTGGTTCAGCTTTCTGACTTCTGCTCTTTCACAGTCCGATGTCCTTTCGGTGACATTCTCCCCGTTCCACTCCAATCTGGTCTTTGGCGGTACCTACTCTGGTCAAATTCTGTTATGGGATAATCGTTCGAAGCATCTCCCCGTGTTAAAAACTCCCCTGTCGGCTTCTGGGCATACACATCCTGTCTATTCTATGCAGATGGTTGGAACACAAAATGCTCACAACCTTATTACCAGCAGTACAGACGGTACCGTGTGTAGTTGGTTAGTGGACATGCTTGCTCAGCCCCAGGTGGGTTTCGCGGTGCTCACGTCGGTTAGTATTGATTGTGCGAATAGGAAACCCAAGAACTGATACATGCCGGTCACAACAAAACCGGAGAGGTCGCGATCACTGCAATGGACTTTCCTGATAACGAAACAACAGCATTTTGGGTTGGTACAGAGGAGGGCAACGTCTACCAAGCAAACAGATACGACCGGGCAGGGGCTAAAGCCGGTTTGAACCAATACGATGTGTACAAGGCTCATGCCGGCCCAGTAATGGGCCTTCATTTCCACCCAACCAGTGGATCCGTTGACTTTTCCGACCTATTCTTAACGAGCTCAGTGGATTGGACAGTAAAACTCTGGCGTGCAAAGTCCCTTGCGAAGCCGTCAACTACCCTTCATGCGATCTCCCCATTGTATTCGTTTGACGAGTCGGATGATCCGGTCTATGACGTGAAATGGCATCCAACACATCCAGCGGTATTTGGTGCAGTAGATGGGTCAGGCAAATTTGACTTGTGGAATCTGAATATGGATACTGAAGTTCGTTCCTTATATCTCTATCTCGTTCTCATCTGACTCGATCCGCTGACAGGTTCCTGTGGTGCAAACGACTGTTGGTTCAGGACGTGCACTCAACAAACTGCAGTGGGATAAAAAGGACGGAAGACGTGCTGCCCTCGGTGGGAGTGACGGGAGGCTGTATATCTATGACATTGGTGATATGGCATTACCAAGGGAGTTGGAATGGACCGACCTGCAGAAAACAGTGTCAGGAATGGTTGGTGGTGCTCAAACAAATGGGCTTGTCGACGGTGATGTTCGAAGCATAGCTGGTCGCTGATTAGTGTTTTATATGTACAGCATTGTATTATGAATGGATTCATGGTATACCTAGTTAATGACATTACCCATAATTCAAGAGTGTATATGTATATGCAAGGAAGATCAAGATCATTCTTCATCCGACATGTCCATGTCAGAGTCCTCTGCCTCGATCTTGGGTCTCAGATGAAGCAGAGCAGACAAAAAAGCAGTAGAAGGAAGCGATGGAGGAGTTGAAGGGGGCAGCGACGGCGGTAAAGGCGGAGGTGGTTCGATAGGTGGCGGAGGCGGAAGAGGCGGAGGTGACCCCGGAGGTGGAGGTGGCGCTGGTAACACAGCAGAGAAAGGTACGTAATAAGATACCTGTGATTTAGATTCAACTGGTGGTAAAGCAACGCCGTTATACACAGGTAGAAGGGACGAAGAGAATCGCAACGGTGGATAGAATGCCCATCGTTTGAGTGTCTGATCCACCGAGCTATTGAGCAATTTGCTCGGATCCTTCAACTGGTCCAGCACCGTTTCACTATTTCCTTCCTCGCCGAAGATATGAAATGACTGCTCGCTCTCCTGCGGATTTCCGATACACTGGCTTAAAACTCGTTCCTTCATCAGCTCCTTCGGGTCCCATCTACTGATCCAACCTGGAGGGTATCCCCAGACGGCCATGTTTTGCAGCCACTCGTCCTGAGCCTGACTATCGTCCTCCGCTGGTATTATACCTAGAGCCTGGCGCAAGTCATGGCCCTTGATCTCACCAGGATTGAAAGAGTTGATCCAGTCCAGCCTTACGCTTTTCCATTCCTCTACGCTATATATCCGTGCTGAAAAATCTCCACCGATGCGATCCAAACTAAACATATCTCGGTAAAACTCGTTCATTTGACGCGAAAGAGACACCAAGGCGCGGTCGACTTGTTCTGGACAGGCGTTCACCATGTGAGAAGATGAGCCGCAATTGAAGCAATGCGGAGTGACTGAACGTATTTCATTTTCGGTTTCCGGATTTGCCCCCAAGATATCATGTATATTTCTTGCATAAATTCCCGAGTTTGAAGAATTATCCTCGTAAGCCAGTGAGGTGTCCGTGAAGAAAAGATGTTCAGATGGAAGAGCAGAAAAGAATTCGGAGTAATCAGAACCATTCTCGTTCATACATGCTCCCCCGGAACGTTCTCCTGGTCCCAAAGATTCAATGCTTCCCTCACGATCTGTGCGTCCCATCGTCCCTTGGCAATTTCTTTGCCCTCTAAATGAAGAGCCGGGATCCAATAAACATACTTCCGCTTCCACTTTTCCTGTCCCGGATCCTGAATGTTGACAACGTCCAGGTGAAATTTTCGCTGGCATTACGGTTATGAGGATTGTGAAAAGCAAGTTCGTCGGGAAACTACCTACGTCCTGCCTAACTTTGTCTAGTTCTTCTTTGGCTGTCTGGAATATGTATATATCAGTATATTCCTCAATATGAAACAGCAAAAGGGCGTACATCACACAGAGAACAGGCAGGACCTGAATATAGCGTGAATCGAGGTAGGCGCCCACTGGCCGTAGTGAGTGTACGAATAAAACGCATGCGTAGCCGCTCGGACGCGTGCCCGGACTTTCTCTTACTTTCTCTCAGAATTTAAAAACTCATACTGATCGCTATTGACTCACTTGCTGCTACATGATACAAATTCAAAGTTGAAGACCAACTACATACATGTTGAGGCTATAACAAACTAGCTTCCTGATGATTTGTCAATCTATCGTTCCCCTTGCCAATTTAGGTCAACGTCGGTGTCTCCCAGTTGATCCACTGAGTCTGATCCCAGGTGACGCCGTTGAAAACCATGTTACTCGACCATTCGTCTGTGCTAACATTTTGCCCTAGCAAAAATTTGTTGATGAACGCATCCAAGGCTGGCGTAAGGGACGAGGGCCAAGCACAATGTGCGTGTCCGCCCACTTGCTCGAAGCCATGGTTTTCAGGAACTCCCAATGCCTGGTACACTGTACGAGCACCTGTCTCGCATCCAAACGCGGAAACAGGGCTCAACCAGACATAATCTGTGTTCTCGAATGCAATCAATCCTCGAGGAGCGACCATAGCCAAAAGAGAATGGTGATCGTAAGGTAGTACGTTCAAGGTATTGACATAGTTATTGAAGCTTGGTGAAAACCATACGTTTTCAGTCACGATTTCTGTGGCTGTCTGAACCACGGAGCCTTGGTTCTGTTCGTACAAGGAAATGCGCCATCCTGCGTCGCCTCCGGAACCAGACTCTTGTGGGATCGTTAACGCGATACGGGGTTCAAAAGCCCCAGCCATCAACGCTCCTTTGCCATCTCTCGAACAGCCCGTGACTCCGATACGTTCAGTGTTGATCTGCGCAGCGGGTGTTTCTTCCAGGACGTCGATGATACGACTGACTCCCCAGACCCAGGCTGTCATGGCGCTAGCATTCGCGTTTGATCCGTAGAGGTTATAAAATGTGCCAAGTCCCCGACTTGCCGTCGTGTCTTGTTGGGCCATGTCCGAATTCGCGTAATTGAGGACAGCAATCTTTCAAAACGAAATTGTCACTGGTGCACATTTGCGGTTGATACCGCTGACACTTACCCCAGCCGGAATTGGAATACTTCCTCCTTCATATGCAATAATCAAAGGCCAGCCGTCAGCAGGTGCGGTACCGGATGGGTAGGTGATAGTGGAGGAGAAACTGATGGAGGGTCCCCCATTGGAAGCAGTTATCGACAAAGTGCCTGTATTCCCAGACTTGGAGAGAGTGCCTGTGAGCGTCGAAGGTTTGGGTGGTAGATAACCGGCTTCGTAGCCTTGGATCAAGGCTGCGATCTGGGCACGGCGGCAGGTCCAATCCTCCTTAGTTTGAACAGCAGAGCCGTTGTTAAACAAGAATGGATTGGGAAGCGCTGCGTTATTGAAACCAGACAGTGTTAATGGTGTTGAACATGCACCTGGTGGATTCGAGGGAGCAGTCGGGGTAGGACTACTAGTCGGCGGGACCGAAGTCGGAACGACGCTGGTGACTGAAGAACTAGATACTGGGTCTGTCCCAGGTAGACACTGGCTAAATGTCAGACCAATCAAGTGAGAAAAACATACAGATTCACGACGAGGGCCAATGCTCACGAGTAATATGCGTTAATTGTAGTACAGGCCGTTCCAGCAACACAAGCTGGACATCATGTCAATAGGGCGACTATGTATAAGTTAATGACACAAATCCTTACTCTGAGAACCGCTCCACCCTATGCCTCCGCACTGACCTGGGATCAAAGAGTCGGCAAGAAGTATGAGCTGGTCAGTAGTTAAATCACATACCCCACTCAGAAGATTGAGCCAAAGCTCCCAGAGAACTGAAGCTTAACCAGAGATACAGTATTATGCTCGACTTCATTTCGAAGAAACGATTCAGAGCACCACTTCAACCCTAGTAACGATGAATTTATAGGATGCCTGACTTTGTACAGACCATATTTCGAACGGCTCTGCTGGCGTGCGATTCGAATTTGCGAACCAAGAGAATTCTCGACTCAACAGATGTGGGGGAGCTTCGGCGAGAGGGTCACGATGCAATATTTTCTCCATTGTATTCGGAGTTGTTAAGAGAAATCTTTAGATCGTAAACGGAAGTATCATAGGACCTTGATACAAACCTAAGGTCAATCTAGTTGAAGTCATGAGCCTTGAAAATTTCCGAAGACAATCCCTGGATTGCTCCCGAGCGGAGATCATATTGAACGAAGAGAACTCGGAGAGCAATGACGGAGAGCCGGTTGGCAGGCACTCAGCATCTAACACTCACCTCAGGAAACGTTACTCGTTCTTCACGTCACATTGTGGTGCCTTTCAAAACGTAGAAGTCTCCATTCGAAGTTCTGCCACATTATCGGAACACAGGAATAGTTGAACAAAAAGCTACGAAATTAGTACAATAATTTCAAACAAAATAGTGTACAACTAAATGAAAGTGAATGAAACTTCATTTCCTTACGTCTCAGGACGCACGCAGCAAGCTACTTTGATGTTATATGTCCAGGCCAAAAACCGGCACCGTCTTTATTCTCCTTGTACCAAGGCTCATCATGGGCTAATATGACTCTGGTGCGGGGTAACTGCCAAAATTCGCGGATACGTTGAATGGTCAGCTCCGCTTCTTTTTTGTCAAGATGAGCACAGCCTGTAGGGAAGCCTGGACGACCCTCTGCAATCTGTGATTCTCCAGTGATCAAGTTCCAGTGATGGGCGCTGTCGCCTCCCAGAAGTATCCATCCGCCATCTGGAGAAGTGCGAGCAATCAGGACAATGTGACCGGGTAGGTGACCAGCAGCATCAACAAGATAAAGGCTACCATCACCCCAGAAGTCAAGAGCGTGGGGGAACGGTCCGAGAAGAGGTTGGTCGCTGAGTTCAACAAAACGAGTTCGCCTTTCTGGCAGAAGGTCGCTTGGGCATTGAGAATCTGGATCGGCAGGGAAACCAGGATTGAAATGTATCGCTGAATCTGCGCCAACTACGAATTCGCTGTTGACAAAATGCGAAGGATCTCCATAATGATCGAAGTGACAATGGGAAAGACAGACAGTTTTTACATCCAAAGGTGATAGCCCGCCTTTCGCGAGCGAGTCGACCACGTCCTGAGGAACCCTAACGAATTTCTCGAGTCCAAGTTTGACGATAGATGAGGAATAGTTTTCCAGATCTTTGCGGAAGCCGAGGTCAAAGACGAAAGTTTCGTTTGTCTTTGAATGCCTGAGGAGAAAAGACAAAGACGGTAAAGTAGCTTGTGAACCTGGAATAGCATTATCCAAGAATACTTCGAGGGGAACATCGATGTGGCCCGACTCAAGGGCAGAAACAATGCAATATGCCTGATCTTGAGCGGGTAGAGGCAAAGGGTTCACCTGCATTATGAACGGGGATAATTTGTAACTAGCTTTCGGTTGAGCCCCACGATGTAAACTAGATAAACAATCGGAATTTACCTTGATATGAGTTGATGAAATGCACTACACTTTCTCTGCAGCCCCGAATATTAAGGCATTGGACACACGCGAGTCATCTTCAGTCTTTAAGTTTTCGGATGCGAACGAGGGTCGAGAGCGCAGATAACACCCTCATGATCGTATTATAGACTAATCAAGCCTACTTAAGCCATCCGCTAATCCGCACCGGCGTTCCCTCGTCCTATTAATCCTTATTCATCTCATACCCTTGCATATTGCGTGGGTACAAAACAAGTAGAGCTTACGTTCAGAATATACACAAGAAAAAAAGGCTACATTAATAGAATCATTTCGATTCAATGCATCCAGGCCAAAATGCAGCGGTACCTTTGTTTTCCCTGTACCAGGACTCATCGTGTGCCAAGAGTACTCTGGTGCGAGGTAGCTTCCAAAACTCCCGAATTCGCTGAATGGTCAACTCCACTGCTTCCTTGTCCAAATGAGCGCAACCACTAGGGAAGCCTGGCCGACCACTGGCAATTCCTGATTCTCCATTGATCAAGTTCCAATGATGAGCACTGTCTCCTCCCAAGAGTATCCATCCGCCATCTGCGGAAGTTCGAGCAACTAATATGACATGCCCGGGTAGGTGACCAGCAGCATCCACAATATAGAGACTGCCGTCGGAATAGAGATCGAGAGCATGAGGGAAGGGACCAAGAGAAGGCTGTTCCCCGAGTTCAACAAAACGAGTTCTTCCTTTAGGAAGTAAATCACTGGAATATGGAGACTCTGGATCCTCAGGATAGCCAGGCCTGAAAAGGGATTCTGACCCAGCACCAACTATGAATTCGCTCTTCACGAATGGCCGCGTATCTCCGGTATGGTCCCAGTGACAATGGGATATGCAGACGGTGTCTACATCTGCTGGTGATAAGCCACCTTGAATCAGAGATTCCGACACGTCTTGGGGGACAGTTGTGTGAAAGGATGCAGCTATGATCCATTTCTGAGCAGAAGGTGGAGCATTCTCAATATCTTTGCGAATGCCCAAGTCGAATAATAACGTTTTGTCGGTTTTAGAATGGCGTAGCAAGAAGCTGAGAGATGGGGCTACAATAGCAGACCCTGGAGCTGCATTATCAAGAAAAATTGGCAATGGAAGATTCAGATGTCCTGATTCCAAGGCGGATACAGTGCAAAATGCTTGATCATTGGTCGGTGGGGGTAGACTTGACATGATGGTATGTAGCTGGGAAGATTAAACGTTTATGGGCTAGCATCGACATTTTACCTTCAGCCTATCTGAAAAGGAAATTGCGACCCCTCGCGATTAGATATGCAGAGGGAACGACATGCCAACATTTGATAACCAAAAATCAACGATTTGGTGCCACTGGCAAAAATTGAGATGGTCATGTATATATATAGACAAGTACCAAGTACCATGTCACTGTATGACAATGATCCCGCACCTGCTACTGCTTCCCGCGCAACGTTCAAACCTATGAGCGATTGTGACCGAATTCATAGCCGTGAAATATAATACTAGAGCCGAGATTGGATAAGAAGAGTTCAGCTTTGGGAAAACAAGAATACAAAATCACACAGTAATTGGGCAGAGAATTTGTTTTTATGTGACATACGAGGAAGAACGTGAAGCATACACATGTGAAAGGTCATGCGAGAGGCATAGGCCAGGGGGTATGTCGAGCCCGCGCAGAGAGGGAGAGCAACATAGAAGAGCAGGATCCTAGAGTGACGTATTCAATATTTACTCCTCCTCTTCTTCCTCTTCCTCCTCCTCCTCATCCTCTTCGTCGTCTCCCTTGGCAGCCTCAACCACAGCAGTAGCAATCCGGTCCAAGTCCCGCTGCCCATCCTGGCTAATTCTACGGCCACCATTATCGGTCTGTTCCAAGACGCCGATCTTCTCTAAAGACTGGCAAATCTTCCGCTGGACGGCAGCAGAAGAGTCAGCGTGGTGTGACGGGCGGTTTCCTCGCCTATTGCGACCACCATGGAGTTTTGTGAGGGCACCGATACCAACATCTTTGCGCAGATATATGTGTCTTGCAACAGCAGCTGATTCAAATGTTAATACAGGATTCTTCAATGAAGGTATTGCGACAGACCAGCGCGGACGTAGTACCAGTCAGGGTCATAAGGAGCGAGTTCTTTGTATGCACCGGTTTTTACAATGTCGACCCATGTAGGAACCTGTTTTGTTGCGTTATTGCATGAACCTTCTTTCAGACGACCAGGTCATGTACCTCAAGTTTTCCTAAAAATATGTCAAACAAATTAGCGAGTGTTGAAGAAGTAAACACCATTGAAACCTGCCTGATCGCTTCAAGTGGCTTGAGTATGCTGCGATGAATGCATCGGCGCTGAAGGAGTCACAGCAATAGTTATAACCAAAGATAATCGCATTTCAGAGCCAAGAATTCCAGCAGGCGTTCCGGATTGTGCACGCGAAATCGAAAATGAAGGGTAGGTACGGTTGTGGAGGAAAGGTAATACCAATGGATAATCGTCAGAATTAATTCAATATTTGTTGTTAATCGACGCATACCTGACGTCTCTAACACCAGGCATGGCGTTTCTTCGGGGTCTTGAGGATAGAGAAAGGTTACAGAGGTGCTACGCAGCGAAACTTTTGATATCTCAACGACGCCAATGAATGCGAAGACTGAAATGAATGAACGTGACTTTGAGTGGCTTGGGAAAACTGTATAGTTATAACACGGGAGAGTTGCACTTGTTTGGCTTGCCGACGGAACTTCGTACTGTATGGTACTGTATCATATGTACATAGTACTCAATTTTCGCCTACAGATTAATGTAAGGCAGACTCTGTATATGAGGAATGTGAAAGAGGCAGGTCATATCTCCTAATTTGTCATTCCATCTAAAGCTCCAATGAAACCACTGAATCTGTGCGTCGAGTGTCTATTATAGGCTGCATAGAGGATCGGGTCCAGGTGAAATGCAAAGAAAATGTGTTCTAACTCGTTCTTTTCGCGTTTCTTTTCCAGGCCTTTCTAGTGCCGCAAACAGAAACTCTAAATAATAAACCGAGCTGATTCTAACAGTGAGAGGCAAACGAAAGATGCAAGTTCATCTCTGAGTCTCAGCAAATTGAGGACTCAGCCACAACAAGGCCACAAATAGAACTACATAAGGCCTTCCTCCCGATGCCAACAAATCATGATGTTGTCCACTACAAACCATCTACATACAGCATAGCTATGTAAGTCCCCCTCATTCTGAAACCCTGGGATGTGCCATCAAACTGTGTAAGCCATATTTTCAGTTTACTTTTGTTCAAGTCGTCTGAATTTTTGAAACAGATTCAAATCATGACGGATGATTGCCTGGGCGCCGCGGCGAGGCAAAAGCCATACATGAGAGGCAAAGATACAAGTCTTTCTCATCATAGTGGTAAATGAATTCACCTTGTGTAAATCAAAGTAAATCGTCGCATGAATTCGGCGTACGTATGGTTACGGACAAATTAGAAGGTCAAAGCAACCAGTGATCGAGGTTACCCCACGAGGTCTTGCCATTGGACGCTGTAGAAGCAATAAGGATGTCCGATTCTATAAATTGATCAACCCGGAGCCATTATCAATCCTTATTTCCCCCCTGTTCCTTTCCTTCCTTTCCTTTCAACATTTCTTCTGGTCTATCTCGGTTTCGATAATGGAGTTTTCGACAATCTCTGTAGATGCTAGTCCATCTCATTCACATTCTCTTATCCCCCCTGTCGGCAACTTGCCCGCGGAACTTCTCATAGAGACATTTGCTTTTTGTGCTGCCGAAGATCCCCTTGCTCCTCTTACTTTGGGCACCGTTTGTCGTCTCTGGAAAAAAGTTGTTGATGAATCCCCTCGCGTCTGGCAGGTCGTCATCTTGGACGATAAGAGGTACATTCCTGCCTCTCAATCCCAAGCTAAACTTTGGATCAGTCGGTCTGCTCCTCTTGAGCTTGACGTGAAGCTTCATGTTGAGGATGCGAACAATATACTATCTCTTCTTGCTCCTTTCCTCCCAGTACTCCGTCGTTGGAGGCGACTCACCATATCCGGTGCACGTGAAGAATCCATCCGTCTCTCAGACACCTTTTCGCGCCTTGACACGCTTAATGACCTCAGTATTTCTGTTTACGACGATGAAGACGCAAATGATACATGCCGCTCTACATTTGTCCAATATTCCCCACTCTGGCCGAACCGAATGGTCATGAATATCTGGTTAACCAAATTACCCCATGCAGAATCCATGATCCCTCTTCAATTCACATCGCTTAGCATCACAGAGCAATCGCCTCTTACTACACAACCTGACCCAACTGCTGTCCTCGGTTTGCTCAAATCGTGCCCTCAGCTTGAGAGCTTCACTTTGAGCGGCTGGATGGAGGCCGAAAACTACCGATATCATCCTCTTCCTGTTGTTTCTCTGCCACGCCTCCACACCCTGCATCTACGTAGGACTACCTTAGCACGTGCGATACTATCCCATATCGACGCACCTGTGCTCTCGAAGCTATACCTGGCTAACCTTAATATCAGCCACCGTATCTCCCCTGAATATCTTGAACCAGGCGATAGTGAGGACGAGGCGCACGATTACTCGCAGTCTCCTTGGAGCGACCAGGCGACGGGCATGGGCTTACGAAATCTCATTGCACGCTGTAATCCACCCATAAAGGCACTCGAGATGGATTACAGCGATATGCGCACCAAGGATTTTATTTACGTGTTCGATCATCTAACGGAGCTCGAGGACTTCCTTATCGTGGCTTCGGATATGTCCAATACGGTGATCAGACTGCTGAAACCTTATGACGAGGCTGCGTTGGCAGCTAACTTCAACGCGGCATCGACATCAGAAGAAAGTGATAATGACCCGTGTCTGTCACCCGCTCCTTCACTAACGGTTCGTCTTCCCCACTTGCGTAATCTGGAGCTGTATAACTGTCACCGCATCTCCGGCGATGCCATCGTTGAAACTCTTATGCAGCGAGTCAAATACACTGACCGGTTCGCCCCAGAGGACACGATGGAGGAGGTCATTATTGTCGACTGCGAGCAATTCAATTACCAACATCAGGATATGCTGAGCAAGGAAATGGGACTTAGGTTTAAAATGGATTAGGTGGGAGAATGCTCTCGCTCTCGCGATCGGTATTTATGGACTTCTTGTAACCGTATTGGTATCGGGGACTATCTCACTCATGATCATTATGCCTCAAATGCATCTTTTTTTGCTGCTCCGCTGGGTCATTTTGGCAATCAAACTCGATTGAGGTTGGTAATTATTCTGTCTTTCTTGTTCCCAATTAACACTGTTTGATCTTTGCTTATGCTCTTATTCCTTTTCACCTTCCCAGTCGTGCTCCTTTCCTTGTCCAAAATTCAGATGTTATTCGGGATACAAAGTACCAGGATGTACCTTGCTTTTACACTTACCGTTACAACCATACACATACTCCAATGACAACCGTATAGATACATACAGACCCCAAGCACCGACTGATGATTTCAATTCGCCCATCAATGTTCTCCACTGAGATAAATGCTGTACTGTAGATAGATTAAAAACAGCTGGTGATGCTGATCATCCATGATATTCCTTCAGCGTTGTCATCCAATCAGGATCATGTTCTTGACTCAACAACCAATTGCTATTGCGGGAGGTCTTAATAAGATGAAGATAGGACTGATGCCAATGGATACGGGACTGAACCAAGAAAGCGGCGCATTTGCGTGAAGTTTTGGATAGTATATGCGCATGCGTATCACAGAATCACTTCGAGGGCAGTACTTACAACACTATGTTCGTGGAAGAATATTAGAGGAAGGTCTCAGACGGGCGAGAATCTAGGAAATGAATGTAGGCGAAGTAGATGGTGGTTGTTATACAAAGCAAGGAGATGGTACAATAACTTTGGAATAGATAAATAGAACAACCTATTTGTAACGGGACATCCAGGACGAGACAAGAGCAAACAGAAATCGTGAAAATATAGATAGTAGGTGACAGATTGGCTTATGGGGAGCACCCCTTAGCTTCCGCACAGAGTATGCTCTACTTAGTGTGATGATACTGATCGTATCCAACTTCCCTGTCGACGGTAACTCTAACACCGTCGGGATCCAGTTGCGCTCCATCGATAGCAATTACTTTGTTGTCGGCGTCGGGCTCGGACCAGTTGGCTTCTGGTTTCGTCGTACGCATGTCTTCGAGGTTATAAGTGTGAGCTGCTTGGGAGCTGTGGTGTCCACCAGAACGAGTAGAGATGACGTGAGTCGTGCGCGAAGAAGAGTGGCCACTAGATGCGGTTCCTCCGGTGAAGACACCGCCGGATTTGAGAGAACCACGGATATTGAGGATGATTCGGAGGGTCATTGAGGTCGTAAGTACTGCAGTCATGCTATAAGTGCAAGAATGATCAGGTGGCGCATAGGGGTCAAAGAATCGATTTTACCTAGTTACAATGGTCTTAATAGGGTCTTCGATACCTGTGGGCTTCATGATGAACCAGAATAGCATGTTCACCATATTGACACCCCAGATGGCCTGAGAGTTTCGAGTGAGATATAGATATTTCTTGATCACGGATGATCAACATACACCGTAAAGATTGAGACCATCACGAAGCATCAGCTTCCAAGGACTCAGATGCTTGATTTGAAGAGAGACAATAGAGCGGTGTAAAGCAAGGGCGAACTATTCCAAAAAAACTGAGATTTCTTCGTGCCCGTTGATAGACCTATTCACGCACCGACGCAGAATAGAGAAGAGTAGGAGCAAGCCAGTAAATACCGACCCAATTATGTTTTGGACCTGCGATACAACCTTGTCCAACATCAAGGGGAACAGCTAGAAGGGCATCAAATTATCGCCGGTAGATGCGGAAACGGCGATACGTACAGCGGTAAAAACCACAGCATATAGCTGTGACCACAATCTGAATAGCATACAGAGAGCCCATGCCAACAAGGACTGGTCGGCTTTTATCATAGATGGCGTGCGTGCGGATGACATGGACAGCTGTTGAGGGTTATTGAGAAATGTGAGGGAATGAGATTGTCGCGAGGAATTCTGACCAGAAGTAGCAGCAAGCAGGATAGCGGTGCAGATTGGCTCGAATAAGAAGAAATGCTGGCATGACTGGAGGACGCAGATGTGTCAGAACAATCATATAGAGTAGAACCTCGTATACGTGCCGCTTGTGACCATTTAGTGTCGAAAAATGCAACCGCTGGGGGCATTCATTTATTACTGATCGATGAATTGTTGATTTCGAGCGACATACCGACGATAGTGAACTCCACGGGCATAAACACTCTCAGGAAATGAAAGATAATTTTGAGAACGGGCCATTCACTAGTCTTCGCCAATCTCCAATTTCTCGGGGAAAGGACAAGAGTGTCCCAAGCTGCGACGGTCAACGTACAAACCAGAAAATACTTCTGGGCGCTGAGATGAGGGGGGAGGTTGAGAGAAGGAGGAAGCTCAACGCTGGAGGAATTGGACATGATGGTGGAAGCTAAAGAACAGGAGTGGTTTCTTACATCGGCATAAATAATATAGTTTTAGGTTCTGTTCCTATCACGGATATGGCCGCCACGAGCCGCTACGGCTCACTGGGTTCCAGGGGTCTTGGTCGCTTTCCTTTCCTCCCACCAGAGCTGGCAAGTTTCTCGTCTCCATCAAGTTAGAATATTCTATTGATAGTTTTGGGCATAGCCAAGAACTTAGTCAGGCTGAACGGCTGCGACCTCAGCTGCGATGTCTTCGTCGTCACCTTCATCAACGTCTTCGGTTTCTTCGTCAACAGAAACAGCGTCGGCATCTCAAGGCCCATCAACGACAAGCCAAGGCAATCTCTACTTGTTCACCTTTCTATCGACTCTTTTGGCAAGCTTTGATGCTTTCAATTCACCGACGAGACGCTCATCACTGACAACAGGTCCTGCTGATAATATCCTGTTCCATCGTCTTCAGGTCCTTTGTGCTTCGGCGAAGATACCAGCGTCGATTAGCAGAGGCACTTGCTGTAGGAGCCGTGCTTGCACCGAGAGTCCAAGGGTCGCGTAAGAAACGATTCAGGACACGACCCAAGTTCTATGATACTTGGATTTCCGATGCAGAAAAAACCTCAATTTGGGCAGATCTCATGGTACTTGTGAACCACTTCTCTCACATCTGTTCTTGCCTTTGATTGTCTTCCAGCCTGTCTCTGTACTACCCGTCAAAACGAAGAGGAAAGTAAAGGAGACCGAACCGATCAAAACGCAATACGAAACACGAACGGAAACTCTACTCCAGCGTCTGTTCGCATCTCACTTTTTGCTGCGAAATTCTCGTCCCGGTTCCGGAAGTCGAACTCCTACATCGGATTCTGACAGTAGCAATCCTCCTAGTCCCGGTAGTTCCGGCCTGGTTGTACCTCAGGAAAAGCCATATCCCTTATCAACCCCTAGCCCCCAGAAAAATCTTGTTCAAGTTACAGTACTGGTTGAGATGCCTTCCCCCCGTCGGCTCTCAGCTATTCCATCTCAGGAAGAACAGATTCCTGAGGTGGTGTTTGGTGTTACCCGCTTGCACTGCCGAGATACACAACCCGATATATAACTCCCTTAGCAGATAGGGACCCTTCTTGGCCTCAGGATTGCTTCATTCTGCATATGCACCTGCTGTTTGCTTTCACCGCTCTTCGCGCCATCTTTCTTGCACATATCAGCGCATACCGACCATCATGTATCACCCACTGCATACCGGACTAATTGTACAACCATCGCTAAATCTCCGCATAATCACCTCTTGCTGCTGTTGTATGTTGAGTGCCATCTTTCATTTGAGCTCAAAAGTCTAGATCTTGTGTGTAAATTTAACCGTAACTCATCATCGTTTGGGCCCCTTGAGAGGAAGTACCGCAAGACATCTTGCGCGACTCGACTCGACGCTGAAGACATGCTAACTGGGGTTCATCTATTTTGGTAAATGCCGCAATCTTTCAAACTGAAATGAGCGAAGGCTCTGCTCAGATCAATGTGCACCTCTATCTATCATTCTACTGAAAGTTTGAACAGTAATAAATCACAGGAAAAGTGGAACACCATCGCGCACTAAGTCCCTCGTTGGATGAGCATTCGCTGCAACTGAGATGGTTGGGCCCGGCTGTTCCCTAGTGGGACCCCGTCTTAGACGGAGCCGCGTATCTATCTATCTATCTATCTAACTTCTATGATTGCGATGTAGTGGAACCCAGGTGAGACTCAAGGTGCTCTGTCTCTATGCAGTGTAGTACACCTGTAGTGAGATGGGAAATGTAACAAAACAACTGAGGATAAATTGCATCTTCACGACATACTCTGCCGCAGGCATGGTATTAAAAGATGCGCTCGCATCTAGTCGCATATAACTCTCTTTCGCGGGGACGTCCCGAATCAGTACGGCTGATATATATGGGCTTGCTTCAAAATCTTAGTCATGTCGCTGCTAAGTGCACCTTCCATAAGTACCTCGTGAGAATTTTCCAGGGAAACAGTGACCTCTTATTCTTATTCTTCATATTATAGCTCACAATATTGTACGTATCGTCAGCCACAAGTAAAAGCTGTTCATCTGAATTGTCTTCCAGCCGGAGCCTTCTAGTTACTGGGAGATTTTTCGGACATACGGAGCTTAAACCAATCTATGTAAGCAGCACAAGCTCATATTGGAGGAGCATGTCAGCCGACTATCCTTAGATCAAGCGCTGGCAGGCATACTCTGACTAGGAATTGCGAACTTTTGCCTGTATACACAGTGCTCACCACGTCTCTGCTCAACCGCAATACAACATAGGGAGTTTCGTAGCAGAATTTTCGGAAACAAGATATAGGATGCAGTCTGTCAAAGGAAGGATATCCGGGTGACAGCGCATCTTTGGAACATAGAAAGAGTACGCATATAAGAAGTACAAGGGAGTTCATCTCTCTGCAATTGCTGAGGACTGACATGGCCTACAAGTCTTTACTTTTCCTCGCTTTGATCGCCGTTACCGCTACTGCCCTCGATGTCTTTGACAACTCGACTGAGGTCATAGGCAAACGAAGTATCCCGAACGGAGAAGGAACCAATAATGGCTACTTCTATTCAGTTTATTCCGATACCACCGTTACAGGGACTTACACGAATGGTCCAGGTGGAGAATACACCCTTACCTGGGGCGGATCAGGAGACGTCGTAGTAGGGAAGGGATGGAACCCAGGAGGCCCGATGTAAGGATCATATAGTAATCGAGCTGCAGGAGCCTGCGCAGGCTGTCTACGCTCGATTGTACCCCTCTAACAACGGATACTGATCTATATTTCTTCCATAGGTCTGTCGAGTACAGTGGTACTTACTCCCCCAACGGAAACTCGTATCTTTCAGTGTACGGCTGGATGACGAGTCCCCTTGTTGAGTATTACATTACTGGTCAGTTTCTTCCTCTTTCCTTGATCTTCACTCCATCGATTAAAACCCCCTGTCCAAGACTCTTTCGGTGATTACAATCCCAGCACTGGCGGAACTCACCTGGGGACTTGCACAAGTGACGGAGGAGTCTACGATATATACACCCAAACCCGCACGAATGCGCCGTCAATTCAAGGGACTGCCACATTCCAGCAGTACTGGTCCATCCGCCAAACTCATCGGGTCGGTGGCACTGTCACCACGGGCAACCACTACTCCTGCTGGGAGTCAGTCGGTTTACCCCTAGGCACGTTCAACTACATGATCCTCGCGACCGAAGGATACTCTTCAAGCGGGACCTCCACTATCACGGTCGGCCAAGGCACTGGAACAGGTTCATCAGCTCCTTCTGGGCCTTCTTCAACGACTACTACCCCTCCGACTGCTCCTACAGGAGGAACAGTCGCTCACTGGGGTCAATGTGGTGGCATAGGATATTCTGGCCCGACAACATGTGCTTCTCCGTATACATGCACTGTTGCCAATGCGTACTATTCTCAGTGTCTCTAAATGAGCCAAGGTAAAAGGGTCATAATGCTCATGGGCGGGTAGCAAAAACGAAATATAATTGATACAAATTGTACCACCGTCTTCAAATTCATACATCGCTGTCTTCCGGTGATAATATGTACAAGACTAGCGATGGTAATTTGTTGTTGGCCACAATATTCGAGCAGAGCACCAATCCTCATGAATGAGTCCAAAGAAATTTTGAGGCTATATTATTCACGGTAATTCACCGGATAGTCTAAATACATAGAGGCAGGATTTTCAGAGAGTAGAAATTTACGTCCTGTATGCGAAAACATGAAAGCTTGGATAGCAGAAAGCAATAATTGACAATACGTGAATGGAAATTTTGGGATGAGGGACAATGTCACAATGTAGATGCAATGCGAAGATATGCCAAGGACGGAGAGGACGAAAGATGAAGGGATGAAGAGCTGAGGAAATAGGGAGAGTGTGAATAAAGAAGAAAGGAGGCAGCATACGAATTAGATGTTACGTGGGAGAGGAAAAAGATGTAGAGCCAGAGGACAGGACCGAAATACATATAATTATACAGGTACAGTAACGGAAAGCGGGCAAGGCTACAAGCGTTCCCGAACGCGCATTGATATTAGGAATGACGATGAGCGAGTGATAGCGAGCGATGTCGACAGTGAGTGCATATACGGAAGAGGAGCGTGAAACAAGATTAAAGAATGAGGGTTCAATGTCCACAACATACAGTAGAACCAAAGGTCATGTCGTAGAGGAGCAAGTCATCAGAATCAAAAGCATATCATAACCTTTGAGGTGAGTTGAGAGGTTTCATTTATCTTGCACCGCACGAAGTTCGCTAATAAGGCGCTGGATTGACAAGAAGTTAGCAACTAGACAAGTTGCGATAATGAGGAACAAAATCTACCTCAGCTGCTTTCGCCATATCTTGAGGATCTTCGAGGGATTGGCCCGCCAAGCCCAGTTGAATGCCATATCGGAGCAACTGACCCATATAGAACGGATTGATAACAGCTTCGTCAGGCTTCAGCAGATCCTTGATCGTAGGTGTAGGTTCCGGTGTTGGCGCTGTAGACATAGTAAGCTCTCATGATGCTACAGTCAAGTTTGAAATCAGAGACTCACGTTCTTTCATGGCAAGCCAATCCTCTTGAAGAAGTTCAGGAATAGTCATTCTGTCCTTGGGATTTCGATCGAGACAGCTTCTAATGTTCGCAATCACATCTGATCGCACCATCCGTCGAAGATGTTCTAACCGCTTGGGCTCCCCTTGGGAAGACTTTGAGGTAGGGATGACAGGAACAGAGTATTCGGGGTAGGGGATTTCAAAGTTGGCATTCGGAATTGCCTTCATCTTCTGATAGATTGTCAGTTGGGAGAATGGCGTGGACCCATAGATCATTTGGTATAGGATACATCCCAGAGACCACACGTCGCTGGATCGTCCAACCTTGAGTCGGCGCATTCCATCGGGAAGCTCGATGGCTTCCGGAGACATATAATTCAATGTACCAATCTGTTGCAGATACCCAATAAGTCGCAAGGATTAAAATCGTTCAAGAATCAAACCCACCTGGTGATCTCTTTGAATGTTTGTAGTATCATTGGCAATAGCATTCGCGATTCCAAAGTCAATCAACTTTAACTGTCCCTTGACTAACACGAAATTGCCCGGTTTAAGATCAGAATGGACAATCTTTTCATCGTGGATAACCTGTACCGCCTGAAGCATCTAAATGGTACGATAGAGGATAAGACAGAAATTTTCAACACGTTTTTATCTGGAACGTACCTGCTGCCAATAGTAGGCAATCCAAACCATATCTAAACCTTCTTGACTCCGCTCGCTGATCAATCGAGCTAAGTCAATCTCCCCGCATTCCATGACGAGTAATAGATGGCCTTTGCTTCCTCCGGGCCCAGCTTTAACCTCGCTGTCAACTAGACGGATAATCCTGGAGTTTCCTTCCAAACGCTTGAGCAATGCGATTTCATTCATATAGCCAGCCATGGTTTCGGAATCTGTCTTATCTAGGGCAACCTTTTTAATAGCGTAGAGTTCGCTGGCATAGGTCATAACTCGAAACACACGGGAGGAACCCCCTTTTCCAATCATGTCCAAGCGCGCATAGACTTTTTTGTTTACCTGTGCATTATTCATGAGCATGCGGTCTGCGATGGATTGCGAGGGATTGAATTGTACCAATATATGTCGCCCCAGGGCGGGCGGATATCCATGTTGAGCAGCATTTGGTGGAGGGGGCGCTGGTCCTTTAGCTTGTGGAACTTGCGATAGTGCAAGCTGTTGAGACCTCCCGCGTTCTCTCCGTGCTTCCCTTTCACGCTCCTTCTCTTCGTTTCCAGAATAGGCATCATACCCGTCTCCACTATCTCGATCGCCAGCTGCCCAGGTTCTCCCTTGGACATTGTGCACAACGCCAGCCTGTAATAAGCCACTGCCAGTGGCAGGTTCTGGAGCGGTCGGGCTGCGTCTGTGCTTGGCTGCAATGTTTACAGCGTTTTTGTCATTTGATGATGTTCGAGATGATACACCACCAGAAAGTCCTTTGACGGACGGTGAAACACGTGGTGGAGCTTCCATTACTGTGGGTGAATTTCCACCAGGAGAATACCCACGAAGAGTGTCGGAGTCACGCCGTTTATGATTGGCGTACGGAGCGCGCACTACTAGCTGCTGACCGGAAGCGTAGTGGGGAGGGGAGGGTGTGTTACGAGATTTAAGCTGATACTCGTCACGTTCATTATCTTGATGGCGTTTAGAACATCGCACCGGATGTAAGTAGAAGGGTTTCAAACTCACCTCTATTACTCTCGAATCGCTCATCTGCGACTCGGCGGGGAGGTAATCCCGGAAGCTCTCTGCGAAGGCCAAGACTAGTTCCTGGCCTGGAACTTGGACGTTGAGAAGGTTGGGCGGCTTGTGAGGGTACATGATGCGGGCCATCATTTACTGGGGCAAGCATTAGAGAAAAGGATAAGACAATGACTGCAAACTTACGAAGTGTGTCACTTAAACTAGCTGAACGTCGGGGTCGGGTACCCATGAACTCATTGAGACTTGAAGGTGGTATACCGGCGCTATGAGGAGGTATAACACTTTGTTGTGAGCGAGAAGCTTTGACTCGGGGTATCGCTTCATCATCATCTGTAATGCTATGAGAGAATGATCAAATAAAGGCACAAGCAAATGACTGACCTGCATCTGTGTCTGTTCCATAAGCATTATTCTCAAACAGTTCATGTCCATGACCCCCGTAGCCAGCGTAAGCGTCTTCACCGCCATCACTTTCGCCCTCAGTGCCAGCCTCGGATATCCTATCGATCTGAGGTTTCGTTCCGGTGCCTTTCAACAACATCCGACTAGATGATGACATCACACGTTGAGGCGCATCTATTAATGGCCGGGAGAGACCGCCCAAGGACTGAGAGCCGTATGTAGCTCGTGTAGGAGGCACAAGGCGTGAGGATGATGAGGTTGAAGCAGCTGGACGCGGACCGTAAAGGTCGTCAACAATGGGAACGGCGTTTTCTTTTTCTTCAAGCTCAATAGAAGCGAGTCTAGCACGAACTTCTTCTGTATGTCGTTTTTGGCGAGCTTCATATTGATTGTCTATCCTGGTGCGAGGCAAAGTACGAATTGGGGGCCCAGCGCTATCCGCAGTTGTTGTGGATGGGATTGGACCAGAGGCAGCCCTATGAAATGATCTAGCAGGATTAGCTGAGGAGCTATGAACCTTTTCACGGTCAGAAGAAGCGGTCGCGGGACCGTTTAAGACTGGGTATGCACTCTCTGAACGAGATAGCGATGCGCGTCTGAGCGGGGGACTAGAAGACTTTGGAAGTTCCAACCTAGAGACGCCAGATGTGTCTGTGGGTGGAGTCGAAAGAAATGACTGGGGTGAGGTCCGAGAACCTTTGGAGTTACGAACTATGTTGCCTGCTTCGTCGTAGTCGTAATCGAAGGAGAGCTCGTCTATAACAGAAGATTCACTCGAAGAGGGTGATACTGAAGGCGCCCTCGAGAGAGGCGTCATTGGAGATGGCGATGCATAGTCTTGTAGTAACGATGAAACCGACATTGAAGATATGGAAGAGCGAGAAGTCACAAAGAAATCGAAGCCAACAAAGGTCAACCACGAGCTCTACACGATCACGTGTGGGTCGCCTCGTGTTAATCACCGCCTCTATAAGATTGGTCCGGATCCATCAAGGGCATTTCACACTACAGTACATACAACATTCCTTTGTAACAAAATTCTTGCAGTGATTTACTGTACAAAGTTAAAGTGCGTATAAAGGGAGAGGAGAGTCAGCGATCATGAAGGAGCGGAATGTCAGTATTACGACGTAGAATAAGCAAATAAAATGAATGTAGCGCAACACATGGTGTACTTGTATATAGTAAAAACCTTTCAAAATGGAGTTGTGCCTATGTAGGCAGTCCCCGCGCATACCTCGCACCACCGCCGAAAACTGCTTCCAACACCTTCCACAGTGCACCTTCCGTACCCCCTTGATAACCTGCAGCACCGAAGCCAGGAAAGCCCTCCCCACCACCACCCAGATTATTAAAAGAGGTCCAAGCACGACGATCATAATAAGTTGCTCCTCCGTACGGCTCATTCATTTGGTTGGCAATATGTGGCGCTAGCATCACTCCTATAAGAACAGACAAGGAGCTGTATATAAGCGTCGGTGGGATATATGAGGAAATATTGAGGTTGGCAGGAAGATGCGGAATGCGCGGTGAAAAACGGCGGAGCGACAAGCGAGATTTAAACGATTCCTTTTTGCCTTCCTCTTCCTCATCCTCCACCATAGCTTCATCGGCCACAGCAGAGGCTAAAAGTCGTTCCACAACGTCACAATCAATCCCCGCTACGCGTTGAACTCGTGCCCAATCTTTCATGATGCCCTTAGGAACAGAAAGGCCACTCCCCGATGAGTTGTGCATGATAATGTTCTTGATATCCATCACGTCTCTTCCCTCAAGCGAGCGGTGCCATTTACGCAAAACAGCTAACTCAGCTTGCACCTCCTTCTCCCTCTGCTCTTCCGCCTTTTCAGCATGGGAAGTAGAAGGACCTGGGTACGCGGGAGGTTCATCGGACGGGACCGTGGGCGTGGGTGTGCTTGAAGAACCTGTTAAGTTGTCTTCCTCCTCCTCCAAAACATCAGTTTGGATATCCATCTCTGTCATCACTCGCTCCACCGGAGGTAGAGGAAGAGCCTCAGCCTCAGTTTGCAGGCTTTCGCTGCGCCAGAAACCATCTTCAGAGTCAGGGTCAAAGAACGCAAGAGGGTCATATTGGATAGCACAATCAGCATATTCCTGAACAAGTGCGTGTAAGTGGATAAACGATACAAGAAATGCAAAGCTATTTACCTTATCATCTTCAAACTCCTCGATCCGGCGTTCGGAATACCCTTTCTTCGGCGTTGGAAGTTCTGCCTGAGCTTTACTTGCGACTTTGCGGCGCGTGCGTTTAATTATCGTGGTGACAAAGTTCCCTTCGTCATCATTGTCGTCGACAATTTCCTCGACAACCGTATCTTCGCCCTCGGTATCATCGTCGTCTCCAAAATCACCTCGCTCGGCCCTTTCTCTCTCTTCCCTTTCCAGCTGACTCTGCAACTCGGCACCCAAACTCTTGCTAATTGTGTTGTTCCGACTATTAAGACCAGAACCGGGCATCCCGATCGTCCCCAGTCCGTTGCCCATGCCACTCCGCATGTCGTCCATCTCGAATCGCAATCTGTCAATCGTCTCTTTCAAGCCTAAATTTTCAGTCTTTTGGCGCACAAGCTCTGCACATCCTTCGCGCGCCTCTTCAACCTCTCTCTCCAGTTTTAATACACGATCTTCCCATTCTCTTTCTCTCTCAGTCATTTTACCGATCTCGATGTCATGAAGGCCTGCCTGATCTTGCAGCGAACGAATATGGTCCTCACGAATTCGCAAGTCTCCCCTATACCTCTCCGAGATAGAGGTTTGTTCGTTGTATTGTTTGTGTAGCGAGTGAAGGGAATCTCTCGTAGTAGAAAGTTCTTTGGTGAGACGCGCAACTTCAGATTCAAGGCTGCTAATCTGACCAGAGTTGGTTCGCTGGAAGTGACAGGGACGTTATTACAACCAAAAAATGTAGCAATTGTAATAACCTACCTCCTTCGCTCGCAGTTCCTTTTCGTCCCTTTTGCTTCGGGCTAGTTCACTTCTGAGTTCTTCCAACTTGTATTGTAGTTCTTCCAACTCTGATTCGTGTTCACCTATTTTTCTTGACAAAGTGCGTTCTGCGTCTTGTAGCCGTTTAGCAAGCTCAGTATTGGCACGTGAGAGAGCTTCAAGCCTTTCGCCCGGGAGGAGTGAAGCTGTCGAAGATGTGGTAGACCGTGGACCATGTTCTGGGTCGAAAACAAAGTGTGTGTACGTATTTCCATCCTGATCATCATCCGAATCATCAGAGTCTGATGAATGTGGCATAGGAATCCGCGAAATAGAATCTACAAGATCATAATCCGTTCTGGGCAAGTGAGTGGTACTATCCTCTGGTGAACTAGACCCACTCTCGGCAAGGAAACGGTCTCTAGAAGGCGAATCTCCGGGAGAAAATGTTCCCGAAGGTGATAAAGGGAATGCTGTGGATGAAGATGAAGGCGTCGTGATAGATTGCGAGCCTGCGCGAGACCTGCTTCGTTTTCCTGGACCTGAAGTTCCGTCGGAGTCACCACCAGCTCCTCCACTAGAGTAACCTCTCCCAGGCGAAGCATCACTCTTTCGTCTATGCGGTGGGGGTCGCTTTGTGTATGCCGAAGGAGGATTAGAAGACAAAGGCGCGGAGCGCTGGCGTTTGTCAAGCGGTGTTTGAGGATGAGTAGGCGTTGAAGGAGGAGGACCAGAACGAGAAGGTGGCCGAGAAGGATATCTACTAGTACCATTAGAACCAGAAGAAGAATCAGAAGATGTGGACAAGGCCCTTGGCCGTCCTCTTGCTCTTGATTGTCCATTGTCCGAACCCGCGGGAGTCGAGTCCTCGGCCTTGTTCAGTGTGCTAAGCTGGGCCACAAGCAAAAGAAGGGCATTCGAGTCCACCATATGGGGCGTATCACTTGGCGTGGATTCGATTGTTGTTATCACTCCTTGCAAATACTCTTCGTCGGAGGAAGTCAGGGACATTAGGTCTGGGCAAAAAGGCAAGAAACATCAGTCTTCGAAATGGTTATACATTGCAACGTAGCGAACCTCTTTCCTTCAGTGCCTTGAAAATATCTGGTAGAAACTGGACTGGTATGACGGTCGTATTATCCTCCCGCTGTTCCGCATGTGGATGACTAGCAAATATATTTGCAAGGATCTCGTCGAGGTCCGCTATACTTTCGCGAGAGCGGCCGTAAAAATTGTCCTATTAAGAAGATCTGAGAGCAAGTGAGAACGTAGGTTCGTTAAAACATACCATTTGTGCTACCGTTCTCCTTTACAGTTTGTTATTCGAAATTGCCTGGTCCTTCGTTTATGCGGTGTCACCGTTCGCTGTGGGTATGATAGCTCCAGTTGATATGTGTTGTATACGAGCGTGGAACGGCGCAGAGACAGCGAAAATTAGTCGTAGTGTAAGGCCAGTGTCAAGTTGTCAGTTATAACTCATGTCATTGTTCGAAAGATCCCATTTAGTTACACTTATTTGCGTTCCAGCACGTGCCGCGCGAATAAACTCCAGTAAAATTTCTTCACACTTCGAACTACTACGACGGCTTAGCCAGGCTCACTGCGGGGATGAAACCTTAATCTCGTAGTGAATATAAAGAGATTAGGTACTAAACTCTCCAAAAATTCTCTGTTAGAGTTTGCTGAGACTTTTCAAAATTTTCTCCATGAAACAATCATGAACATGGCAGGAAACGAGATTATTTTGAATATTCCTATATTAATTTCAGCCTAATCCTTAGCAGATTGTTTCAAAATAATCTCAGCTACAATTTTTTACAAAATTCTTAAAATTTTCAGCCTATTCTTCATGAGAAAAGTCCTTCATCCCCGCAGTGGCTGGTTAACGAAGTTATATTGCATTTATCCAGGACGATTTGAGAAAAGTTCGCCATCACGCACTTATCTTCCGTCTTTCCAGCTCGAAGTAATCCTAAACGTTCATGATCACGTTACTGCAACGTTTTTTGCCTCTTTCACCTACCACCTAGAGTCGCATTATCTACCTCTGGATTGGCCGGGCTAAGCAAACAGGATTGATGGCTGTATGTTGATGATTAAAGACCTTGCTCTTTCTTTGTCTCTGCCACATCTGAATCCGGGAGGCGATAAGAAAATCAGCGAAGAGCAATTTACCTTTCGCTGTCTCTGTAAGGACTCCTCCCACCGCAAGGATCGTGCTGGATATTTGGAGTAGTATGCGAGACATACAGCTTGCAATTGTTGATAGTAGTTTTTGTCTTGCGCTTTGCTAAAATCCTGAATGCCATCGAAGACCCATTCATACCTCACTGCCTGTTCAACACATAAGTAAGCCCCATGTAAGCCCTGCCAGTGCAGATGCGTTGAAGGCGCCTAAATAAAATATCACACTGGCACACATGCGCATGATCACTGAAGTACTGACATGGAACATAGAATAACGACGCTCCTCAATTGGTGCACAACCATCAACATCGAGATTGACGAAAAGCTCCAAATTGTCCCCGATGCAGCAGGGCTTACTGTTTATTCTGGCGCGACTCCGATTGAACCATTGCAAACATGTACGGGAAATTATAATCACTGGAGTTTACTCCTTGCAATCTCTAACATGTCTGTTCAGTGGTCAAAATACCCAAAACAGCTGTTTTATCTGCGAAATCATGCTCTGCATCTCAATTCATCGAAAGCAGCCCGTATGGATTGGAGGCTCAACTTGCTCTCTCTTTGGCGCTCTTGGTAGAAATGTGAGGATTGCTGATTGCTGATATGTTTCTCTCCCGTTAGTCTCCATCTCATGTTGCAATCCTGTTAGAGAACGAAGGACGAGCTCGCGATGGTATGGGTATCTCCAGTCACTTCCGGACACTGTGGTCAGTCTTCCGGTCTTCTGGGGCCTTGAATTCGAGGAGGGAACGCTCGAAGATGTCGAAGATGGCAAAGATGCTCTCAAATGGCTCAAGGGAACGGAGGTAGAAAAGCTGCTCGTTGGATCTGATGGAACTCCTCTCATCGTAGGCGTGATTTTGTGAGGCCCGACTTCCTTGAACTAAAAATGGCCCAAAAGTAGGATTCCTTAAGCAAATATTTTCATGAAACTGTGACGCCAACTATGGCTCGTCTCTCTTCCGAATCCTTGCCATCTTTTCATCACTTTTGTCGTGCCTACTCCCTTGTATCATCAAGAGCGTTTTTGGTCGACGCCTATCATGGCCTATCAATGGTTCCTATTGCTGATGCGTGAGTGGACATTGATCCCATTCCAGATGAGTCCCGACATTGACCAAAGCTCAGGTTTAACCATACGGATGATTATCATGTTCATTTAGAAGTAAGTGTAAGTTAAATCCCGTATTTCACTCGATTTTTAAGCCTACTAGACAGAGTACGAAGTCTGTCCGGAATGCGGCTCTTTACAACAGTGTCTTCACGATCGAGATATCGAACCCACACTCGGCCACCCCACTTCCGGCTTCCAACAAATCGAAAAGGACAATACATATGACATGGTATCAAACGCAGCTATCACCCCTCATTCCGAGGTATTCAATACATACGGCGAAACCCTAAGCAATGCCCAGTTGCTGACCCGATACGGTTTCATATTAGACGTGAATGAGAACGATAACGTTTCCTGGGAACTTGAGAGTTTGATCCACTTTCTCGAGGAGTCGAAACCCTCGAAATCAAGGGGATCATGTACGCCTCTTGAATTACCTTGGAATACACTCGTCGAATCTTTCGACGTGGATGTATTTTCCAATTCAGAACTTATTTTTGAGCCCGCTGAGGCAGCCTATTGCATTAATTGCGAAGGGAAGGTATCCTGGCAGTTTTGGCTCGTAGTGGTCTTTCACCAATGTGCATCATTGGTACCTGCAGAGGAGATTCTCTCTATATCGATGGAGTTAGGAATGTATCAGACTTCGAGGGAAATACAGAATCTTGGGGCAAGTGTTACCATTGGAGCAACTACTCGTCACAACTATTTGTTGCCTTCGCTTGCGCAAAAAACGGCATGTATGATCAGGGACCTTTGCCAGCAACGCAAGACTTACTTAGGGGATGGTAGAGATCAGGAGGGCCTTGGAAATTTGGTCGATGTTGGTTACTCTTCCCTTTTTTGCTTCCCGCAGGCGTCTGACACAAATTGACTGGGCAGGAATTAGACTCATCTCAATCCAGAACAAAGCTGGCGCTGTTACAAGTAATGACAGAGATCTCGATACTGAACAGCTGTGAGTCAGCTTGGCAAGAGGAGGAATAATGATTGGGGAAAACGAGTTCATATTTCATTTTTGTCTAGTAAATTATGGCGGCCAGTCGTCTACTCTCTAAGAGCCATTATGGCTTGCCCAAAATCGTGTGATATGCGAAATGCGGAATAAGACAACTTCGATTAGAAAATCAGATGGTGAAAAACCTTCATGAATCTACTTCTCGAGCTCGATACCAGAGTCGCTGGGAGAATCGGAGTTGTATACAGGGCGAGCCTTCGCAAGGCCCCGTGCGTCCTTGAAGAAGACAATATCACCTTCATCCTCGACAAACTACGGAATTTTGATCAGGCTTAATTGATGAACGAATCTGGATTTGCAGTCATCCATACCTTGCATTCTTTAAAGACACGATAGACTTCTGCCCAACCAGCAGGTGCCCCCTCAGTACGCATTCCAGCGGCTTCAAGTTTTCTCTTGAGGTGTTCACCAGCTTCCCACCTGTAAGCAAGCATATTATTCAGAATGAAGAACTGGCTCTAAGAATTTGAGCTCACGCGTGGTAATGAGGGATTTTGCTGGCAACGTGATGGCAAATGTGAGTTTCGGAGATACCATGAGTAGCGAGGGCTCCGATCCAGCCCATAAAGCTGCCAAGGTCACCAAGGAGGCTACGATCAAGAGTAGCAAGGGCGCCGCGGGGGAAGGTGTGCTCACGAGCACGGTAGTGAGGAAGGAGAGGGTCAGTGTGTTGAAGGAACGTGATCAAAACAAGCCAATGGTTGACCCTAGAATGTGCAATCAAGTTAATTTTTCCCGTCAAATTTGAAGATCAAGAGACGCACCAAAGATAAGGGATAAGGTAAAGCACAAACACGTTGGTGAATCCATAAACGGAGATGGATGCAATAACACCGGCAATCCAAAGAATGATACCGACATCAGACATTATAATTTGACCCCATTCCCTATCTTTGAACATAATTGCACCGGGGTTGAAGTCTAAGAAAAGCTTAGTCCTCGTGTGAAATGTACATATATTTCAGTGAACGTACGGTTTGAACCTTTGGGATACTTCTGTCCAGAAGCATTGAGGATCAAGTATGCTGGCCAACCTCCAAGCTATCGAATAGCAGTCAATTTCGAAATGGGGAAACATTCGAATGGATCTTACCAGGTATGTAGCAGAGCCAATCATGGCTCCAATAGGAGAATCGCCAAGAGCATCCCAAAGTTCCTTACTGACCTCCTCACTAACTCGAGAACCCAGCAGGTTCTCTTGCTCAGGATTGAAAGGCTTCAATCCCCACTGAGATCGTGTAGGAGGTACAAAGACTTGGTCTTTTGTCATATGACCAGTGGAAGCATGGTGTTGACCATGGGTGATACGCCATGAGTGATATGGCACACCAAGCCTATAAATGGGAAGGAAGTCAGAACAGACGTGACAATCACATGCGAGTGCAGATTGAACGCGAAGGACTTTTGATGGTACGAGCCGGAGACGAGTAAAAGAAGAGTGAAACATACGCAGAATGCAGAACCCATCCGACAGCGTTGTTGACAAACTTGGACTCTGAGAAAGCTTGGTGACCACACTCATGAGCGACGACCCAGAGGCCAGTTGCGAAGAGACCAGTCCAGAAGCCGTACAAAGCCCAGATAGCGAAACGAGCGAGAGGGAAGAGTAGAGGGTGCGGAAGTGAAAGAGATTCAGGATTCAGGAATGAATCCACGAATGTCGCGATATTGTAGACAGCGGTGATGACCGCAACGTCCATCACTCTACCAAAAACTGTCATCACCGACCGCGTCGCAACAAGACAACAAGGCACTCACATGTACAGCGACGACCTAAATGCAGAGCGCTTGTGACAGTGAGCACTAAGACAAAAGTCATGTACTAGTCAGGCGCAACCGACATGTTCCAAACAAAATTAGAAGGCGTACGGAATAACACCCAGCAAATCCTTGACAGAAAAGTCTGGGATAACGACCGGCTCCTGTTCGACGACGATCTCTCTTTGAGCACCCATGATTTAGACGAAGGAATGAGCCCAGTGGCAGTCTATGAGGCTCTGAGTCTGTGGGTGTACAAGTCCAAGGGTAATCAAGGGACTGGTTCTGTCAAAAAACCGTGCCCTATAATTATGGGGCATTCGGCATCTTCCGGCTCCCTTATGTGGATATAACAGGATATAACTTTGGGGAAACGGACAACTGGAATTTTGCCAATTAAATCTTCCCCAATGGACCGCCGAACTAATCACGCCCAGAAGATGCTCGTCAGAGCTAGTTAGAGCTGGAGCCCCGGGTAACATCGATAAAATGCGTATGTACATTTCATTCCGTGTGGGATCAGACTCAATCAGCTGTCTCTATGTACGGTATCTCCACTACTGCAAGGTCTTCAACTGTCGTGCCAAACCCTCCAAAAAAGAGAAACCATCCTGAGCGGAACAAGGTAAAAAGAGGAGGCAGAGCGTTAACGAAGTTGATCTCATTACTTACTAAGCTCTCACCTTCGTAATTGTCCGACCACTACTTCGATTGGTCACTCTACCAAAATCTTGGACCATTGTAGCCAGCTGCCTATTACTTTTTGCGTTCCCGACTTCTCGCCGTAGTCGGGCAACCACACCCAGCTTTGCATTCGATGTCTCAGTCTGTAAAGAAATGTCCTTCGAGCGGGTGCTGGTCACGCACGTCAGGACTCAGTGATACAATTAGGCATCCACCTTACCGCATCGGAACGACGAAAACCGAAGGGTCTTCCAGCTGTTTGTTCAAGGCGTCAAGAAAAGCAAAACCATCCTTGATCAATGTGCGGGACGTGTTCGACTTCATGACCTTGATGAATTCCAGAACCAGTTCCGAGAGAGCAGCGTTATCAGTCGCACTTGAGGTCCTGTTCGTCAACTTCGCTAATTTATACGCTTTTGGTGCCATAAATGCAGGCGGAACAGTGTCGTTCTCTTGCCCTTCAGAGTCACTGCTGATAGTGATGGTGCGCTTGTCTGAGTCCTGTCCCACATCTTGTTTAGCTTGACGAACTGCTTGAGCAACGTTAGTGCGATCAGCCAAGGTTTGGTTGTCGCCAAGGTTCATTCGACCCAAATCATTTAGAACATTTGCGAGGTCGTCAGCTGCAGTCACTGTGCTCTTTGGTTTCGTGGAGACCTACCCGATTCACTAAAATCAGCATCTATGTAGAACCATGGTTCGAGATTGTTTTTTTTACCGGTTTTGGAGGAGGCCATACGAAATCGTAACTGGAAGGAAAACCATGCGATTCGGATAACTCCCTGAACTCATCGATCCACTGTTGATAATCCGGGCATTCCTGGAACTTCAACTGTCTACAATATCTCAAAAGCTCTTCGAATTCGTTGGGTAGACCTCGACAGAGATCCTCTGGTCGTGCCAGTCGTTTCTCCCGTTTAAGTATTTCGTGAGCAGCATCCGTTTTCGGGACACCGTTCCGTGTCCACGAGAGCCCACGAGGGGTGAGAAGATGGATTAGCATTAGTGCAACGGCCTCGAGGTCGTCGCGCCGTGAAGGGACTAGAAAGCGATTAGAAGATGTCAGAGGGACCAAGTTGAACACACCTTTTCCTCTACAGTGAACGCCTACCGAACTATACAAGGTCTCATCAAAGACTTGAAGAATTGTGGCGTCGCTCCAAACATACCTGAACCAGTAGTTCCCAATGAAATCGCGTTTAGCCTTGCTATCAGGGATATGGCGATGTGTATAAGCATCGATATATCGTTTAGAGAATCCAAAATCGATCATGTAAATGGTCTTTTCATCTGGTGGTAAACCAATGGTAGCATTGCCCAGCTGGATGTCGCGATGTAAAATGCCCCTCGAATGCATAAACTCTAGCCTCGATATCTGTTCAAACTCGCTCTAAGACAGGAAGATGTCTCGACTGCAGGGTTCGACTCACCACTTGCATAGCGATACAGCAAACACTCCGCAGATCCATCGTCTCTTTACCGCTCCTTCTATATAAGCTATCCAAGCTTGAGCCCAGAAGATCGATTGCAAGATAATCCCACATCCCTTCGACTCCAGAAGCCCATAGAGTTGGCATACCCACCCCTCCTTGCAGTGATGGATAGAAGCCTCGTTCGTACCTATTTGTAGGACATTCATGGTCGACACGTTGAACCTTGAGAGCAACAACCTTGCCCGTATGAACATGGATAGCTTTAAATATTGATCCTGGGCGGAATAATAAGAGCGTTGATCGCTTGAGTGCGAGTTCGAGCATACCTGAGTATCCAGAGCCCAAACGCTCTTGCAACCACCAATTGGCTATCAAATGAGGGATTTCCTCCGATTCTGAGGACATCTGCTCGTATTATTGTCGTTGTAAAATTTTAGGAGTAAGGCGAGGTTGTACAGCGCGAGTATGGTGCGGAATAGATGTAAAATAGATCAAAATGTCTGTAATGATTTCTACTGTGAGATGTGACTTTGGTCAAAGTAGGCTTAGCATGCTAGAAGTAGCTTACCGCCGAAGAAGTCATCAGATCATCGAAATGAAGAGCAAAAGCTTGTTTGAATTCACTTTTCGATGATGAAGTTAAGAGCAAATAGTGGTCGCGTCCTGACGCGTTTGCTCACCAAACACGTGTCCGGCGCTTGTTATTTTGACCCCTCGTGGAAGTTCCCCCGCTCTAACCAATAACAGCCAATAACTTCATCCACTAAGCCCTTCTCTACAGCTCCGTACTGAAAAATCTTTGTTTAGTCAATGAATTCGATAGCTACTGGAGTTGATTGCAGGCATATACCTACTTCATTGTTCTTATATTGGCCATAAATGCTTAATTTCCTTAAAGTGCACACCCACAATATTCAACTTACAATCCTAAGTTCTTTCGCTGAGCTCAAGATTGAAATACTCGGGGTGTACATATGAAATTTCACCTCGAGCTATGGTTCGACTTGAATCCATAATTCTACATCTCATCGCCTCTGAATCTTCAACAGTCCAGTGGAGTGCTCGTTCAGTCTGGCTAATATCACTTATAATGCGGTCTACATCGGTTCTAGAGCAGCGGTGATTGTGTTCGAGAGAACAGTGGCATAAGGTGGCATACCACCGTTTGGGCTGTTCTGGCAGAGTTCTGGCCTTGAATTTGCTAATGCACCACATGAATAGAACGTTCTAGGCCGTTCCTAAATAACCACGCAGATTGTGATTTAAAAGCAGTTGAAGAAAGGATCCTTATCTCAGAAACAATCCTCACTGCTTCATCACATATTACCATCATGTTGGCTGCAACAGAGAAAGCCCTTGAAGCTGAGATGAATCGTCTCAAGCTTGCTGTGAAGACTCTTCAAGGCGAAGATAAATCTGAAGAAATCTATATCGGTAGTTATCTTCTAGCTAGGTTGGAGGAATTGGGCGTTACAGTGGGTTTCTTTGTTCTGCTAATCGATTGATTGTATCACGGATAATCGCAGTCAATGTTTGGTGTTCCCGGGGACTTTAACCTTGGATTCTTGGTATGTTCTGCGTCTTTCCTTTCCTCTCTCTCCAATTGACTTCGCGTCATAGGATCTCGTCGAAGATCACCCTACCATTGATTGGGTTGGTAACTGGTAGGAACGCAAACTTGACTGTCTCATCAATCGTTTAATCATGATCTTGCAGTAACGAGCTCAATGCTTCCTACGCTGCGGACGGTTATGCTCGTGTCAAACAAGGCAGCGTCGGGGTGCTACTGACAACGTACGACTCCTTGATCCAGTCGTATCCCGTTCATTCACGATGTTACTACTAGTTTCGGAGTCGGAGAATTGTCAGCTATGAATGGAATGGCAGGAGGTAAGTTGATGTGCTCTTCTTATCATTGATTGAATTAACGATAGACATACAGCCTTTTCCGAAATGGTCCCTATGGTCCATATCGCTGGTGTTCCAAGCTTGAGACAACAAGCAACCAAGCCTATGTTACATCATACACTTGGAGATGGACGGTAAGGATCATCTTCTATACCGGCATTCAATTCTTGGATCTTGAACTGAGCATGGCAGATTCGATGCATACATCAAGGCGGCGGAGCAATTCACCTATTCTCAAGCTATTCTTACCAACACAGTCTCGGCTGGTGCGGAAATCGATCGAGTTCTCTCCGATTGTGTGATCAAGGTCAATGACAACACAAGTTAGCATGTCTGCTTGTTACTGACCAATCGGTATAGGGCCGCCCAGTATATATTACTCTTCCCACCGATCTGGCCTACGCTAAAATTTCCTCTGATCGACTTAAAATTCCTCTTCCTCGTCATCCTTCTCCCAATAACGCAGATGTAGAGTCCTTCGTTATTGATGAAATCGTCAAGCAGATAGCAGAAGCTGACGGAGACGTCGTCGTCATCGCCGATGCCTGTGCGATTCGTCACGATGCTATCGATGAGCTAAAGGATCTACTTTACAAGACTGGCTACCCCGTCTATTGCGCACCTATGGGCAAAAGTGCCATCGATGAGACATATGAGCGTTACGGTGGGGTGAGTTGGATGTTCCTATGGTGCCAGATAATGCAACTCATGTTTCTATAGATCTATGTTGGTAGCATTTCCCGCCCCGAAATCAAGGAGAAAGTCGAATCCGCCAAACTCATTCTTTCCATCGGGAGTTTGAAGAGTGACTTCAACAGTGGAAATTTCACCTACAGTATTCCTACCACAAGGACAATAGAGGTTTGTTTCTTCACCCTAAATGCTGGTATCCTGACTGAGTTCACCATCTCTCTGTAGCTGCACTCGCATTGGACCAACATCAAATATGCAGAATTCCCGAATATCGGAATGAAGCAACTTCTTCCCAAACTCACTGCGAGACTTGAAGGAGGGAAGGCCAAAGCATTACAACTCGAAGTGCCTCGCTTCGATGCCCACGTACCTCAAGAGACCGACGACATCATATCGCAAGCATGGTTCTGGCCGAGGATGAGTAAGTTCTTCGAACCCAAGGATGTTGTTATTGCAGAAACTGGCACATCAAGCTTCGGAATTCTCGACGTCCCTTTACCTAAGGACTCAGTCTTCCTATCTCAAATTCTGTGGGGTTCCATTGGTTGGACAGTCGGTTAGTCGAAAGTTCGACTAATCTTGTCCTTGATTTTCATACATTATCAAAAGGGAGCACTCTAGGTGCCGCGCTCGCGGCGAAGGATTGCAACTTGAACAGAACCATTTTATTCGTGGGCGATGGCAGCTTGTAGGTGAATGAACGACTACGTTGATCGTTTGCTAACTGTTCGCGTTTATGTGCCAGGCAACTCACTGTTCAAGAACTTTCTACAATGCTTCGTAAAGGCCTCAAACCGATTATCTTTGTTTTGAACAACAGTGGCTATACTATTGAGCGATTCCTCCATGGGAAGGAAAGGTCAGAGTGTTATGGTTTGTGAACGATTTCCTTGTCACTGACGGTTCCTTCTTCCTTTTCCTAGGAAGTACAATGATATCGTGAACTGGAAGTGGACAGGTCTTCTCGAAGTCCTCGGTGACCTCGATGGAACTCTCTCTAAGTCATACACCGTCAACAACAAAAGCGAGCTCACTGAGTTATTGGAAAACCCGAAGTTTGCGGCTGCCGAAGTCCTTCAACTTGTAGAGGTCATGATGCCCAAGCACGATGCTCCTCGAGCACTGCAAGTGCAGGCTGAGCTGAGTGGCAAAACTAACCAGTACGCTTTGTAGACTGTAGACTTTATCGTTAAATTACTTGTGGATTCGGCAAAAGAATCGGTGCCATGTAGATCAATTTTTAACTTACTTCATGTTACCTCAATACAGATAGAATGTAATAGCATACTCTTACCACAGCATTGCAATCTCATATGCATACTTCTCACTCAATCTCACTCATCATTTTCATTTGAGTGAAGAGTGCAGGCTGATATATTGACTCCAGCAAAACGACATCGGTGGAAGAGTAAGCATTTCATGCTTCAAGGAAATGCTATTATTGGCCATACAGATTTTAGGTAGTATGTACATGGGCGACACATAACCCGAAGTCGATGAGAGCTAGAGACAAGCATTATCAGTATGGAACGTGAGGAGCGAGGACATGACAAAGGATCAGACAAAAAGTATAATGATTCCGGATAAGACTGTTTCCGCAAAGGCTTCGTAAGAAGGGCTCAGAAGAGGGAGTCTGTTCTATCATCACCAGAAAGATGGAGAAGGATGCCCAGACTCACACAAGTGAAACAGCTCGAGCGAGATACTCTGCTGTTACCGGTTTTTGAAGTAATCCAAAATCACATTCAACCCCTCACTCTCCACGCCGTACTCCTTCACGACGACACAGGAGCAGCCGACAACTTTTCTGGGATTACCCTCTCTGTCGATCTTGCACAATCCAGCCCAGGTACCCAAAACCTTGGCTTCCTGGACTTTGATGAGAGGAATTGTGTGCTCAGCGCAAAGAGCTTCGATGAGCTTGATGTACTCCGCTTCGGTACAGGACTCGACGAGGACGCAGAGGTGCGCCTGGCGCTTGTCAAGGGCCTTGGCACATTCACGGAGTCCACGTGCAAGACCATCGTGAACAAGAGCATTCTTCAGAACTTGCTATATGACTATTAGTAAAACAAGGCGATTGTGTAAATCAGGAGTATCAGGAAGACACACCTGAAGAGCCTCCTCAATGGAAAGCTTGCCCTTGGGAGCTTCGGTGGTGACCTCAACGGCGGTCTCTTCGACAGGAATGTCATCTCCAGCGTCAGACATCTTTTATGTTCAGTGATAAGTGTTTTAAGTCTTCTTCCGCCTTCGTTAATGCAAAGATTATTACAACTCGAATCGGGCTCCTTTGAAGATGATAGCACGTGACAAAGTGTGGGAATAGCTGTACAGTAACAGAATTTCCAAGTAGATCTACTGCATGTACGTCATTAACATTGTTCCCCTTGCTGATCCTGCAAACTTTCTTTGATACTTTTCTCCCAAAGTTCTTTGAAATCTTCAATATCTCGGCCGTTACTCAAACTCAGTGCCTCGAACGGAACCATGTTATGTTGGTTAGCAGGAGATTTACAGCTCGCCGCAGGGTGAGATGGGGAGTCAATTACGCGAAAATGTGGTAGTGGTGCTGTTAGCTGGGCTAATGTGTCTGTAGCCCGATCTTCATTCACGATATCTCGGAGTTCTTCGTATGAGAATAGCAGAGGATCTGTGCGTGGCGCATACGGATTGAAGTCGACAATGTGTGCACTAGATAGATCGCGTGTTAGGAGGAGGTCCAATACATCTGTATAAGAATATGTGAACTTCGAACAGTGGTGATAAGAGAGCTTCGTACAGCTGGCCTCCGCCTTCCATTGTGGTTGTATCTTGTTCTTCCAGAATGTCACGACCGTATTCATGATCTTGGATTGGGTATCGGGATCATTCAGGAAATCATAGTAATTTGTATCGCGCTGAGAAATTCCTACAGTTCCAGGGAGTAAGCAGAAGGCGGCGTTGCGATGAGAGGGCAGAAGACGGACCAAGCAAAACATTGTTCCTCACGAAACAGCGTAGTTCTCGACTCCGATCTACGGAATACCATTTGCGCAACACAAGTTCTAAGTCGTACGAGTCTGACTGCACCGGGTCACAACCATCAAACACGGTGGATGGAGAAAGGTCGTGAGATATGAAATCGGACGATTTGAGCAACAAGTAAACGTCAGCGGGTGAGGTACATTTCAGCGGCGATGAAGCTGGGAGTATCCACGAGGCATCCTTTAGTGAGGATTGTGAGCTGTTGCAGAAAGACACAGTTGAAAATGATCGATACCTTGGGCGAAGTAAAGTTGAGCTTCGGAAATACAGCCCCGTATTCCTTGACTACTGCTCTGATTTTTTCATCTAATTCCGGAAATGCAAAGATGGGGGTCTCATCAGAGTCTACGCTGTCTCTATCTTCATCGTCTTCATCGTCGGATAGAGTACTTTCAACAAGTCTACATATAGCAGTCTTCGCGATGAAAACAGGACAATTTCACGAGATGCGTACTAACACGTTCTCTGATCCCTTGGGTACAAAAACTTGATCAGCGTTGAGATAATTATGAAATTCTTGCGAAAGAGGTCGGATGATAGTAGACTTGATGCTAATCGTATGAAAAGCAGGGTACCAGGAAGAGAATTGAAAGGCAAGAATGTAAGATCGTGACAGTGAAGGAAAAAGTTCCATGATGGCCGTGCCAGTGTAATTTCTCAGCCCGATACCTTCATAGTCTGAAATTTTATACAGCATAAGGTGGTAGCCATTTGATGTAATGAGTTCCATGATAGCTGTGTCAGTATTTCTCAGCCCGATAGCTCCATAATCTAAAATCTTATGCAACATAAGGTGGTAGGCATTGGATGAAAAGCATAACTGTACAGAACGAGAAAACATGGTACTCCTGCATAAATCAGCTATTCACTTCTTCTGCTGCTGCTGTTGCGATTTGATAACCTTCTTCACGATCTTGGCTTCTTCCACAAGGAAAGCACGAAGGATTCTGAGACGAAAACATAGTAAGAAACCAGTAAGAGACCGTTAAATAGATAAACGCACCGTGACTTGACACAGTCGCCACAGCGTGAGCCACCATATGCACGACGTACAGTCTTTTGACGTTTAGAGATGGTCGCATACTGACGGGGACGAAGGGCTGGGATCTATGGAATATCATCAACACAAAGTATAGATTCGGAGATTATGATGGACACACTCCAGGTAGTCCAATGCCACAGTCACCACATTTCGGGGAAGTAGCTGGCTTCTTGAGATGGTGATAAACAAGCTTGCCACCAGGCGTCTTCACAATCCTTCGCCGGGAGGAAGTGGTGTTATACGGTTGGCGTTTACGAAGGGTGACGCGCTGGGCCATTATCTGTACAGCATCCGATAAAGCAATGAGATCTAAGGAAAGCGGGGGACACAGTTGTCGTACTTTTTGTCTTGAAGGTGGGTCGGGATTCGGGACGACGGCGAAGGGGATGCAAAAACCGTGAGGCACGCTGTGAGAAAAACTCTGAGGAACTGCATAGCTTCACGAGACCTACCTAGTCACGCGATGCCCGCGCGTCCGAACGAGCGTCTATTTCACGGATTTCTAGGTCTAATATGTACACAGTGAGCGAACTTCTCTTCGGATTCCCTCTTGTGAATTCCTGGCACAACTAGTAATTAGTTCTGGTCCCGTCTTAGTGTACAATGTACAAGCCGAATGCGCTGCGTAAGCTTATTCCTAGGAACTTCACACATTTAATCGAGTGTTATTGAATACATAGAGGATTTAGGGAGAAAAGATCATCCTGGTCCCGGATGCAACGCCATATTAACCCGCCCAGATTATCTGCACGACGTGACTGAGAGTTAAGAATAAGATCTCGAGCAGCGACTACTTCATAAGCTCCCAGAATCTCCACCCAAATTTTGTCCTCAAGAGGGCATGATTTTGTCAGATATTCAGTCCGAATATTTTAGTCTCAAAAACGCAAGTCCTCGTCCGACACAGCGTAGCACAGCGCACTCGAGGGATGAACTAGTTTTCTTAGTGGAAGAAAATTCCTATACTGCAATGTTTGCGACATTTTGAGAATTTCTTCTTCCGAAATAGATAGATAGTTAGTTCAAAGGCTAGTAAAACATAGTGAGAAGGGAGGGGGTATGATGAAATATTCGAGGTAGTATTTGAAGCTTCGGAGTGGCCAGACAAAATTCAACAAGAGACTTCTCGATATGCAGGCACGTCTAGATCTCCATTGTGGCGCACCTTATACATATTTTTGAAACAATTTAAAATTCTTTCCCTTTCTTTGGCCCTCGAGGATCCAGACCATCCACCAAAGACTCAAAATCCTGATTGCTCATTAGCTGTACTCTGCTGTACCCTATATGAAGCAACTGAAATTAACACTGTAGCTGCATGCAGTCTCCATGTCCGGCAAGTTCAATTCAAGCTTTTGTACAGCAGCACTTGAGCTGGTACTTACCAAGTTTCTAATTTATGATCCAAAAGTCTGTAAAAATACAAACTTGTCAGTGGATAAGAACCAAGCAAGGTACTGTCCTGGAGCTTAGTGACAACCTATGACAACTTTAACTCGAAGCAAACTCGAGGTTGTGTTTTGTATCAAATGCCGAACCTGTGTCGAACACTCCAACTCCGAAAACTGTGATAATGAAAACCGAAGCAATTTCGATGTCTAATAATGTACCGGTTACCAGAGAGATATCTTCACGTTTGTTGTATGGCAGTCCGACACCCTACTTGAATGAGTAAATATGACCTGGATTGACGGCATGTGCTGACCTCGGTGCGCGAGAGAATCAACATAATCCACATAAACGCCTGCCGCCCGAGTATCACAATCATAGTTTCCAAGCATTTGACGATGTCAAGGATGGACATGAGGAATCCATCATGCAAGATAGCGTAGAACGTCTGGAGAATTCGGAAACAACGGTTATACGATACGAATAAACGTCAAAATCCTATCCGCCCATCTTTGACCTCTTTACCGTAGCATACGGATCTACATTCAACAAGTCACCTTCTGGTACAGTATCCAAATCTTCTTCTCCGTGGGGCTGGGGGGTAGGTCGATCTCGGGTACTGGAATCTTTAACCTCTTCTACCTTTGTTGCTAACTGTGGGCCAGGATCGGTTCCTTGACTTGGTTGTAAGGGCTCCTCTGTTTGAGGTTTAATCTGAGTTGGTGCCGGATGGGCTGCCTGCGGTGCATGTACGGGAATCGCACGCCCAGCCATGATTAAATTCCTAAGTTCCTCATTCTCCCGTTCAAGCCTCGCCAATTCAATCTCGCGTTCCAACGCCCACTCAGCGTGAGTTGCATCCGTGCTCTGCCACGGCTCACGTTCAAGCAAATCCGGATCTTCTTCTGTTTCTGAGTCGTTTTCGTGATCGTCATATGTCGACAGACGGGTACGCTCGCCTCCGACCTCGCGTAGACAGTTTCGTAGCAATTCCGATAAGCGCGAAATACTTTCGGAAATTCTCGTGCTGGCCTCGAGTTCTCTAGATGAATTTTCTTCCTCCAATTGGAGGAGATGCGACTCGTAATGTCGAATAAGCGAAAGTTCGTTCTCTTGGACAGTTTGGGCGCGGTTTCGGAATGTACCTGTAAACAATGAGAATTTGCAGGAGAGAATGTAGAAATGCTCACTCATTAATGTATCCAGTGTTTGTTCGTACTCTTTAATCAATGTGTTTAATTGCTTATTGTCGTGCTGGAGTGACTGGTTTTCTGCCATCATGGCCGCGTTCATACGTTCCAACTCAGAGTCATATATTTCTTTTGGTTTGTCGGCATTGAATTTCCGTAAAACAAAACCAGTTTGAGAATGAAGAGCTTGATTCTAGTGATATTATAGCTGTGAAATCAGAAAACATTAGAACTACAGACCTTGACGCCTCCAGCCTGAGCATACAGCGACACTGACGCGCTCCGATTCTGATTCAGTTGGTCACTGAGCTCTGTGATTACAGCCCAGAGTTGTGAGATCTCGTCCCCGCCGTGACTACCGTCGATAATGGCCATTTGCAGTTATTTGTAACTGCTGCGGGAAGGAGATCACAGGTGAAATGAGCGCAAGATTATGTAAGTGGCAGTGCTGAGCTCAGACTGAAATTCTGAGTCGACCTTGACTGAAACCATTGTGTGTTCCAATAAATTATCGACATGGCATCTGTTCAGAAACCCTTTTCTACTTCCACCTCTCATCTTGCTTCGAGGTCAAAGCACAGTGTCAATATCAACTCTTCAGTCGCTCCACTAGAGGCCATGGTTTGTCTTTTTCATTGTTCTTTGTCAAGCACATACAGCTCATACGTTACCCAGGTTAACCCTCCTAAACAGTCTATTCCTGCTCCAGTCCAGAGCAAAACCTACTACGGTCAAGAGGCAATTTCTCGTCTTTGCGCACGGTTCATAACGCATCTCTTTGGTTGTCCCGAACGGCCGCCGAATCAGTCAGGCTGGCATGTCGAACTACCGTATTACATCGCATACGCCATCTACCGCACCAAACTCCCAGAATGTGTTGTATTCTCAGCCTTGGCCCTCTTACAGCGGTTAAAGTCTCGATTTCCTTCGGCAAAAGGCTCCTCTGGTCATAGGCTCTTCATTTCCGCCTTTATGATTGCTTCCAAAGTCATGTGCGACGATACGTATTCGAATAAATCCTGGAGTGTCGTCGCTCAGGGGATGTTCACAGTTCGTGAAGTCAATCAAATGGAACGAGAGATGTGTGGCTACCTAGATTGGGAACTCACCGTCGATGGAGAAATTCTCACTCCGTTCCAGGCCCGGGTCACTCAGGATTTTGCCCCGCTCCACGGTCCATATCCAATCTATTCTCTTCAGGATGTATCCAAGCACGCTCCAAAAGCAACCGCTTCAAAGCCAAATTCTCCAGCCCCCTCCCCAGATTCTCTCAATCCCCATTTCCCATCCTTCAGCCAACGTCATCCTTCCCCTGCAAAGACGCCGACGGCTACCGCCCCCATCCCTATGCCACGTTCTTCATCCACTCGTTCCGAACGGCTTCATGTGGCTATCAAGACGCCTTCTCCCAGTTACTCCAACAGTACCTCCCCTGCATCCTCTATATCGCCGCAAACACCAGTAGGTGGCGAAGACTTTTACACTCAGATTCAGGATTTCGCTACCACTTCACCGCCCGAATTTTCCATCAAGGAGAAGACCATTACTGGCTGGCCTGTAAACCATCCTTTGAAGAACGACATATTTGCCCGTGCGGTACCCGCAGCATGGTAGTGCCAGCGGCTGGCCGCTCATCGGCCGTCTGTCCTCAACCCCTTTTGTTCGTTTTTTGCTGCCAGATGTCCATCACGCTCTTTTCGTTCATATTTAGGGGACTGTTTCGCATTTTCTTCTCCAGTGTATCTCAAGCTTGCATCTGTCACGCTGTTCATCTCTTCCTCACCATGGTCCCTGTACTTAACCTTTATTCTTGCCCCAGACGCTATACCCTCTCCCACGACCTACATACAGTTTCGGAAGACCTGCCTTCGCTGTTTCCTTTGCTGTCCCCCTCATCTAGATTCCATCTTACATGCTTTTGCTCTTACCTCTGCTAGGGAATTGCGCGCGCACGACTGCGTCTCGTTATTGTTTCTGCATTCTCTTTCCTATTTCACATGCATAGCACGACACCTTCGCATCTGGTTGACATTGTACAATCTTCTCGCATCGGGCTCGGGTTTCGTCTTCCACACTACCGGTCTTTCTTTTTGCATCATATATAAACGACGAATGGCTCAATCTAAGTATAATAATATGTGTTCAGCATCCATTGAATTCCTTAATAGGTCAGTGAGCACAGGCAGCAGAGCAAAGGTACATAGTAGCAAAGCATGTTCGTCAAAGAGAAGCACAAACGACAAATTATCTTCTATTCAAACACGTTCACCGTTAATTGCGCAGCCGAGTATCGTCATCCAAACGCGGGCTACTCCGTCTTCCTCACAGCCGACCTGCATGCCATTGTCCCTCAACACATAATATTCCCTAGCCGGCGTCTGGACTACCGCAAGAGCAGGGTGTAGCGGACGGCCTTGCGCAGTCGTGAAATGAACACTTTCGACATGATGATGACTGCAATCAACGTGTTAGTTCCGGAACGTTGAACACAACCGAAGACCTACGCAGGTAAAAATAAGTTCAGCTTAACTTTGGGTTTCTTCCCATCACAAAGTTCAGTGGGGACTCCGGCAAAGTCGTGCGCCATTTCTGTCGATGTTTTGTACCGACCGCTAACGCTGCAAAAAGTTAGCAAAGCCATATCTTGAAGAAGAAAGCTCACCTGTTCTCGACGACACTAGCTAGTATATAGCGTTCAGCAACTACCCTCTTCGCTACTCCCACTTCCTGTTGAATCTGAACTTTTTTTAACCATAGTTTGCTAATTCCTTTTGTGAACTCTTCGTGATTCACACAACTTAGTTGATCCATGAGGGAAGTAGCCGGAATCGAGGACAAAGAACGGGTAGGATCGAGTTGTCTTCCAGGACCATTGGTTATCAATTGTAAGGGAGGAATGATGGACGACCTTTGATCGATGTAGGAAGACCAGTCGGCACGCATTTTTATTGGAAGAGGGCCCTCCGCTTTGGAGGGCGAGGGGGCAAAACCAACGACCTCACAGGTGGATTCGACGACATAGAAGGTTTCGAGCGCTTTAGACGTTTGGATAACGTCGATGCACCAAACCTCCCCCTTGATGATTTCTCGGGCATCAACAATCATACCATTTAACCAGTCATTGACGCTTTGGCCTCCCCCGACTGAAACAGTGAAGAATAGACGCGTAATCAGAAACCTATTATCCGTAGATTTGAGTGACTGATAACTGAAGAAGGATTATAAATATACATGCCTAATAGCGATCACAATTTGTTTGTCGTTGTCTGGGCTCGCCCAGAGTCGGGGAGCAATTACGCTTGTTCCACTGAAGACACGACCTAGAAAGGATTCTTCGAAAACTCGACGTCGAAACTTCTCCTCTCCCTGCCGCTGGAGAAGATATGGCCACATATTCATCATGTTCGCCGGTAGGCGATGTATAATGCGATTGAGTCTGTACCCGGAAAAGTTACGCCCGAGACGCGTCGAAGCTGATAAATATACTGGAATCAAGTCAGCCATTGAATCGAGGTATAGACACTAAAGGGCGTACTGGCATATCGGAACATTCGCGAAACTAACATACAGTTACTGAGGTCTTGAATGGCGATCTGGCTCAGGATGACCGCGAAACGGGCCACCTGTTTCCGTTGGGCCAGAGCAGGGGGCATAGAAATACGATTCAAGACGATTGGTATTGACATCGGAAAGTCGAGGTGATACAATGATAAGCTTGTGGGTGAATTCACTTCAAGAGTGATATCGGGAACTGAACTAGCCTTCCGCACGATGGGGCCGGACGTAGCCACCTTTAGTGCTCTTAGGCGCGCAGAAGGTATAGCAGATGGTGGAGCAAAAGCAGCATATGTTCTTGTTCTTGGCGTAGATTTGGCATCTGCGTGGATAGCGACGGACGATCTTGTGGTACATAACATGGCAGTTTCGTGAGAAGAGGAACCAGAGGCGATACGAACAGCAATTTCGTGAGAGGAGAAACCAGAGGCAATAGGAATAGCAAGAGAAGTCGTAAGTGGGGGGCCAGCATGAGAATGAACCAAATCCTCCTTTTCAGAAAACACTGAGGCTTTCGTAGATGCAAGATTGGCAATTTTTGTGCTCGCAACCAGCGGCGTAAAACGTTTACCTTTTGTGACAGACGTAGCTTCTCCCTGCGTGGAAGACATATTGGAAGGGACGGGCTTGCAGCGAGCTTTGTGTCTATTCCAATGGAAGAGATCAAACATGGTGTACTTGACCAATTTTCCGCAGGCCTTGCACGTCAACGAACAGTGTTTGACGTTCGACGCCAAAGGATCTAGTTCAAGCACCCTCTTCCTCTTCGACTGAGCCTCAGTGAGAGAGTGATCAGTGGAAGTTTCTCCTGCCTCGAAAGGTGACACGCGGCTCGGTTTTGCGGTATAGAGAATGTCGATATCCTTGATTCTCGGCTGCGTGTCGTTAGCCTGAGAGATAGAAGAAATTAACGATGAGGACGATTGCAAGACAGAAGCATCCAGTTTGCAGCGCGATTTGTGTTTTTCCCAAAGGAAAAGGTCGAACATGGTATATTTCACTACTTTCCCGCAGGCCCTGCAAGTCACCGAGCAATGTTGGATGTTTGTGGCCAGCGTATCTTCTTCAAGTACTTGTTTCCTTTCGGCTTGAGCAGCGGTGAGCATGAGGGTGGAGTTGGTATCACTTGCGGGAGTCTGAGATGAAGGCGCTGCAGTCTTTACCTGAGATTGGGAGGACGTCGAATTCATAGTGACGGATGAAGATCGAGAGAGGGAAATATTTGATTTACAGCGTGTTTTGTGTTTGGTCCAGTGATGGAGATCGAACATGGTGTATTTTACCACTTTCCCGCATGCGTTACAAGTCACCGAGTTGTGCTGGACATTTGTAGCCAGAGGGTCTTCTTCGAGTATGCCCTTCCTTTGGGCCTGTGCAGCAGTAAGCGAAGAATCGGCATCATTCGAAGAGACAGAAGATGATTGAGAGGGGCCTGGGAGACCTGGTTTGCAGCGTGTTTTGTGTCTGTTCCAGTGATAAAGGTCGAACATGGTGTACTTCACTACTTTCCCGCAAGCGTCACAGGTTACCGAGTTGTGTTGGACGTTCGTAGCCAAGGGATCCTGGTCGAGTATTCTTTTTCTTTCGGCCTGTGCAGCAGTAAGCGAGGAGTCGGCATTATTTGAAATGACAGAAGAGGATCTAGAGTTGAGGGAGAGATCTGATTTGCAGCGTGTCTTGTGTCTGTTCCAGTGATAGAGGTCGAACATGGTATACTTCACTATCTTCCCGCAAACGTCACAAGTCACTGAGTTATGCTGGACATTTGTAGCCATAGGATCTTCCTCGAGCACGTTCTTTCTCTGAGCTTGAGCCGCAGTGAGGGAAAAATCTTCTACGTCCACAGACATAGTGCTAGGAACGATCTTGGTCTTCTTGAACATGACAGAGGAGTCGAGAGAGGACGGAGTGACAGGGCGTTTGGTACTAGCTGGTAAGGATGGATCGCGGATGCCGGAAAGACTCATAGTAGCTGGTACTGTTGCATTGACTTCACGATCGTCGGAAGAGATGTGAGGATCCGTTTTAGTTTTCTTCGGGGGTGGGACATTTGACACTAGGGGATCCGGGAGAAAGGGTCTTTTCAGACCAGCAGTAGCGGAAGTGGTTATATGCGCGTTAGTCGGGTTAGTAACGGTTGATACAAACGTAGAGGTGGTGCGAGAAGTGTCAGGCAGCACGCTTGGCATACGCAATTGAGGAGCCAGTGTACTGCCAGATACTTGCTGATTACCATCAGCACCAGGTTGAGCATTCTTGGTGGGGGCAACAGGCAGGGACTAAGAGAGATTCAATTGTTAATTCTGCGCATTCAAATGGTAAAATCGGATGAGACTTGCTATGTTACGAGCTGTATGGTCGAGAATTTTCTGTATGATCAAAGGCTTCGCAAGCTTGGAAAAACCTGTGATTTGCCTTTCCTTGCATATAGCCTTCAACTGAGCTATATTTGACTTCTTCAGATCGTCTTCATTGAAAGAATTCGGGGCCATATTGGACGACTCTAATACCAGGGTTTCTGTGTCGTGGTTTCTGTAAAAGCGAAAGACGGCACGTGCTAGTGAGCGGGACTGCGCATGACTAAACTTCAAGTTCAAACTTGAACCGCATGTACATGTGCATCAGTTTTCAAAATGCTCTCTCGAGCGTGTCACCGATGTAAGGGCACTACACATGGGCCCGAAAAGCATCTATTGACGTGTCAGAACTGTCATAAGTCGTGGCACGATTGTACGCGTCTCTGTTCGATATTCAAGCTTGCGAACTCATTCTGCGACTGCGCGGATATCCCCCAGGTTGTCATATACCTGCTATCCAAGACCTAGAGATACAGATCCGCATCAGAGGAAGTATCCGTCCTCTTATTACTAAACCCGGAGGTACGGAAGAAAGAAACGATCCGAATCAGCTCTCGCTAGAAAATTGGCACTGTCGACGATGCTGCAAGACACAAGATTTACCCAACGCCAGATCCTCTGTAAAGAAGCCGAACCAACCAAACCCCGAACCCCTCGACGACGTCAGTAAGTGATACTCATTTTGACTGTGAACGAACAAATCCTTATGTTCGACTTTGTAGAGGTCGTGCAAGATCAAAGTGTGATGATCATCTCCGATTCAGATTCGGATGATATCCAGTTTATTGGATCTAGACTTTCTGCCGGCGCGAGGCAACAGGTAGTCCAGCGCCCAAATCCCTCCACTCTGGATAGTACGATAGAACGGGGACGTACGTCGTATTCTTCAATATCAGCCTCAAGAGTCCGAGCTGCTGCTCCACACAACAAAAATGTGACACCTCAGACTGACATGGAACTTAAACCTACACCAGCACTTCAAACATATCCAGCGCCACTGATCGTTCCTGTTGCTGAAGGATTGGTTACCTCATTGCCCTCATCCAAAACTCGTATATCTGAGGACGGGCCCAGAGTACCTGTTCTCCCCTGGCCTGCTCCTCAGTCGTTCGTCACCAAGAACGAGCTGCCTAGCCTCAATCATGTGCCCCACGTGCAGCATATTGCTAGACCACAGCAGAATGCAGCATCAGAGATTACCACCTTAAAAATAGTGCGAAAGGCTCGGAAAGTGACATACAGACCCCCACTTTCTGTTACACCTCCAGAAATTTCTGTATCACTCTCTCCTGCCTCGCGTTCATCTACGGGACCTCTTACGCTCGCAGATTTCGTATCTGAGCTTCGTGATCGTAATGCCAACACTCTACTTGTTACACGGGAGTACGACTCTCTGACACTGGTATCAGCTAACTTACGCCAGTGGCTAACTGTTGGTAATCAAGATGGAGCAGAAGAAGTCATGCGGCTCGCTGATGGCAGGGTATCAAACCAGAAAGAAACGGAAATGGTAGCTCAAGCAAGGTCTCAGAGAAAGAAATTCAAGGGGAGGAGGTTCGATACCGAGAAGTACGACCCGGACATCCTCATCTTTCCTTGATTATCAAATGGATTATGCCATCCGTGTTGTATCAATTATCTGTACAAATGATTGGCTTCTAAGAAGACCCTGAAGTGAAAGCACCCTTGCTTGAAGACAGCTCAGCTCCCAATTTGTATCCCAGTACCTGCAAAAAAGGAGAATGAGTGGAAGCTGGCAGCAAACTGAATCGGCCCACCTTCTCCCAGTCCAGTTTTGACCTTGTCATGGGCAAAGCCCTTCTTAAACTCTTGAAAGTTTTCTCCGACATTTCATGATACGTATCATTTAACGAATTCTGATATTTGCCTTCCTCGGTCTCTATCAAAGCGAGGATTTTCGTACCCGCACTCTCAGGGGATGCAGTTACAATTGCTGGAGGTAGTGCGATCGATATCGAGTGAGTGGTAGATAGTTGCACCTAAGGTAGACGCGTTATACATGAGAGGGAGGATATGAGTGAAATTGAAACTGACATTGCCCTGCTCATAGTAATGCACATTGACTAGTATCGTTCCTTTTATGGTATGGTCGTTCAGATCTACTATGTATTCCGATCGCCATCGACCAGACCTATAATGAGCCTCTTCAGCTTCGTTTACATGGATGATTCAGAACACCTTTCTCACCAGAAGTTCGTCGGGTTATATTTGTTAGCCACGACTTGCAATATGAATTGATTTGGGGTAGTCTGATTGGAGAACGCAGATGAAACTCCATCGTGAAAGTGAGCTAGTAGGTAGTTTAGTGACGCTTTCTCCAACGCAACCCTTGAAACTTGATAAATATCGTATTATGACAATAGGCCTGGTTCTTCGCGCACCGAAATGTTTCGAAGTCCTCATTTGGCTCGAAAGGCTGAGGATCAGAGGCTTCCTGAAATAGACTTCAAGATGAGAAGACTGCTGAACGAAAGAATGACCAACACACCAGAGCTATATGATCAAACACGAAACTCTTCTTCGATCTAGGATCAAGCCATCTCTCTTGTGCCTCTTCGTCTTCAGAGCCTGTAGATAACCGTGCAGCTTCACTGATGATTGACTGAGAACGCGAACGCTTTTAATCTAGGGTGGTGATTGTGCTAGCAAGGCGGCACAAACCTGATGATTCGTTTCTGGAACATCGACAGTAATGAACTGCGCAAGATTGTACCTCTTCAGCGCAGGAACTATCCCTTCTTGTAGTAGTTCGTCGTCAGATATTATATTGCGCACATCTATTTGAACGGTTATAGTTTGGGTTACAAGGAACAAAAAATGTATCAGCAAACCATTCAGGACATCATTGATTTCTCCTGGTGGCGATTGGAGAAGAAAATCGCAAGCAGCTTGAATTCGTTCATGGGACTCCATCGCCCTCTGTCGTCGTTCAGTCCAAAACTCGAATGGCAACAAGCGCCTGGTCAAGCTCAAGCCAATATATATGTTAGCGCTCGTGAATTCAACTGTTGCATTATTGTATTGTTTGCTGTATCTACGCAATCACGAACATCTGTTCTGATCATGATAGATTCTGTACGTCAAACCTGTACACAGTCCCGAGCTCAAGTTACTTATCCAGAAATATGTTTGTTCTTCATCGCGTCTGGAAGTTTGAGTCTACTTCTACACTCTCCAGTGACTGATCCATTTGAAAACCATTTGACTCTGAGGCCCACCATTCATCCACCGCCGTGTCTGGATCATAGTCGAATTGCTCCGCGTTTTTGTTTTTGTCCGACCATGCATTAGGGTTATCTCGATTCCGATTACCGAAAACGGACGGAGGATCACCATCCTTGGACCATTCGTAGTTCAGCAGTTCTTCTTCCATGGCTAATTTCATAGCTGCATCCCGCTTTTCTTGCTCCAAACCGTCAGGTAGGTGATATACGCTTCTGTTCCGAGCCGAAGCTGCTTGGGTGGCAGACGCTCGTGCATGGCGAAGACCTTCGTATGCTTTCAGTAAGTCTGGTATCTGTGAATTGTCGGAAATTCTCGAGAACAAATTGCCAAGGACAACGGCGTCTTCAATCTAAAATGGAATTATGCATTGCAAATGAACCGTTCGTCGAATACTTATTACTTACCGCCATTGCAGATCCCTGAGCTCGGTATGGCTGTGTTGGAAGTGTGATTGTTTGTCCTGACGAGAGGTCCACGAGTGAAAATTCACGCACTAGCATGGGATGGCATGAATCTCCCAACAAAACTGCGCGACCGCTTGAATGAATCCAAGTCTTCAAAGGCCTGCAGATGAGTAGCTTGCTTTCTAGTACAGACTCTGCTCGAGACAGCAATTTCTGAACACTGGGTTATGGAAAGCGTCAAATTTTCGAGATCTGTCATGTACTTTGAATTCTCAAAGACGCACCACGGATCCCATTCATGAAAACCATCACGGATTTCTTCCAGGTTACCCTCTGCTGTCCATGAATACGAATGACCATCTCCAGGTTTGACTAATACCATGTTATACTCCTTTCGATTTCGCTGCAAAGTCGATGGGTGATTGGCCATGTACTGATCATATCAAAAGTAGAGAAGATGACGAACGATACAGTAACCGACGACATGTCTCCCCGGTCCTATCCAACATCTAATTCTAGGTTCATCGACGAGATGTCTCAATTGCGGATCGTCCACAAATGTACGGGTTGGTAGAACCACTCTATACGCTAGATCGCCTGTCGGCACCGACAATGGAATTTCCGTTTGGCCAGTGACGTAATTGCGTACCACGCTGTTGATACCATCTGCGCCAACAATCAGGTCTGCAAAAATGACTTCTCCTGTCTGCAAAATTGCACAAGGTCCGAAGGGTTGTTCGAAATGCAGAGAGACAACTTTGCTTTCCATTCGAAGGTCCATGTAAGGCGATGCTTTCGCGAACAACATGTCGTATAAATCTGCACGCTGTGAACCAGAAATCAGCAGTGAAGGCGGTTTGGATCAGGGTTTCACTTACATGGACAACATACCACGGCGCTCCGTGGTCTCTGTCGAGTTTGCCTTCCAAACGCGACATACCGAGAACCTCTCCTGTATCATCTAAGTGTGCATACAGTGAATCCAAACTTATACGCCAAATCAATCATTTACTCACATCGGTGAAATGTAAACCAGGTAGGTTTATCCCTTTCTGCGATGCTCTTCAATTTATGCACCAAGCCCCACTTGGCCAAGATACGGGATAGATCTGCGAAACGTAGGTTAGTGATTTAAGGTCAATCTTACTACTGTCAAGAACGACTAATTACTTGGACAAACTTGTATTCCGGCACCGACTTCACCGATCGATGGCGAACTTTCGACGACGATGATTGAATGTCCTGCTCGTCCTAACGCGTACGCAGCAGCCAGACCTCCAAGGCCACAGCCAACCTATCTTCAAATCAGTCAAAAGGGACGAACACAGCTAGAGCTGCATACCACAAGGATCTTCAGTTGTTTTCGGGCCTTTCTGTAACAGGACTTATTGACTTCTTCCTGCTAAAATTATTTCAATGACCTCTAGGTACGGTAATGCAGGCCATACCACTGACCTTCATGCTAAAATCTGAGGCAGTGTCGCCAAACTCGCCGTAACGGAAAAGAAGCTAATAATTGTTTTCGAGATAGCTGAACCGTCGAGCTATTTATTGAGAATGAGACGACCCTCGTCACAGATGTATAGCTCGGTTCCATTCTACTCTTTTTGTTATTTAGTAGAACCTAAGGGATTCTTGGTTCGGCTTTTGATCGTATGGAGCTTGAGTTATGTATCGCTTCTTGACACTGACAGTTAGCGCAAGTTAGCGCACGTTAGCACTATCTCTCCATTCTGATCTCCCAAAATGCATAATAAGATTTTATGGGCCCATGGAGTAATGAGAATCTAACTGTGTCATCCCTTTGAAGAATCTACATACATATCTGTGGTGACAAGGGAGGTTCGAGCAGGATTGAAAGTTGAAACCAATATATGAGTAGATCCTTTAAGTCTGTTGAGACCCACCAGCACTCAGACAATGAATCCGCGTCTTCGTGAATACGCATATGATAAGTGTAAAGATAAATGTGATTCGAACATTGAACAGGGCGGAATGGGCTCAACGGCTAGTCTAGGACGCCGAGATGGCCGGACTTGCTGAAAGCTGTATTATGCAATCATTTTTCCCGCTATCCACCACATCCTCATATTCATCCGCCGTCACAACAATATACGACCAGAAACCAGTTGCAGCCTGCCAAGGTTATGCCCAACGGTTTAGAAGATCCATAGAGACATTCCTGAAATCGTACACACAAAACACGGTAGAAATCGCCTGGTGCCCGAAGGAATAGAGGACAACGAAAAGGCAGACGAATTAGCAAAAGAAGCTGGTAAACTATGGGCAACATACAGTGACTATCGAGAGATCCTCTGGGATGTATCGGACGAGCTCGACATGGGAGCGATACTTGGAAGCGAAGTTGAAAAAGCGGAAGCTTTTAAGAAGACGGGTCAACCAGCAGCCGAGGTTGGAGGTTGGAGATATGGAAGGAGGAACCGAAGTAGACTAGGAAGAGGAGGATGGGAAGATTGCGGAGGATGCAAGCGACGACGAGGACTAACAAGAACATCCGCATGCGACATGCAACCAGACACAACCAGATCAAGACCACGGATTCATCAGTTCACATATTGGCTCTATGTTCCCTTTCTCTCCTTCTATGATTTCATGTTATCTATTCTCATATCTATATCATTTCATACTCACCTTTCCTGCCACCCATATCTGTTGTCCAAACTCTTTGATCATCGCATCCACCTACTTACACACACCTTTTGGTACACCGTTACGATGCAATATTTAACTAAACACAGTATCCACAATACATACATTCATTACTATACGATACTTGGCATTACTTGTACTTGGTACACAGTTTTCCCCGCTTTAGATCTTGGCTCCGAGCGCGGATTCGCCGCGGAATCAACTCTCTGAACAGAAGGATTCTGAAACTCGTGACCTTCGTGGGTCACGTGCTAGTAGCCCAGACTATGTCACGAAAAATTCTTCACGCGACCGTCAATCGTAGGTGGAATGGGGCTCTCCAGACAAGGGAGGCTACAGTTCTCACTATCACGACTTTTACGTTCCACAAAGCGATACACGCAGCGGGGAGTCCAGCCAAACTCCTCCAAACCTTTGATTCAGTCTACACCCTCTCCGTCGTCATTGAATGAAGATTTGACTCGAAGGCTCAGAGCCATAACAAACGGCGAAGCCAACAAATATAGCGATGCGAACATGGTTACTGAGACACTGAAAGAAGGTCTATGGTCTTCCGTCGACGAAAAGAAGAAGAAAAAGAAGAAGAAGAAAAAGGTACCGGAGCCAGAATCAGGTCTAGCCGGATGGTCTGGCGAAAGTTGGAAGCAGGATTGGGGTGAAGATAGTATGTTTACCGTTTATGATAATCTTGCAAGTATGCTTACAGCGATCAGAGCTGCGCTTCTCAACATCTTCCTCTCAATCTCGCGGAACCCCTCCGCACAGCAGTTTACCGATTGCCTATTCTCGACGTATAGAAGGTCTCCTGGAAGACACACCTAAAGTAGTCCTCCAAGATCTTTCTCCGCCCACAAAGCAGAATCCTGTCGCAACTTTGCATCACGGACTGGAGCGTGTTTTGTTCAAGTATTATAACTATTCATGGCCCTAATGAGTATCGCTAACAATGTTCGGTAGCCCAGGAGTTCATTGGCTACGAGATCCTCGCTCCCTTGTGTACAATTTCTCCCCTGCGTTGAGTATCATTCCCAAAGTCGCGGACTTCGCTTTCGAGCGTCTTACCGGGTTCATTCGAAGCTCTCGAGACGACGTGAATTTCTTGTGTACTGAGTTTGTGGTAACATACTAATTGGTCAGCATTTAGGATCTGTGGGCTTTGGCGAAGCAAGAAAAGCGAAAGTTTGGCGGGTCAACTTCATCGCTCTCAGGAATGCTCTGTCACATATATTTCTTGCTTTCGGGAAACAAATCCGTCGATACTAGTACTTTGAGTTTGGATTTCAGACGAGAAGTATGTGTCGTTTCATTGTACTGTCGAAGAATTCTCATGCCAGCATCATTAGAGTCCTGCCTTCACACCCGGTCAACGTATGGCGGCTTCTGTTGTATTCAACTACAAGAATGGCGTGTATTCGATCGATTCTGATTCTGATAAAGAAGAGAGCGCAGACAAGAATATACTGTTGTGGATGGGCACTATCCTGGAAAAATATCTCACTATGCCATCCGAAGAATTCCTCTCGAACCTGCGGTCGCGCCCGGCACCACCAGGAAATAACACGGATGAGTCTACAAGAGAGGCCTATCGTTACTCCAAGGCCAGTTTACTCTGGACACACCTCTCGAGTACGCGCACTGAATTTCCTTTAGTCCGAGAAATTTGTCCTGCGTTCGCAACTTGATTGCCATGACAGTCGACTTCCTGGTACTGGTGTATTTGATATCAAAACAAGAGCGTGTCTTCCTATTCGAATGGATATTCTGAATTTCGAGGTTTGGGTTCCAAACTACGTTATGGCCTTTGATCTGACCAGGCTTTCAACACACAGGAAAGTTCGGGTTATCTGATTAGAAAAAACTTAGGCCTAATGGAGAGTTTTGAGAGGGAGTACTTCGACCTTATTCGTTCAGCATTTCTCAAGTATCAATTCCAAGCTCGAATCGGAAACATGGACGGCGTGTTCGTCGCTTATCACAACACTGCGAGGATGTTTGGATTTCAATACGTTCCTTTAGAGGAAATGGATGAACGACTTTTTGGTTCAGCTCCAGGTGTAGGGGACAGAGTATTCCAGAAATGCATGGAAACCCTTGAATTGGTCTCGGATGAAATCATTGCATGTTTCCCTAGCCAGGTGCGAGCTGCAAGTAATTCATACTCCAGATGTCGTCTAATACACCAGTCCAGTCTGTTAAATGTACCTTTGAGACACAAGATGGGATGGGTAAAGACTTGAACATTTGGGTCGAACCGCTTGATTGGCAACCAGAATTCATGAAAAACGGATTCAAGCAGGCGAAAGCGCGACAGACACCAATCAAACAAATAGTAGTTACTGCAAAAAGCTTTTGTGGAAATGTCCCCGCAAAGGGTGCTCGATGCGTGGGGACGATGGACCAACCTTGTAAGTACGGTCTTATAGATAGTATGTTTACTACTAATTGTACTCCTCTCTCTCAGGGACTGTTCATTGGACTATCACCCATCGTTCCTCTGATTCGGACAAAGAAGACGAGATACGCGCCAGTCTCCAGGCTGCGAAGGACAGGCGCTTCCGTGCTTATAGCTTACCGACAGGCATTTCTCCTCAGAACATCAGGGAATGGTGGGATGCTTTAGATTTCAGTGGTAGCAAAAAAATCAATGTTCCCATAACTCCGGTGGATGACGAAGGCAATGAGGGGATTGAAGTGGGCTTATCGAGTGTACCGACTAAAAAAACTAGGGATGAATCGTTCTTCAGCGATAATTTCACCCCTCCTGATTCTCGCATTCAATATCTTCGTGACCTTGCCAATAGCGGTCGAGAGGAAACAATCAGGATTGGCCTGGAGGACAGGGGAAGGCGAAAGGTTGTTCTCGGTGTTGGAGAGATTGATTGGGAAGACACATTGGCCGAACAAGAAATCTCAGCACAGATTCGGAGAAAAGAAGCCACTGCCGATGCCGAAACAGCCAGTTAGAGGGCTGAAGGAGGTACTCACTGTTGGAATTCAGAATGTAGTCGATGTCGGTTCTAAGTAGTTTCCGTTGAAGTTGGGGTGCAGAGGATGGCGATAGCAGCAATCACAAAAATGCCCGCCCTTTCTTGTCCGGAATAACGAACAGGAAACCTCCGGAAAATGACCACTAAGGCTGGATTTACAACGAGCTTGGATTCAGGCATCTTCCAGTGCACTTCGGATGGTACTTATCTTGCCTAATATTTCACATAATTTATGATTATGGTCCAGGTCTACAAATAACTCATGTGTTAAACTCATAGACTAAATTTCAGTGGGTGCAATATAATCTAGTAGCCCTTACATTCCGATGACATCTTTGGACTAGGTATATACATGCTAATACACGGGAATCGAGGGCAAGCACTACACAATCAGGCAGGTAGCTAGCATTTATGCTCAAGTTGAAACAGGGATTGCTTCAAGCATTGCTCGAATCTCCATCATACTAGGGCGCTCATGTGGGGCCGTTTTTAGGCACGCCTGAGCAATTACATCGAAGGGTGCAGGTGGTACCCAATGAGAGGTATAACACCACCTATTCATGGTACTGTTCCCAAGAATGAAATCGGTTAAAGTAATTCCAAACATGTAGACGTCACTTTTGTCCGTGTACGGTCGCTGAGTTGGCGGTACTTGACCGGCTGCAATTATTTCTGGACAAATGTCACTGCCAATCGCACCTTCGAGATCGCAGAGATAGACGTCCTGTCGGTCCTTAGAGATTAGGACGTTTCTGTAGGCAACATCGCGATGGATGATCCCTTGACCGTGTAGGAATACGAGAGCCTCGGCGAGTTGGAGGAGTACCCGTCTAAGCCAGGCAATACTTAAGTCGGCACCTTTGAGTACAGAGGAGGCCCTACTATCGAGGTACCTGGGAAAAACCAAAAGACCGTCTTCAGTTCTTCCTAAAAGCTCGACGATATGTGGTCCTCCTTTGGCTCGTAAGAGATTAGGCACTTCGCTAAGGCAGCGTGACGTCTTTGCAAAATGTATGGCCTCGTTAAATGTTGTGATGGGAAGTCCGAGAACAACAGTCGAAGTATCTTGGTCAGGAAACTCAAAACCTTTTACATCTACAAGAGGGGTATCAGGAATGGACTGGATTGAGTTGCCTTTAATTTCGGAGTGTGTTGATAAAGATGGGAGCGGGGCAAGAAGTCGAAGAATATCTCCTGACAAAGTTCCAGGCACATCATGTATCTTGACATACAGTTCGCCGCCATCCTTTCTATACCAAATTTCGTCGTAAGAGGGTTGGCCACTAAGGTCGATTATAGCATGATACAGATTGGTTTTAGATTTCAAATCGAAGTCGACTTCGCGAATGCGTTCCCAATTCCGGCGAAAGATTTCGTCTGAAGCTGGTCATCTCTGAAATAAGCAGGCGCCACAGTTGAGGAGCTTTGGGAAACGGCTCACCGAGCATATCCACTATCAATCAATCTATCGATCTATGTAGTCAAAAGATCAGGCGCTTTAATTTTACTTACCGTGACTCCTGCTGGGGTGGTTGAGTAGCGTGGGGATTTTTCCTCCCGGGTCTTAGACTTTTTTGGCAGGAACCGGACTTCGATTCTCTCCGTTTACGCCAACCCATCGCAGGTTACTGTAGATGTCCGTGTTCTCGTCAAGATGGGTATGCTGAGCGGTGCACAATTGAGTCTTTACATTACCGTGGCGCTGCTTAGGATAGACGCTTGCTCGGTTTGAATCGGAAAAGGTCGGAAGGAGACGGTGACTCTTTACAGGGGTATAAAAACGGTACAGTATTGAGGCCCCTTGTTTCACCAGTTTCAAGTCGCTCTCCCCTTCCCTTTCACGATCTAAAACTTGGTCTGACTCGTTCGACCGATCCTATCATGCTACAACACTTGATAATTACATATGCTCCTCATGTTACAAGACGCGTCGGCTACAATGCCCTCGTAGTCGGCTCGCTAAGGCTGACCGCGTCTCGCTCATTCTCTTCGAGCGCTCAACGCTACAATGACTTAAATGATCGTCAAGCCAAAGCTGCCGCTGTTGGACCTCATAAACGTCAGTATTTCTCTTTGCTATTTACCATGTACTTGCCCGTCAATACGCGCCATAATTATAGATGATGCATCCTCGCCATCGCTCTCGGTGACCGCGATTAACCACAATGGCGATATATCACACCAGAACAAGGGAACCCACGGGGATTGGGTTTTATTCCATCCTGTGTATGCTCCCGAAGAACTCAAGTCTGTTGAGGTAACAATTTCTATTTCGCTGCTTGAACTATTCCAAATGACCGTCTTCAGGTGCTTCACCGCGAAGCGACTTGCTTTTCGGACAAGTTGGCTGCAAATCTAGTGAAATTTTCAAAGTCCGTGCTCAGTGGATTTCCTTTGTAGTAAACGGGCTCTAACAGTTCCGGCTTAGATGGGGATATGATCTTGTGTCTGGTTTCAGACACAAAACCATTCCTCCTGGGACGAACATGACTCTTGAGCAGTTGCGAGAGGGAGGCTATGTTCTAAACGAGAAGCAGTGGTTGCAAGTAAGGATGATGTATCAGACATTCAGACACTAATACTCACTTGCATCTAGCGTATCCTATTCCTAGAATCCATTGCGGGCGTTCCTGGCATGGTAGCCGCCACGCTTCGCCATCTACAAAGCTTGCGTCTTATGCGGCGCGATAATGGATGGTGAGTTCCTTTGTTCATCAAAAGTACATTTAGCTCACAATAATTACTGATCAGGATCCATACTTGTTTAGAAGAAGCTGAAAATGAACGTATGCATTTGATGTAAGCAATCCGATTCATTTTTTTGTGCATGTTTTTCAACATTATCCAGGACGTTCATGACTCTCCGGAATCCCTCCATCTTCTTCCGCGCAATGATATTGGGTGCCCAGGGCGTATTTTACAACTTGTTTTGTAAGTAAAAGTGTGCCCTCATATCTTCTCGCTATATCTGACGGTGATACCTCAGTCCTTTCCTACCTCATTTCGCCTCGTGCTTGTCATCGATTCGTTGGCCATCTCGAAGAAGAAGCCGTCGCGACATATACCAAATGTATCAAGGAGATAGAAGCTGGTCGGGTCCCCGAATGGTACATACAATCCCTCTTTGACTCCGTTCTTTGGATTCTAGACTCAAAGGTACATAGGTCCGATCTGCCCGCTCCCCAGATTGCCATTGATTACTGGCGTCTTGACCCTAATTCGAAATTATTGGATGTCATATATGCTGTCCGTTCAGACGAAACTTCACACCGTTTCGTCAACCACAGCCTTGCTAACCTCGATGTAAATACGGATGTGAACCCGTTCGCTCTACAGGAACCAGACATGCACACCAAGGGCAAGAAAATTGCGTCAGTCCTTTTATTCGCCATGCTCCAGTCCTTCTCATTTCTGACGATTCGTATAGTTTCGAGCGGCCTGAATCTGAGCAATATTTCAAGGAAACTCGGGATATGCTTCGAAAAGTATCTGCGGATTCTTAAATTGGTCCAACATACGAAATATTTTTTTCTTTTTTATACACATCTAATAACTGTACAGGACCCTCTCATTATAATCAACCCCCACTCATTGATCAAGTTTGCCCATATTTTTAGAGGATTGTTACTGTACTTACTCACGCACTTTATTTCGAGCGCCTGTATATATAAGAGTTAGCGCTCGTTAATGTCATCTTCACAAAAGTACCTTCTGAATTTTACTGATACTTACTATTACCCTGAATAAAGATGGCTCGGGAGTCTTGTAACCCGAACTAACTTCATCTTCACGATGGTGCCTCCGACAGCGCGTGCTCTCTCGGACTCGTCGGGTGCGACAACTTCTGCGTACAAACTGGATGATCAATTCCCTCAATCCGAGCATGTACACAGGAGGTTTTTCATTGGACCTATGCCTCAGAAGATTCTTCCTACACCTGAAGAGTTAAAGAGGCGAAACAAGCGAAAACACTTATTCACTAGAATAAGCAACTCGGATTCAACAGACGAAGAACTAACGCAAATTATCAAAGTTCATGCGCGGAGCTTTTTTATACGCCAGGGAGGTCGAGAAGAAGACTGGGGCGAGAATGAAGAACAGAGCACGAGAGAAGAGATGTATCGACGTTGGAAGGAAAGCGAATGGGGAGTCGCCCTGCGTCGCCTTCGAGGACAATCAGAGTCCAGCAAAAATGCACCACCCGATGCTTGGATTGGAGGAAGCTTCGAGATTGGAAACTTTGTTGGGATTAATATCATGGACGAGGCGGAGTCACTTTCCAAAGTTTCGACACATACCTCGCAGCTTTCTGCGCCTATCTTTCCTCTTGAATCTGGACTCGAACCGTTGGGTCGCCCTGGTCAGAGCAGTTTAGCCACCGAGCAACAGACTTTTGTCACGGCTCCGTCAGAGTTCACGGAACTTTCTCAGGTCCAAACTCCGGAACCTACCACCCAAAATCTCAGCCCCTCGCCCCCAGACGGTGAACATCAGAATGCGCGTGGTCCAAGTCCATCTTCAAGCACAGCTCTCCTCCGTCCATCTACATCCCGGAAGAATGACATTGGTACGAGCCATGCACAATCAGAACCTGCACGTCGTTCAATCATCAGGCTCCCTTCATTCTCTCGCAATGGTGATTCACCGCACAAAGCCAAGAAGAGCGTCCACTACAACCTTTCTCCCGTTGAAAGCAATTCGTCTCTCCCTCCAGTATCCCCCTCAGCAGTTCTAGAACGTACTGGCACTGATGTTAGTGGTACTAGTGCAGGTGCCATGAACATTCCTGCAATAGATGATCAACAAATTGACTGGGGGGACACTGTAATGAGAGGTATGTCCCGGCCAATGCTTGAAAATGCTTTCTGACTGGCAAATCAGACAGAATGTTTGTCAGGATATATTCAACCGAAACAGTCGATGTATTTCCTTGTTTCGATGAAGCGTTGCATCGTGTCACCCGCGATCTTAAATATGAGGATTGGGGTGAATTTCTTATCGTTTGGCGAATGGATCGCATCGAAATTTACGAGAATTATGTGAGTCTGTTCATGGCGGATTCCTGTAGCGCGGCTGATGATTGTCCAGACAATCCCCGGCAAAGAATGGATCACAGGTCACAAACACCTCTCATTCATTATTCCGTTGAAGTCCTCAAGAACGCGCCTGTCGCTTTATTCATTTGTGGATCTCACATTCTGCATAACGTGCAGTCCTACTTTCCGTCGTTTCAACCCCGTGAAAGCAAAGTGGACTATACATTCAGCCAAAGAAGGGTCTAACATATTCATCTTTAAACACAAGAGCCGTTCCCGTGCATTTGATTGGATATGGCAGTTATGGTATGTCTTTCTTCTTTATATTACCTCTATCTTCTCACTGTATATGTGCGCAGGAGACATCGCGGGGGAGTCCTGCCTCCAGTGGTCGAGATCCGCAACCCCCGTTTGGACAGTAAATTGAAGATAGATATGCCAAACCTGGATAGTAGCCAAATATATAAGGTCTTCTCAAGGGAGAATCTTATCGCACTCAGTGTGCAATCACTCCGGGCAGTTCCCGATTGGAAGAATGTGATTGAACGTCAACTTGCGGAAGGGGATGTGCTGCAGCTTTGCTGGCGCCAAGGTTCATATTTGGACTGGATTTGGCTCAATAAAGACGTAGATGGACGTCTGAGAGACTGGGATGTTTTGTGTGGTCTGGCTTTGAAGCAGGTATGTCTCCAAGGCTGGGTAGTAAGCCCTAGTTTTTGTACATCTCACTATTTCATATCAGACGAGTATTCCTGTGCATCTAGAACTACGAGTGGCTCAGCACCGTCCCGAATTCATCCATCGAAAAGATGGCGAGCGACTTTTGGAACCTCCTTCTATCGAAGGCTACGTTGACCGCATCAAGCCTAACACGCACGCCAAGCAAGCACTTTATTTGGCCACACACGACGGCAATCTGCTTGTCTTAAATCCATCTCACGCGCATCCTCCCACACCTCTAGGAGCCATTCTTCAACCTGTCGAAGCAGACGCGGGTTATGCCCATACACTACGAAAGTCGGAAGTGAAGCGCGGCATTCAACAGCTATTAGACGCCAGCGGTATAGTGGATCTCAGGTCGATTCTGATTGTCAGAAGGGCGGCGCACCCAACGATGCAACCTATACATGATCACAGGGAAGGAGAAGACGAGGAAGGCTGTCAAGCTCCTAAACTAGTGGTGATCCAGAGCGATCAAGAGGATGTAGGTGGAGAAGAAGGCTTAAACAGAAGTGAGGACAAACGTGACCTGAGGATGAGGAGGTCATTTGAATTGCTCCTCAAGAACGGGCATATACTTCGTTTTGAGGTGAGTATCATTCTTACGGTTTACGATTTAGCATTGATATTAATATATTGCAGACATTCTCGTGTAGGGTAACGATTGAGTGGGTAGAAAAACTGCAAGCTCTTGTAAGTTACTGGAGAATGAAACACGGAAACGATGCCAAAGAAGAGATGGAGATTGCTGAAGGATACCGTCCGTTGGTGACGCCACACATCTACGCAGAAGCTGATAGGACAATCTACGCTGGATTACCGGTCGACCCGTCATCCACATTACCAGCACTTGGCTCCTTGTTCAATTGGTGTGTGCTAGAGGGGTGCAAGCCTATTGTCAAGAGCGGGAAAGTTTTCATGAGGCAAGGGCTCCATGGACAATACCGGCAAGAAATAATCTTTGAGCGGTCTATAGCATCTCTAACGGGTTGTTAATATAGGCTTGTGGATCTTGTCCTCGTACCCGAACGTCTGATACATTTTCGCATATCTCCAAAATCAGTGATGCACAATTCTATTAGGAAGAAGATAGATCTCGTAGACGCGTATGTCTGCTCGGGTTACTTTGCAGCGCAAGTGCTTCCGGCTGGACAGTTCAATCCCGCTGAGAACAACGTTCCAAGGAGATACCAGGACGGTTTGGAGACAGACGACCCAGAAGAAGATAGGCTCTTTGTGATATGGTATCGGAAGACAATTTCAAGTTCGGAAGAAGGAGATGGTGCAGGCATCACTACGGAGACATCCTCAAATGTTCCGTCTGCGCATTTCGGAGCGGCAGAAGCAAAAATTCTACCGCTCAGCGCGAAAAGGAAATTCGCCATATTTCGAACGAGGAGCAAGCTCGAACGAGATGCTTGGTGCTGGGCTCTAAATACCGCCATTGAAAAAGCGGTTAGAGTGCGAAAAGGAAGAGAGCGCAAGATGAGGGAGAGTGGAGGATTGATGGAATTCTGAATAATTTCCACAGGTTTTGACCAGTAACCCCGCGCATTTTCAGGACTTTGGATTATATCTTATAATATTCGCATTAGCATACCATTACACATTATACGACTATTTTTTGGGCTTCTTGACACTGTATATTAGTTTAGTACATTGCATTATGAATTGTTGAATTTCACGATAGGACACTTACCCGTAGCGACTGCGAGCCGTACTCCTCCCAACTACACCACCAAAGTCCAAAGCACCACGACAGATTTTGTATCTAGAAATACATTTAACAGGAAAAAGCCGACACGCCTTTAGATACATACTTGACTCCAGGCAAATCCTTGACACGACCACCTCGAACGAGAACGACACTATGCTCCTGGAGATTGTGACCCTCTCCTTGAATGTAAGCCATGACGGACTCTCCATTGGTCAATTTGACACGAGCGACCTTCCGTCTAGCCGAGTTGGGTTTTTTGGGTGTCCGGATCAAGATATGAGTGCAAACGCCTTTTCTCTGGGGACACTGTTCCAGAAGAGGTGAGCTAGTCAGTGCTGTGCGACGTGGAGGAGGTTTTTTGCGCTTCATGGCCTGGTTCATTGTAGCAAAAGCTGACGGAGTAGAGTGGAAGGAGCGAAACTGGTGCAATAGACTAGTATTCCTGGCGCAGATATCTCCTTGAGTGCCAAGGATAAATCTAGAAGCGCCTGCAGGGGCTGCACATAGAGAAGATGTCGATAGACGACTGAACGTCCGCAACATGGCGGTCATGTTCGAAGAGAGTTGGTCATGTCCCCTTTAGGAAACATTCTTTGACCCGACTGTGCAAATAATCCAACTTCACTTATAACTAAATCATAGTGAATGGCAACATTCTTTTCCTCGTTCTTCCAATGGTTCTCTGCGTACGGCAGTCGTAAATTCTGAATATGTTACTCCTCACTGTCATTTCGCAGACTCTTTTTCTCCAAAGCCGTTGAAATTGCTGTGGTCGGTCTCCAGGTTAGTCTAGTTTGACTGTCGTCTCTTGGTTCTACCATTCTTTAACGCTACTCAGGCTTCCGGGAAGACCTCCTTTGTACATGTAATAGGCTCTGGCCAGGTGCGGTAGAATACCGCAATGTCAGCTTATGTGGATCATTCATTGATGCATTGGTTTCACAGTGGAGCGAAGAAGTAGTACCCACTGTCGCATATAACTTTAGGAAGGTCCGGAAGGGGAATGTTACAATCAATATTTGGGATATTGCTGGTGCGTCGTACAAATGGTGAGCCAAATTGTATGGTCACTGAACCGATTGGAACAGGTCAACCAAAGTTTCGATCTACATGGGAGAGATATTGCAATGGTGTAGACGCTATAGTGTTCGTCACAATCTTCTATCAGTATGAATGAACCTTGACCTGGCTGCTCTAGATTTGTCGTGGATTCTTCAGATGTACATTGTCACTTCGATGTTTACTCTGCAAAATTGTTGACAGCTTATTTCGTTATTACATGTAGCGAGAGAAATTCAACGCTGCCCGGTTTGAACTACATCAGTTGCTATCTCAACTGAGTCTTGTCGGTGTTCCTCTACTGGTGGTCCGTCAGCTTTTGTCCTTGTTGGCCAATCCTAGTAACATCTCTTCTAGCTAGGTAACAAGAATGATTTGGAAGACCATGCACCTATCAAGGAAATTATACCGGCCTTGTACGTGTTTGTGGTCTGCTCGTGGAATCCGCTCTTATGTCCATGTTGGCACTGGGAACAGTCAACTAGATAAAATTAGTGATCGTCCAGTTTCAGTGAGTACCCTGGGCCTTCATATGTTCTGTATATTCTAATACTCTTCGACGTTCTTCCTAGTGTTATTCGGTAATGTCGCGGTCATACTGTTCTTTTGGAGATAGAAATTGCTCAAATCCGCTTTTTAAAGTGCTCAATGAAGTCTCAACATAATCTGTAAGTCATTGAACTTAGACTGTGCTTCATCCCTGATAATTTCTAAAGCGATATCGTGTTACACTGGCTTTCGGACAGGAGTCATTGAAATCATTTGGATAACTTCATCATATCATATACGTCCATGCAACGATTCTTCAATGTATTAATTTATACATACCGTATATGACCGTCTGTATCTTTAGTTTCTCCTCCTGGTATGCCAAGAATTTACAAGGGCTGATTGGAAAATCATCTCATCTCCTCTTGGCCATTTGCACCGTCAGATTATCTATATACATTTGCAGTGTTTCGTTTCCTGAGTGAAGCTTGTCGACCTCTTTCTGCACAGATTGTACTCGGTTGTAGAGAGCTGTAATCTTGATTGAGTATATGCTATATTTCTGGGAATTATCGAATGAGCAGGCTGCACCTTTCAAGTCCTCTTGAGATGCAGCAATTTCCCTAGGATTGAATCGTTCCTATGAAAGTCATCGAGCCTAGATAGTAAGGACGTACTTTAGCACTTTCTCCTTCTTCAAGGCCTCTGTGACAATATCTCCTGGTTCCGATGAGGCGGGAATGGCCCACGCAGACGGTTCGTTAAATGAATCGAAGGACATTTCAAAGAGCGCAAAAGCTTGTCTTGCTTCCGGCTGTAAGGAGAGAACCTTTGTGTTACGTAAATCATAGCACTGACGCGTCGGCTGAGGTTGGGATTTTGTGCACCCCCATCATCTTCATAGCTCTTTCATACCAACGGCAAATTAACTTCATCCAATACGATGGCCGACTCAGGAACCTTACTTGCTTTCAAAGCTGGAAGAGCTTTCAGAAGAGAAGGCACCAATTTTGTTGATCCCTCTCCTGCGAAGGGCGCCATTCTTCTTCGCAGAGAAGATGATCTGTTGCACCTAATGTGGAAAAATCGTACCTCTAACGAAGTCGAAGAGGTGCTTGCCTATATGCATTTGGGAAATCGAATTAACTTATTTGAATACGTCTTCGAATTACAGGATCTCATATTATTTCCTTCTGACGCTACATTTCTCAAAGTATCTCAAGCTCCAGGTCGAGTCTATGTCCTCAAGTTTTCCTCTTCAAACCAGAGACACTTTGTAAGTTGTGCTTACACCCTTTCTTGTTTTGTTTTGTGTCTGACCCCAGGGAAATCTAGTTCTGGATGCAGGTTTGTTCGCAGTTGTATTCGAGAATGTCCTGTTCTAAAGAAATGCCTTTATCTTAGGATGCCTCCTCCGTCCGGGACGAAGAATTCGTGAACAATGTGAATGGGTTTTTAATGGACCCTGACTATGAAGCCTCTTGGGGTTCTTCATCACAACCTTCTACTTCTACTTCAACTGCTGGCGCTTCTCAGTATGTTTGAGCGTATGAGCTATATCCTGCACACTCATGCCATTTATTCCAGATCTTCCGCGCCTTCTAACTTCCAAGCCACGCCTGAACAGTTGGCTCAACTCCAGCAATTGTTGACCTCCGCTGTTGGAAGCGGAGCTGCTCCGCCTTCTAGTAAGTCGATACTGCACAACCATGCAAAATCAAGTTGAAGTGTATCATACTTTCCAGATGTGTCCTTGAATAATATTCTCACCCCCGCGAACATTACTCCGCTATTCACATCCCATCCTGATCTCATTCCGACCCTCTTTCCTCACCTCCCTCCGGATTTACCAATGCCTCCTTCCCCTGAGGTTTTGCAGCGAATAATAAGGTGATTTTGCTATGCTCTGGGTCATACAATATGTTCTCTAACATGCGTCTAGCTCTCCGCAATTTCGTTCGGCCGTGTCCAGTTTCGACCAAGCGCTCAGAACTGGTCTTTTGGGAGGCCTCGTTCGTGGACTTGGCTTGCCTGAAGAGGCGGGCACTGGTATTGAACCGTTTTTGAGAGCGATACAAAGTCAGGCTGAATCAGAAAGAGGAGAAGATACTATGGACACTGATTGAAGAGCTTCTTTGCGCCTCTGTGGACTGTAGTTTGTTGTCAATGTGTTTGTTCATCTAGTACGCCTATACAGACTGGTATCCTCTTCAGACTTTGTATATGGCAGGTGAAGTTTGCACAATGATAAGTAATACTGGCTGTGTGCAGGGTGAAAAATCAAAATCCCTATATTCGCAGATGCCACGAGGTCACCCAGCAAATGAGCACCACATGTGAGCCATACTTGAGCTCCCTCCGAGCCGGACGAAGGAGGCCCACATGCGAATGCATGTTACGTAGGAGTCGAGCGCCAAAACGCCAAAACCATAGGCGATGAGTTTAGCGCCCACAACCCCTTTCTTCCATTATTTTCCTTCCAACCAGGTTCTAAGGCACATATTTATCCTCACTCCAGATTTCCAGTGAAATAGTGAGCCAGGAGCTCTCAAAAAGCTACATGTACGAGGCTCGAGCTTTGTTCCGTGTATTGCTAAAAATTTGGCCTATGCAGTGTGGATGGAGATTCATATGAAGAATATCGAGCTGAGCTTGACAAAATTCGACGTAACCAGACACCTTGCGCATATTTTTCACGGACCAGGCTATCTTGATCCTCAGGAAGAACCCATAAACTTTGAAGTTTATCTGTATGATCATAATCGCTTGGGAAGGGGTGAGTGCTAGAGCTGGTAGCTTGACCTTTTCTTTGACGTTGTCATCACAGGCGCCCTGACCCTCCCAAACATCTCTATTGCTACTCAGTTCCTCCAAGAATATGGTCAACAAGAGGATGGACTTGCGCCGCCGAAGTCCTGTGTCGTAGGGCAACAACGAATCAGATTCGCTGAAAGTTATAACGAACCTAGGAGTGATATCATTGAGAAGATCACTAGACTACCCTTCCAAGATCCAAGTGTTGCCGAGGGCGAGGAAAATCGAAGTTTTCACCTGCAGTCTCATAATGTGAGCCTCAAATCAATCCAATTTGGATGGCTTGCTCGGGACGGCGTTGTGTCCATCGAATGGGAACATTCTTGCCTTGATGGACACCTGTCCTTCAGCGATAAAGGACCGCCAGAGATTCGGATTCGTACAACGACTCCTTCGAATTTCGCTATTATTCGTATCCAATTGTCATTGATTCGGTATCTTTCGGTCTCCGACTTATCCCATATTCAAGGACCGATACTTTATCTCAATCTATGGCATCCCCCTTCCTTCGAAACCCGAAGCCGATTTGTGTCACCTGACGCTGGTCCTTGTAACGAGCGCGTTTCGTTCTTGCCACTTCCTGGACATGAATTAGCTGCTCCTTATGTTTCAGAGGTTATTCGTCTCGTTTGCGGATCAGCAACCGATCTACCTGTCTTTCGACGACTTTTCCGTCTTGCTCAAATTCGTCCCATGAAAACCATCATCGATCGATATGAGGAAATGGTAGAGCGTCGTGGCATCTTCCAGCCGAAGGCAATTGAACTAGTGGAGAATTTCGTTCGAATCCTTGAATGGAAAGTCGCATTCCAAGTTGATTATCTTATTCGACGACTGCAAGTAGATGTTCGTGAAATGGTAAACTTGATTCCTGAAATTCGCTCCCTCGTTCGAATGAAGGGTCCGGATTATGCCGTCGCTGTACTCCGGCACTTTTCTACTAAAGTTCAACGTTGGACTGGAGAAGAAACAGATGGCAATCAATATGATAGCATTGAACAGTGCTTCATTTTAGCATCGAAAAGTTACGCTAAATGTGTAGCAGATGGCAAGACCTCCAATCTGTCATCACTATCTACTACAGATTCAAATCTGTTCACCTCGTACCACGTCGTTGTCACACCATCAAGCTACCTGCCTGACGGGCCCTTCATTGAACGCTCGAACCGCGTTATACGATGGTTCGATTCATCTCAGAGCGAACTGTTCTTGAAGGTGCGTTTTGCCGATGAGGGTTCTCATAAATATAGGTAGGTTTCATTTCTCTGTCCACTCAAAATCGCTAATTCATAGAAATGCTATTAAGGCACGACCGAAACATTGACGGAAAATCTTACATTCGTAATAGAATCGGAGCTGTCCCTTCCAAGGGTCTTACTATAGCGGGTCGAGAGTTCAAATTCTTAGCATATACTCAAAGCTCACTCAAAGATCACACGGGTGAGCTTCTATTGTATATCGACTTGCGAAAAATTGACCTTCAAGCAGTCTGGTTTTTCAAGCCCAACAGCAACATTAAATTTTATGACTCTTTCTCTATCATTCAAGAGATTGGCAGCTTTGAAGAACCGGAACTTCGACGCTGTCCTGCGCTGTATGGCGCTCGCATATCCCAAGCTTTTACCGCCACGGAAGCATCATTCACCAAAGTTGAAGAGGTTTTTCCAATCGAAGACAAGCTAACGCTTGACAAAGCATATAATTTTACAGATGGCGTGGGGACTACGTCCAAGGACTTTGCTGAAAAGGTCTGGAATGAGTTGAAGGCCACCAAGCGGCGCACGAGGAACGGCGCAGATCCCACCATACCTTACTTTCAAATTCGTTACGGGGGGTCAAAAGGCATGTTAAGCATTGACTACAAGCTGCGCGGCAACGTAATCAGTGTGCGGCCGAGCATGCGGAAGTTCGATTCCATTTTAACTCACGACATCGAGGTCGCCCAATTCTTCGATCGTCCTTTAAAGCTGACGCTCAATCGACCCCTTGTCATGATACTTGAAGATCTCGGTGTTCCTTATGAGACTTTCGAAGATTTACAGGAAGAAGCGATTGAACACACCCGCCGTGCGACCGAAAGTCTTGCTACCGCCGCTCGACTCCTTGAAAATTTTGGGCTCGGAAACTCATTTAGATTGACTTCAATCCTACTAGGACTGTCTCGTCTGGGGGTGGATAACCACATACAGGCGGAACCGTTTCGTCGATCCGTACTAAATTACGCTGTGCACCATATCTTGCGAGGTACCCGTGATTTCTCATGTAAATTGACGTTTTTGATCATGAACTTTCGTTTGAAGAACTAAAACATCATACCAGAATACCTGTCGAGGGAGCTTGGAATCTAGTTGGAGTCGCAGACGAGCATGGGTTTCTACAAGAGGGCGAGATCTTTGCTGCTATCAAAGAGCCCAATGGCGCAATTCAGTATCTTGAGGGAGAATGTATAGTTACCAGGTAAAGCCTGCATTATTTCCATTTTGATTTTTCTACCTCTCGGCTCATCTTTGCTGAATTCCGTTCGCTCGATTTTAAACGAGATCTCCGGCGATACACCCTGGAGATTGCCAAATTGCAATAGCTATCGGTCCTCCACCCTCCGGGTCATGTTTTGCTCGTGAGCCTCTTACGAATACTGCCGTTTTTCCGACAATAGGTTTCACTGTGGGGAAGAACACGTTTTGGCACCTCCAAAATCCATCCATTATCCGTAGATTTTTACCAAAAATTGACTGATTTTGGGATGTCGAAAAGTTTGTATATTTCTCATATAGCTGGCTATAGAATATGAAGTTCATATTGTGCAGTTATTCTGAATTATCTACCAATAATATTGAGGATATAATAATGACTTTGTGCCTCACAATTTGTTAATATTTTTGGCTGCTCGAAATTTGAAATAATTGTAACATAACCTACCAGTGAACATGAGGAACATAGTCCGAGCTTATTTGAAACAATCATACAATATTCTCCCATAGATAATTTAAAATTTTTGCGAGATATTCACCTAACAAAAAACATGAGGTTTTTTAAAATAACCTCGCTGAGGTTATGCATACCCGATGTTGGGACATCGAGACGTCAAGACGTCGTTGATATCGGGACATTGAGACACCAGAACGTCGTCGATGTCGAGACGTCCAAACATAGAAACATCACTGGTGGTCGGGATATCAAGACGCGTGACATCCAGGACATTCAGGATGTGCCAGTGCAGCCACAGGCAGCCACTATGTTCTGTGAAATGATAAGAAAAGCCTTCCTCAGGGCCTTCTGTGTATTTATGGATGGGGCCAGAAGTTATGTCATTCCTACATAGGTCGTGGTGGTCAATACTAACCTAATACTAGGTGAAAACTGGCATGTTCCAACATGTCCCGAATTTCCTGAATGTCACGCATCTCAATATCCCGACACCAGCGACATTTCTATGTTTGGATGTCTCAATATCAACGACATTCCAGTGTCTCGATGTCCCGATATCAACGACATCTTGACGTCTCGATGTCCCAACATCGGGTATGCATAACCTCAGCAAGGTTATTTTGAAAAACCTCATGTTTTTTGTTAGGTGAATATCTCGCAAAAATTTCAAATTATCTATGGGAGAATATTGTATGATTGTTTCAAATAAGCTCGGACTATGTTCCTCATGTTCACTGGTAGGTTATGTTACAATTATTTCAAATTTCGAGCAGCCAAAAATATTAACAAATTGTGAGGCACAAAGTCATTATTATATCCTCAATATTATTGGTAGATAATTCAGAATAACTGCACAATATGAACTTCATATTCTATAGCCAGCTATATGAGAAATATACAAACTTTTCGACATCCCAAAATCAGTCAATTTTTGGTAAAAATCTACGGATAATGGATGGATTTTGGAGGTGCCAAAACGTGTTCTTCCCCAGTGTTTGTCTTCTGGATGTCGTTAATTTTTGTGTCTTTCTAACTCTATACGTACGGCGCACAGGGTCTCGACCAATGCCTTCCATGCTCGGAGGGGGTACGTATCTGTTTTCTACTCTTTTTTTTGAAACGCGTATTAAGAAAAGTGGCTACTAGGTGATTTGGACGGTGACACGTACAATGTAATACCGCTGAACATCCACCCTCAACTGCGTCCAACAATCACTGTGGATCCTGCTTCCTACGCCCGTCCAACAAGGAAGCTGTTAGACCAAGACTGTACGCTCAATGACGTGGCTGATTTCATTGTAGAGTATGTCAACAGTGATGTGAGATCATACTTGCGATTACTAGCTTCCATCTCTTATCAGTTCTTCACACGCAGCTTGTTGGTCTCATCGCAACGAGATGGTTGATAATCGCTGATCAAAATCAACGGGGGGTCCTCCATGAGGACTGTCTAGAACTTGCCCGGCTACATAGCAATGCAGTCGATTATCCAAAGACCGGGCAGGTAAGAATAGCAGTATTCATTGTTCTGCCTTCTATTCATTTATATGTCATGCTACATAGCCTGTCTATCTGAAGGAATTACCCAAGGTGCATTTCTCGCAGATGCCTGACTGGATTGCGCCAGAAACAGTTCCCCTCAATTCTACCTCATATTATCAATCCAAATGTGCAATCGGCCTGTTATCAAGAGCAGTCACTCTACCCCCTGTGAAATCCACCGTCCCGATCCCGCGTCCACAAAAACGTAGATTGCGACCGGGCAATCCTGGAAAGCCGTCGATGGTTCCAGCTTTAGGAACCTTCGTTCAAAACGACGACCTATATCTCCTTCTCAAAGGCATCCTCAGTCATCATGGTATAGATGTTCACGGCATCAGTCAAGAGTCAGAAGATGAAGTACTTCGTATCTTTCAAAATTTCATCTTTTTATTTGAGGGCATCACCACGTCGTATACACTGTCGTCGACAACGGCCCTCGCCGAGGAGGAAGTCATTCTGGGAACTATTGCTGCAAAAACCTCCCATTTCAAGAGCAGAAGGGAGAAGATGGCTAGACTAAGGTTTTTCAATGTACCATCGAGAAATCTTATACAAAAGTCTGACCTTCTCCCGTCAGAGATCATACCCAGATTCTCGTCAAAGACATGAGAAATCAAATTGCCGAGGAGCATGACTTGAAAACGGTGTGTGAGCGGGCATGGTCAACATGGGTTCTTTCCCGCAAACAAGCGGCCCAAGGCAAGTTCGGTGCATGGAGTTTTCAATACATCGTTTTGGGTCTGCTCCTCGATTCAATCAAGGATCTTACAGACGACGAGGATGAGGACACGAGGACAAGGTTGAAAAGGAAACACAGCTTTGAGGGCGTATCAGAGCAAAAGCGCTCTCGGTACACAACAACACAGAGAGATCTGTCCATCGAGCTTAATATGGAGACAGAGTATACGGATCATGAAACGAATGAGGAAGAGGATTCAGAAGAGGGTTTAGAGGAAGATACATATGCAGAATTTTAGATAGACTTCTTCATTCGATAACTTCCTCCGCGTCCTGTTCTTGTTCCTTTTTCTTCAGCCTCCTCGCGTGCAGCCTGAGCTTCTTGACAAGTTCCTTATTTGGCTTACAGTCCACAAGTCTAAACTCCCGCGTACAACCCGAGGCAGGACATTTCTTAGGGCCTCTGAATCCAGCAAACATCTCCCGAATAGCGTCCTGCGAGAATGAATGCCCACAGATTTCACTTGAGTCACATTAGCTATGACATCTTCAAAAAAGAAAGTAGAATACGAACGAAGTAACCGGATTCTCTAGGGGCCTCAGCGTGAGGGGGCATTTATAGTCTTGCGTCACCGCACCCATTTCCAAGTCATCGTCGTCGTCACTGTCATCGCCAGATTCTGGGATACTCTATGAGTGATTGAGTTATGAGGAAGTTACAACGAGACGCTACCTTTTGGCATGAACTCGGTGATCGGAGGCATGGCCTCTCCAGGATGTTCGATTTCCTATCAGAATATCAAAAAATGTGCAGCGCGCAGCGACTCATGGCACACACATAAACAGATTGCTTGAAGTTCTTGTATGTTTCGTTCTTCGCGTACTTCTGCCTTGTCGTTTTGGAGGTATATGATTCTTTGTTTTTCCTGACGTTGTCTTGATATTGCTCGACGATGTTGTCCTGAAATACAATCAGTTGACAAAGGGTATTAAGGCAGAGCAGAACTTACAATCTCCGTGCCAATGGTTACCTGTTGAACCAGGTTTTGAATGACTTCGTAATTAATGTGCATCTCACTCTCAATGTCAACAAGTTCCTTGAGAAAACGTTCTAGTTCCAACAAGCCCTAGTTTACATGTATTAGGAGACCATAGCGAACCAGGACGGGAATCTAACCTTTTTACCGACATCACCTTCGACGTTATCGGCTAATGCAACAGCGACATCAGCAACCATGTTGTTTGTTCTTTGAACAGTCTTGATCATGGTCCCCCAGTCTGACGCAAATCCATTCATGCTGATAATATGGCTCTTGTCCAAAGGTTGATCAGCAAAGCTATCGACATCAATCTTGTCGTCGTCGTCTTCCTCTTCTTCGCTGTAGTAAGCCTCGGCAGCGCGACCTTTGCCCTTTACTACTTTCTTCTCCTTCTTGACTACGCGTTGAGGCTGTTCGTCATCTTCTTCTTCGACGTCTTCCCGAGTAGATTTTTGTGTAGGCCCATCCTCAATGTCCGAGGACGGTGCGACGCGTTTACGACGTGAAGAAGAAGCGGCTGGCATGGTGCAAGATAAAGAACTGCAATCGCGTTGTTTACCTCTAGTTGTTATCAGGTTATTATATCCCCACGATCATTGGTCGCATACTGACCGTAGTTGCTACGGTGACTCAATAATTCTTATGTAGTAATTCTTACTCTGATAGCCATTGACAATAGATTATAGGGTTGAAAAGTAGTCACAGCATTTAGGCCATCTGCAAAACCTGTATGTTCGCCAGAGCAAGGGTACTGGCTGGAGAGCGCTCTCCAGCACCCAAAGCACCGAGAGCAAAATTTCAACCTTGCTCTGGGTGCTTTGGCTGCTGGGAAGCGCTCTCAGCTGCTTTCGGAGAATTAGCCGAAAAAACAGGTTTTGCAGATTAGTACAATGCATACCCAACCTGGGAGGCATGATACTGGAATAAAGGGCAGAACTTTTGCTTCTTTTAAACGGGCAAAGCACGGAGCATGAAATTGTGTTTGATAACAGTTACTGATTTTTTTTTCCAACTCCAGAGCTGGAAATCGAGCCTATATACACTTAAAAACGAATTATTCGGGTTGGTACATCTGCAAAACATGGATATTCGGCTAAGGGCTGAGAGCAGATCCCAGCAGATCCCAGTACCGAAAGCACTGAGAGCAGGCTGCTCTGAGTGCTTTCACTGCTGGGAAATGCTTTCAACTGCTTTCGGACCCTTAGCCGAATATCCAGGTTTTGCAGATGTATTATATAGATAAACGACATTCCCACTCACTGAAACCCTCTTGCAAGTCACAATGATAAAGAAATTGAATAAATAAATTTGCTTCGAGAAGGATTTGCTCTGGCGGCCGAGGACATGATCACTCCTGTTGGCGACCATGATGATCAATAATATGGTTGATGCAGTCCTCACACCACTTTCTGCGCGCTACCTCGCCCTCGCCCTCGATCGATCTATATTGCACAATCGATTAGTATGAATCTGTTATAACGAAAGGACCTCAAAGAACAGTGTGGGAGGAGGTGCAGAAGGATGTGGCGGAAGGAATTATCAAAACGTATACATACACGGGCAGGGCGCTCGCAATCGTCGACTGTGCAAGACCTTGGACGAAAACGAACACCAATGCAGATACGAAGAGACGAGTCCAACGAGCCATGGCAAATGCAAGTCGCTAAGCGTCTGCAATTGGCTAAGTTAGGTAGGGCTCGACGAGGTGGGCACTGGGCAAGGGTGAGTTGTTTTCAAGTTGAACTTGACGAGGTATTTATGCAAGTGGACCCATGTGGACCGACGGACTTTTTCCGTATTGAACGTTTGTCTCTTTATCTGCTAATTCACAGATGTTGAAAATTGAAGCATCGTTGAAGGGATATAGTAGAGGTGGCCTCTTCCAAATCAAACATTCCCCACTCCATCTTAGTACCGTTTCCGAGCTATCTCTGGTACCGGTGTTCGCCCGTGCCGCACAAGGGGCGCAATACAATCACTGAGTGAATGCCTGCCAGCCATTCAGTATTTGGTTCTCAAGAGTCAATCCCTTTACATGGACTTCACTCTGGTCCACGAATCAATTAACAGATCAACAAATTTATTCTCTTTCTTCCCCCCCATGTCAATGCAATTGCTCGAGACCGGCCTCGACTCACTCCCTCTCGAATTGCTCGAAGTCATTATATCGTTTGTCGATCGAAGAACACTTCCCTCTTGCGCCTTGGTCTGTAAACGCTGGATACCCGCATCTCGCGGTACCCTGTTTTCCTCATTGGCTCTTCCTAATGACTTACGCACTCGCACATTCCTCAATTTACTCGACAACGATACGCCCAGCACTTTCGTCGATGCTCGTATCAAGCACCTTGACTTGAGTTCCAGTCCTCGCTCCGACGTGGGGTCGGACAGCGAGCGTGTAATCACGTCTTGGGCTTCTCGAACACCGAAAACCCACGCTGCTCTTCACGCCGTATTCGGCCACCTTACTTCCTTATCCGTGCGGTTTACGTCCGTGTGGGTCACTCCCGAGGGCCCTGAGAAGGTCTGGTTCCGCACAATCACATCCTTGCGCCTTGAGTTCGTGATTTTCGAGGACCAGAAGGAGTTTCAAAACTTAATAAAGAGCCTGCCATTTCTAGAGTCGTTGGAACTTTCTTCAGTCGAAGTTACGCATGTCGGAAACAAGGGGGAGATGGAGCTTGAGGCCCAGTGGCAATTAACATCTCTCTCAATCGCCTATATTTATGATCCTGCTACTATCGCTCTCATTGCACCGTTCTGTGGCTCTTTGCGCAAATTCGAATACGACTGGCATTCCCAACAGTACTCTAGTGCCCGGTCTTTACCTGGGGTAGGCGCAATCCTGCGGGCCGCTGGACGCACGTTGGAAGAGCTTAGTCTGAAGACAGGAAGTTGGGCGGAAGGGAAAACTTTTGACGAAGGTAAACTTGTCATTTATGTGGATTGAAATGGCGTCTGACAAGTTATGCTAGGCATTGATGCGCTATTCAAATCCCATCTCGAACTTGAACACTTACCCTCTCTGCGTCGACTTGCATTGGATATCAGTATCGCATATCTGCTTCCTATACTTCGTCGTCTTGCTAGCGCATATGACGCACGCCACAGTGAGCTGTCTGCTTCTGAGAGCCAAGCAACTATGGAATCCCTACCGTCTATCACGCATCTGTATATCCCTGCCATTGGGTACAAATCCTCATTCAGAGGTCCCAACGATGCAGATTTAGCTCCTGCAAATGATGCACCCCAATTGCACCTCAATCAAAATCAGGAACTGCTTGCTGAAGACACGGACGTCCAGCCAACGGGTACTGCCCCTGTATTTCATGATCTGAATAAGAACTTGCATGAAGCATTGGAAGTTTTGCTTCCTATTCATCCTGTATTTGAAGACTTGGTCGAATTGCGATGCGACGCGGATGATCTATATAATGCTGCCGACTTTGCCATGGCTTCCTCCACACAATTTTTCCAGTCCCAGTACTATTGGCGAATGCAGGCTAAAGAAGCGGCAGAGTCGGATTCAGTGTCATCTACCCGCGGAGTATCTCAGCCTTATTCGACGTTCGTTCCTTTTCGGCGCACAGACACAGTGTTGGCATTGGGCGAGGCTGATGCGGATGCAGATGCAGATGCAGAGGTTTTGAATCCAACGCAATTTTCTTTGGGCTCTACTTCATTGCATCGTTATCCTCGTCCAGGAACCTTATCACATTCTCGTCTCCGATTGCATGTTCGTAAACTGAGAAAGCACATGCCTTTATGCGCTGCCAAAGGTATTACCCCGATACCGGTGGTGAGATATTGGTTCAATGACGTACCCACGGGGCTCGTTTTCGAAGAACGGATGTGGGCCTCTGGAGATGGGTACGCCAGTATCACTGGTGTGGGGAATTGGGACACGTCTGTCGGAGGTCCAGATGGGGAGGAGATAGCGGCGTTCGCACAAGCGGAAGAAGACGTCGAAAGTATGGGAGGCATGCAAGGCCTTAGCATGAGAGGGATGGAAATTTGGGATACCGAAAAAGGAAGAGTTTTGATTGTGTTGTTCTTGCTTTCCGCGGTCGTGATGTTGTGGTAAGAGGTTCCGAACGAATGGTGAATGTAAGATAGTTTAGGTCCCACCATTTCCGTAGATTTCCCCTACATAGATTCTCGCTTTCGGAACACAAACACGAATTATGCATCCAGCGCCTCATTTATTATTAGTTTAGATACGACTTCTTTCCAAACAAATACTTCAAATCGATGATTAACGCCCTGGAGAGTTGGCAGACATGTAACACCTCCACAACCACCAGTTCTTCTCATTGGGTTGAGATAGAAAATTTGTTTGACGCGTGAATGTAGGAGTGCCATACTACACATGATGCATGGCTCGTGGCTTAAGAACACCGATCTCCCAGTCAGAAGATAGTTGGAACCATTCTCAGATGATAGTCTGTTATCCGCTTCCAAATCTGCCACTCGTCGGATGAGATTGAGTACAGCATGCCGTAGAGGATGTGAATTTGAGTTTCGAGTGTCACAGGCAACTGCAACTTTTTCATTTTCCCCGCCACCGTATGATGCAGGCATGAAAGCGGATATCGGAAGCTAGAAAAACGTTGAGGCTAACCATATGCAAATTCAGAAGCTTATAGAAAATCTAACCTCGTTTTCAGATTGGGATTTGAGAGCTTCTGTTTCAACAACCTTCATTGCCTCTCTAGCCCATTCAACCTTGCCCCGCGACCAGTGTTCCACTTCTCCTTTTCGTTTTGGAGCATAAAAAGTAGGCCAGAAGGTAGCTTTCAGACTGAGAGAAGTAAGGGTCAAGGCGGCCGATGATGGCACAGGGATTTGGAACGGGGAGGCAAGTTCAAGTTCGACAGGCAATTCGGGAGGCGTTGAATCAACGGTCAGCAGTAGCGTCGTCTTGCCATCCTGTTTTCGAATTCTTTTGAGATGTCCAAGACTAGCGTCTTCCAATCCAGAGTTCTTGAGCCACCTGCAACACTGTAATCAATGTGATGCAGCATTCTTGTTAACTTGATGACATACTTGAGCAAGGTCGTGATCTGACGAGATTCGGGAACGTCGACGACCCAAGCCAGAACTGGATGGAGAGCCTCTGTATGAGGGAATGAACCATAATCGGAGTGTTACGTACCGGTCCTAACTGTTGCCAGATCCTCTTCCTCCGGAGGAGGCTTCAACATAGTGAAAGGAAGAGAATGATCATCGACAATCTCATTCTGATCGACGCTGTTCGAGAGTTTCCCGGGATCATCGTAGTCATTCCAAGCTGCAGACAAGCCTCCCCAACCATCTTCAAGCTCGGGATTTATGACAGATACAGTAGTATCGACAGGATCGAACCATAGATTATGACCATAGAAAATGCAGAGTTCTTCGTCGGGATCGATATTTCGAACAGTTCTATAGCGTATAGAGTCCGTGCAAGGATCAAGGGTGTAAGAAACATTTGGCGAATTCGAATGGTTGAAAAGTGAGCCTTGCTAGACGTATTAGTCTCAATCCACACACACAGTGGACGCGACTTACCAAGACCAAGAGCTAAAGCCATTCGCCCATCTTTCCATTTGAAAGTGTAATGATCCAAGACGGTATATTTTCCGTACTTTTCGTATTCTTCTTTTCCGAAAAACAAAATTGGGCTGATTTCGATGACCGTATTTCTTGGAATTTCTCGAGAAGCTGCTCGAATAGATGATTAAATGGTGTTGACTAATACTCGGTTGAGGGCACAGACCGTATACTCCTCTTCCCTTGCTTTCAGAGTACTGAATCCGACATCCGGAGCTGTTGAGATGCTCCGGCGCGATAGAAGAAGAGGAGACAGACATTCGTTACCGTAATTAGCCGCCCGTGATTCATCGCGTGACATGGACACGTCCTAGGAAAATGTCGTGTAAATTTGAATCATTACAACTTCACCTGCTGCTACGTCTTTGAACTATGGCGTCCTCTCAGCCACCTCCACGCCCAATATCTTCCACTCTATTGCTCGCCTTGGTCCCGATAGCCTCTTGGTTCATCGTTCGCCCGTTTCTGGACCCTATACCTTCTTTGCCAGCTCTATACACATCGATAGGTTTTTCAATATTTACCTTCATGGCTACGTTATATTTGGTACCAGCTCTGGGCCCTACTTTCGTTAAGGCGCATCTGAGCGGAAGGGATTTGCTTAAGGTGTATGCAACACAAATGTACGTTCTTGGTATAACCTCCATGCGGCTTTTCATTGTTTCTTGTTAGACCAGAAAGCTTAGGGCTCGTTTGCGCATCTGTATACATTCTTGCTTTGATCCTCTTCATTCCATTTGCATTTTCCGATTCTTTGACCATCAGGTCGACGCGAACACCTGAAGGAATATTTGTGTCCGAATTTCCGCACTCAAGAGTGAGAGAACCTTGAGTCTGGATTCATCTTTCAGATATTAATGAGCTGGATAGCTGTCTGTTTATCTTTCTTCGCTCCTTTCTCTCCTCATTGCAACCATCCTTGGTTTTCTCGATGATGTCTTTGACATACGATGGCGACACAAATTGCCCATTCCAATCATCGCGTCTATCCCACTTCTTATGGTCTACTATGCCGAACGAGGAAACACCCACATTGTCGTTCCGTTGCCCTTGAGATTCCTCCTCGGATCACTGCTTAACCTAGGTAGGTAAGCTATTGCTATAAGAACGTACCGAGTTGATTCTTATTGCGCAGGACCGTTGTATTATCTTTATATGTCATTACTGTCCACGTTCGCTACAAACAGCATAAATATCCTTGCTGGCATCAATGGCTCAGAAGTTAGCCAGGCACTCATCATTGCGATATCAGTCATCTTGAATGACTTATTATACCTTCCTTGGCCAATTGGCTTCCATCTACCCGTCCACCTTCTGGGGAGTACTGCAGAGGTTGAATTCGGCGGCGTTTGGAGTGCGGGGATGGCATATGGAAGCAAGGAACTCGTTGAAAGACATCTGTTCAGCTTGTACTTCATGCTACCGCTTGTCGCGGTTTGTTCTGGATTTATGTATCATAACTGGTCCGTAGGCTTTGGATTTCTCCCGCGATCTGCTGACGGTTGTCCCAGGTACCCAGCTCGTGTTTTTCCTGGGGATACGCTTTGTTATGTCACTGGAATGGCATTTGCAGTTGTGGGCATACAAGCACACTTTTCGAAAACGTTGCTGCTGTTCTTCTTGCCGCAGATATTTAATTTTGTCCTTTCGTGCCCGCAATTGTTCGGATTAGTCCCATGTCCTCGACATCGTGTTCCAAGGTACTTTCTTCATCATTTGCGTCAAGCCTTTCTGATAGCATGACCATAGAATTGACGCAGATACAAATTTGCTCCATCCGTCCAAAGCGATATTCATGAAACCTCCCTCGAAATTGACAGCAACTGTATTGCGGATCCTATCAATCTTCAAACTGGTTGTTTTGACTGTGCATCCTTCTGGCGTAATACTGGAAACAACTAACCTAACGATCTTGAACTTTTTCCTTGTCCGACTGGGTCCGATGAACGAAAAGCGATTGGTTCAAGTCTTAATGTGTTGTCAGGTAAGTGCGAGTGTGGCATTCTCTGCGAAGTCAAAATAATGGATTGTTTCTACACCAGATTGGTGGAAGCGTCCTGGCGTTCTCCGTGCGATATGGACTCGCAGGATTAGTCTATGATGGCGACAGAAGATGAACAACCAATCATAGTGGATTTTTGATAGTGCGTTGTATACTATAGCAATCCAGAACGACTCGACTATTGAGAGCTCTAGAACCGGTCTCCGAGACGCACGGGGATCCGTTCTCTGCTCCCGCCGGCCTGCCGCCGTCACATATATCTCCCGTCTTGTTCTGCCGCACCCCGAGTGTCTGAACAGTCTGCAGGTCTGCGGAAAGTCTATAAAGCAAGGACCATGAGACCATGATCAGTATATAGTAACTCTGTGGACATAAGGCGTAAGCAGTTACCTTGACTCACGATGTAGATGACCTGGGCTTTATCGTGACTTTTCAATGCGGTCCTTTGTCAGAAACTTTACCATTCGCCGCAAAACAGACGCGGGACGAAAATACCCCAGTGTAACTCCACATGAAAGCGGATTTCGGAGAGGGGGCAATGAACAGGGCTTCCGTCGGAAATTTCTTTTCCTTTGAAAGCGGGTTCCAAATCGAGTTCCGAGGAATTATCACATGCCCCTTACTAGGACAGGAGCTATACATAAATACGGAGGAGAGGCCTTGGCGCGGGAGCTCAACCTCGCCACCACTGCCATTACTATTACTGGATATCCACTATGTCAAACGAACGCGCTGCATTTGAAGCGGAGGTCAAGCAGGTGGAGCAATGGTGGAAGGTCATTCCTTCATATACGGGTTGTTTCCACATCTAACATCCATCCATCTTCTAGAGTCCCCGCTTTGCACGAGTAACACGACCTTATACTGCGGCCGACGTCGTTTCGAAACGTGGTACTATCAAAATTGAATATCCATCCAACATCTTAGCCCAAAAATTCTTTGCTCTGCTCGGTGAGCATGCTAAACGCGGAACTCCCTCTCATACGTACGGAGCGTAAGTTCATTTCTAATCGCAATCATGTTACCTGCCACTAATATCATTCTCAAGCCTTGATCCCGTGCAGGTCACACAAATGGCGAAATATCTAGAGTCTGTATACGTTTCTGGCTGGCAATCATCCAGTACGGCGTCTAGCACCAATGAACCCGGTCCTGATCTCGCAGGTAAGTTGGTCAATCAGTCTAAGGAAAACCCGCCCCGCTAATTGATGAATATCAAGATTATCCTTCAAACACAGTCCCCAACAAGGTTGAACACTTGTTCATGGCTCAACTCTTCCATGACCGTAAACAACGAGAAGCACGGTCCAACATGTCCGACTCGGAATTAGCTAAAACCCCTGCTATTGATTATCTCCGACCTATCGTGGCTGATGCGGATACTGGTCATGGAGGCTTGACCGCCATCATGAAATTGACTAAACTGTTTGTCGAGAAGGGCGCAGCTGGTATTCACGTCGAGGATCAAGCACCTGGTACCAAAAAGTGCGGGCACATGGCTGGTAAGGTGCTCGTACCCATCTCCGAACATATCAACAGACTTGTTGCCATTCGGCTTCAATACGATATCCTTGGTGTCGAAAACCTCGCTGTTGCACGAACAGACTCCGAAGCTGCTACTCTCATCACTTCCAATATTGATGACCGAGATCACCCGTTCATACTCGGCTGTACGAATTCATCTCTACCTCCCTTGAACAAAGTTATGGTTGACGCTGAACGGGCTGGGAAAGTTGGAGATGAACTTCAAGCAATCGAAGACAAATGGATGGCTGCTGCCAACCTCCAGGTATTCTCTAGCACTCTGGCTCAGGCGCTTGCAAAGGAAGGCAAGAACGACGCGACCGTGAAAAAGTTCCTTGCGCTGGTTTCAAAGTCTTCCTATCCTGATGCGGTAGTCATCGCACAGAAGGAGTTTGGTCTGCAGTCCGTCCCTTATTGGGATTGGGACAGCCCACGAACGCGGGAAGGGTACTACAGATACCAAGGAGGAACAGAATGTGCTATTCATCGTGCAATAGCGTTTGCGCCCTACGCCGACTTATTGTGGATGGAAACGAAGAAGCCCATCCTGTCGCAGGCTCAGCAATTTTCAGCCGGAGTACACGCAGCGTATCCGGGACACTGGCTTGCATACAATTTATCACCTTCATTTAATTGGGATGCTGCCGGTCTTAATGAGAAGGACATGCAGTCGTACGTCTGGGAGCTGGTATGAATTTCTTATTCTGTGTATCCATAATCGTTGTTGATGCATTCATAGGGTAAACTCGGATTTGTCTGGCAATTCATCACGCTTGGTGGTCTGCATTCCAACGCATACATATCTGATCTCTTCGCGAAAGAATACGCTAAAACTGGTATGAAAGCCTACGTGGAGCTTATTCAGCGAAAGGAGAGAGAACTTGGTACCGACGTACTTACACATCAAAAGGTGAGTTCAACGCCAGCGCATCTTCACCTCCAAATCGATATTGATATACTTTACAGTGGAGTGGAGCCGACTATGCAGACAACCTACTCAAGACAGTAACCGGAGGTGTATCGTCGACAGCTGCTATGGGTGCTGGTGTAACAGAGTCGCAGTTTGGATCAAAGCTATAGAATAATGACCGCTGCTGAAGAGGATGATATAAAATTGTATCTAGATCATGTATGCATATTATATGTACAGCACAACTAGGAAGGACTTTTGACCAATGACCGTACCATAGCGTAGCATTCGATCCGGATCATAAACGTGGAAAAGTTACACAATGTCTGTTCGGCTATTCGGAAATTTGCAGCTAAAAGCATAAGATTAGAGCTTATTAGCAGCACGTCGAAAAGTTGCTCCACGTCGAAAAGATCCTGGGATAAAGTCGAAAAGTGTGACGAGGACGTGATCAGCATTAGACAAAGTTGCATTGGTTTGTCTTATTCTATGTACTCAGTACTGTACAACTTCTAGTAATTGCTCGTACGACATGATTTTTTGAGGAGAGGGTACACGAATATGACAGGCTTTGATGGCCTACACGTATGGATCGTTATAGCGCAACCGGAGGCTGGGCAACTTTGTTACAAAGGGTAGAGGGCGGAACATTCTTGAGTTCTGCATCTGCAAAACCTGGATATTCGGCTAAGGGTCCGAAAGCAGTTGAAAGCATTTCCCAGCAGTGAAAGCACTCAGAGCAGCCTGCTCTCAGTGCTTTCGGTACTGGGATCTGCTGGGATCTGCTCTCAGCCCTTAGCCGAATATCCATGTTTTGCAGATGTGGTCACAATGTCAGTACTGTAGCATGATCAAAGCATGACTGTTCATTTTTCGTTTTCAAAAAGTTTTCGACGTGTTGCTAATATGTAAGCTCTACATACTGTACCTCTATGTACAGTTGCGACGGTCACGGTCACGGAGGCCTCGTCGTGTCGCCTTTTTACCGTGATGTCACGGTAAAAGTTAAGCCTGTCGCCTTCGTTCCGACCGTGACATCAAAAAATTGCTAAAATAATAGATTTGGTTCCTACAAGACTGCTACCTGAAATTTCCTGTCTCTGACCACAGATTCCCCTCATCATCATATGCCCACAGCACTAACCAAGCCTCTCGGAATAATGGACTAAAATATTAACGGTCGCCCATGTCACGGTCGAAATGGGGCTCGTCGCCTTGATGGGGACCGTGACGCACACGTGACGGTTGTAACTGTACATAGAGGTACAGTATTGCGTAGAACTTATGACGGAAAAATTTCATAAAGGGAAATATTATTCCTTCGTAAGTTTTCCATAAGTCACAACAGGTCACAACACAAAGACTTAGAATGATTTGCACACTGGCGACGGTCACCAAGAACACCATGAAAAGGGGCAACTATCATCCATTTTCAAATTCTCCCTTATCTCTTTACCATGAAAGTCGCTGTAGTTGGCTCCGGTGTCTCTGGATTGGCGGCCACTTGGGTAATTACCTGATTTCTGTTCGTGTTTATGCGGGTCTGACAGACAGATAGCTTTTGAATGAACACAGTCAACATGAAGTTCATTTATACGAAGCCGACAACCGACCTGGCGGTCATGCGAACACCGTCCATTTCCCCTCTAAGGAAGGCGTAAATGTGGACTCTGGATTCGTTAGTGACAATTTGTGAACCTTGTTTCAGCATTCATCTAATGGTCGTCTCTAGATTGTCTTCAACCCATGCACATATCCAAACTTCCTGCGCTTCTTGAAGCGTTATCCCAACATACCAATTGCCCCCACAGAAATGACTTTCAGCGTATCGAGAGATCATGGTAAATTTGAATGGGCTGGAGATACCATCTTCACCGTGTTCTGCCAGCCTCGACGGCTAATAGATCCGAATATGTGGAGGATGCTCTATGATGTCCTGCGCTTCAATGCTTCGGCGCAAAGGCTTGTAGCACAATGGAATAGCGGCACTGTCGATGTAACAGAAATCTCCATCGGGGAATACTTGAACAAGGAAGGTTACTCGGAGTCTTTCAAGGACAACTATCTTATCGTGAGTAGTCGTCTAATGTTTCCCCATCCTTTTCTAACGACGTTCAGCCAATGACTGCGGCAATCTGGAGCACTCCTCCAGATAAATGCGCATTAGACTTTCCTGCGCGCACACTGATACAGTTCATGCACAACCATCATCTCCTCCAGGTCACCGGAAAACCTTCGTGGCTTACAATTCCAGGAGGGAGGTGAGTCCACAATATTGCACGTATCTGGACTTTTGTTTTACATTCTCGTAGTCATCAATATGTGAAAACGATTCTATCTTCTCTCCCGGACTCTCAATTACATTTGTCCACTCCTATCGCATCCATTCGCAACAGCGGGTCTTCGGTAGAGCTTACCACTGCTTCTGGACAATCATCAACTTACGATCATATAATCCTTGCATGCCATTCGGATACTGCCCTCTCGATCCTGCGCGCAGGAGGGGACGTGACTAAAGACGAAGAGACAATTCTCGGAATGTTTGAATGGAACAGGAATACGGTCGTCGTTCACAATGATATTCAGCTCATGCCCAAAGCTCGATCCGCTTGGTCTTGTTGGAACTACTTGACGTACTCCCAGGTGGACGAAAAGGGTATACGGAAAGCTAATAGTGACAAGGTTTCCTTGTGAGTTGTATACTTTTACCGATTGAAAGATACTTATCATTCGAAATAGAACGTGTACGTTTACTGACTTCACAGTTCCTACTATAAATATCTTATATTTCATTTAGATGGCATGAACGATCTTCAACACATCTCAGAGGATGAGCACGGACCTGTCCTAGTCACTCTTAATCCTCCGTTCGAACCTGCAACGAATTTTGGATGTCACAGCTACGAACATCCTGTTCTAGATGGGAAGGTACGATTGTCTGTTGCATCCAATCGAAGTACTTTTGAAAATAGTCACCTAGGCCGTTCAAGCGCAAAACCTCATGTCCCAAATTCAGGACAAACGCAATATTTCTTACGCTGGTGCTTACCTCAAATACGGTTTCCACGAGGATGGTTTTACCTCTGGGTTGCTTGCAGCGTCCTCTTATGCTTCCATATTACAGCCCACTGTACGATTACCGTTTGAGATTGAGTATGCTGAGAGTAGTGGACCAAGAGGAAATAATGCCGTCTGTGGGACGTATCATACTGGCAGCAATGGTGCCGGTATTGTGAAATGGCTTGCGTTATTTTTTGATATTTTTGAGTATACAGGTTTGCGCGCTGTTGTTGGGCTGGTGTTGGGGACTGGTTTAGCGTGTGTTATTCGCGCATTGAAAACATGTGGATTCGACTCGGAATTTTAGAACTTAATCACTCATAGGTACTCTCAGGTACTCTGCTTTTCTTTTACAGTAAATAATCCATCATCTTGCATAACGCGGGTCATTGAAAACAATTTCCAGAACACAAAGACTCAGCTAAAAGCTTCTGAGTATTTTATGCTGCAGGTAAGAACTCGAGCACTGGATTTGAGCATCAATGAGTATGCATATGTATGTACTCGTGTAAAAATCTATCTATCTTGATCTCGTTTCTTATCATAGGTCGGTTGTGCTACAGGATATACATGTCACTGCCCTCGCATTGTCATGGATGGATCAGAATTTAGAAATCAGGCCACTACCGGGCCACTATGTATATCTTGTCCACCTATCTATCCACTCCTACCCCTTGCCCCCAGAGCGTCCCCCTAAGTCGCAGTCGTAGTATTCAACTGTATACCTGTATGTATGCCTTCTCGTGCCACACTAGTCCACACTCCCGCGTCGGGATTCGAACCCCAACAAGACTGGGCTTGTTCGGGGTTGCCACGCCGGATAACATATCGCATTGCCATAGCGTTTCGAACCCGCCACTACTGACAGCTTGGATGTAGAAGTAAAGCTTACGACCGACAAAGACCCTCGAAGAACCCAAAGCAAACGCAAAGCCAAACATCCAAAATTGAATAAACTTTCGTCATGGCTATTGCAGCTGTGTAGGGCCGAGCCAAGACTTCGACTCGGCTGGCTGTATACTGAATGTATGGTTACGGTAAAGACAGGGTTAGCGAGGTGAGGTATATAAGTAGGCGAAGCTCCACTTAATAGTATTTTTCTGTCCCCCCAATCTTTAACACCCCTTCAATTCATCGCTTCATTCCTAACCGCCTACGTTCAGAATGCTTGCCACTGTCATCTTTTCATCTCTTCTCGCTTTCTCCTCCAGTGCTGTGGGTGCTGCGATTTTCAAGCGAGACGATGGATGCAGTAATTTCCCTATAAACGGCATCAGCACTAACTCCGATTACTTCTCGTTGTGGGCCCAATACAACGAGACCGGTGTCGAATTACCTCTGGCGATGAGCACCTTCGGGACGGGAGGGGATGTCGACTCCGCTTTCTTAGCGGTCCGTCAGATAACTCTTCATTTTTTATACTTGCATCTCACAGCTCTTTAGCCTGCTGATTATGCCGGAGTCACAGTAGGGAACCTGTTCCAACTCAATAATTCAGGATTGGTTGGAATAGGTTATCCTGATGGCAATGACCAGACCAGAAACTGGATCTCCGAAAGCACTGAGGATGGCGGTCCTCTCCCCTTCTTCTTGTCCAAAAATTCCACTTTGGCCGGAATTGCTGAGGATTATTGTGAACTGGTGCGTTGCGATCCATTTTCGTACCAAGGATATGATTTTGATTATACGCCTTCATTTCAGGTCAACACTGATCCCAATGGTAGTCCTATTCCTGGCCCGGTATTGGCAGCCGAAGGCACATCTGACAGTTGGTCCATCTGTAATCGCACTGACAATAGTTTGCAATTGGGCCTCGTATTCAAACCTGCCAGCTTCAGCGAGGACTATGGCTACGATTTTTCCACCTGCCAGTTTGTTCACGTTTTCCTCCGATCATCAGCGATTGGAAACCAGGCTTAATGGACTCAGTACGATGAATCTGGAGTTTTTTTTGAAAATAATATGGACTTCTCACCCACATCCTGCTCTCTTTTGACATCGGACTACTTCTGCTTATTGTATAGTACTGAGGTTGCAATACTTAATGTTATTTTAACCAAAAGTTCTTCAATAAGGCTTGTTTTTGAGTGCTTGTATGGTCAAAGCTGTGCCGATGTTCGTTTGTTTGGCCTGCCGATAACCATCAAATATACTCTAGTCTCTCACAATCAAAAATATGGAGAAGAGAACCGGTTCCCCGTCTTCAGAAGAAAGTGACGCGAAGAGGGCGAGAATGTCAGAAAATGCGACACCTGTAGACCCTGAAACTGCGCCCGGAAAACGCAGTGAGTTGGAGCCAATTTCTGCTGGGGAGATTGGCAATCTGCCACCAGAAGGAGAACCCGAGCCTCGACCGGAATCAGGCGGTCGCGTCAGGCTTCTCAAAGCCGACGCGGAGGATGACGATGGAGGCGACATTTCTATGGCAGACGGCGCGGACGACGACGGTGATTCTGGAGACGACAACGACGACGAAGATCCGGCACAGCTGGAAGCTACTCGGCAGCGTCTAGAGGAACAGGCCAGAAAGTATCTCGCTGCGCAGACTCACGAAGTCATTATTCCTTCCTTCTCTGCCTGGTTCGACATGTCTAAAATCCATCCGGTCGAAAGGCGCGCTCTGCCCGAGTTCTTCAACTCAAGAAACAGATCCAAAACGCCAGCGATATACAAGGATTACCGCGACTTCATGATTAACACATATCGTCTAAGGCCCACAGAATACCTAACTCTTACTGCATGTCGCCGGAACCTTGCAGGAGACGTTTGTGCCATCATGCGTGTGCACGCGTTTTTAGAGCAGTGGGGGCTTATTAACTATCAAGTATGTGCTATATCGTAGAACAATTCCCCATACCAATTTCTTGTCCAGGTTGACCCAGAAACTCGCCCCGCGACTCTAGCACCTCCATTCACAGGTCACTTCCGTGTTATCCTTGACACACCTCGTGGGCTTCAGTCATTGCATCCTGGGACTCGTCCGTCCAACCCTGGCGCTGCTGCCGTTAATGGCGTCAATTCCGCTTCCCAACACACCGATTCATCTACCTCCGCATCCTTGAAACTTCGCAATTCTATATATCAGACCACCAACAAATCTTCACGGCCGGTTTCTGCATCCGAAGCCACTACTCTTGCCAATGGCATCAATGGCACTAACGGCTCACGAACACAGGGTCTCTATACCTGTGATACTTGTGGATCCGACTGCTCTGCAGTCAGATATCACCACTTAAAGGAGAAGAACTTCGAAATATGTGCACCGTGCTACTTGGAGGGTCGCTTTCCGTCCAACATGTTCAGTGGTGATTTTGTCAAGCTCTCCCGTGCTGTGGTACATGGGAGTACGGATGATGACTGGACAGATCAAGAAGTGTTACTCTTACTTGAAGGTGTAGAAATGTACGACGATGATTGGAGCAAGGTGCAGGAACACGTTGGCACACGTACCGCACAGCAGTGTATACAGAAATTTATCGCACTTCCTATTGAAGATCCATACTTGGATTCCGAAGCGTCTATGGGTCCCCTCAGGTTTGGGCGCGTACCTTTCGAGCAAGCAGATAATCCTGTTATGAGTGTTGTCGCATTCTTAGCAGGTGTTGTCGCACCAAGCGTTGGGGCCGAGGCTGCGAAGACCGCACTACACGAACTCATAAAAACCGACAAAGATGACCAAAAACCCGTCGCAGACGTAACTGAAGGGGTGGAAACGACAGACACCAAGACGACTGCTGCGGAGGGGCCAGATTCTGAGAAACAGGACGACAAAATGGTCGAAGATAGCAATGAGGATACAGAGACAAATCGTCCTCCAACAGATCGTATGTCTGTTGATCCATCCTCTACCTCCGCAAACCTTCCCTCCCCTTCCTCGTCAAAGCACAGTGTTCCTCACTCCAAGGTCGTCCGCGCTGCCCATCTAGCACTGAACTCTTCTGCGAAAGCTGCTGCGTCGCTTGCCTCCGCTGAAGACCAGCAAATAAAATCCTCCCTTTCCAAGCTCGTCAATCTCACACTGACGAAACTGGAACTGAAGATGACGCAGTTCGAAGAGCTCGAAGAGATTTTGGAAGATGAGAGGAAAGGTCTGGAAAGTGCTAGGCTTGCTTTGGTACAAGAAAGACTTGGGATCAAGAGGTCTTTGGAATACGTTAGAGGAGAGATTGCCAAGTTCCAAGGGATGGGTGTTGCTGCTCCTCAAACTCTTATCAACGCAGCCAATGGTGCTTCGCTGGGCACTACGGGTCAGGGAACTCAACCTACACCTGTAGATCCTACCCCGCAGCTCGGTGAGGCAATAGGGCCGATAGGCGATGGAAGCTTGTTGCAACTTACTTGATTTTCCGCTTCCTTGTTCTTGTAAATATTTGGGTATACTTATTCCTTCTCCTGTACAGTCATGTCGAACTCTGTCAAATGTCAAGCACCGAGTAATACCTTTCTGCTTTCTGCTCGATATGAGTGATCACAGGATACCACTCCTTGTGTATGATAGGCCCGAAAACAAGATAAGTATCTCGTCGAAAGTTGCACGCTGTCATCATTAGGCTGAAGGAGTTCCGGCTACCAGCTGCTACCAGGTAAAGTGGGGTAAAGCACTTGTATCGATGGACGATATCGAGAGATATCGAGTCTCATGACCTTAGTCTCCTATGTGAGCTCGTTGCGGTCGGTGCAGATCGGCTGCATGCGGGACCCCGCGGATAAACCATCGGGCCAAAGTTCTAGAATGTGCAGGCTGTTGTTCTAGCCTTGCGTTGTTTTTGATTCGAAGCCTGGCCTTTGAGCTCCTTCAAACAAGGCTACGGGCTTCAAGGCTCTAACTAATGGAATTTGAAAGCGGGTGACCATGCTCTAACCAGGCTCTAACCACAATCTGGGCCTTGGACTGAATTCACTGGAATGAGTATTTTGCGTATGAATTACGTAATCACATTGATGCCCCTCTCCGGCTCAATCTAGACTTCCCTATAAATACCCCAGCTTGCGATGTCTCTGTTATCAGATTAAACATCTACCTCTCTGACTTTCTTCTCTACAATGGCTAACTTCGTTATTCCCAAGTTCCAAACTGCAGCTGTTGTAGATCACAGCGGTGCGGACATACGGATCGACCACGAATTCCCGGTCAAATCCCAGGAAGAGCTCCTCCCCGGAGAATGCCTGGTCAAGCTTGACTGCTCTGGTACATCTTTTGTTCGAATTCATCTGCATAATCAATGAGCCAATACAATTTTGTTTTCTTCTAGGTGCCTGCCATACTGACCTACATGCCGCGCTCGGAGATTGGCCAATTCCTGCTAAAACGCCCCTCATCGGAGGCCACGAAGGCGTCGGCATCATTGTCGCAATCGGCAATAATACTGCTCATTCACCGGTCAAACTCGGTGATCGTGTTGGTATCAAGTGGCTTGCCGATTCGTTCGTATTCATTTTATTCTTCTCAAACATCACGCTCACCTGCGGTGCAAAAGGTGCTTAAACTGCGAAGACTGTAGGAAAGGCCGAGAACAGAGTGAGCAAAGAGCTCGCCAAAAAGCCAAATCGTTCTCATCTTCCTCTTCATTAGACTGCAAGGAAGCCAAACTCAGCGGTTTTACTGTCGACGGAACTTTCCAAGAATACGTTGTCTCATTCGTCAACCACGTCACCCCTATTCCCGCTAACATTCCTAGCGACGAGGCAGCATCAGTCCTGTGCGCAGTAAGTAAACATTTTGATTTGCCTCGCGATATACATTGGTTTATCGCATTTGCGTAGGGTGTGACAGTTTACCGCGCGATAAAATACAGCCAGACCAGCCCTGGAGACTGGATTGTTCTACCAGGTGCAGGAGGAGGTCTAGGACATCTCGGTATGCTACTTCTCTCTTCAATTCCACAGAAGCTCACACGGACGTTTCCTAATAATATCAGCTGTACAATATGCCCGCGTCCGTGGCCTTCGTGTCATCGCCGTGGACACTGGTGACGCCAAAAAAGAATTGTGCCTCAAACTAGGCGCAGAAAAATGGATTGATTTTATGGAGTGCAAAGATATCGTATCCGAGATCACATCGATCACCAACGGAGGTGCACACTCGGCCGTCGTTACCTCTGCTTCCGGTGCAGGATACAGACAGGCTGTCGACTACCTTCGCCCCGGAGGAACTCTTATGGCAGTGGGTCTACCTGGGAAAGCCACTTTAGAAGCATCGATCTGGTTTACGGTGTTCAAGAGTATCAGCATCCTTGGCTCGTATGTGGGGAACAGGCAGGATGCCGTGGAAGCTATAGATATCGCTGCACGGGGTCAGGTCAAAGTGCACTTTACCACGAAACCCTTGAAAGATCTAGAAAACGTCTACGAAGGAATGAAGGCTGGGAAGATTGCAGGCCGAATCGTTTTGGATCTGGCTCAGAAGTAAATGCTCCGGTTGTTCTATCATACAACTCTGTGTGTCTGCCGATTGTATTACAACTTATGTTGTGTATATCCGGTCGTACCAACACTTGTAAATACTATCTGTACTCAGGTTATTTTATAATTTCTTGTACCACTACCATCCCATCACTTCAATAGATCCATGTATATCTGTGAAACAAAACCCATCTGCAGAATAATGAATGCAACAATATGTTCCAATTACCTCAAGCACCCTTCACCACCACCACTTGCGCTGAAGGTAATAAACGCTACACAACTCATTCATACAACATCCGTCAGATACTTGACCGTAGTTATGGGTTGGAAAGCGAATGGAACTTCACCTGAGATTATTCAGTCAGGGGGTACCTACAGCCACGGCATTTGTGTCCCCTTGCTGGCTGAGCTCATCTACTGTCTTTTACACTGTGTCCACTCCTCGAGAACGTCGTCCAAGGCATACTATAGTCTATAATGCTAAATTAATGATATAGGACAAGTCTAGTGCATCAGATTCTACATATCCAGATTCGTTCTACACTGTGTTTGGTGTCTTCGTAACGCAGGGGCAGATGATATTAATGAATAAGATAACTTGTATGTACTTATATGCCATCGTGAATGCAAAGAGCATCAAGCAGTGAATCCGAGCATTTCCGCCTTCATTCCAATTTCGTCTCTTAACATGACAACCCGACTATCAAGTCGACTTGATAAATCAACCGAGTTTGGGGCCAAAGCCATCGCTGCGTCGAGCTTGATACGAGCAGACTCGAGGGCCTTTTTCCATTTGTTCTTCAGATCAGCCGATAGTCCTGGATTTATGGAATTGCCATTTTTCTCATTGTTCTCCTCGACTTCGACCTCCTTCAGGTCTAGAACCGCCAATTCGAACATTGCCAATCCACCGATCCAGGTGCTAACTTTGATTGAAGATTGTAGAGCGTGAGCTGCGGAGAGTAGTTCGCGAGATGCACGGAGGCACGCAGAAGCATTGTCAGCGTATGGAGTGAGTTCCTCGAAGAGGGATAGAGAAGAGGTAGATTCTACAATGGACTCTGGTGCAGCGCCCGAGGTATCGATATAGGATGAAGAGGAAGATGCGGGTTCAGTCGACGCGGGGCTGTTATTTTTTATCCTTATTCCGACGCAGCCAATAGAGCGGTGTGCAATTCCTAGCAGTAAAAGACGAAGAGCCAGTTCGTCTGGCGTATCTAGATCTGGCGTCGTTGTAGGCGGTGGACGTGCCATGTAAGGGCTGTCGATGCCTACGGGAGGTGAAAGCACTGACCAGTCTTTGATGTGTGCCTCTGCAATTGAAGGAGAAATTCGATTATGGGTATTCCAAACTGGTCACAAAGTTGATTCAGATATATGGTTGAAAGACAGGAATTGTAAACTCACAAATACCCAATTCATCTGCGGGACTGATCCGTATACATTCCGCAAACTTTGCTTCGTCTCCTCCGCGACGTTTCTGCTTTTCCTTGTAGAATGCCACTATTGTACTAGTCAGGATTTCGTACAGATAGAAAACGTTCAAAACATACATCTCTTTTTGATCAAAACCTCTGTCGGCAATTCCTTTCCTCCCATTTTCCGCTTATCCAACAGATTGGGAATAGCATCCAGAAGTCTCTGAGCTTGATTCAGATATTTCTCCTTCTCATCAGGTGAAACTTCGTCTGAATGAGCTAACGATATATGGCAACCAGCAGCGATGAAGTAGTATGTTCCATGAGACCAACTATTTAGCTCTGTTAATTTGATGAACGCCTCTGCGCTCTCGACATAGTGTCTCTGCGAGAGGTAAATCCATGCGAGCTCGAATACTAACTGTATAAACCCAGTTTTCATGTGAATACATAAAAGATCAACCACTGGAGCAAAGGGCTTACCAGCGTATCCGCCTGTTTAAAACCCTCACTGTGTTCCCCTTCCGCGTCCTTTCTTGTCTCTTCCAGTCCGCCTTTGAGTACACGGATAGCACTTTCTGAATCGTATGTCATACGAAGGATTTTGGCCTGTGTCTATGATTTAACAACATAAGGAAAATACATAATATGGCACATACTCTGTTCAATATCCAGAGTGCACCCTTTGGGTAACGCGCCTCAATACCTCTTACCACGCCTTCGTATTCACGGATGATGCGAGCCTCATCCGCTTGGTATCCAGATAGAAGCAAGACGACTCCATGGTACGTCATCAGGACTAACCTGACGGTCGAAGATCCTTAGTACCTAATAATTGATAGAAACGAAGTAATCATACCCTGCAAAAACACCATGTACTTCACCTTCAGCTGCATACTCTGCACTCACAGCAAGCGCTTGAAGTGCAAGACGACGAGAGTGGGCGAAACCGAAGAGTCCAGCGACAGATCTATTCCGCAACATTCAAGGTGAGAATGACCAAAGTTAACGATTGACTCACTGGGCTTTCTTTGGCAGGAGCGAGAAGACAAGATTGAATAATCCAAATCCTTTTTTTGTTGAGTATCAGCAGGGGGGATTCTCAGCGCCAATAGCAGAACGCACCAAAAGCAGTCCCGGCTATGATAAGATTTTTCAAGTTCTGAATCTCTTCCGGATTTCCTGCTTCAACTACACTTAATGCACCATTGGGCGTGGGCGGCGAGAGGGAAGAGGTTGACGACGAAGCTGGTGAGGAAGATCCAGAGCCCCACCTACCCGCTATGTTGAAGAAAGATAAGGACGGCTTCACAGCTGGGTGGGCGGGTTTGTTGGAGTTTGAGGTAAATGCGGATGTTTCAAGCGAAAGATTCGAAGATGATGTTTTGGGTGTGATAGCAGGGGAGACCGCCGGCGAAGGTGTTACTGATGGGGTCCAGGAAAAGGGTGTTATCGAAGGGGTAGTGTGGCTATCGAGACCGTTTGGGAACACTGTCTTGTACAACTTGCTGAATTTTCCATGCGCAGAGTTCATGGCATAGATGCATTGTAAATAGCCCATATAAGACTCGCTGAGTGCGTGTGTAATCCCGAGAAGTACCACAGTGTCTGCATTTGCGATCTCGTATTCGAGGCCAGGGGGAAATGCAGCTGACGCTCTCGATTTAGATTTGGCGGCAGTCTTGAGTGCAGCCCTTGATCCAGCCTCGGCAAGGGCGAGAAGACGGGTAGCTTCACTCATCTTACTTGTTTCTAACCCCAGAGATGCTTCCAGAAAACAGAGACAGCCAGCACCGACAAGGTGGAATGGATCAGTTTCCGAGGCAAACACTCTCTTAGCGGAGGAAATCTCATTAGCAAAGAGATGGTCGAATCCTCGTAAGGCCGACGCGAGTTGGGTGGCAGCTGCGTGTGGGGAGTAGGACATATTGAACGCTGAAATTGGTGGGCGTCACGCTAAATGATATCTGGGATTAACACAAGATGAGTGTAAGTGGTGTAGAGCAGCTCGCCTACGGAGTTTGAGGTCTAGAGAAGGTTCGTATTCCTACAGCGACGACTCGCTGTTCCCAGAATGTTACCGTGGTTTAGAGGGTAGAACCCGAAGCCGAGCGCGCGTCATGCAGGTACTCATAGGGGCTGACAATTATCTCGCTCACGTGCGACTTTACCACGGGGATATCGCGCACGTTGGCGAGAACTTACAGTAAGTTGTAACTCACCAAATGCAGTGTGTACTCAGCTAGAAGCAACAACGGTGGCGCCCTCTATAGCTTTCTTATATATCTCACAACTAGACAGCCCTTCCCTAAAACATCATGTCTGCCCCAAGTTCTCCTCTTCTAGATGGAAACAGTCAAAATAATAACTTTTCCGACGCTTTTGGACGCGACGATATGGTGGACGGCAGCACTGCGTTCACTTTATTAGGTGCGTACAACTCGATTACTTTGTCTTCATCCTGCTCAAGGCTTCATGCACTAGACACTCTGGAGACATTCCTTGGCTCACATGTCGATCTCCTTCAACGTCGACTTCAGCGACACTCTGATAGACTGAAATCGAAGGCGGATGAGGTTCTGAGAAGGCGCAACTCTTCTTCACCTGGAGAAAATGTAATAGCGAACCTTGAAAGAGAGGCCAAGGCTTTTCAGCTAAAGGTGGTGTTAGCTTGCCTTCTAGTACGCACCGGTTTGGTTGATTCAATTCATTCCAAGGTTTCTTCCCGTATGATGCAACTCGCTAGCTCGTGGCAATCTGCAAAAGTTGTACGCACACGCGAAAAGATTTCATTCTTCTTCGGCGTCATGTCTCTCTTATCATCGGCTTTGCTATTTGGGCTAGCACCTCAGTGAGTCGAAAATAATGCTTGATCCTACAACACTGATCAATCATAGATGGGTACACATAGCGTACACAGTCCAAGCTCTTTATCTCCTTCCTCTTCGCGTATACTTTTACAAGAAACGCTCTTGGCATTATTTCCTCTTCGACCTATGCTACTATGTCAATATACTCAACTTCATCTACATTTGGCTTTTGCCTCAATCTCCCGCACTGTTCATCGCGTGTTATTGTTTGAGCCATGGGAGCCTTGCCAGTGCGGTCATTACCTGGAGGAATAGCTTAGTATTCCATGATCAAGACAAGGTCACCAGTCTTTTCATTCACATCTACGCACCGTTTTCTTTCACGGTGATTCGGTTTGGTGAAATCCCTTTCCCAATACTGGGTACATGCTGAGCAGTATTTGCAGACACTACTACCCAAATGCTGAGGACCGATTTCCAGCACTGAACCAACTTCGACATTTGAACCCCTTGCGCGCGCTTTTACTCAGTGGAGGAATTTGTATGTCGTGCTGTACTTTGCTTGTTTTCTACTTATACGATAATCAAGATCTTATCTGGCAACTCCTTTACTGGAAGGTAGGTTTCTGCAGAGCCATTATCTTGTCCGCGTTTCCATCCATATCCGCCAAATATTCTGCAGTTTGTTTTCGTCGACCGCCGAAAGAAGATCGAATCCGGCCAACGTACCAGCTCTATGTCATGGCTCTTAAACTCGAAAAGCAGCATCATCGGAAAGGCCCTTAGCAAAATCCCACCTCAAGGACGCATACCGTCATTCATGTTCGGACAACTGGGTACGTTTTTCTCAATCCTCGCAAAGTGTTATCACTCCTGACCTCCCTGAAAAGTATACAGTATCATAACAGAGCTTCCCGCTGTGTTTATACTGTACAAGTCTCCGTTCTGGAGTGGTGCATTCCTCATTGCCATCTTTTCTGTAAGCGTATGGAATGGTGGAGGATTCTATATCGAGGTGTTTGGTAGGAAGTGAGTCCAAAAGAGGTTTTCCTTTGCAACAAAATCCCAGCTAACGTGATTTTTCAAAGATTCGAACGGGAGCTTGAAGCGCTTCGAAAGGAACTTGCAGAAATCGCACAAGTAAAACCCGGCCTCAACGGCCCTTCGTCTAAACTCGACTCTTTCCCCGACGAAGATACGATGTCATCGCGCTCTTCGAGTCAAGATTTCCGGTTTCCACCGCAGCCTGTTCCTTCAAATATGACACTCGAAGGCGAAATGCCGAAAGCGACAGAGACATGATTCAAGCAAAGTGATAATCGTGGATAACTTTTTAAGCTATACTCCATACTCACCTTATAGTTGCTCATTCGAATGTTTTATAATTATCTTCTGCTAATAATTTGTAGTATGTAACATTGTCCTTGCTCGGCTATGGTTCCGGTCTTTCACGCTAAAGTTCCCCTCCCGGCTATATATACACTGTGGGGAAGAACACGTTTTGGCACCTCCAAAATCCATCCATTATCCGTAGATTTTTACCAAAAATTGACTGATTTTGGGATGTCGAAAAGTTTGTATATTTCTCATATAGCTGGCTATAGAATATGAAGTTCATATTGTGCAGTTATTCTGAATTATCTACCAATAATATTGAGGATATAATAATGACTTTGTGCCTCACAATTTGTTAATATTTTTGGCTGCTCGAAATTTGAAATAATTGTAACATAACCTACCAGTGAACATGAGGAACATAGTCCGAGCTTATTTGAAACAATCATACAATATTCTCCCATAGATAATTTAAAATTTTTGCGAGATATTCACTTAACAAAAAACATGAGGTTTTTCAAAATAACCTCGCCGAGGTTATGCATACCCGATGTTGGGACATCGAGACGTCAAGACGTCGTTGATATCGGGACATCGAGACACTGGAATGTCGTTGATATTGAGACATCCAAACATAGAAATGTCGCTGGTGTCGGGATATTGAGATGCGTGACATTCAGGAAATTCGGGACATGTTGGAACATGCCAGTTTTCACCTAGTATTAGGTTAGTATTGACCACCACGACCTATGTAGGAATGACATAACTTCTGGCCCCATCCATAAATACACAGAAGGCCCTGAGGAAGGCTTTTCTTATCATTTCACAGAACATAGTGGCTGCCTGTGGCTGCACTGGCACATCCTGAATGTCCTGGATGTCACGCGTCTTGATATCCCGACCACCAGTGACGTTTCTATGTTTGGACGTCTCGACATCGACGACGTTCCGGTGTCTCAATGTCCCGATATCAACGACGTCTTGACGTCTCGATGTCCCAACATCGGGTATGCATAACCTCGGCGAGGTTATTTTGAAAAACCTCATGTTTTTTGTTAAGTGAATATCTCGCAAAAATTTTAAATTATCTATGGGAGAATATTGTATGATTGTTTCAAATAAGCTCGGACTATGTTCCTCATGTTCACTGGTAGGTTATGTTACAATTATTTCAAATTTCGAGCAGCCAAAAATATTAACAAATTGTGAGGCACAAAGTCATTATTATATCCTCAATATTATTGGTAGATAATTCAGAATAACTGCACAATATGAACTTCATATTCTATATCCAGCTATATGAGAAATATACAAACTTTTCGACATCCCAAAATCAGTCAATTTTTGGTAAAAATCTACGGATAATGGATGGATTTTGGAGGTGCCAAAACGTGTTCTTCCCCACAGTGTATCTTGTATGTATTCGGTGACAACGAAATGCTCTATTATTATTGGAGCGTACATGAGGTCGCACTTCTTATTTTTGCGGCCGGCAATGTCGCCTCGAAATGGGCCATGGCATTTACGTTCGAATTACATTACGTCATTCAGCAGCATTCTACGCTTCTCTGTTGTTTTGTACGATATCCTCCAATCAAGCAATATTTTCTGGACATGGGAGATGTGAGCATGGGATTAGCGTATCTGTGTGGTGGCTGTTGTAAGTTTTTTTACTCATATCCGTAGTATTTCACCTCATCAAATTTCTTATTGTATTGACTCCTTTTCAGGCTGTCTCAAGGACACAGATCCAGGACCCGAGGGCTCTCAAATAACTCGTACGAGAAAACATCCCAAGGAAAATGACATCAAGATGGAGTTCATGAGCAGGAATTATCAGAGAGACAAGGACGGAAGGTTTCATCAAGCTATTACTGAGCAACCGCAGGCGCAAACGGCGGCGATATATGAGAAGAAGTGATAGAGTGTTTGTATCGCAATGGGAGAACATTATTGTCAAAAGTCGGTGTAAGTTTTAAATGGTAATGCAAGCAGATCAATGTGAGTAATATAACAATGTACCGGTAGTATCTGATTGACAGACTATAGAGAGTTGTACCCTGCTTACGCCTCCAGATCAATTTTATTCTGCAAATTTTTTTGATATGGTATACGAAGATGGCGTTCAAGTTCACAACGAGTTAAATTCAAAGCAAATATATATGCAAGTTCATTGACGCATACAAAGCATAGATAATTTGTCATGCTAAGACTTTGAAATCACCCACGGCAGCGCTATTAGGAAATTAATCATCTTTGGACGACGTGCGGAACGAGAAAGTACTGACAGTGAGCTCTTCATGTTGCTAGCAGCAAGTCGATAGGTACCGAATTTGATACTGTCACATGAATGTTGAGCTGATCTGCTGAGTTTGTCAGACAAAGACGACTTACGAAGCGTTACCACCCATGTTTCCGCTTGCACTATAGCTCAACAGCACATTCGAGGTAGCACTATCCGTGATAACATATTTGAAGCTTCCGTTACTTGCGCCGTATGTAACTGCGACAGTATGAATCGTGGTCTTATCGGTAAAGGTGCTCAGAGGTATAGTGGGGCAACCTGTCTTCGAGCAGTCTCGGTAGTTGTCTTTGATCGCAATGACTCCGTTGATTGCGTCGAGCGTGATGATCGGGCCTCCGTCGTCCCGAGAGAAAAGTTGCATGAGATGGAAAAAGTGGGTGCTTGTCCCTACAGGCGACTTGAGGCTGTTTGAATGTAAGAGAACTGTTGTGATTCAGAAGGCTCCGCCTTACAAGTAACTCCACTGATACTTGTGCGTTGTTCCTGCTGCTGCACTTGCAGTCAGAAACTCAGTGCGTTGACGCGGGGTGGATGAACCGTAATCTTCCAGATTTTGAGTGGCGACGCTCGAAAGAGTGAGCTGATAACAGTCGGAAATCTTTACACCGCTCAAACTGCAACCGCTATACAACGGGCCTGGAGTGCGCATTGAGTGTGGATCTGTGCGTCTACCGATAGCTGAGGACTCACCGCTGGCTTGCCAAGACAAGCTGTTGCTGATTTTGCCATATCCTATCGCTGAGCCGCTGGCTAGTTGTGTTTGGGAGCTCCTGGGGTTATTGTCTCTTTGGGATATTGATTCGATAGCAAGGCAAGTGATGGGGGTAACAAGAGAAGCAGAGATTGGCAGGAAAAGGGATAGAGCATTGGTAAAAAACATGATGATGTCGTGCAGAATGTGATATGCAGATTTAACTTAGTTGTAAATAAAATTGAGCTCATATATACCAAAAATAAAGGAGAATCTTAAAGGAGAGTGAACTTAATCAGTGAGTAGAACGGCAGTTTTGCGTAATACTGAAACTGAGATTTATCGCGGTGACAAATTGAACAATTCTTGACACTGTCTCTCACTGTCTTGACTTGGACTCGAAAGAGGTGCATGTCTGAGAGCCAGCGAACGGGGCCTGCTTATCCCTGCTAGCGTCAATTTTTGTCAACTTGGATACACTTTTGAACCTAATGTATAACACTCGTGCAAACTTGAGAGTTGAGTCTTTACTTAGGCTTCATCATCGGTTACTCCTCCTCCTCCTCATATTATACGAAGCTTCCAAATGTTCCATCAACTTCATTTCGAATCTAGAACATGCAGATATTCGATTCGAAAGGTCAGACTAAGTATATATGACCCCCAGAATTGTCAAACATAATCAAAGCAGTTGCCTATCTACTGGTACTGGTCCCGAGGACTGCTCACAGCTGTTCAATCAGTTTAACCCACCCAAGTTCTACCTGTTTTAAGGACAAAATGTTGAATGAGCCGGCTAAGCCTAGCCTTTCAATCACGCTCATGTGATCGAAACGCGCCACAATTTTAGCTAGAATAGGGGCCTTTTTGTGAAATTCGAGCTCTGAGTTTGAGTCCTCAGGCTAGATTGAGAATCCTTCATGTTCGAATTCGACCCTCGAGCTCAAGAGCGGTATGTACTGCGGCATGTGAAGGGACTAAGTGCATAGCTGGCATGCGGCATCCTGTGGATCTATGAGCTGGATGGTAAGTACATATTATGTACAACTTGAAGGAGGAAAATCGACAATCGAAACAAAACGCAACTCGTTAACATTCCTGAGCTTGACACGCGTGTAACGCATATTGATAAACCTTCTGCCCAGGTTGGCATAGAATATTAGAAGAATACTGTACAGCTGGGACCATGCGATAAGATCCATCTGCATATCACTTGACCTTCCCGCGAACGTTTCGACAACATAAAATTCGAAGATAGAAGGGATCTTCGCAAGTGCTACATATGTTGCATACACAGACACTCGGACATAAGAAAAAAGCTTATCAATCATGCAAGGAGGAGAGGGCATGTTGATGATATTGATTCATCGAGAGATCTAGATAGCATAGCAAGGCCGTAGAGCGCGCTGCTAAACAGGAAACACTAGTATAAGGTTCGACAATTCCCGCAAGCTTTAATCGAGGGCCTCTATACTGAACTGATCTTCTCAGGGCCTTAAGCTCGTGCGCCAGTTTTGTCAGGGCACATAGATCAAGGCAGAAGGCCACAATGTCATATATACCGCGTAGTTTCACAGTCGGAAGACTTTAAGGAAAGATTTGGCAGGATACGATTTTAATCTTTGGATTTTGAGCAGGAGTACGTTGCAGACAGAGGCGGACAGCCTATGATGGTAGTCGGAATCAAGAGAATTCCAACAGTGTTTGGGGAGATCCGAAACCGCCGTCAAACCGTCGTTATTCCTTACGACTCGATCATGGATCTCGGCGGACGTGGATTCAGTTGGCATCAAGTTTAATGAAAGGCGCCCCCATTTTTTTTGGAAATGATAGAAGACTGAAGGCGACAATAGTTGCCTACAGGGAACGTGGGATTGTAGCTTTGCTTCGGCGGAAATTGGAGGGTTTCAGACAAAGCCCTGATAAAGCGAAGCGTCAGGTGGACGCGTTCTGCAAAAGTAATAGTAGGATACATACAGATACATACACTTCACAGAACTTCCACGAATTGTATCCTACTCATCTGTAAAGCAGGCATTGATGAAATGAAATGGGGTTGAAGGCATTATGGAGGCTTTCCGGGCACAGGTGTCTAGTGAGCCTAAAATTGAGTTGACAATGATCGATGTATAAACTCAGAGCTGGTCGTAACGAAATTCGAAAAGTCACAGAGTGTGACATTTCACTTTATCTTCACCGACGTTTATTTTCTTCTCCTGTTCCTCTTCATCCGTGGTTGCGACACGCACAGCTGCGCACCTGCTTATCTGGTCCAGCTTCTACATCCGCTCATTGCTGCTGCTAAACGGATAATATCTCTCACCTAGCACATTGTCGGACTTCTAGGCGTCATGTCGTACGCGCATAGAAGCACGGATGATGATGCTAAATTCACAGATAATTATCTACAATTAGCTGGTAGCTCCAGTCATCAAAATTACCGAACTGTTGTCGCTGGGCACGGAAATTACCCGTCGCCAGCGCCATCCATGTCTTCATCCACTAATGCATCTTCGCCATCTGCGTACAGTTTTCCTGAAAGTCAGCACGAATCGAGCGTAGGACCTAGTGTACCAAACCGGATTATGACCCGTGGTCAGAGAAAGGCAGCAGCAGCGATGAATACTGGTGTCACGGTTAGTTTCGACTTCCATTCATCCTTGCCGTATGAACGTTCCTAAATTCCAAGCATGCAGTCAACAAGCCGATCACAAACCCCTCGTTTTAATTCGGCCTATCCGCCTACGCCAGATTCCATACCTTCCACGTCTTCAGTTTCCTCAGAGCTTACCCGTCAATTATCTGCTTCGCCTGCTTTGAGCTCTATATCGAGCCATAGCCACCGTAGCCAAAGGTTAATCCAGCAGCAACAGCCGCAGTATCAAATGTCTATGTCTCCCGCCTCCTCGGCCATTTCTCCTTCTGCCTATGGATTTCATCTTCCTGGGCCACAGCCTAATTCACTTTTACCATCCAGCAGTTCTCAACCACCTTCTAATCCAGTAATTTCTCGTCCTTACGCAAAACCAAAGCAACGTAAACAACGTCTTTTCAATGTCGATCGCAAGGCCATTTGCGAGTATCATCTTGCACATCCCAACGAAAAACAGGAGCTCATCGCTAGGCAGTACGGTGTGGAGAGGAGTACCATCAGCAAAATTTTAAAGCACAAGGAAAAATGGCTGAATATCGAGCTAGGTGATGCGCGTGGATGTGGGACGAATGGCACAGGACTACCTTTGCGACTTGCCAAACATCGTCCGTCCAAGTTCCCTCCTGTTGAACTCGAGATGCAACGGTGGCTGGTCGAAATCAGTGACAAATATTATGCCAGTCTTCCCGATCCTTCTACTTATCCATTTGATCCTCAAAATCCCCCGCCGCTTCACGGACCACTCTCTGACGCGAGTCTTCGTGAGAAAGCTCGTGCTATCGCTAGATCGCATGGGATAACACCCGAGCAGTTCAAAGCTTCGTCGGGATGGGTTGAGAATTTCAAAAATCGCCACGGTATAAAGAATGGTTTCTGGGGTGGATACTTGCGGAACGTACAAGGAAGGAATGCCATGGCCGCCCGTGGGATGGGGCTTAGCTTTCCGAGTACAACTCCAGCACCGCCTCCGTTGGCGAGCGCATTAGCTAGCAAACTGCCCACCAAAGAGTACAGGTATATATCCAATTATCCGAAGGCTGAAGACATAGAAGAAAGCGACTCTGAAGAGGAGGAGGACGAAGAATCTGATCTAATGGACTTGCCTTATCCTCAACCTCCTTCCTCTCTATCTCACCTTCGCGATAGTACATTTCCCCGTCCTCCTTGGTCGACAGATTCATCATCTACCTCTGCCAGTGGCGAGTCTTTGATGAGTCCACATCCCGTGCCAGGTTCCCATATTTACGGTATTGCGCAGTGGTCCTCGACCTCAACCGCATCGCAACCCCCAACGCCAACTGAACCATTACCTGAACATTATTCTCGACAACACCGTCGATCCGTGTCCGGGCTATCCGTAGCCACGGTGGAACTACAATCCCCTTATGAACATTCACAATCTCCATTGGAGCATGGTCACACCCAGCCAGTTCCGGACTCCCTCATGTCGCATAATCAAAACCATGTTCACCACGCCCAAAACATGATCGAAGAATCGCAAACACGAGACTCTCACCAACACCATCAGGAGCAAGTCCAAGCGCATTATCCTACGAACTCGCATCAGACGACCTTCACCTACACCACTACTGTCGACCATAGCGCTCCTAACGGTTCTGATCAGAATGCGAGCTCGACGGTGGGGCTCCACTCGTACCAGTCCGAGTATTCTGCCTCGAACTTGTCTCAGCCTCAGAATCAGGTCAGCCACAACAATTCTTATGATCATCAACATAGTTCTGTGCATGCAGAGGTAGAACACAACCCCCCCACTCCATATGAGCAGGGCATGCATCTCCAGCCTGAAGTGCATATGCAAACCGTGATCGAAGCCCCTATACCTCCCCCACCGCCCATCTCAGATAACTCCATCCCAACGCTTTCTGAATGCGAGGAATACCTCACTAAACTGTCCAGATACGTTGATGAAGGTCCCGGTCAGGGCATGTTATCTTTGAGGAGAAGGGACTGGTTGAGGAAACTCAAGGTTGTGTTTTTTGAGGCAGGAAGTGGGATTCCTATAACACCTGACTCCGATGAAGAGGCTCCATGAAAAGACGTATGTCTTCTACTAATCTGGTGTCTCTCGCTACTTGCTCGTAATTCAACGCCATCGCCATTCTATGCACGTGTATTTTTTGGCCCCTCCTCTTGCCCATGAAACTGCCTTTCTAAATGCTCATATAATAACTTCTCAATCGCAAGGCATTCGGTCCGTATCTACCTATATTCTCAGGCATTATTATCTACTTGCATCCTCACACATCTTCTCTTCCTTGTTCCATGCGCTCCTTATAACATACTGTATATATATTTTACAACAAATCCATGCAACTGTATGATCCAGATTCCACTCATCCATCAACATCACCAATGCATGATTCTTCTTGCATCCGTTCATCGAATAATCATCTTACTAGTCACTTTATATCTTTTACTCCCCATTAAAAATCGCATTGTCACGGTATCATCGTATGGATCTGAAAATCTATTCGAGTTTCAGAGTCTTCGTAAACCGAGCTTGAGATGACTCTCATAGTAAGGCTTCCTAAAACAACAGCATGAAACGATGCTCGACTTATAACATTGAGTTGGACCCAGGACTTACCACATTTTACCTTTGATGTGTTTCAGCGCCTCGTTGTCGTTCAAGCTACGGAGGACAATGTTGTTATCTATGCCCTTTAAAAGTCATACAGCATTATTCAAGACATGTCTTGATCATGAGTCGAATACGTACCTCTTTTTGCGCTTCTCTTGCTACAACAAGCGCGACTTGGGCGCTGATATCCCGGATCCGGTCCAGCCTAGGGTAAACTAATTCGCGACTATTCTCTTCTTCATTGAGCGAGGAGGACAAGGCAATGGCAGCCTTTTCCACCATAGCATCCGTGATGTGTTTGGCTTTCGATAGAATAACACCTAAACCAATCCCAGGGAACATATACATATTGTTGCCCTGTCCAGCTTCATACGTAGTTCCTTCGTAGATAACAGGGTTGTATGGACTACCAGACGCGAAAACAACTCGACCATTGGTCCTATCGCACATGCTGTAAGAAAAAGAGATCTTCTATCATGTGCGAAAACACATACCAGTTTATAGCGTCCTGAAAACTAAGTTCGCATTTCGATACTGGGTTCGAAAGAGGGAAAATGATTGGCCGATTATTCGTGGCAGCCATGGCTTTTACGACTTCTTCCGTGAATGCACCCTGCGGATGGGATGGAGATAACAATGTGAAGATTAAGACTCAGGCAAAGAACTTTTCATTTGCTTACGCCAATCGTGCTTAAACCCAATAACGCGGTTGGTTTGACATGATTGACGATATCAACCAGGCTGGTCAAAGCAGGGCCTTGGTAGTCCGTGCGAGCAAAAACTGCAAGAATGGAGGGTTAGAACCCATGTTTGGTCAGAATTTGTGAGTATACATTTCTTGTGTTCTTGAAGCCCTTCACGGTCAGCTGTTATCAGGCCTTTGGAGTCGACAGTCTGCATGCACACGGCATCAGTGGATAGCCAATAGCATAGGCAGAACGTAGGTACATAGATCTGTTTTTTAGCTTCATCTACGCTCAGGCCCAATTCGGTGAAAAATGACACGAGCTGCTTCGCCACGCCAATGCCTGAAGAACCTGCGCCAAAAAAGAGGATTCTATGCTCGGACAAAGGAAGACCGCTAGCTGCGGAGGAAATGCGAGCAGCATTGAGAAAGCCTGAGAGAACGACTGCGCCTGTAAAATGAAAGCCACGAGTTAGTCCGAGTCTACTTGATACCGAAAACCTGTTTCCTTGCCTGTTCCCTGAATCTGAAAAGATGATAAATATTCCCATGCAAGTGCGAGGAAAGGGTCAGTCAGAGACGATAGGTTTCAAATTAAACATCAGAGTACCCCGACTTGGAAAAAGACTCACATCGTCATTAAAGACCCTGTATCGGGATCTGAAGAGGTCCAGATACTTGAACGCGTTTTCGGTTGAAAAATCCTCAAACTGGACGACAAGCTCCGGGAACACCTCAGACATGGCGGACATGAATTCCTCCATGAATTCATCCATCTGTCCGAAGTGTAAAGAGCAGTACGAGTGAGTAAACGAAGAATTGTCAGATATAACCTTGCCTCTGAGCCCACGGGTCTTGTTTGTCGTACGCCTATGTAGAGAGGATCTTCAATAAATTTCTTGGTGTTGGTTCCGACATCGAGGCAAATAGGAAGTGTAGAGGAAGGCCGGATACCTGCACCAGCAACGTAGAGATCCCTATGCGATGATATTCAATCTATATGCAGAGCACATATGAAAAATTGTAAGGCCTACAATTTGCCAATGCTAATCTGAGCCAAAGGCAGATACTAGTTACACTCCACTACAAAGGCAGAGTGGGAAACAACGCACTGGCAGACCGTTTGCTCCAAGGTCGCCAAGCCCGAGGATACGAGAGCCTATGGTATATTGGAGTGAGAATAGAAGCCTCTCCCAAAGCAAGTCGTATACCATCTGTGACAACAGATATCTTGGCTCCAGCAGGATGTGCCCTCAGTATTTGGCGAATGTGCCCTTTATGTTTAATGGAAATATACAGTCCTTCTGGATGACGCCAGATATGAGAATAGAATGAGCATGCATCTCCGACCTAGTGTGATATGGAAATCATAAATATTCCGAGAGATTCACGGACGAAAAAAAAACTTGCCGTTGGAGTGTATAGGATGGGGATAATTTCCATCATGTTCGAAAGCAAAATTTGGTAGAACAAACTAGGATCTCGTTCTTTGAGGCCATTGAGGAAGATGTACTGTTCCAAGCCCTTAGACTTGGTGCGAAGCTGCACTAAGCTGCGTTGTACATGGTCGGTTTCAGTGATATGGGGAGGAATACTAGTATAGAACGAAATAGGGGCAGGAACAGCAGGGCTCATTACAGAGACAGACATGGTCGGATTGAAGAACAGGGATGCGTTCTCTTAGCAGTGTCTTACACGATATAAATGCTCTCGGTGCTCGGTAAATTCCCGTTCGACTATTCTGAAATTGGGATTAGCGAGAGCGGTAGTGCGGAGTCGCATGTGAAACAATCCAGGCATGAACACAAATAACGGAGGGGTAATTGGCGAATTAGCTTGTCAAAGGACCTCATACCATCTTGTTTGAACTAGTTTCGGGAAAATGAGGATCAAAACACACAGGGACTCCTGATTTCGAGGATTATAAACTACTCCGTATTGTATCACAAGGCTTTACTAGTGGTATATCCAGATATTGTGTGAATTAGGCCCTGGAGAAGGAGACGATAATGAGTACGATACACGGAAAAGCTACCTTCCGAGGCGCGAGATATCGAAAGATACGATTGTACACGAACCAGATATCAATTTTGTGAATAAAATGTCACCAGTATTGCCGACGTTTTTGGCTAATGGCGACGACTAGCGACCTCTTTTCGCTCCACTTCCTTCTGTTTGCCTCGTGCTCTTCATTTCTTTTCTGAATCAGTTTTGTCCGCGTAGACTTCTTCGTAGCAGCAACCAGTGCAACAAACTGCTGTGTGCAGTCGAATTTCTTCGCCAGCCGACCACGAGTCCACTTCACCGGGTCGAGTGAACGAAGACGACGGATTTCGACAATTTGTTCAGTAGACAGTCGCGGTGGAGGAGTCTTGTCCGCTGATGGTCGTATAAGAGGAGGCAAGGCGGAAGAGGTAGATGAAGAAGGAGACCTCAGGAGAGGCGATACGGGGTTGGTTGTGAATGATATCGGTGAAGGAGCTGTTGGTGGGGGTCGATGAATGAAGGTCAAATCTTCCTCGGGAAGAGCAGTTACTATAGCAGATGGATTGTTTATTAAGGGATCTGGTGCACGGTACGGTGGACGCTCCGATGTCCCAGGTTTTGGTCGAGGCCATTTGGGAGCATAAGCTCTCGTTAGCGGACGAGTAAACGGAAGCAGCCGGAGACCTAGCATAGTCGTTGTCGTTCCGCAGAAAATAATTGTCACCCCGGCCTAAATGTCACAGTCAGCTCACGTGATTTTGCCATTTCTGGGAGATCGAGACAGCTTTGACTCTAGGCTCATGCTCACTTCCTTCCGTTCATTTCCATTCCGAAAAACCGCTCATCTTTCTAGAAGGCTCAATCGTCTCTTCACTGTTCTTGCCTTTGAATCTTCCGCCGATGATACCTGTGTAGCTGTTGTTACTTCAGACCGTCAAATCCTCTCAAACGTTGTTATTCGCCAAAATGACCTGTAAGTTTTGTTCAAATAATCTTCTCACGTACACTCCTTGACTTCTTAGTGTGGAGAGATTTGGAGGAATAAACCCCGGTGCTGCAGTGATGGCACATCAGGCCAACTTGGTTCGTCGTATGCGTCCTCTGTTCAATATGTATATTGAAATTTTTCAAAGCCAATAGCAGCTAAGAGAGCTTTGACGGAGGCCAAAATTGACATATCGAATGTCCATGGAATTGCCTTCACAAGGGGTCCTGGGATGGGTGTCTGCCTATCGACAACACTCAATGCAGCCAAGACGCTCGCTGCAGTGTTCGACAAACCTCTAGTCGGCGTTCACCATATGGTATGCCTCAAGGGTACCCATCTGCCATAAACAATCAAACCTTACGTTCTAGTGCTAGCAAGCTCATGCGCTTACAGCGCTACTCACCACGCCTACGCACAAGCCCAATGGCGAAATAAATCCTGCTTATCCCCGATTTCCATATCTTACTCTTCTTGTTTCTGGTGGCCATACACAAATTGTGCTTGCCAAGTCCGTGAAGTCCTTTCGCATCATGGCAACAACACTCGACGAGTCCATTGGCCGAACGATTGACAAAGTATCTCGTATACTCCAAATCGAATGGGCAAATATGAGCCCAGGATCTGCTCTCGAAAAATTCTGTCTTCGGCCGGAAAAAGGTATCCTCCCAGATATCTTCATTCCGTTCACTCCTGTTATGCCCGGCAGACTCGCGTTCTCTTACTCTGCTGTCCACTCTCATGTTGACCGGTTACTTGCTCTCAACGGTGGAATTGAAAGTTTCACATCAGCCAATAAACTTGCTGTAGCTCGTATATTTCAGAATGCAGCGTTCATTCAATTGGAAGAGAAGCTCAAACTTGCTTTGGGAGATTGCGAAAAACAAGGAATCAAGATTAACCATCTTGTTGTCAGTGGAGGAGTCGCAAGCAACGCCTTACTTCGTGAGAGGTAAGTTGTGTTGAAGGCCATACCTTGACTGCCATAAACCTGTTTACACTTTTAGGTTACGGGCATGCGTTACTGTTTCACCAACCAATTCGTCAGTGGAGACAGTGTTTCCGCCGATACAACTGTGTACTGGTATGTGCCGCTTTAATGTCGATTTCAATACTCAAATCGCATTGATGAACTTCCTTCCTGTCAGACAATGCAGCAATGGTTGGTTGGGCATCCATGCATCGTTTTCTAGCAGGCGATTACGACGAGTACACGATCAATCCCCGTCCAAAATGGAGCCTTGAAGAATTGGAGAATGATTCTCAACGTTCGTAACCAAAGTACTTCAGCCTTATCTATTTTCTACACCCATCGTACTAGGACCGTATGCTCGATCTTCGACGCCCTTCTCGCGTGATCTTTCAACCAAACCAAAGATGTGAATTCAGATGCATACAAAGCTAATCCGAGCTATTGAACAGACAAACGTTTACTAAAAATTGTGGCTGAACTTTGAATTTGAACATTGGCAGGCTTTAGCGGATGCGCTTACATATATTCAGTGCCGCATACATACTCAATGAAATTTCACAGTACCTACAAAGTTCCCCTTCTTTTCGGGGCGTCTTGGCCGGAGGACACTGGACGTCCTATCTCCAGAGGGCTGCTTGCGGGGAGAAATGATCTGGAAATGATCTGAGGAATACAGTTGTATCCTAAAAGTTGAAATCATACATCCGTGGGTTTTGGGAAATATTCCGCAGAGGTTACATACAAAAGTTCGGGATTTCAAAGGAGGATATGGCGGTATAGAAGTGCAGAGAAAAGTGTTTTATATCAATGACCATGTGTTTCTCGGGTGTCCTTTGTTCAAAGTTCAGCCACTGAAAAATACCGAAAAACTTTACTTGAGATTTCTGCAGATCCAAGCAAGAACAAAACGTTGATTCGGAGGATTCGTGACCTGTGCACTTACACAGTTGACTACAAACTCAAATGACCATGCGATGTTCGAACTGCAACCGCTGGATATGCGTAAAAAATGTAATGAGGGAAAGTGTACAATTGTGATGCTAAAGTACATGTCATAGAACGTAGGAAGGAGCGTAAATTGATTTAAAAAGAGTACATCTTAACGGAGAGGCAGCGCAATTGAAACGAAAAAGATAGAACAAAAAATTTAGGCGCGCCAGAATCAGTAAGGACAGACTGACGGGCTCCATGATCCCCAAGTCAACCCAAAAAGACCAAAGAAAAGAACGAGGAAAAGTAAGAAGAAAAAAACAAGATCATGAAAGGATTGTAATATAGAGCCAACAAGAATTGGACGGTGATAAGTGTCCAGGCGTAAACGGAGTATAGTCCAAGAGCCACAGTATGAATAAGCAAGCATCGAATCAAAGAAATCTTCTGCATACCGTTTATGATTCTCGATCGTCTATCGAACCATCAACGATAGAACTCCTCCGACTTTCTTCCCGCCTAGGCGAGGACATCACCAACGAATCTTGAACGGGCCCAGGTAGACGAGGACTTGAATGATGTCGACCGGGACCTAATGGACGGCCCCCTCGAGGTAGTTTGCTACTGGTCGGTGGAGGATGCGAGACAGAGGGAACTTCCCGAAAAGGCAAAGAAGGAGAAGCAAACGGACGGACGACACTCTCCATGGACTGAGCGCGAGGTTCGAGCCGAGAAGAAGAAAGAGAAAGCCGCCGTGATTCGTATAAAACCGGCGAGCCATGTTCAGAATCCTGGGTATCCCGAGAATCCTTATCGTGTGTCCATCCTGGAGACATCCGGTGTTCAGAAGATTCGGACCGGAGACGTTCTCGATCGATGGTAGCAATGGGAGGGAAAGTATAACCTTCAGTTATACTTGTCCCCAAAAGATTACCATTTCTCACAGTTTGCTTGCCTTTATTACCGGAGGCAGGGCCCTCGATACTTGGTCGCCGGCTCGAGGTAGCGACACGAAGGGCATCCTCTAATTCCTCGACTCGCCTATTAAGACCAACAATTTCAGTCCTCATCCCAGCTACTTTCTTTTCCACTAAACTATCCACTGTTTCATGAAGTTTGTCCTGTTGTTGGGTCAGATTTTGTATTAAGACCTTGGACCTCTGTAGCTGCTCGCTGAGCCATGTTTTGAGCTGTTTAGAATCGTTCAAAGCATCGTAAAACGACTCAAATGGAGCCAGAAAGGCTGACTTCTCGCCAGTATAACCAGGGTTATGAAGTGCACTTGGGGTAGACGGAACCAATGTAGAGGAAATGGGAACGGAAGCATTCGGAGGTGAGCGTCCAGATATGCCCGTTATTGGATGAGAAACTCCTTGAGAAATGGCCATGCGCTGGGCCGAAAATCTTGTGGGTGTTGGTGGGACGTTCCCACCAACCGTGCGCCGAACATTATCGCCCATTACAGACGGTAACCGGGGCAACGCCATAGGAAATCTACCTACTAATCCACTGCCTTGCTGACCGGCATGCGGTATGGGAGGGGCGCTTTGAATGGAAGGGGCAAACTGGTCGGGTGTGTGCGCATCCCGAGGACTGATCATGATGTCAGCAGGTTTCTTCTTCCCGCCGCCTATTTGATTAGCTCGCCGACGTGCAAAGCTTATAGGCGGGGGAGGGAGTGAGTGCGAAGCAACAGACGCTGGCGGTGCTTGTGTATGTACTATATTAGAATTTGGACTAAGTGGCCTGTTCGTGCCAGCTTGAATGATGACAGTGTGTCGTCGATTATTAGTTCCAGAGTTGGGACTACGACGAACAGAGCGAGTGCCTTGCAAGGAACTTTTGGGGTGCCCTTCGCCTGCCGCTGCCGATGGACCTGCAGCAATAGTGGGAGACATAATACCCGAGGTGCTACCTCGTCGCTGTTCAATGAGGGCCTGTTGTTGTTGCTTGACCGTGAGCATTGATCGAATCTGCTCAACCTCAGAAGGATTATCACGTTGTACGGTAAAACCTATCACAACAGGAGATATGGGAGTTGAGTTGGTCTGATCAGCAGCGATCCTAACGTCAGTATTAAGTGCAGGAGCACCACTAATAGTAACTCGACGTTTTTTGCTTTTCGGTGCATTGATAGAAGACGGAGGAGGTGCACCGGAAGTGTCATGGATATTGCTGTTAGTGTTATCACTGGAAGGCGGAGGCGGCGAAGCTAGCATGTCTTGTTCAGGTTCCTCCTTCACTCGGGTCAAACTGGGAGAATCGCGGCTGGGAATTTAATAAGGATATGAGTAATGTAGACAGAAGTTTGTAGAGGGCGGCATACTGGTACTCACTCTGAAGCCAGTTGATTATCCTCGTTTCTACTGGAAGAAGCTTCAGCATGAGTCCGTTTTCTTCCTGCTCTTGATGCGTCCTCGTCGCTGCGATGTCGCGAAAGAATCGACTGGCGCTCGACGCGACTAAAATCGTGAATAGGAGGGAGAGAATTATCATCGGGTCCATAAGAGCTCAATGAGCTCGAGTTAAATGTCTGTGCAAAAGAAGGAAGAGATGTAGGAATGTGTGTCGCAACACTTCCGGGCTTTACAGACATTTTGGGGAATAGAAAAGATGGGGAGCACCGACGATGACGATGACGAGCAGGAAAGAAATAGCGTGGTCACCGTCACGAACGACGTCGGGAACGTTGGTAGTGTTGCGCCTTGTTGAGTTGAAGGATGGAAACAACTGCCAAGATGGGAATTTGAAAGTTCGGATAGGATGCATAATGAAATCGAACTTCTTCATGGAATGGACCCTTTTCTCGTAATCATCCCGATCAACCCTTGAAACGGGTATCGTGATTCTTTACTGCCTAAAAACCCCTCATTTCTTTTCAACAAATCACCACAAAAATAACGATGCAAGATTGTCACCAAAAATCATCGCAACGGCAACAGTACTGTACACCGTGATTTTGCTTGACCCATTCGGCTCAATAACCTTTTTGACATGTTTCCAGTTCCACTCCTCTCTTCTGATTGCTATGAGTATTCCAAGTTCTGCGAATCTGGACAAACTTGATCATCACGGTCAACCTCGGTGTACTGTTTTTTTTTCTAATCTCAAGTTTTCCAACATCAATGGGCATACGGGTCCACCAGGTATTGCAGCTTAACCTCAAAGCAAGTACTTAACCAAGTCAATCAATTGCCACCGATGAAAGGATAAAACCTCAAGATAACACGAGAAAATGAAACCACGATGCCATCGAACTTTTTTCATTGGGTCATCCGCTACTGAAAATACTCTTTCTTTGGACCAATTCCACTTACGAAATTCTCTCCACACAGTTTGAGTATCAGTAGGACGACTCAGAAGCCCTATTACAGTAAACGCTTCTGAATCTGGCTCCACTTCGCTTCAATCTAAATGTTTACGCACTGTGCTACGAGAAATCCATCCCGCGATCTGTATTTTACATGTCAAGAAAAGTTGATCAAGCGGCACAGAATAGCATGCAAAAGCGAAAAATACAATGATAATCAACCAGCTTGACGCGATTCCGACGTACCACGAAATTTTAAGCCATTGCCTACATGTCAACAATATAATAAATACAGCACATGAAAAAAAGCATGGATTCTGCCCGGGGATGATTGAGATTTTCACTTGAAATTCCGAACGAAACAAATGTCATCCTTGTCTTTTTTTCTTTCTCCGGACGGTCAAGATGGTCACAGGCGGTGTTGATGTGGCCTTGTTCTCGTTCAAGGCATCTTTGTTTTGCAGAATTGGATTGCTGATATTCACGGAGCCGTATATGAATGATTGATAGGTCTCTAGCGATGTCTCTGGTTCCGGGAATGGATTTGGAGAAACATCAGGTACGATCCGTTTTCCGCTGGCCATACGAGGAGGAGTACGAGGGGGTGCAAGAAGAGAAATGTCGTGCTCGGCGTTGGTGAGACCGCGCCCTGATGAACTTGTCGGGGGCCTGGGTCGAGGGGCATGAATAACGGGAGCTGGAACGACCGAGATTCCTTCACAAAGGCCTCGTATTGTGCCCTCTATCAATTCTGTTGCGCGTATGGCGCGCTCTCTGGTAGAGAACTCAACGCCTGTCATGAGTGAGGTGATAACGCGCTTGTTCATCTTGGAAGACACCTGTCCAGGTTGTGGTTTAAGAGGTGAGACTGCGGAACGCTCATCAGGATCATTCCGAGATGAGGTCGCCCCAAGTGCAAAAAAGCCTGTGACTGCACCCGCGACGCACTCCTGACGAAAAGACATTCTCTCCCAAAATTCATCCACTGATACTTTTCCGAGCTCTCCAAGAGGCCGGTCATCCTTCTCAATGTGGATGTCTCTTCTCTCGCCATTGTCATCACCATCGTTGGACACGGTTACATTTAACTTGTGACCTTCTTCGTGTGAGGCTGAAGATGATGCTCGTGCACGCTTTCTTGGAGGTGATTTGATGCCTTCAGGACCAGTAGTATAAGCTATCTCGTCCATAAATCGCGATTTCGGATCGTCGTCAAAAGACGGAATGAATTGTCCCAAATTCCGAGGCACATCGGTATCAATATCATTCCTCGGGCAAGGTAAGGGAATTTCGGTCTGGGAATAGGGATGCCCATATGTCCACTGATAGTTGTGAGTCACCGGACGTGCAACATTGACAGGCTTCAGAGAATGCTCTGCCTCAATCTCACTATAACCGGGAAGGACATAAAATAATCTGATGAGTGGTGCCATAGATCCTTTGCTGCAGGATTCTAATTCGAGGGCCGCATCAGTAAAGACCCGTTTCCACCATCCACAAAGCTGGACGTCCCCGAGGGGATGTTTTCCTGAGAAATCCGCAGAGTTGGGGAAAAGGTACTGAGATTGGGCTCGAGCAAATAGTTGAATCCAAAGGTGATCTGCAGCTACTGGTCGAGTGGCTTGATCCCCGTAGTACAACAAAAGCGCTCGAACAAGTGTGGCGGTCGGTGAAGGAGAGGTGCATTGACCAGTCGAATCGACCTTCGAGATGTACAATATTGCGCACGATGTAGAAGGCACATTGTATACGCAGGCCTCAATAGCGGTTACGAGGATTCGAGGGGAATCTGGGGTAGATTGTTCGGATACAAGGATGAGTATATCCTGTACATAGGACCTGCATTTTGGCTTGGAGAAAGGGAATAAAGACAAATGTTTTCTGGGGGAGGAAACGAGCGCATGCAGATGAAATTCGCGAATGCCTTGCAGTGTCGTCAAACTCTTCAAGAGTGCGTCGCGTAGGTTGATCGACATCAACTAAAATGTAGGCCTGCCCTAACGTTTGCCCAATAGTCCCGATCAAATCTCGTGACAAACGCGCGGCTATCATATCACGCGTCTCATCGTAAGAACAAGTGGCAGAGAATAAAAAGGTAGTACAGTATCCATTTCGAACCGTATATTAGGTGACGCGACTCATCGTAAAACCACTGAATGGGGTAGAATAATTTTTACAATGAAGATTATTATCTGATTCCTAAGAGGAATCAGGCTACGTGCTACTACATGTAACCCCAATGAACCTTATCGACTCTTAATCATGGAGAATGATCAGCAATGTTATATACTTTCTATAGTTACTTCTCACCAGAATAGAGCCCGACTTTCGTTCCAAGACAGAGAACTCTGATGACGGCGACTTTGGAAAAGAACGGTTAGTAAACCACGATCAAATTCTCGAGCATCATAATTACTGGATCAGTATAATCTGTTTTGAAAACTGTGTCGGTGTGGACTGTGATAGCTAAACGAGTACCGTCAGACTACAGAGAAATATGGTCAGGATTTTGTAAAAACATTTGGTTCTCTTATAATTACCCTGGACTCAGTGCTAGTTATATGTGTACCATTCGCTGTGACCCTTGAAAGTTGAAGAAAGCTCCCATCTTGAGGTGATGCTTTTTCACGTAATGATTCCCGACTATTGAGGCTAATTGTAGATGAGGCTCCCAAGTCAATAGTTTGACATTGTGGAAATTATAAAACCTCACGCAGCCAAGCAGGAGTTTACATAGCCTGGATATAGGAGTGAGGGAGCTATGCAAATAATGTGGAGCCACTTACACTTTCCATCTATCCAGAAGAACGCAAGCCAAATATAGTCGTTAGGCATGGTAGCAAACTAGATTGTGTCCTCGGTGGATCAACCCCTATATCGCTATTATGGAGGTTTTCTCACCGTAACTACTATGACGATCCCAATAAAGCTATCAAGAAAAGCGTTGAAATCAGTCATCATTCACATTGTGGAGAATCCTACCTAGTGATCAATCCGGTGGTCAGACTGTATACGATCAACGTCGATATGAGAGAGTCAGTCCTATTCCAAGAGCGCAGTTAAAATCTGCCATTGAGAATGAGAACGATGACCTACTTCTTGAACCCTGTTCGACTTTTAGAAAGATAGAAGCATAAAGCTCCGGCAATGATAACATCTGCCGCTGCTGCACTCCCGATTCCTGCGCTTGTCACCCACTGTAATGCATCTCAGTTGCAGACTCGCCATGATTTAGACTATTCTCTTACAATCAAATTTCCAAATTCTGTGTTGGACACCAGTTGAAAACTAGCGATGAGGATCGCTTGATTTAGATAGACCCGAATCTTTTTGGGAGTACATGTATCATACCTGTCGATCGTAAAAACTGGATTATCCCGCCACGAAGAATGCTTCAGTCTCGCGATAAAATCCCTGGTCAATAGAAACATACCTATACCCAAAACTACCGAATGTCCAAGTAAGGAATTAGTAGATGTGGAGTGTTTTGTTCGTCAATTACCAAAGTGTACGACAGCCAATATGACCTGTGGTACGAGCTCTGTTCAATCAACATGTTCAACTCAAAGGGAATCTGTGTAACCCACGATGACGGTCACCAGATACACGTTAGAAGACACTACTTCTGAGCTCAGCGTCGCACCCGGTTCCAATATCCCATCACATACTCAACCAAACCCTTCGAGCAAAGAAGCTTTCATATGCAAACGTCAAAAGGTGTCCGATTTTGCGGACGGAACACGACATACCATTCGACCAATAGCGCGATAACTCCCTGAAAAACACGGTCATCCTACTGGCCACTCAAATTTCGTCATTATCTCACATTACAATCAGTTTGCAGCTAATTTTGACAGAGACTTCTCAGTGTCCAATTAGACTATCGCGGGCCAATGGTCACATACCTCCATGCTCCTGTAGAATTGCGCACGGTGGGATACGAGGGGATACGTACATGTGAGCCTGAGAACAAGTGGTCATGGTTCAAGAAAGTACTAACCATGTCAAGCGACTAAGTGCTGGAGGATTGTCGTAATTCGTAATCAGATACCTAGAGGATAGATAGTTCGAGCCGTTGCGCATGATACTACTGCATGTGGCAGGCGACTCACCAGTACATCGCGGTTACGCAGAGAACCAGCTGGATGGTGTCAAAAATACTTCGAGCTACATGAGTAACACAGGAAAATAGCTGCAGAACACAGTTGATACCATAATGCGAAGACCTTCCACAATGCAAAAGACTATGAGCATGCTACACGCTTCGAAGACCCTCCTTCATTGGCTCCAGGACTCGCGTTCCGGTTTAACCGAATTGTGAGTCGACGTCTTTGTGACTGCTCGAATTCAGGTTTCCGGGCCGACAAGTCCCAAGGATTCAGGAAACAAAATCTTACCAGAAGCTTGAGGAAGTATGTATCCTTGGGATAATTCCTAATATAGGAAACAGTTGAGTTCCGGGAAGAATCCAATCCTATGTCGATCATTACCTGTAGTAAAGATATCTGCAATGTTCAGAAAAGTCACTATGAACTGTCTTCGATGCCATGTCGGATGCTCACGCCTGCAGAATCGTAGCGCCATACAAACTGTTAATAGCATTGGCTCAGTTGAATAGTACCGTTCCAATGGAAAGGAGTAACAAGTTTAAAGTATCCCCACTTACGTGGCGCTGACGATGAGCCCTACGAAGGCGCTTCCGTATGTTGAGTCCATGGAGAGTGAGGAAGCTCGATCTGGGGAAGGGAACCACAAAATGTGTTTTTAGCTTCGAGCAGCTCTTTAAATCTCGTAGTAGTCATTCTGAGTTAATGCGTGCGAACCCTTTCACAACCAGCGAATCGGGGGATGAGAATATTCCTCGGGTGGCGGAATAATTGCCACATTGGGCAAATGCGCTGGTCAGGATACTGATGTTTTAACGAGAAACCATAAGCGCCGTGTCCAGAGAAGCCTGTTCAGTACACCAGTATATGACATCCAGAGAGAAGCTGTGAAACTCGGAGAAATAGCAATATTTCAATATTGAAAACACACTTTTCCCAACCAATCGCTGGATTACGGCTTCATCGCTATCCGGAGTATTTACTCTAGTCAGATGCACTCGCTCGTGCCACCAATCACCATCCGATTCAAGGGCTACACCAAACATCGTAGAGGGGAAATAACTATGAAACATTGCATTAATGATACAGAAGATGAAGATGTAACGAATGCGAATAATAGAAATTACAGAGAATTCATGCAACGTAGGCGAACGTATCTCGTTGACCCTCAACACGCTCGATATAATCCTTTTCGAGGAGTGTGTCGATTGCCTGTAAAAGATACCGAGTAATTACACCGATAATTACATATCGGTCAGAAAGAAGAGAATTGAACAAACCTTCTTGATGTCAGGGATCTTTGGTGCGAAACGTTGGGAAATCTGTGAGATTACTTCCTGAACAAGCGATTGGTTTTTCATCGTTTTGCGAGCTTTCATGATTCTGAGGAGAAGGTAAAAATTCGACATCGACAGACGAATACTAAAGAGGCACCATACCGAACAATAGTAGCCTGGATGACGAATTTCCGGTCTTCATCGACAGCTTTAAGGACGTCAGCCGTCTCAGTCTTCACCTCAGCCTTGATTGGCTGATTAAGATTGACACGGATCTTCTTGGACTTGAAGCCTTGAAAGGAGTGAGTTTTGCTCGACGGTTATTCCAGCACTGACCAGGATTCAAGTCATATTGATCAGTCTCTTCATTTATCAAGACTTTTGCCTTCACGAAAACCGCTAGGATCTGTGTCATCAGCTCCTTCGGAATAGACGTCGCGGCTATGAGTTCCTCTAGTGACAGCGTATCGTTCTTATTGTACTGTACCAACACAGCCATTTGATATGAGCTTGTCATTAAGATGTACTTTTGGTTCAGATAGTTTGTCCGCAATTCGTTCTTGCAGTAGTTCCACAACCAAGTTAGCTTCCGCCCGGAATGCTTTTGCTGATAGTATTTCTGGAAGCGGTCGTACGTGGGCAGAATCTCTGCTGGAATGACAAATTCATGACTAGGGGGATTAAGTGGCCAGAAATTCGTCCCTAGTACCATCACGCTGAAGGTCATGTCCATATCATCATGATTTTGTTGCATCCGTTCTTTGAAAGAGTCAGTGAGATCCTTGCTTAGGCTCATATCTATAGAATTTTGTCAGACGAATCCCGGTAATAATACCTGTGAACATACCTGTGAACATTCGCTGCAATTTATTGGTGTATTCGAAACCACAAGCTTCCTTTAACTTGGATATCATGCTAGCCTCACTCTCGTCTGACGCAGACACCCCATGAATAAGACGTTTGGACAATTTCGTCGTGTAAAATGTTTGGAAGACGTCCTTGTCCTCGATGTATTTGAACAGAATCATCTGAAAGAAATTTAATATGTCGATGTTCCCACTTCAACAAAATGACTCACAACGCGATTTAAAGCACCCTCGAGATCACCTTCTTCAGCTAGTTTGTTGTTTTTGCGTAATAAGAGATCTGCATGTTTGGCAAGAAGCTCCGGTGACTTGGTGTTGGAGTTGCCGGTCGCCGCGTTGCGGTTGGCAAAATCTCTGCAAGCCTTATCTAAACTCGCGACGAAACCCGCTTCTCCTCTGAAGCTGCGTGTGACCGTCTCTGAGTTCTTCTGATGAACTTCTAACAGAGCGTCAACATAGGCTTTCGGATCTAATGCTTCCTCCGTGGTGCCCTCTCCCGCTAACTTGGAAACAGCTAGCAGACCAGCTTTCTTCACATGCTCCTCAAAGCGCTTCCGTAGAGGATCGAGACCCTCTGGTATACGTGATAGCAGGGCATACATCCGCTGGAGATCTTCATCCTTGTCAAAGTCCAGTAGGTTTTCAAAGCTGTCCCACATCAATGGGGCGTGTTCGCGTATAAGGACGTGTTCGCATTTACCGATCAGAGCCTTTCGTGTTTGAGTGTTCAGATACCGATCTACGCGGTCTTCCTCCTCTTTCAAGCGTTCCTCTGCCTTCTTCAGGTACTCCGAAACGCTGTGTTCTGCGAGAAATGACTCTGATTCTTGTTTGTAAAACTTTTCTGTGGCGGTAATGAAAGGGCCCTCGAAATGTTCTCTGTAAACATCTAGGCACGCTTTGTTCGTATCAGTCTCATCGAGGCCTAGTGATACGAACGAGTCCACGACCTTCTTGACCAGGCCTTGGTCAATCGTTTCGCCGTTTCTCTGCTGTTCGATCAAACGGAGAACAGCACCGGCCAATTTGGTGTGTTTCTGTTGAATAGGAACGAATAAGTTGTTCCTCCATTGCACGAGCGCTAGCTATGAGTAGCAGGTAAGATTCAGCAAAGTGTATAGCTGTGAAGAACGTACTGTGTAAACCGGATATACATTCTTTCGACCTTCATCTCTCTCGCGCTTCACCCAATGCCGATTAAGATACGTGAACAAACGATTGATGTAGTTAGCGCCGGTAGTATAACGATCCCATTCCTGTGCGTAATAACGGAGCAGATTTTCCTCTTGGAGTGCTTCGCTTTGCTGGAGTTAGCATCAGCGAGGATCATGCCTGAAATGGATAACGACTTGCCTCACGCAAGTTCTTGAGGTGAACAACAAAATATCGGATAAGATGATTGTAAAGGTCAGAGCCCATTAGATTGGCCCCCGCTGTAGGGTGTTCAGCACTAATGAAGAGGTGATATTTCGTCAAAAGTACTTACTGCGATTGCTGAGACCACCGATGCCAGAATCAGAGCTCGTATTGTTGATTTTTGATGATGTACAGTAGTTATAGGCCACGGTGTAGAGAGACATATACTGTTCAAATGGCACCTGTTGAGTTCGGTGTATCAAACGAATGCATGTCAATTACCTTGGAATACGATACGCCTGTTTGAAGTTTGGTCATGATATGATCTACACCCTCCTCGAGGAATGCCCATGTTGTGGCCAGATCCGCCGAGGCGGCTGGCATAGGTGGCTCCATGGTTATGATAGAAACAAGTAAATTTGGCAAGGATGAAGCCTGTCTGGCAGTCGCAACTGATTTGGTGAATGTCGTGACTCGGGACATATTCGGCCCGCGTTTCAGGCGCACGACCAGCACGACCGCCATGTCTTTCTGTGCGTTATCCTTCGACAATCTCAAAAATCCAATAATGTTCAATGTGCATCATCATATGTAGTGACAATTTCACCCATGATTGAACACGACGGCAAAAGAGATAGAGACACATTTAAGTAGGTATCAATTTGTAAATCCATTTTCCCGACAGTCTATCAAGGTAGCTGATTACTTGATTCTTGCCAATTCTTTGCTTAGATTCATTGTCGAATCAACAGTCTAAACCCAATTTCATCTCGATCAACCGTGTCACTACTCCTACTGCGGCTGCCTAAACCTTGACTCGAGCATATCGGCTAGCACACATCCTTTCGGTATCGCATTCATATTCTGAAGCTCGATAATCGACAGTTCAGGAAGCAGGCACTTTCCGTTATTGCCCGGTCTAACTTGCAACACCTGTCCTGAATATGGACAGTATAACATACATAGTCGGAATGCTGGTAAAGACTCTGAGAATCATATTCGCAAATAGATTGCGAGAATGGTATATGAGGGGAAGAAGATTGGAACCTCCTAAGACTTCGCCCCAGAGGATGAGGGCCATCTTCAGGTTCGGAAGATTCAAACCCTTAAGGTCGCGATATCCGGTGTACCGAGCACTAAGGTGGATGCTCTCCAGTGCAGGATGAGGTTTCAGGTCCTTTAAACGGTGAACGATTTTGGACGAAACCAGCCAGGGAAGTACGTGAGGTTAGGAAACTTGGCAAGAAGTTTCAAAGTTCACCTGGTGTTTTTCATTAACCCCAAACTCATCCCCAAGGGAGAAATTCACAACCGAATTTCCACAGCTTTGGTGCATCCATGAAGAGCGAAGTAGTCCGCGGAGCCTTCACAAAGTTTGCGGTCCAAAACATCATTGGACGACGTGTGGGAAATATCGCAAATTAGTAGGGTGACTTCTTTGATTTGGTCCAGGGAGGGAAGCTGAATGAGAAGAGGAGTAGAGAGGGTGTAATTCGAAATTTTGCTGCAATTGCGGTCTGATGTAGCTTGAATACATTATCTATGACAATGCGACAGTATCTTGCTTGAGTAGATGAGCACATTGGACGAGAAATAACCTGAAATAGCCTGGCTAGGCCGTCACACTGGGAGATTCTTCGGACGGGAATTTCGGCCCGCATTGCCCTTTTGTGCGTTGACCACGATCCCGCACTACTTTCTAATGGTTCGATTTAAAGTAGGCCGCATTTTCCTGGTTATCTGTCATGAAATTGAGGAACTCTAGAGAATCGGTGGTTCCTAGTCGAATTCATACCCATTCCCTCCGATGCAAAGATACTTTCCATTCCTCCTATTCCTCATTCAGGTTCAAGCACACCTACCCGACTGAACTTGGACAGCAAACAAATCTACTCCGCACTCAAGCAGAGTGTTATCTCGAACTATGGGGATGTCGGATGGGGTGCGGTCGGGCTGAGTTTGTCTGGTGGGTCCCCCAAACGAAATTCCATCAATCATCGATGTTCACCTCTCCTTATAGTCAAATATTTCTCCCCCACAACTAGCATCTGCATCATCCGAGTTGGGCGGGACCAACACAATATTGTTTGGGGCGCTCTCACGCTGCTCAACGGTCTAGAGGGCATAAAGTTCATTCCTAATGTTGTGCATGTTTCGGGTGAGTGTTGATTTTCCTCCACACACCTATTCGTTGCCAACCTGTCGTTCTCGCTTTTTCATGCAGGCACAATCAAACATGCCCAACTAGCTGCGATCGCACATAATAGGACGGTGATAGCTAAGTATCGGGCAATGGCAGGTGCTCCTGGTAGGTTTTCAGCTTTCCTTCTCCACGATTTTCGTTGTGTCTTTCTTGCCGCTCGTCTTTGGTCCACCGGGATGTTACGTTCGCCTTTCTACTTTCTCTGTCACCTAGTTTCCGCATCTTTCTTTACTCCCCTACTTAACCATCAACTAATTCTTTTTCCGTCTTCAATAGTTGCCTACCAGGATTCCTACGATTCTTACGACACCTACCTCGAGTCGAGCAATAGGGACATTCAAGCGCTGCAGGATTGATAGGTAGAATTGCATGGGCGTAAATGTTGGGTGAATCAAATTACACAAATCAAGTCAATTGTATCTCTTCACAAATGCAACTCTTTCTCTATTGCCGTTGACTACAAGATCTCTGTCTTCTTTCTCTTACAAAATGCACATCAACCCTCCATCAATGTATTCGTTCACTCCCACATATGAACTCCCGGCTTGTTCAACTCCCCCACCTGCTTCCAAGCGTCTCTTCCAGTAATTTCCGTCCACCAGCGCGCCACATTTGGCCTTTTCTCTGACAAAAATACGAGTTCACCGCACTGGGTCTGCAATGTATACCCATTGGGCAGGTGATAGATGTCTGCCAGGGTGTATTGCTAGTCAAATAAATCCATCAATACGATGCACCAAGTAAGATCAATCTCCTACAACGTACGTCTCCTCCAATGTATTTCTGCTTGCCCAAAATCACTTCATACACATCTAAAACGAGTTCGACGCGTTTGAGCAGGACCGTGTATAACTCGTCGTCGCAAGATAATCCCGACTTGAATCTAACAAGTGATCGAATTGGGGTTAGTAATCCCGAGGAAGTCACGACGATTATAAAATATCTCTTAGACTTACGGTTTGAAGAGCTTTTCATTCAGCGCTGCGAAGACACAGGGATCCACCGTTCCAGCTTCCATCGCCAGACCTTGCTCGAACAGTCCTCTCGCTTCAAAGTCCGTAGGAGTAGGAATCAGTTGCGTTCCCTGGTCCGCGTATTTTTCTGCAATGTACCGACAGATCGCTCGACTTTCGTACAGACGAAACCCGTTGTCATCCTCCTGCCAAATAGAATCGAACATGGTCAACGACTGATAGACTGGCTAACAATCTGAACGTGCTCACCAGAACAGGAAGTAAACCCCAAGGCTGCATTTCCTTATACGCCGGCTCCTTGTTTTCACCTTTGAGGATGTCTACCTCGACAATCTCGAATGGAATCTTTTTCTCGGCCAGAACGCAGATAACACGCTGAGCGGAGGTGGAGATTGCGTGGGAGTAGAGTTTGAGAACCATTGCTGACTAGCTAGAAGTTGCCAAGTCTATGTTTCTGTTGTGATAGGGAAGGGACAAGCAAGTAATGTTGGCTATGAGGATGATTTATGAGCTGAAATATATGGGTCTCGCTTGACTGCCATGAACAATGGATGACCGCTGTCGTTGAGGAAATAAAGTTATAACGATACTTTGCCGGAAGTGTCCATTTAGCTCGCGTGTTAAAGTTTGGAAGGCGCACGGAAGCCCAGTAATTTAGGAATAAGCAGGAGTCCGCATCTGGCATCTAGTGTGGTGGTAATGTATTAGACTCCGATTGACAATGGAAGGCTAAGAAATCGTTAAGAATATTGAAGAGTCCAAAACTGTCCAGAATAAATATCTGTACATGACGGTACGTATTTAGAAGTCCGAATCAACGCTCAAATCTCAGAGGTCCAGTCCTGATTTACATCATGGTGCAGCTTATACCACTATGCTCCTGTGCCCACTTCGCGCCCGTCCTCTCCAAGATATACCCCCCAATAGCATTATACACTTTACGCTCGTCAAGATGCGCCTCACATTTCTTCGACTTTCCAGTCAGATCATGGTAAACGCAATCACCACCCACGCCCCAAAAATACATCCCGATTTTCTTATCCGTCCGTGATCCTTGCGACTGGAACGCATTTGTGAACTGGAGTTTGATAACTCGATGGGCATCACACAACCTATCTCGCGCGTAGGACTCTATGAGCTTCTGTATACGTTCGGACAAAGTAGCTTGCGGTGGCTGATTTGGCCTTCCAAGCATTGGGGGATTGTAGGGTTCTTCGTCAAGACCATTCAACAGTCGGCGAGCATGAGGCTTCATGAACTCTATGCGGACTATTGTGGTCTCTTGTGTCGACCCCCCGGTAATGGTCTTAGTAGAGGGTTTAATTTCTTGAGGAGCTGTTCGGGTGGAGGGGGCTGAGCTCGGACTTGACACAGAGGTTGAGTATATATGAGTTTCTATGAGTGAGTGAATGTCGGTCTACGAACAAATTGATATCAGGTAAGGGTGAGATCCATAGCTCAAAAATTAAGATGCATACAGGTAGAAATAACTTACATGCACAGGGATTGCGTATGCGGCGGAATTCATGACACAAACGAGGCCAAGGATGAAATGGAGCGGAATATCGATGCGCATCGTCAATGGTGCTAGGGATTCACCAGGTGATAGGTGTATGTTTCGAAAGAGGAGTTTTCAAAGATTCGAGGGAGGTGATGGTGTTTGATGGTAACAACTTGCCAGCAAGAACTAAAAGGGAAAATATTTTTTCTGGGCACAACACGACTGACCGGCAGTGGCGGGGGAAAAGGTTGACCGAGTTCCTCAACTTCAAGGTGATTATATGTGCCCAAAGCACAGGAATAACATGTTTGTAATTCATAAAACTTCAAACCACTGATAGATTATGTAAGCGTGGCGGCCAATATGAATATCGTCCAATGATCGATAGTTTTGACGATGGACGAACGTATTTTGAATGAAAAGCCAGCAACGGGACAAAGTCTGATGAAGATGATGGAACTTCAATGTTGTTCAGGAATAGTGAAAACAAAAATTTGAGAGGGATGGGGCCAGGAGAAAGCTGGGCGGTGCGAGGCTGTAGCCCTCCAAACGACAAGCAACCGAGAAGGTCCTGAAATTCACCACTAGTTGAGCATCTGATATCTGGGATGGTCACTGCTCCCGACTGGATTCGTGTTGTCTAGTTTTGAAAGCCAAAGAATGTGTAACAAATCTAATATCGATACATGAAAGTTGAGTCCCCGTTGGTAGATTTAAATTCAAGTGCATTTGCGCTAGATTTGCGCTGAATGAAGCCCAGTGGACTAAAAAATCAAAGGCGGGGCTGGTCAACGGCAGTAAAATGCTGGTCTTTTCCGCACTATTTGGTGCTGGAACAGCTTCCAAAAGGCGTATGAAGAGCCGAGGCGAAACTTCCAAGCTTCCGCACGAACCTGGCACGAACACAGGATTTCCGATTTCTTTCGGAGGAGCCACATTTGCTTCTTTCTTTTGTGGAGTAAGCGTCCCGACGCGCCCTGTCCCGAGTCTCTTCAGTCTCTGCTTTTTACTTACAGTCCATGAATGTTCAACGCTCAACGCTCAGCGGCTAGCTGTCGCCCAACGTTTCTATTATTTATAACAGGAATTCGATATAACTTGTCAGTATTTCAGTACTGGTATACCCACATACCGAAGTTAAATTTTAACCCCTGTATGTACACAAGCCACCCCACCCCAAAGATTCGTCCATGCACCCCCATCGATGTCTTTACCCGTGACGAACCCAGCGTCTCTGATCATCTGCGCAAAGTTCGGCTGGGCGGGGAATTTACGGATGGACTCGACGAGATATTGGTATGATGCACGGTCGCCGGTGAGGATGGTCCCGAGGAGAGGAATGATGTGGAAGGAGTACTGGTCGTATAGTCTGTACGGGAGCATTGACTTTAAAAAACGAGAGAAAACGGAAAACGGGAAACAGAAAACAGACTTACGTTCCCAGCAGCGGATTATCCACTTTATTAAACTCCAAACAAGCAAACGTCGCTCCGGGTTTGAGCACACGATACGCTTCATCTAAAACAGCAGGAATAGACGTGACATTCCTAATCCCAAACGCAATTGTATAGAGGTCGTATGAATTATCGCGGAACTTCTCTTTTGGAAGAGATTGAGCGTTTGCTTCATGGAAAGATATTTGAGGAGCTAATAGTTTAACATGAAGACTTTGAGTTAACGTGCCATGAGAGTAAAACTTACTATTATGATACATGGTCTTCTTGAATCTCCTATACCCCTCCTTCAACATCTGTTCATTAATATCTACAACCTCCACACTCGTTTCTCTATCTGCGTACTTCTCCCTTGCAAAGTCTAGTATCCTCAACGCGATGTCTCCAGTTCCACCTGCGACATCTATACATTTCATTGGGCCTCTACGCCCAGGCTTCAAGTCACCCACGAATTGATCTTTCCATAACCGGTGTACGCCCATGGACATGGCGTCGTTCATTAGATCGTATTTCGACGCGACGGAGTCAAAGACGGATTTGACCATGGATTCCTTGGCATTTTCGGGTATTGTCTGGAAGCCGAAGGACGTGGTTTTTGAATGCTGGGGATCAGAGGAGGAAGAGGAACTTATACATCTAGCAAAGTTTCTGTTGCGAGCCAAGGACCGTCGAAGAGTTGGGAGTGACATGGTTGGAATTATGTATAGGCGCCGCCGTCATCGCACACATTATCTTATCTTATCTCGCCATTTTCTTAACTACTATGTCTGTCAAAGGAAAGGAAAAGGCCAAGGTTATAGGTCAGTATCCATCCTCAAAAAAAATTTACCAGAGACTCATTTGATCCTAGACCTGACAGACGAGTCGAGCGACTCAGAGTCAGAGAATTCCTCTTCCTCTTCTTCGTCAGAAGACGAGGAAGAATCAATCACTCAGGAATTCCTCGATTCGTTACTGGAAAAAGCTAGGCAAAATGCTGATTTGCAGGATAAGGAGGAACAACGAGCTCAAGAGGACCAAGAGGACGTCCTAATCCTTGACAAAATTGATCATCAACCGTATGTTTTTAACTCGCAGTTAAATGAACTTTCTTCATTTGTCGTGGTATCTTTTTCTTACAATAGCATCCCTGCGCTTGATCCCGGAAACCTTCCTCCCTCATACTTCAACACTTCCGGTTTCTCCAAAAATCAAAACGGGAACGAGTCATTCCCCTCAGGAGCTGCCTTCTCCCTTTCCCGAGATCCTCTTGTCGAATCCGCTGAATCCGCTCTTGCAAAGGTGGCAAAGTCGTCATTGTCAGCCTCATCCTCGTTATTGCCCCCTCCGGAATTCCACCACGGCAAAGCTCTGACGAAAAGGCAGAGAAAGGAGGTACAACTCCCTCATTTTTTATATTCCTTATATCTTCTATCTAATGATCATGGATCTCTCATCCTACGTGTTTTGTTCTACTCAAGAAATTTTACTTCGTTTTATTCACTCTTTCTCGTTTTACAGTTAAAAAACAAAACTGCCGGCCCAGACTGGTTCGACCTCCCCGCTCCCCTAGAATCAGATCTCCCCAGACTACACCGCGAGGTTGAAGCTCTACGTCTCCGCAATCAGTTGGATCCCAAAAGATTCTATCGCAAGGAGGAAGGAGAAGGGAAAGGAATCAAAGGATTGCCAAAACACTTTGCGGTGTGTCGCTCTTAGCACTCATCGAACTCTCAAACTGATTTTTTACCTTTTCCCTGAATTTCCCTTTATATCAACTTTGGCTTAGATTGGGAAAATCATTACCACCGAGACACCTTTCGGTGGCGCAAGTGGGGAGAATCTCACTCACGCGGAGCGCAAGAGGACATTAGTCGACGAGCTTGTGGACGATGCAGAGATGAAGAGGTATGCGAAGAGGAAGTTCGAGGATTTGCAAAAGGTTAGAGGGGCTAGAGGTAGGAATACGAAGAATGCCAGAAAAAGAAAACCGAAATGGTGATTCTATGTTTATTCGGGTCGTCAATTGCGATAAGAGGGACTGGGACATCCCAGACCTAGTTTACCATAGCATAGAGTTTTGCTCTATCCGCACTTTCGTCCACGAGTCCACGGAACACACCTCCTTCCTTCTCTAGCAACCTTTTCGGAGAGTCGAATTCGATCTACGAATAATGAATGAAGAAACCCTAGAATGCACTGGGGAACACACTCACGATTCTGCCTTCATCGAGCACCATCTTTCGAACGACATGGATATATAAGTCGAGTGTCAGGATCTGAAGTGGATATGAACTCACTATTCTATCATAATCCATCACAGTACCAAGCCTATGCGCTACAGTAATCAGCGTAACATCGTCGCCCAGTTCGTGTCTGAGGGTATCTTGAATCTTAGAGTCCGTTTCATGATCTGCTCAGAAATTGAATTTTGTTTGACAAATGTAATGAGAGCTCTGACTCACCTATGGAAGATGTGGCTTATACAAAACAGGATGAACGCCAGTCGCATTGACGAACAAGTCTCACTCACCCTCATCGAATATAATGAGCTTGTTTTCTCTAACAATGGCTCTTGCAAGAGCAATTATCTGCCGCTGGCCAACAGACAGATTGCTACTTCCTCCACCTCTAATCTCACTATCGAGACCGAGTTTAGTATCCTGTGTGTGAAGTTGATTGCCTTGACTTTGAAGAGCGAACAAACCCGCTGAACGAAGCGCGTCGTTCAACCGGGAATCATCGTGCTCCGAAAACGGGTCTAGATTTGACCGAAGGGTGCCACTCAGCAGCTCGGGCTGCGAAAAGCAAATTAATCACACTATTACGAGTAGCCCTGAAATTGAGTATCCACTCACGACTTGAGGTGAGATTGTGATATTAGACCGTAACACATCCAGATTGAGTTTCTCAGTCGATATTCCGTCGTACAATACTTGCCCAGACGTGGGGATGGCTCGGAGAAGGGCTAAGGTCAAGGAACTCTGCAAAGTTTCAGAAGGGACAGGATGAATAATTACTTATTATACTGCAGCTGGTACTACATACCTTTCCTGATCCCGTTCGTCCAACTGCACAAATGCAAATGCGTCTTCAACGCGGAAAATGCCAACTTTTACGTACGCACCTATACCAATGTGTTCACCAGATCGAACAAAGAATGTCAAATCATGGAGTACTTCCGGCCCATCCTGGTTTAATTCAGAATATGAACATTTATACAGACCAATGGGAGAGGGGACAATGTTTTACTTTCGAATATCTCGCACAAAGGCCTTTAACCTGGAGAGCTCCGCTGGCAGGCCAATACGCTGGCGGCACAACGCATTCGGAGTGAGCCTCGTCTTCGTGCTCGATGACAAGGTAGTGTCGCACGCGCTCCAAGCTATTTCGTTACAGCGTTGTATCATACTCTTCAGAGTAAATTTCCCAGTAGAACTTGCCTATTAGCCTCCAGTTCGGTTGCATTGTATATACGAATCCAAATCAATGTCAACGAAGTAAACCCGACTGGGAGGGTAGTAAGAACAGTGTATCATTTTTAGGGGAACTTTGATTTTGGATTACCTGCCATGGTCATCGAGAATCCTGTATTCGCAGCACTAGTTCCATTATCACCGTAAACCAAGTATGCACCAAGTGCGGCTGTGAAGATACCAGCTAAAGCGTCCACTCGAATACCAATCCACCTAGATCAGGACAGGTGTACACGTAAACTTAAAGCTAACAGAAGAACTCCGCATACCGGTTGACATTGAAAGACGGCAGTCCAGGACGGAGCCATGCGTCGATTCGCATTCGGGATTCTTTGAGAAACATATCTTCCGCTCCGAAGGCTCTAATTGATACTGATTGCAGAAGAAGTTACTGTGATGAGAGGTTGCAACACTGGCAGATTCATTCGTCACATACCTAGACCGGCTACAGCCGCTGCGAAGCTACGGAGAACGAGATCCTACGTTTAAGGACGCTATCGAAGGTTTCAGAACTTAGAAGTACTAACTTTCCTAAAATGGGAGCTTTGTTGATCGACATCAGCCTCCGCAACGGAAGCTGGGCAGACAAATACATCTGGCCAAAGGAAACAGCTAGCATTGCAATCGTTACACCGGGAAGTAGGAACAAAGGCGCGAATATCATTATTGAGCCCAAATTGACGAACATTGTCACTGATGCTTCGATAAGTCGCCAAATTCCGAATGCCAGGGAATCGTCGATGCTACGGATGTCAGCCGTTGCCCTGATTATAATCCTCGATGTGGGCGTGGTGTCTAGCCATCTATACAAGAGGTACAGGTGTCACTAGAAGGGTTCAGTAGGAGTATCATTGGAACTGACCTAAATGTAGAGGTCATAATGGAATTGATAAAGCTTCGATGTATGATTTGACTGGCTCTTATTGATCCAAAGGTCCACAGAGTGAATGCAAAGGAATATATTGACATCGAGGAGAGCAGTAAACCGGCATAAACCGATAAAAACCTTTGTAAAATAAGTGACTGCAGTCGGAGATGCATATTAACAAAATGAAAATCTCACCATGAAACGGATACACTGGAAGCGGGCTGTGAATCGTACTGGCTGGACCAATAACCGAGAAACCAAGACTGCAGTGAGTAGTTCAACGCATTCAAAAGCATCATGGTGACCAGACCGCAGAAGAACACGATAGGACGTTTATTAAGGCCGTTCAGATACAGTTTGACTGTGGAATAATGAACTCATGAACTAAGCAGCCTACCAATAACTTACAGGCTTCCCAACTCACATGCCCGATTTCCATTTCCTCAGCTAATACGAGAGCTCCCTGGGAATTATGGAGCTCCTTCTGCATTGGCTGTTCTTCTCCGAAAGATTTTGAATACGTTTTCAAACTCCCTGTCTCGCTTTCAATCAGCTTGGCTGCTAAGATGGTGTTATTCATGATAACGTCGGCGACTGTTCCTTGAATAATCTTTCCATTTAATGCAATGCCTACCACATGTTGAGCAAGTGGACTGAGCAATGCAGTGTTATGTGTCTGAAAGACACTGAGCATGATTGATTCCAAGGAAGAGTGTTTAGCCTTACAACAATAAGAACGGTCCGCCCTTGCATCAGTTTCCCTTTTAAACATTTCTCGACGATCCATTTCGCTGTATGAACATCTAGCGCTGAGAGAGGATCATCCAGAAGAACAGTCTTTGCAGATGAGTACACTGCGCGAGCTAACGTTACACGAGCCTGTTAAAGTTACAATCAATGACAGAAATGGAGTTGAGCACGAGCTCAGGAAGTAATCACCTTTTGACCGCCGCTAGGGGGGCAAATAAGAGTGGATTTACGGGTAAATGTTAAGGACGGACAAACCTCAAGGTGAGGCCCTTCTCGCCAACTTCTGTCATATCGCCAGCCTCGAAGAGGCTCAGATCTCTCTCAAGGCCGCACTGGTCAAGAACTAAAAAAATGGTGATTTTTTAGATTACAGATAAGAAAGAAAGCGTTGATATCTCTTGCCACTGTTATAACGCTCCTCGTCAAACCTAGATCCAAAAAGAATATTGTTCTGTCATGGTACAAATTGAGCAACTCGTCCAGGCAGAAAAATCTACGCCCTTACTCTGATCGTATCGTTCTGTATCCACGACTCCTGAGCAGCGTAGGAGATACCGCCTTCACGAGGTAGATTATAATGGGAGTCAGGCCCAGTCGGTACGAAATGCATTTCGCCTGTCAAAATGTGACCGTTTAATGGATACTGCAGTAAGATTATTCAGAGGTCAAACCTAATAACGCCAAGAGAAGGGAAGTTTTTCCTAAAGATAGCTGTCTATTTGTGATTTTGAGTTTTTGCCAACGGATCACCTCCTCACCTGAACCAGTAGGCCCCACAATCAGGTTAATAGAGTTAGGATGAAACGTAATATCTCCTTCAATTCTCAACTCGAAAATATGATTATTCGGTCCCGACCACTTGAATACCGAATTTCGAAAACCAATCATACATGGATCGGAGGGCGCTGTGATTTGGTGTTGACAGAATGTATCTGACAATTCTGTCTATCACGGACTTGTGTTATGCTTCTATAGGTTTAAAGAATGCTGTCTGATACCTTTCGGAGGAAATCATCGAGTCTGTCTAAAGCCAGTTTGGCTGACAAAACATTGGCATAAGACAAAAGCAGATAAACTTGAACCTGGATTTTCACTGACCTGATATAAGGGTAGGGATATTGTTGGCCATATTTTGCATTCTGGCACGAAGCATTTCGAAAATAGCCATTGAAGAGAATACCACAGATGCTACAAAGGGAGATGAATTGGGTTTTTCTTGAATAAGGACTAGGAACCTACCGGTCAGTTTTTGCTTGAGAACGGCAGTCTAAACAGCCAGATTTGAGATCAAAAAGCCAAAACGAAAAACAAAAAAAGACGCGCATAGAAAGCGTAGGTGATCATCATTGTGCACATAGGTATCAGTAGACTAACCCACGAAGGGAGTGATCAGGTCGACTACAAAAGCGAAGAGGGGGGGGGGGTACTTACTTGATATGGGAATTCAGTAAACCGTATAAATTACTTTTCCTCATGAAAGTAAGCTCGTCGCGTCGTTTCGTGTCAATAAGCGATTGTAATCGTGCCTCCCAGCCAAAGAGCTTCGCCATGCGCAGAATACTCAAAGCTAGCGACAATGTATTTCGCATTTATTCACCCACGAAATGGAGGTATCTCACCCTCTGTTACGCTTTGAACCCGAGCGTCTGTCTGGTGAAGAGCGACCAATGAGTAGGATCAGAAATGATTGGTCCATATGTAACATACCTTTTGTTTTTTGGTGAATTGTGTTCCGCGCATGAGTTGGGAAATATAACCGGGCAATGGAACACATAGCTTGAAAGCCGTTGTAAGCGTTACTAATATTCGCATGTATGAAATAGTCTACCAGCATGAAACCAAATCCAACGAAAGCACTACGAGGTTTGAATATCCAGGACACAATGCGTATCATACGTAGAAAAGAATGGGAATAACTCACCTCCATTGAAGGATTTCATACAAGAACCACAGAAACAACGCAAGTTCCGCCGGAAAGCACAAAAAAACTATCCAAAATTCTGCGAACCCTGCAACTTCGGCGACGTCCGATGCAGCAAGGTTGTTCAGTTTTCCCATGAAATTTTTCGATTTCTCTTCATCGTCAGGCAGGCTACCCGAAGCTATGCGGATCCTTAGGGAGTGTCGGAGGAGAAGCTGGTTCATGATCCCTTCAATTTGTAACCTGTTACGACACTGAAGATACACAATGTAGTTGATCAAAGGATAGAATAGTATGCACGACGTACTTACAGCGATGTAGGTATATAACTGGGAAAAAATTGCCTTCAAGAAGGGTCCAAAAAAGAGCCACGAGACCCAAACCCATGGTCGAATTATTGCGCCATCTCCGCCGTGTTCAAGATAACTGTTCGAATTGCAGTTAGTAGATGCTAAATAATGGAATGTTTGTAGGTTTTGACCTGAGAACCTGCTTGATACCGATTGGAGCAACAAAAGATAAGGAAATCTTGAGAGGGTTTGATGAAAAAAGTCCCTGAGTAGTTTAGGGAGGTTCTACTCACTTGCAAGAGCTGAAGTCCTATCAGCTTATAGACACGTTCTCCTGAGATATGATAAGCCCAAAAGAGTTTTACTGAGGAGGTGGAACAAACCCACTGTAAGCTCTCAGCAGTCCCCAAAACAGATACTGTGGTTTCTTGGAAGTGGGATCAAGTATTGTCAATATGTCAGGCATCAGGACATCGCTACGATCATTTTTGGCCAGTGGAGGCAATTCATCTTGGGTAAGAGGTGTAGATTTTCGATACAAGCGGAAAATAAAAGAGTCCATATAACTGTGGGTGAGGAGAGATATAATAGAGGCTGTCTCTTCGGGATTGACTTCCGATGTTAGGTCCTAAGAACCAGAGGTACGTTAGCCCCCCGATGGAACGAAAGTGTTTTAATACGTACGTCGATAGTTGGAGGGTACGCTCGTCGAGGCGTTGTGACAGGTATTACGATCGCAGCCACCGCCAAGCTGGCGATTTTCAGCCATAAAACATTGCCCTCGGCTTCATCTAGGGGTTTTCTATTGAATGTCAAGAGTGTCCATAGGTCGCGATAGGTATAAATGCCAAACAATGCCAAGAGGAGGACATTTAAGTGTTGATTGGCAATCTTGCTTGATAACAATTTGCTGGAAAACATAGATACGAGTGAAAGCCATACTAAGTAGAGCTTGAAAAGACTAAGCAGATGGGCAGTTCAAAGGAACACAATAGCGTACAATGCTAAGAGACGTTATGACAATTTCAGCCTTGGTGAGAGTTTTACTCGATCGTGTGAAAGATGCGAATGTAAGGGCTGCAAACGCAAGGCAAGCCAGGACGCGAAGAAAGCGATACAGGAACACCGGGCTTTGGGTTTTTGGGGCATAAGCTTCTGAGGAAGGTTCATCCTGTTTCGCCCAATTTGCGCTATAACGCAACATAGAACGCAAAATCAAAGATACTGCTGATACTGCTCCCGTAATTCCTCCAACAAACCAAACCGAACTAACGTTGAGACAGCAGATGAGTGAATAGATGCCTAGAAACTTGAGCGAGCTTACTCATGAATTGACGGCTGCATGGTACACAGAATTTTGAACATTGGAAGCAAGGGAAGGGTTACTTGCGTTCTCAGGCTAACATGCCCACTATGACAATCAACGGGCTTCAGAAGCCGCCGTACAGCACGCGCAGTTACAACGGGACGATAATGGAATAGAGATAATGGAATAGATAGCACGGTGGTGCATCTCCGCAATGATATGACATTGAAATCTTTCCTGATATCGTGATATGTACTGAAGTTTTTAACCCAAACGAACACTCTTAACAACCTTCGATATACCAGATTTCTCACCCTCGTAACGACCGCCAGTAGCGTTGACCCCTCCCTTATACACTGCCTTCTGTGAAGCAACCTTCCTCTGAGCTTTGGCGAAATTGATTTTCTTTTTGACACGAGGATTGCGTACACTCTTCGGTCTATGAGGTGTGAGACCCTTGTTCGCCAGGATCGCGCGCGTCAATGACCGGGGTCCATTGCTTGCTTCTTCCACAAAGCTACTCGACGAGTAATTAGCCCGCGTTGATAGTAGAAGAAAGACCACGTACCGATCAGCCCTTGAGGCTTCATACTCCGCTTTCTTTCGCTCCTTCTTCTCCTTAACTTGTTTCTTGACCAAATCATAATAACCATTCGCACCCTCCATCTCTTCATCACCGTCGCCATCGTTGTCATCTGGTCTCCTCGGTTCCGGTTCGGTATCATCCAGATCCGCACCACCCTGCGTACGCACACGAGCCGCCGCCTCTCGTGCAAGCCTGTCCTCCCTATCCTTTTTACGCTCGCGGTAAGGTATGTCATCATCCCCTCCGAGGGCGTTGGATCGTGCATTACTGCGTCTCGCATTAGCGCTCTCGATACGAGATGTATGGAATCGAAGGGTCTTTCGACGTGCACTTTTGTCTGCGGCATCAGCGTGTTGAAGGGAAGTTGCTTCTCCGAATGCATCCGCGGCTGCATAGGGGGAGGTGGAAGATGTGGTTTTGGACGATACGAATTCTGGTTCGACGAGGTCGAACATAGATAGAGAAGACTTTTCAGATTCCGAATCGGTTTTGCGTTTCTTTTTTGGAGGATGTGTAAGTGCTGGCGCCTTGGGTTGGATGATGACCCGATTCGAATTGGAATTAGTAATTGAACGAGCATCAGCAAGGAGTTGGTCTAGCTCATCCGAATCGACGTCCTCATCCTCATCCTCATTACTATGCTCTCTTTCCCAGAGTTGCCTCGCGTCCTGCATAATATCGTCTTCTTCATTTTCCTCCTCTTCCTCCTCGTCTCCTGAGTCATCATCATCAGAAACTGCAAAGTTCAAATCCTCGAGAGTGATGAGGGATTGTTTTAATTTCAGCAGTCGCTGCATTACAGGATGAGACCTTAGTAATTCTGGCTTCTGAGCATACTTTTGTGATGCTCGAAGGTACAAGTAGAATGCAAGAGTCGTGGTATATGTTAAAAGAGTCTCTGCAAGTTGTATGAGTATGAGCGGCGATATATTGGGTAAAATAATAGCGAAAACGCACGATAGTGTAGATGCATCATTCCTAAAGAAATAGGATTCTTGGATCCTCCTTCAGCTTCTAATCTGAGAATTCAAATTGTTTGGTCTAATAAGAGAACAAAAAGTCTCCCACTTACTTTTCTAGCTTCTGTTTAGTTTTCATGAGGGTGGTCGCCGAGTCTGTCCAGTCTCCAGCTAGAGCCAAACATTCTGGATCCGTCTTCTGAAGGTGGCGGAGGATCGAAGGTTTGTCCTGGAGAACAGGTTGAACTGGAACAAATTCTTCGTCCAAATGACTGAAGGAAGTATTAGACGGATGACCCATTCACAAGGAACATACATACTCAGATCCACCAGTTACGTTGGCCTCTATAGAATCTTCCAACCCAAAGTCTTCGTCGTTCATATCGTCTCTTGCCTTTGCTTGAAGTCGTTTCGCTTCTTGTTCTTCGAGCTGGAGGGCCTCTTCATCGTCTGATTCTATTTGCGCGGCATTCGACGAGTAGTAGGCGGCTTTCCCTGATCCCCAAGTTTCTTCCTCCTCTTCGTCGTCGTCGTCTGATGACTCTAGCTGGCTTTCTTTTCCTTTTCCCTTCCCTTTCGCAGTAGCTTTCTGTTTCGACTTGGCCGCTTTAGGAGATGCCCGACTTGACTGATTCTCATTTTCCTCCATAACTTCACTCTCTTCATCTTCTTCATCCTCCATTTGTAGCGCAAACACTTCATCGTCATCTATGTCACCATCATCCTCTTCCTCATCATTATTGAGCAGAATTTGGTCCCTAGATGCATGGACTGGAGTGAATTAGTTGGGGAGCTGTGCGATAAAGTAGTGAATTTACACTGGTCTTCTTCATCCATGGGTATGTCCGACCTATCATTCCATTTGTTAATTTTAGCATCCGGACGTTTAGTGTTACGCGGTTTGCCAGCAGATTTTGACTTTTTAGATGGTCTGCGAGGCATTTCAGATGAGAGTTAGTCGGGAAGAAAAAGTTTTCCCAGTTTGGCAAGTCGGTTTCCCAATTTGTCGGTCGAATCGAATCGAAAAGTCTATAGTTTGATCTTTCAATTTTACAACAGGGTCAATCATATCGCGGTAAACAGGCTCTCGTTGCCTCTACATGCTATGGACCATGCGTACAAATTACACGAACTTACGAACAGTCACATTACACACTGTACCACAGGCTATGATTCCTAAGGTCAGCCAGAAACAGCAGCAGTAGTTGGGCAGGTTGTCGAAGATGCCTACTTGATAGTCTGGGACGGCCGACACAGATCTAAGTAGAATCCCCCCACATCCAATCAATCCACACCAGTCCACACCACATCCACATCGATGTCTTGAATTTGTCCTAGTAAAACTAGCTGCTATAGAGGAATGCGCTATGCACCGTTGCTCTGACTATTTCTTCCCGGCCTTTGAAGAGCTTGCAGTGCTAAAGCAAGTTTCGGATTTTGCACACCGATAAAATGACAAGGCTTACGTTTCGGGGATACTATTCTTCATGATAGTCAATTTTCCTGCAGAAGCCGCAGCCACCATCTGCTGCTCTATCGATTTATTAATTTTGGCAGTGAGGTTCTGAATAGACGTTAATTAACACTCTGGTTGAATGAAACTCGGTTCGAACTTTGTGCATCGTCGCCTGCTTGACCAGTGCAGTTTTTTTGGGAGGGATATGACGCTTTCCTTTCTTCGTCGATGAAGCAGCCTTTTGTGCATGTCTTTGAGACGGTGCCTTGACCTGGAGCCCTTTAGTTTTGCCTTGGGCCATGGCGGTCGATAAAGACAAGCGCAGTCACAGTCACGTCCGGTGCGTGACTACCTTGACCGACCACTCCTACCATCTTCTTTGGATGAGCAGCGTAATGACTGCCTCATCCAACCTTTTGCGCATACACCATGCTATCAATCGTCAGAGCAAAGTCAAGATTGGCCATGTCTCTACTTAATGTTTTGCTCATTGTTCATTTTAGCGGGCCTACCATGATCTTATAACACTCCCTTCGAAGAAACCTATTATTTCCCAAGGACCTCCTGGGTACAGTGCTGTCACCGGACATGTGGTGACTGTCTTTGGATGTACTGGATTCCTTGGAAGATACCTTGTGTCCAAGCTCGGTGCGCTCGAACGCAAGCCGGAATTCTTCCAAACTAACCCGCTGGTTCTGTAGCTCGACAGGGTACTCAAGTAATCGTACCATACCGTGACGAGGACGAGAAGAGGCATTTGAAGCCCATGGGTGACTTGGGTCAAATTGTCCCAATGGTGCGCGGCATGAAACTCCAGTCTTGAGATATTCACGTAAACCCTCGTATCCGTAGGAGTGGGATATCCGAAATGAGAACCAGATTGCAGAATGCGTTAGACATTCCGACATCGTCTTCAATCTCGTAGGTCGTGATTATGCGACAAAGTGCGCCTTTCAACCGTGACATGTGCTTCCTGAAATATTTCTCATTCCTTATGCTTGTGGTTTAGGTCATTCGATTTCGCTTCTGTGCAAGTTGACGGTGCTGAAAGAATAGCCAAGATTGCTGCGCAGTCTGGAGTCCCGCGTTTTGTTCATGTGTCACATCTCAATGCCTCTGCGACATCTCCGTCTAAACTTTACCAGACCAAGGCAGAAGGAGAAGAACGTGTGAATACCGCATTCAAAGGAGCCACTATCATTAGACCCGGTCCTCTTTACGGCTATGAAGATAAGCTGCTGAATAATCTAGCCAGTGCGTATGAAGTGCCCAATCTTATCTTAGCCGTTTGAACCGGGATATCTCTAGTCTGGCCTATTTGGTGGAAACTGAACGACGCCAAGACCAGGACACGCCCTGTCCATGTATGTTCGCTCTGTTTCATATGCTCTCGGGGCCTACACTTACACGTTACAAATCGCAGGTCATGGATGTGGCACAGGTACTAGCTAATCTTGTGCATAACGCGCAGCAAGGTCGAACGATTGCCCTTCCCGGGCCATCTACTCTCACATACGAATATCTCCTCGACCTCGTGTCTTCCTTAACTTTTCAACCTCCCTCTCGTGCCCCTGTTGTACCCAAGTCAGTGGCACTAGCTGTAGCAAAAGCTGCTCAGGCCGTGTGGTGGCCCCTTCTCAGCCCGGACGAAGTTGTCAGAAGGTACATTGACGATGCCGATACTCCCGGGGATTGGGACTCGGTTGGCGTGACTCCTTCAGAAATTGAGCAACATGCTATTCAATACGTCAGGCGTTATCGTTCCGCAGAAAACTTCTCCAGGCCAAATGTTTTCCCTCCACGACCAGTTGTAAGTCACGTTTACTCTGCTTCGACACATAGCTGAATTCTTACTTGCTAGCTCGTCGAGGAAGAAGTTGGTTTAGGGTTCTGAGTATTCAATTTGGTAGAATATTGATTATTAGCGAAAAGATGCCAATTCGAATAAAAGTCTGCCGGAGTTGCTTTATAGTTGTAATAACCGGTCCCGATGCTTTAACCTCGACACGAGGTCCGAGGATTATGATGATCTTTTACATACGACAGAGTGGTGATTGGAGTATCGTATCGTCATTTCTATGACAAGTAGAGAAAATGCATGTGTGGGCGTAACGAAACTTTTAATGGGACGGAAGACGGAATAGGTAAATCCTTCTTCCACGACGAATAACTGCAAAAAATCAGAAACCCGGGGGTACGAGAGGCTTGGGTGAGGATGACGTCGGCGTCGGGTACAAGCCAGAAGACAACATCTGAAAAACAGAAAATTTTGAGTACGTGCAAGAGACGAGGAGCATAGAGAGCAAACCTGTTGACCAGCTTGCTGCTCCTGGGCCTCCTTCTCCTGGGCTACGACTTTTGCTTCATCCTCCAAACTGACTGCTAATGGCAACCCGACAAGCAGTGCAGAGGTTGTCACAATCCAGACAATGTTTCCAACAACTTTTCCTGTAGTTTTTAGAAAGCTCCCCGTTGAAGCAATACGTGAGGAGATTTTGTGACGTGTGGTAGGCGGTACAATGTCGACCAAAGCAGCTAAGCGGTCGAACACGGTCTCGTTGCTGGCAAGTTCAGAATCTACAGAAGAAAGAGATTCTGAGGAGGAGCTGGCAGCGGAGGAGCCAGAGGCATAGGGAGAATTTGACTCTTTTTCGTCAACAATTTCGACTTTGACCATGATGAACAGATGTCAGTAATGGGAACTTCGTGAACAAAATCAACAGCGTAAAAATGCTTTGTTTCTCGGAGCCGGAGCGTGGGAAGAGAAATTCAATCCTTCACTGAATAAGATTCCAGATTCACTTATAACGGCTGTTACTGTCAGGTTCCCTTCTTCTTTGCTTGCCTTTGACCTACTTTTCTTCCTTTGTTGCTCACAAGTCGCTCGCTACTTGATACAATGGCTCAACCAGGTTTTTCAAACCTAATCCGACTTGATGCTTTCTGTTCTCACTGTCGTATGACGTTCCTCTTTCCATTTCACTAGGTCTTGTCCTTCCTACGCCATCGATGCAAAGCCAGATCCATGAATTGGCAAAGACACTGCCGCCACCGAGGTGATTATGCCTTATCTTAATGAACTTTCATCGGTTTCTCAAAGATTATTGCCTTGCTCCTTGACCGTACCAACACTTCACAATATTATCTCCATCTTGCGCGCCACGGAACTGAAGGGTGAATATGTCGTATATGAAAAGATCTTCATTGGTTTCTAAAATATTATCCTCCCTCCGTCATCCCCTGTTATCCCTCTGTCGATTTTTCGACAATTTCTAACGGTTCTCGACACATCGTCCACTCTGTTTGACACCCTGTGATATGTCGACTAGCGACAAAATACAGCGTGCGTAACAAGATCACATTCGTGTTTCCTCCCGTTCCGACGTGGACACTCTAGCTGTGACAATTGCCGTTCAAGAAAAGTAAAATGTCATCGGATTCCAGGACAAGAGAAAGTTAGTGATGATAAAACCCTGTTGTGGTGGCCCCGCAATGATTCACATCCATCATCTCTCCAATAGTGCCAGGTAAAGTTTGCCTTCATATCGGTCTTCTGTTGTACTGAACCCTTCAATCTAGCATTGTTTATCCAAGAACTATTCCTGCACGTTCGTGTCGCTCTCTACACCTAATCGTCTTTGAATCGACCACCCCCTAATTAGTCATTTTGTACAACAAGCCACAAGCGAAAGAAAGCGTAACTCCACAACTGCCAGGAGGTCCAGGAATCCTTCCTCCGTACCCATGTGCTTTGCCTGATTTCATTACACAATTCCTATTCTAACACGTATTGTTAGCCCTCTTAGCCCTGCATCTTCCGTTGGCTCATCAATCCTGTATGTCCTAGCTCTTTAATTTCGATTTCGCTCTAACATATCAATGGTTAGCTCACCTATCACGGATAATAGTATTCAGAATACTTCACCATATATCATGCCTTCTGGACCCACGCTTCCTCTTGTTGTCAAGTATGGATTCTACCCGCCCATCACGCTTGACACCCCCACACGCGATGTTCTTTCATATCTCTTTGCACCTCCGGAAGATGCATCAAGGTTTGACCGTTTTCCCCCCTACTTTCTGCGACTGAACCGGAACGTACAATAATCAGTGATCCAAATCTCTTTAATCCGGGCCGATCGAAATCCCCTTATGCCGCATGGGGTGATCAAGCTGTGAAGCTTGAAGACGATGTCTTCAAATCCGAGTATGTCTACCGCTCTATTCTCCATGTGAAACTGCTAGCAAAATTGGTTGGTTCTTCTGGCATATCTGATAGAACAATCACAACTTACTACGCTGTCATATAGCATCTCACCTTCATTTCCCGTTGAGCTTACCATTTTTTTCTGTTTTATAGACTTGCTTTCGATTTGATGGAGATCTATTTCCAAATTGTCCATTCCCGGCTTCCCCTTCTCAATCCCACGCAGTTCCGTAATCGACTACGAACATCGTTGTCCTCAAATCCGGGCACGGAAAAGCCTCTTCATCCTGCTCTAGTGGCGACAGTCCTTGCCTGGGGTACAAAGTTTTCCGAACATCCGCTACTCATCGCAGATCGCCAGTGTCACAATGGGCAGAGTTTGATTTCGAAGGCTATGATCAATCGGACCAGAGACCTTGCAGAGGCGCTCAAAGTTCATCGTATCCCAAATCAAGATCACGTCGTGATTGGATTACTTGTTGAAACGCTTCAAAGCCGTGAGTCCGGAGCCTAAATCTCTTTGCCCCAGGCCACTCATCCAGTCCTCTCGATAGAGAACCCTGATGATCCAAGTGGTACGCCGTGTTACAGTTGCATAAGGTAGTGATTTACGGTGATTTTGTCAGCATTCCATGGCTTTTGGCTCACCGCGGCGACTCGTCATTTATTGGACTTGCAGGTGAGTGGTTTTGATAACAGTTTTTTGACAATATCTCACACATGCATTTTGGAATCATCCAGATTAACCACAAATCTGTTGCTGCTCAGATTCCCGACACCGAGGCCCGGGGAACCTTGATTTTCGCTTGGTGGATGGCATGTATTTGTGACGCTTACAGCTCACTTTACTATCGACACAAGCCTGTTCTAGACGACGACGACTACGATATCGATTTTTACACTGCGGACCCTCAGTTAAGCTCGGATGGGACAGCCCCTTCCCCCCGTGAGCAGTTAGAGGTGCGTCTTAAATTATTGCTCAAAGGCAAATGGGCCCTCACCAAATTTTGCATGCCTTGTTCGCTACCCCCGCATATCCACAAACATCACTACCTCACTTGATCATCCCTCATTCGAATGTGCCTTGTACACCTCAAAGTTTCTCGTACGTATGAGGTTTACATAATTCCTGCTCCGTGGATGTTGATAAGAAACGTAAATACAGGGCTATTACCGAGCAGCTCACTCATTGGCGAGGACTGCAAGACAGATGTCCAGACAGTTGTGGCGACCAATCACTGACGCCGATGGCATATCTTTTGAAACACTACGGACTTTCGCGTCGGCACTTCGTATCTGGCGAGAGAAGTATCTTGCTCGTGTAGGAGTGCCCAAAAACTACAATGCGGGATGGGATTTTGTCACGGTGTGTCTCTACTCTTCATTTCCGAAGGGAAAGTAACTAAGCCTTAAATTAATACCGATTGGTACGATTAGACCGTGTCATGCTTTGCCAGTGACGCTCAATATCATGTCATGTGGATTGTGCTTTTCAACGCACTGGATGAATTTGGTGTAAAAGAGCTGAACGAAAATGACAGAAGCGGCTCGCCTCCTGAGAATGTCCAAAATCGGGGGTACATTGAAGATGCTATGCGAAGAGTCGGAGAAGAGGCACTAAACGGTGCTCTCCGTATCGCAGCTTTGGTGTGTAGTTATACTCCAACCTGTCACTGCCAACTCAATACCATTTCAGACCTCAGTTCTATCGGCCAATGAATATCTGGTAATGACACTATGAAAAATCAACGGGCGTCTACTAAATATTATATCTTTTTTAGAAACTCGACCCCGCCGTTGTCGAATTCCACATCATAGCAGCAGGTCATTTACTGGCGCGCTTCGGTAGACCGGAAGTCGCTACGTGTATCGACGGTCTCAAACAGTATAGTCACTCTTACGAAGAGGCTGGAGAGCATGCGCAAGACATTCGTAAAACATACGAGCAAGTGCGTAATTCGGGTGTAGACCTGAATCACATGGCCGCACTAGTCAAGCAGATTGCTGCATTTCCAACCACCACTACGGAGCCTGAGATTCTTCCGGGTGGACATGAACCGATGTCACCTTCGGTATTGGGTTCGTTCCAAATGAATGGAATGTCGAACATGGATGGTACCGGTATCTTGATGGATGTGGATGAAGAATCAACGGCTTTCGTAGCAGCACATAAGAATGAGGTATGTGCTTCTCAAACTTCACGAGCATAAGATGCCCGTTGATCACTATTTATCAGCATATACCCTCGGCTTTTATGTAGAACGACGTCCACTCATCGTTCTCATCGTTCTGTTACCTCGGTTGTATATCTGCCATGCCAGTGTACCGTCAATTGTGACTGTACTCTCTTTATTCTACTTGTCCGCTGCCTGTATTGAACGTAAGTTCGTTGTATGCACATTTCGTGTACAACCTTGCCACAACCAATTTGCTGTGTTATTCCTTGTTTAACATCATGTTAGATTGAACTTTTGTAGTGATAGTAGTCTGTTTATTATCGTAGACAATGTAAATTGAATGCGCAACGATGGTCTTTGCATTGGAGACGTTCCTTCACTAACCGTAAGATCTCCCAAACTGCCACTAGCATGTCAGCTTGAGAGTTTTTGTTGGAGGAACGAACCATAATTCTTGAGGTGTGTTCATCAACTTAGATGGTGAAAGACAATTTTGCGTGATCTTGTTTAATTGGCCAGGTTGGTCAAGGCCTACCATTGCGATGATTGTGTGCATTGTGATCAAGAAGACTTGAAGAAGTGGGAAATTGAAACGCTGTTGAGTATCTACCCTCGATATCCTCATGATACAGTCAAAATATCGATAGACTTTCTGTAATCCAGCTCGGTCGGTAGGAAGAATGCTAAGTGTCGGAACCACGACTGAGATCGGACCCATGCCACGGCATGTAGTTGGCTATAAAGAAACTTTGCTCAATATTTCCGGAGGGTGAGTGAGTGGGATTGCTGCTGAACGAGCGTGAGCCGCAGGTCCGTCCCATTCCTGAATGAGGGTTGCAAGGGTAGTTAAACACGGAAGTTGGTCGATTCCATCCATTGTCAAAGAAAGAGAGGAGTTACAGGGAGTTCTTTCTGAGGAATAGAATGAAAACTTACTGGAGAGTTCGACGGAAAGCCCCGGGCCGCACTGATCCAGATCAGGACACAGCCACTTCCATAACCATTGTACCTTCAGATTGTGTTCTGAGTCTTTTTCGTGTTGCTGCTCACCACAGCGCAGCGTAATTGAGCTCTTGGTTGCTCCTTCACTCCATCCTTTCGCTGAACAAATCCTCAACAGGTGTAATGAATGTACGTGATCAGCAATTATATCCGTGCCAAGTACGCCCAGAATTGATCTTGACTTTTGTCTTGAATAGATCGGTAAACTTGTGAGTACATACAAAGATCCTTCCTTAAACCTGAGCCTGTGCTATACTTTCATGGCAAATGAGAAACGTAGAAGCTGGAGGCTTAGTATCTCTTCCTCTACTGGAACTGAATGCCAGGAGTCAGATGGTCAGCACGATGCTGATATCTCGACATCTCCTTCTATCACTTCTTCGCACAAACGACGATGGTCGCTGACTCCCAATTTTTCCAAGAATTTGCCCCTTAACTCCATAGATGGTCCTTCTGACCATGCCCTTGAACGCATCAGTTCTACGCAGCCTTCTATCACAAAGGAGGGCTCAAGAACTGGTTCCTTTGGCAAGTCGCTGAGCTCAATGATGGGCGGTATTCCTGGGCTATCGAACCTGACCTTGTCTCGCACAAGTACCAAAGATAGCGTCACGAACAACGAAGATGCTCGTGGTCGTTCAATGTCGAAAAACAAGCACTACAGGTCTTCTTCCCATGTCCCATCAACCACAGAAACTACGTCCAAAAGTCACTCGCGTGCACGATCGCAGTCCCCTTTCTCATTCCGAAGATTTCGCTCGCAACGTGACTCGTCGCCTGTTCCTCCATTGCCCCTCAGCTCAACTTCTTCTGAGGTTAGCTTGGTCCCTGACACCAATCCCTCGCCGAACATTCGGCCTCGTACAGCCTTCACTGATGACGCTGATGTGTTAGACTACGGCTCCGGGGATGAGACGGAAACAGTTAATGGTGAAACTGATGGAGAGTACACCGAAGATGAAGATAGTGGCGACGAAATTGATATATTCGACGATGTGACCGAGCGCAACACTGAAAGGAATGCTGTCGTTGAGCTTCCCGCCGCAGGCGCTCTTGGGCTGTATGACGCTGATGCCGATATCGACCCCGATCCACTCGGTGAAGGAGTCAATGTCGTCGTTCCACCGGAGCCTTATTTCCCGTCCACAATCCATAGCCTACCCTCTCGCACTCCCTCAGGAACAAAACGCAATGCCCGACGTCGAAAAAGCACAAAGCATCATGAACCTTTGCCATTGAACACTTCGAGGCCATTATTTCAGCGAGATCGCTGTACTATCACAATGATTCAAGGTGATCCAGAGGGTAAAGCCGCTACCACTGACAGGAAGAAGAAGAAGTACATTGTTGCTAGCGATCTGAGTGAAGAGAGCCGTTATGCTGTAGAGTGGGGAATAGGGACCGTTCTTAGGGACGGAGATGAAATGCTCGTCGTGACTATAGTGGAGAACGAAAACAGAGGTAAATTTCATCTTCAGTTTGCTTTTATCTTTGTCAAACTGGTTTTACTTCGCATGTAGTCGACCCTCCCATACCCAATACTGCAGATCGCGCCAATAAATTACGAAGCCAGCAGGAGCGACAAGGACTTGCGTACATCCTCATTCGGCAAGCAACTAGCTTATTACAGCGAACAAAGCTGAACGTGACCATAGCCTGTCAGGCGTGGCATGCAAAGAATGCGCGGCATATGTTACTAGGTGAGCGATGCAACGGATCCCGGTTACTCTTCATACGTGTTGATTTAACGCGTAAGATATCGTTGATCATATGGAACCAACCATGTTAATCGTCGGGTCAAGAGGTCTAGGACAGCTTAAAGGGTCCGTCAAGTAGCCGTTCTGCTTCTTTGAGCCATTCGCTAATTTTTAATGCAGAATACTTCTCGGGTCAACTTCACATTATCTCATTCAAAAGTGTTCTGTCCCGGTCATGGTTGCACGTCGCAGACTGAAACGTCCTCCACGTAAATCTGCACATCTGGCTACACACCGAGTACATGTATCCCTTGCTGATGCTGGTATTGATCGTGTGGCTGCAAAGGTAGACGAAGACGTCAAACAAATGCGAGACCAGATTCAAAGAGATGATGCTCAGAGAAGTGGAACTGTGCATAAAGATCCTGGCGCGGAAGCAGCGCTGGAAAGAGAGGCTCGGGAAGAACGGATAGATGAGGATGGCGATGAGGGCGACGAGGAAGTAGACGATGAAGCGGCTGGGGTCAAAGTCGCGGGCACGGCTTCTTTGCAACAATGAACGCAAAAGGACTTTCCAACAATTTCTAATATTATATTGTAAGGCCGTGAAATGTCCGCCTAATGTCGGCTGGCGTAGCGCTATAATTCTCTGGTATGAATGTCGTCCACAATTTCCTGAGTCTTTCTTGCCGTGACCGTCATTTTCTAAATTCATCCGTTTACAAAATTCGATAATCATGCATAGGTCACTGAATCCTGAAATCCTCCGCCTTACCTCAAGAGAATGTAAAGTCTGAGATTGATGATAGTCTAGCTAAGAAAAATACATTTTGTATTTAGCACGCATATCCAGCATAAGATGTCTTTTTTTTCCTTGTTGTTTGCATTAGTCTGTTTTACGAGGGGCTCCTGGGACGAAGGCCCACAGTATAGTCATAAAAGCCATCATTGACACGAGTCTGCATTAACAAGTCATTGATTAACTCGACATCACTACGAATCGGAAGACGTACAAAGGCTGAAGACTTTTGATACCAAATTTAGAGGCCAGAGCTCCTGTCATGAATGGGAACACTGCGCTGCCTGCCTGACCAAAACCAGCAATCCATCCAATGGAACCGGTCAATAACCAGCGAGGGAGAATACGACCTGTGTGGTTCATCGTGATGGGATACATTGGGCCAAGAAGCATGCCGACGATGGCTATTGCTACCCCATCCCCTATGAGCGAAGGGACAAGCCAGACAACAATCTCCAGTCTAGGAGAGATAAGAATAGATGACTAGCAAATGGAAGGGATATGCACACCCAATAGCAAGTGCCGAATAAAGATAGAGTACGCGACGTTCGCCTATTTTTTGGTTTACCCAAAGAAGAACGATACGCCCTATCATGAGCCCTGTGGATTTCAGTTCAGAGTCGATCGAGAAATTGAATTTAGAGATAGAGTATACCTCCAAAGAAACCAGCAGAGATGTAGCCACTTTTGGAACCTCCACCTTCGGGAATCGAGCAGGAAAGTCAGTGAAACGTTCTGACTCCTTTTAAGAATATAGATATCACCTCGTACTGTCTGAATGAATGTGACTATCCAACCGCCTACGGTGACCTCAACTCCAACATATACGAGGATGAACACAGCGAGAAGATGTACACTCTTCAGAGACATGATTTGTCGGAAATGACTGTGCTCGCTGGTTCCCTTCTCACCTGGTTCTTGTCCGATTTCAACGAGACAGTCTGAGAATAATAGGCTGAGCGTATTGATTAAACAGATTGACGGACTGGATACAAACCATCTTGGGTCTTGAATCGGAATACAGCAATTTGAACTATGGTATTGATGGTTGCGACGGAAAGAGAAACCAGATAGTAGAACGACCAGTGGTCCATTTGAGCAAACTGTGTCGCAACAAGAGGCGCACAGAGCGCGCCAGCACCTAGAAGTAGTCAGTACCCAGCATTGAGTACCCAGCATTGAGCATCGGAGAGTCGGCGCACCATAACTAGCATGAAGCAGACCCATTTTGGTCTCGGCATGATCTTTGAGAGATGCAACAAAGCCATTGGATTGAGCATCCTAAATGCAAGTAAAAGGTCAGAAACACAAACAGCTTTTGAACAGTACCCCACTTGTAGAGCTAGACCGATGCCATTAATTGTGAAGGACATAACAAAAACTGGGAATGGAAGTTGAGGAGCCTGTAGCGCATAGGCCGTCTGCTGTAGAAAAGAACCTGTAGAAATGAGTTCGCCTCGATTCATTTTAATCACACTGGTGCCATATCTATTCACCTAAAACTATCGTCTGTTGTAAAGCATGTATCAGCGAGCTTTCCTTCGAATGATACAGAACAACGAAACCTTTCCGAATCCAAGTTTTTCAGAAAACGGAACATTCAAACAAGCACCAGATATGAAGCCCTACACGGTGATCATCAGGAAGTTGGTACCATTAATATTCTGGTATATATTGGCCATACCACACAAGCAAATACGAAAATGAGGGAGACAATGATATAACCAACCTATAAACATGTCAGATAATGATTCCAAAGACATCTAGTTGTCTACGCGCATTATACACTTCTTGTATCCTTGGAAGGAGGGGACCCGTAGATCCATCGTTCCAGCCGGCGAGAAACATACACCAATATAATGCAGCTAGTTGTATATACTCCCTTCCTTTGTATTGAGATATTGCCTTGTCTCCGTTCCCTAAGTCGTACTCCAATGTAGATTCGACCGCATTTTGTGGAGCCTTTTGAAGGTCAGGTATCTGAGTGATCCCACCATGATTCGAATCATTTTGGTTGTAGACACGGTTCAAACGAGAAAGACTTTGTACTGATGCATTCATACCATTGGGGCTAGAGAGAATATCCAGTTCCATTGCCCCCTTTGCGATATGGGTGGTAATGAAGTTATGGTCAACTTCGGGAGGTTTCCAAAGCTTATTACCTCCGGAGAAACATCGGATACTCTACGCGTGCCACCTAGAGCACGTGTCAGTTATCCATAAGCGCCCATTGGCTCTTACTCCGTAACTTTCTGTACCTCAGCTACTTGTTCTGTGCCAAATCCACCATCTGAATTCATGTCCTCCTCAAGTTCAGATCCAGCTAACATACTTGGAGGAGACAATTCAAATCTCTGGCGTTGTATAGATCGAGACAAGTACGAGCAGCTAAAATACCGATTTTCTGTAGCGATTGAATTTTGGTTGAGCTAAGCGTTCATGGCCTGAATCTGGCTGACCCGGATGATGCCAAAGAGACCATCAAACCTTGGGACCAAAGAGAGAACACTGAAAAGTTTGCGGAATCTAATGTAGATGATCAGGCAAGCCACAACCTTGATCAATCCGAATTCCAATTAAGATGTGTGTTTAGGTTATCATCCATGTTCCTTTCTCCCAGAATGTTCGACTACGCTCCGTTTTGCTGAAGCTCGGTGCGTTACCCTCTCGGATGCTCATTCCTTTGGTTCCAATTGCTGTACGGAAGGTAGAGGCGAGGTTGCTCCAGTCCATCTGAGGATCTATGCGAATCACCCAAACATTGTGGATTTTTCGGAGGCTGAAACTACCAAGGCACAATTAGATATAAGCCTTTTGCAGGGAGAACCCGGCGTCGTCGAATACCCGCTTCGTGTTGCTGCCTTTGCTAGTATCAATTCTGTGTCGTTGTTCTTTGTGCGTCTGCTACATTTACCTTGGTCCGTTACTAAACTAACACTCTGTTGTCAGAGCGAATCTGTGGGAGGGGATGTTTCCAGGATTTATTACATTGGATTCAAGGGGGATATAAGGGAGCTTAAGAAGGATAAGAACCCTCAGATGGATATTCCCGCAGCAAATGCTGCAGATGCTCCTCTGTTTGACCGGCTTCAGGATAAAGCCAGTGGGCAACAGACAACGGCCAGATGATGAAGATCAGGATTTCGCCCTACATCATGATGTACCTATACAAATTAGATCAAACTGAAAATTTGAGCAAGAGTCGACTGTTTATGCTAGGGGTTCATGTTAATGTTCAATCTCAACGACGACTCAAAACATCAGTAAATATCTATGCTTGGCAGATAAGATAAGATAATGATTCTGTGACGTGTTTTCGAATTTTTGAGCTTTGGACGGTACATGTTGGTTCGCGGAAGGATTACTCCCCCGGGCCTTGGGCAGCTTATACTTCGACACAGAAAGACGCTGGGAGGCTCTATTGCTGCAGGCCTTCTAGCTGTCAGCCTCAGATCAGTAGGACATGGAGAATTCCGTGCTGTCACGCCTTTCTTTCACACTCAAACTCGAAGTCTAGCTACTGTTACCTCGTTATTATTCCCTTCTACCACCGTGCCATCGATGTCTATTAAGCCTCCTCAGCCCGCTCCAACTTGGGACCATCGTCCCGAAGAGATAGGCACCCTCATCAAAGACCTTATTGCCAAGGATAGATTACTTATGGTAACTGGCTCGATTCTGGACACACTCTGAGAAAAGGTTTCTCACAAAAATTGGATTCTTAGGACAAGATTGCTGCTCTTCCCGCAGGGGAATGTAACTTTCAATCAGTATGTCCACTATTATCATGACTGTGTTTCTATGTGCTGAGACTAATAATTTGATAGGTTTTCGTAGGGCATGACTCTTTCTTCCTATCACGATCTCATCGTCTTGCCTAGCTGGCTCTCTCTGTGGCGGAAACTGACTTTGATGCCGTCGCAGAACCTCTCTCGTTCTATCAGGTGCGATCCACCGTCGCTGCAGCCACGGGTCTGGTCTAATCGTTTGTTGAATCAAGAATGTCTCTGCAGACAAGGCTTTACGCGATGCATCTAACGAAGCTGAAGTTTTAGTTCGTGACTACGGTGTGGAATCCTCGATGCGGATTGATGTCTACCGAGCCAAAGTTGCGGCGGAAAAGAATCTCAAGGAATCAGGACAATGGGAGAAACTTAGTGCAGAAGAGAAGCGCTTAGTTGAGAGAATGGTGCGTAAATCGTATCTTTACCTCCAGATCCTCCCTGAACTTTCAATCGAACAGATTCTGGACGGTACTCGTGCTGGATTGGCTCTTCCGGAAGAGCAGCGAAATCAACTGACAACACTAAAGAAGGAGTTATCTCAACTCTGTTTGGAATTCAGTGTGAGCTCGATGCTGTTGGTTGATCGATGTAATGCTTGATAGATGTTTAGAAAAATTTCAACGAAGAAGATGTGTGTTTCTTCCCATCTTTCTTGTGCAATGGCTTATCTTCTACAGCAAAGGATTACTTTCACCGCAAAACAACTTGACGGCGTGCCTAAAGATGTTATCTCGGGTTACACGAAACGCACTGAAGGATCAGAAGAAGTCTACGATGCGACCTACAAAACGCCTGATATTTTCCCGATTGTACGGTCAATCGTGGTTCATGACCTTATTCAAAAACTGACTATTACCCCAGTTCAAATTTGCAAAGAATCCTGAAACCCGTCGCAAGGCGTTCGAAGGATACGAATCTCGTTTGGAAATTAATGTTCCCTTGTTGAGCAAGGCTCTTAACATCCGCCGGCAACTTGCCAGTATACTTGGCTACAAAACCTGGTTGGTGTCTTCTTTGATGATTCTTCCATTGTTTTTCACTCGTTCAACCTACACCTTAGGGCCGACTATGTAACTGAAGTCAAAATGATCAAGAACGGCAAAGGCGTCATTGATGTACAATCCAGTCATTCGAAATTTAATGCAATTTTTCATCTATCTGTCCTAGTTCCTAGACGATCTCGAAGAAAAACTTCGCCCGGTTGGTTTAAAGGATAGAGAAACCCTTCTCGCATTGAAAAAGAAGGAACACGAAGAGCTTGGCTTGCCATTCGACGGCGAATTCTATATCTGGGACTATCGATACTATGACCGGAAATTCATCGAAAGTAGTTTGGATCTTGATGACATGCTCGTCAAAGAGTATTTCCCGGTCACAGTTGTCGTACCAACCATTCTGGATATCTATCAAAACTTGCTTGGCGTTAGATTCGAGGAAATCAATGGGACTACCTGGCATCCTGGTTTGTGCCTTCTTTGAATTGGGAACGTTCACGTTTCTTAAACTTTTGCCAGAGGTTCAACAGTTCTCTGTCTGGGAAAAGGACAGCAAAGACGAGTCCGGTTTTATTGGATATTGTTATCTCGACCTGTATCCTCGTTGTAAGTTCATATGTCCCACCCTCCGTTCTTTTGACGATGTCCGACTCCTTCGCATGATTTAGCTGGAAAATATTCGCATGCTGCTGTGTGGCCTCTTCTTCCGGGTCATGACAATTCAGATGGAAAACGTAGCTACCCAATAGCAGCTATGGTAGCTAACCTTGCAAAACCCACCCCCGATAAACCGGCATTGATGAGGCACGACGACGTTGTGACATTTTTCCATGAGATGGGTCACGTCTTCCATGGTCTGCTGAGCCACACCAAATTTTCTCGATTCCATGGCACCAGGTGCGATATTATCAATCTGCTTTGACCTTTAAGCATTGACAATAAGTTACCAGTGTTGCGCGCGACTTTGTGGAGGCGCCTTCCCAAATGCTGGAGAATTGGTAAGTCACGCCAGAACCTGTAATAGGACCTGGCCTTGATTCAGATGCTTTCAAGGTGCTGGGAACCTCAGGTTTTGGAAAAAATGTCCAGTCATTTTGAGACGAAGAAGCCTCTTTCTCCTGAATTGATCACAAAGCTTGTCAAGAGGTTCGTTGATTGGCATGATACACATTTATAGTTGACTGCTTACAATCACTTTGAATAACTCGCAACAGTCGCTATGTCAATGTTGGCTTGTTCTACCTGCGCCAAGTTTTCTTCGCCAAATTTGATATCAAAGTGCATACTTCTTCTGGTAGGTAGACGCATAAGGTGTCAGTGGTTGCAATTATTCAAGTAAAGTTTAGAGGACCAGGACTATACTGCACTTTGGAACTCACTTCGGGAATCCATCTCGCTGGTCAAATCTGGCAAGCTCACACCTGGGCAAGGTGAGTCGATCTTGAAAAGAAAATTCATCTCACAGCTCATGGTATCTTGTCCAGGTACATTCGGTCACATTACCGGTGGATATGACGCTGGTTACTACGGGTAAGAAACTTGTAGCGAAATGTGGGCACCCGCTAAACCAATATACAATTTTTCCAGCTACACCTATTCCTTAGTATTCGCGGCGGATATGTATGGTGAGCACGTTGTTGATGCATGAATCGGCAGACTACCTTAACTGGCATTACAGCCACCATATTCAAGGCTGATCCTCTGGATCCTGCTCGAGGAAAGCGTTACCGTGAAAAGATTCTTGTACCTGGTGGAAGTCGCGAGGAATTGGACTCCTTAAAGGTGACACTATCCGCGACTAATGAATCGTTTTCTGATATATCATGGTTTTGCAGGACTTTTTGGGAAGAGAGCCAAACAGCAAGGCTTTCTTAAACGAATTGTTTGGTTCCCAATCAGCCAATCTCTAAACATATAGTAATACTAATGACAATGTGAATCAATTGAGTAAACGCATGAGGATTCCCACGATGTCCAAGCAAGTTTTCGCATCTTCTTTTGGTAAGGAGGCGTCGGTTCCCAAGTCTAGTATCAGCCTGTATCAGCCTGAGCCATTCCAGGCGTCTCTATTTGCGATGGCCGATGCATGAACTCACAAAGCACGCGATGGTTTTCAGTGATTTCCTCAATTGATTTTTGCCAACCCGGAGTTAGTTAGATGATGTTTGAACTGTGTTTGAAGAGGGCTGAAGCTGGCTGGAGGCTAGAACGTTTTCGAGATGTAAAATGAGCCTCCGCCAATGACCCACACAAAAACTCACAGAAAGCACGATATACATGCATAGATGGGGATGCAGCAATGGCCATGATCGGGCGCTACATATATTCGTTACGCTCAATGTTCACCGCTCCTGAATTTGATTGCAAATCATTCAACCGACCCAGCCAGCTCCACTCGTGGATGCTTCGGTGAGTTTCATGCTTCTCCGGGGCCTATCAGTGCCTGCAGGATATCGCGAGGGAACCCAGAAAGAATTTATTTACGTCGGCTAAGCTTTTCGTTTCAGTTCATTACTATATATGTATACATATGAACGATAGCCTATAAAGAACCTTGTCGACTCTATAATTTGAACTGCATTACTACCCATCTAGTCAAAGCTTCACCAAAGGGAATAGACAATGACACGCTGGACTCGACTGTTTCAATTCGCCTTGGTTTGCACTTTAGTGCTTGCATCAGCGACTAGTGCTAGTCCAATTCCTGAGCCGCAGTACGTCTCTCTTCTCTCCTCAATGTTCAGCATCGACTGTTCATCTTGCAGTCGTTGTGGAATGAACTAACATTCTTTCTTCCTCCCTCTTTAGAGATGGTGTCGCACTCCCCAGAGACGCATTTGAATTCTGCGAGAGATGCCTCGACCGCATTGGTGAAGAGTGAGAGCTCCTATTGCTTAGCTTGAGGTGAGTCGTTAGAAGTCAGTAGCAGTAACGTCGACTTTAAAAAAAATCTCAGAAACGACGATGCATGATTAAACACGAAAATGCATGAATACCAACTTCCTTTATACAGCTTTATACATTATGGCCTCTTCCTATCGGGCTGTTACAGGCTTGTGATTGTGGGCTTAGTCGGATAATGTTGGATGTAGTTATCTTCATATCCTCTATGTACCTGTCGACTCGGAGTAAAAGTATGCAATGCGTATAAGTTATGTAGGCGCCTTTAGGCGCAGTTTAAGTTATGATCTACTTTGGATCATGCCGTAGGTCACGCGACTCTTACTCACCCTCCAGCATCAGCCAGAGAATTTGTTCCGTGTAACAGTGTGAACATCGATAGAATCATGCGTTTTCGTGCTGGGGTAGAAAATGTGACCACGTTTTTTCGTAGGTCTGGATGGAATCTTGTTTCGCATCTTTATACTGAACCACTGCGAACGTTGAAGGGATCATGCAATCTGTGGAAAAGCTACAGAAGAAATGCATTATCAAGTTCACGGAAGAAAATATGCACGTCATCTGTAATAACGACGCTAATGAAGGAGGAATACAAGTCTGGTCGTGAGTCGACGTACAATATCTCCAAGGGAAAGCGTTGATTTCTTTTTTACACCCAGTCAGATCAAGATAGACTCGATATTCAACAACTACCGGATCCAATCTAACTCTAACAACGAAATCACTGTCAATTTAACATGTGAGGCTCTCATGGGAGCACTTAGGTCCGTATCAACGTCTTCCGGTACTTCCAATTCGGCATCAGGCTCGTCCTACGAAACGGACGAAGTCATCATCAAGCTCGCAAAGAAGAACGACCAGGCAGTGCTTAATTTTGAGATAACCGGGACTACTCGTGTAGGCAGAAAAGTGAGGATTGGACATGATGTTAAGATCGAGGTCATGAAGCCAGCAGATGTCGTCAAACTGAGTGAGCCGATGTGTCCTGAACCTGATGTGTGTGTTTTTTCCCTTTCACAACCCAAAAAGTCAATAAGCCTATGCATACAGATACATGTTCTGCTGCCGTCTCTACAAAAAATACGAACAATCGTCGAACGGTTACGGTCAATGTCGGATGTATTGGCCATCCGGGCCAGCCAAAGCGGATGTTTGCAACTCTCCATCAACACAGAGAGTGTTAAAGTTGATACGGAATGGAAGAATTGCACTATTCCTCAAATGAGTTTCGTGTCAGGCTTCCGTCGTGATGATTTTGTTCCTCATGACTCCATGTTGCAGTGAAGGAAAGCGCTTCACAAGACGACAACGCCGATGATCCTCCGCCGGATCCAGAGCATCTATTTTCCGTTTTGGTCTCTGTCAGGAGCTTTCTCAAATTCTTGAGTAGCCATGTTGTATCAACGACCACGATAGCTTGTAAGTTCTTCGTTAGCTCACCGTTCGTTATTTGGTATCATCGACGTGCGCTTCAGGTATATGTCAAAACCACTGCTTAATCCTGTACGTTTACATAGGTGACGTAGCGGATGCCGGAGGCGTTTTGACCTTCTACATCCCTGCTATCATAGATGATGAGTAGACCATTTTGTACTTTTATACCCTTCATTTGCTTCATACCCGTTACCTGCTAGTAGTTCAATATCCCTCAATCCCATTGTGTAGCAATCATGGTTTCACGATTATTTTCTGTGCAAAAATATCACTCGGCAGGGGCTCTCTGGTCATGGCTTGCGGTAGTGGTTGGCAGGTTCCGTTGGCCCCGTTCCCGTCCGAAAAACACAACTTGCACAATGTTTCACGTAGTTGTCATACGAAACTGTCCTGACATTCAAGGTCTCTAATGGGCCGGTGTACTATTGTAATAAAATGTTGCATGAACACAACTGCAGAGCGGACCAGACGTGCAAAATAGCAACAGAGCTGAGAGGATTTCAAGTCGTCACATACATGACATGGCATTAACGATACCGGAGAGTTCGACGATATTCATCTTTTGGTTCAGCAAGAAATTTTCAATGACTACTATGTAAGTAGGCTTGTATGTATTGTCGCTGTTTGCGAAGGATACAGAGATTCTTGTCTGGACGCAGTATACATTTATTGGAACATCAAAACGATTGTAGAAATTGCAGTAGCTCCGAGGACTGCGTAGCCGGTAGAGTAAGCTCCCTTGACGGTCAAGACTACACAAGAATGAGCTGAAATTGGAGAAGAGTAAACAGTAGCACGCACATTTGCCCGAATCCCAAAGCAAATGTCTGATCCCGTTCCAGGAGTGGAAAGTGAAAGGGAGAGCCAAGATGAACTTGCCTGCGTACTTAAATACATCAGGCAAGCCACCGACGAACTCAATAACGTGCGTGCTGTCAAATGTACCAGGAGCTACAAGATACGCCAACGAAAAACCGTAAAGCACTGGGACTAATTTAGTCGAAGTGAGAGCGGAGAATTGCATGCACGCACAGAATCCGAGTCCTACACCAGTGACACGATTGAAGATTGAACCAATCCATGTTAATTGAGGCTCATAGATTGTGAAGTGAGGGCTGGATGGCCGTTGCAAGCGTTGTGTGTTTAGGATTGTCGTTCCATCTTCGGGCTTGAGGGACTGCGTCTGAACGGAGCTGTAGACAAGCATCCTATTATTAGCCCGTTCAGCGTTCATCCAAGAGAATTACCGCTTGATGATACTTGAACGAATAGCGGTCTTTAGAACATGATTTCTGGCTGATGGTGACAGTCAAATTCGCAATATTTAGGCCAATCAAATCAAATCTTGCCTGGAAAGAACGTAGCTTGTCGCAAGGCGGGTGCCAGACCAAGTGCACGGGTAGAGAGCATGATGGTGAATGTTGATGTGAAGCAGAGAGATGCCTTGAACACCCGGCTCTCTCCATGATCGGCGCTTATTTAAACGCCCTCCATGGAAGGCTTCTTGTAAATAAAGCTGCATAGTGACAGATAATATATAATGATAATAGTGACAGTGGAAGCAGGGACGCATAGATAGGATTTTAAAGACTACTCCGAATCCCTTGGTTCGTAGGCCAGTCGGAGGATACGCTTCTCGTTCCTAGCATTGCCCGGAACATGTTCTCCCAATACACTTTCACCAGTTGTAGTAGTCCCTTCGACCCCTTCATATGCAGGCGGGACGACATACGTTTCCATTAACCTCTCATTCTCCCTTGTCAGCCGGTCAATTCTCGCCTGTAGATCGAGGACGTTACTATCCCCAGAACCCTTCACTGGAGCAGAAGACGAAGAATCTGCAGATGTCTGTACTTCCATCTGCTGCATGAGACTAGCAATCTCATCCAGTCTTCTTCGGAGCTCTGTCTGCTTTTCATTGACTGTCAACGGTCTAGAAGAATCAGATCCTGGGGCAGTCGGAGTGGTCGCGCCGGAAGCAGAAGTGTAGTCACTGCCGCTATGCATTTCAGTTGAAAGAGCCTTTGGAGGGCCAGAAACCAATTTCAAGTCTTGTGCCAGGTGTTGCATTGGATACAAAATATCTAGAGATGTCGAGATGCACGTAAGAAAAGTAGCCTATGAGAAATTCTTTGCAATTGACTAGCTTACTGCCAGGGGTTTCGACCATCAATCTCTCATTCGAATCCAAAACATTAGCTCTTCCACGCGCTGAGTACTTTGGTTTATCAAATCGAGACCTTCGTCTCCAGAGAAGGATCGCTCCTAGTATTGCGGCGATTGCCAATAGGCCACCAATCACACCACCAGCTATTGCTCCGGCGTGCGATTTAGAGGTTGTATCAGACGAAGTGCTTCCAGCTGAAGAGCCAGGATTTGAGTCGGGCCCAGTAGAGCTACCAATGCCAGCTTGAGCAGTGAAGTTAGGCTTGGAGTCAATGTTGTCAAAATTTGGCTGATAGGTAAGGTAGTCTATAATGAAGGGCAAATTTCCCGACACGGAAGTAACGTTGACCGTAAGGGTGTGGTTTCCAGAAGAAAGGCTGGTGTTCGAGTAAAACGGATAATTAGTGGAATTGGTCAATCCGTTATTTGCAGCAGTATTGGCAGTAAAGGTTTGTGAAGTGGAGTATCCATCAACGCTAAAAGAGGCTTTCACACTTCCGGTTGATCCCCATGACATTATACCGTAGACATTGATCGTCGTTCCTTCAATTTGACGAAAGAGTTAATGTGGTTGTCGAAAAATTGTTCGAAACACGAACCGGCAAAAGTAAACGTGAATGCGTCGCCCGCAAATGTAGAAGTATGAGTTCCATTTCCAGCTGGAGCTAGGTCGTACGTTCCAGTAACGACTTCATAACTGTCGGCAGACCACCATTGCCCGGACCAAGCGATCTCAGGGTTGCTGTCATCGACAAAGATCGTTTGGTCGGTCAAATTGGTCTGCGACCCGGCTGTGACGAGAACGTAGTCTGTAATTATTTCATCCATGCCATAGAGGTTTATCGCATGGTACGTCGCCTGGTCAGCAACATTGGGTGAAGTATACCATGTTCCCCCTACCGCACTGGTAGGATAAGTCGCAGTGTAATTTGCCTCCGAGTCAATGTCCACTAAGAAAGTCGTGGACTCATTTGAGGGTGGAGTTACACCGACGAAAGATATAGAGGTGCCTATGGTGAAGTTGAAGGTAAGCTTCCAAGATCAATAGGCTACATATCGGGGAGGGATCATTCCACTTGCCTTGAAAACTCGCATGCAAGATACCGTTCGTCGTAGCGTCTGCTTTCGAGGCAAAAAGAGCGCTTCCATTGTACCATGTGCCACCCGTTGACAAATTTGTCCATACACCGCCGGTTTCAGCAAGGAAGTAGTTGTCCTGGATTAATATCACAGACATGTAGTCTTCAACGATCAATTTGTAGGTGGGGTATGTAGGTGAAAGAAAAATTGAGCCTGAGTCGGCTCAGGATGAGAAACGAATGAGGGAAAAATGAATGTGAATGTGAGGTTGTTAGACAACTTCGGTCTATGTACATAGTCTTCAAGTTCCTCGATTCTTATCGACATCGGCTACATTGCCATTCTGGGCGTTAATCACGAACGCTTGCCAATTGCTTGTATGACAATGTACTGTGATACTGTAAGTTTACTGCATTTTTAAACCACTAACCACTTGTGGCTGAATGTGAACGAGTATCACTAGGTATCACTTGAGCTCCGTCTTTGTCGTTGTTCATCTGGTCTTCGAGCATCAAGCCATTGGGGAACAGTAGGGAACAATGTGTCACCTTGCTTGTATTGCCACCGACAACTGAAGCAGTTCCTGGTGTTTTTCGTACACATGTACAGACAAATCAATACTTAGTATTTGTTGAGATGTGAAAGAGTGTAAAAGCGGGAGTGACGAGCGTGGGAAATGATGCAAAACCCTTGCCAACATCTACGACGTTGACTGGAGTACTTACGATGGCATCCACTGATAATTTCGGGAATGGCGGGGCAGATGTAAGCTGGGGTTTTATGTCTCGACTAATTTTGCTCAAACGCTCGCCTTCAATAGAACTATGAAATAATTGAAGAGATTTCTACTAGTGCCGCATGTTACGTGTATCGTGCCAGATGCAAACGCGGACGACTCAAAAACAGGATAATCGCCCTCAAAAAGGTCTTGAACGTCGTCACTTTGTCTTCTCGCTCTCTTGAACTCAAAACATCTAGGTCCCGGTCGAAAGATCACACTCGCCCTCCTCACTCTCCCTCTACCAAACACTCTGCCATCCTTCCATTGTTTCATTGTTCTCTGCATTCGCTACTTCCAATCACCGATTCCAGGTCCTGGAGCTCTGCTCCGGAGGATCCCTTGCCTCTTTTCTCCGTACTCACGAACACTGCTCTCTAAGTGAAGGCCAAACACGCTCAGTTATCAAAGCCATCTTGGACGGTCTAACTTATCTGAAGAATAACTCTATCGTTCATCGCAACATCAGCCCTGAAAATGTTCTATTGACCGAACATTGCAGGATAGTGAGTAGTTGTTCCTTTTCTCGTTTGAGATCGCAAAGTTGTTGACTCCTCTACAGAAAATCTCAAACCTGGATTTAGCAACACGTCTTCCATCGCAAGATCATACCGCAATCGTTCTTCTAACTCGTGCTGAGTACATCGCCCCGTATGCATCTGTTTATCCCCACACAAATTTCCTTCACTAACATCCTTAGATAGTGAATTCCTGTCGCGAAGATCTTATGACTACCGCGCCGATATCTGGTCCCTAGGATGCCTCGTCTTCACTTGTTTAGTTGGAAAGCCACCGTTTCAGGTTTTCTTTTTCCGAATATGATTTCGCAAGGCGGACTGACGCTATATCCAGGGGCCTTCAATGGATGACATGTTCGAGAATATACTGCACGGACGTTTTTCAACACCAGAAAGTATTTCTACATTGGCTAGGAATTTCATCTCAAATCTCATTCTAGTGGTGAGAGCCTTCACATCAATAATTGCCGAGGTCGCAGTCACTAAAAATGTAATCAGGATCCTATGGTCAGACTTGATCTCTCCTCCATATTTGTTGATCCCTTCCTCGACTCGCGGCTTCCAGAAATTCCCCTGAAGTTCTCAAACCCAGACCTTCCATCTGGTCACATCAAAACACTCAAACCGCACCCGATTCCATTCCGAGCGCCCTCTTCGCTGAAGACAAAAGTCTCTATGCATTCCACTCATAAGAACGACAGGCCACCACTCCGCGATATACAAAACTCTGATCTTAGACGGATCCTTAGTGACGAGATTTCCTTTGGAGACCGACGCGCTGTTTCGGACCCTAGTAAAAAGTCCGGGACTATCGTTGACTATGGAAGTCGGCGACATTCATCATTAAATCTGCCCATTCATGTTCGCCCTCAGGTGCTTGATCGTGCGGAGATATCAGAATCGTCCGACTCCTCTGAACACGAACATGAAGGTGTTGAGCCACACAATATTGTGAAGGAAGCTGTCTCTGATTCGGTATCGTCTTCTTTCTCGTTCCTTCTTCATCCTTATTGAGTCACCCGTTAATCAGCTTCCAATCGGAACAAGTCGTCCTTCTGCCTTAACCACTAACTTACTCTCTGCTCAAGCCCACAAAACGATTAACGGTCAAATTACCATCTTACCTTCTCGGTCGTTACTAGTAGATTTTCGCGAAGGTGAAAGACGCAGAAGCAACCCTGGGACCGAGGTGTTCGTCGTCAGTCCAGACGGCAACCAGGTTTGAGACTTTTTTCCAACCTTATACACTCCGCTAATAGGTTCAGTAGATCAGTATATTCTCAGCGCCTCATCTAAGCATACCTTGCTGCCTAACGGAGCCTATATCGACATACACCATTAAGACCTTGCCGCGAGAGTATTGGGTTCAATACAACAATGCTGGAAGTCTCATCGGCCGGTTGAAGCAACGTACCCCTCGAGTGAGGACATTTTGTTACTTGTATATTCCTGGGACTAAAATCCTTCTCACGTAACAGATGACAGTACACGAACCCTCCTCCAAATGTACTTTGATGGCCAACACTCCTCAAGCAGACATCGAATTATTACTCGCAGATTCACTAACTAGCAAAGTTCCTCAAAAGCAATCGGGCGTTACTTTGGACAGTGACAGACCTCAAATCCGTCTTCGATATTCGCGGCAAATGCACTCTCTCGAAATATCCCAGTGTGTGACTGGTCCTCAGGGAAAGGAGTGGAAGAAACGAACTCTCAGGATCTCAAGCCTCGATCCAGTCATAGAACCTGCACTCCTAAAATTTACCAATGCTGAGGCGGAAGGGCTCAGTCGGTTATCCAAGTTCTTGCGCGTTTGTGTATCACTTGAAGAAGAAGAAACAATCTATGGACAAGAGCACGATACAACTGTTCTGGCACGTTCCTCAGAATCGGACTTGGTCGCAAATTCCCTAGTATCCAAGAATCCTCATATTACCAACAGGGTCGCAAGTAGCTCCCGCACGCTGGCGCAATCATTCTCTGTATCTTCTGTCGATCTCAAACTTGCTCCACGACCACCGAAATTCTCTTCAATGTCCAAACGCTTGACTCAAGACGACCAAGAGCTAGAGGATATCTTCACACCATCTGAAAAAGAATTTCAAGAAATCGATTACTCAACCAAAGCTCTATCTCTGACCGCGTCTGATATTACCCCTTCTTGGTATCGGAATGGTTTTTGCTCAACAGAACTCATCGCCTCCACACAACCACTTCAAACGCGGTATATTCCTTCTGCCGGTTGGTGCATTCGATATAACTCCAAAGTGTCTCAAGGCGGAAGGTACAAAGTCATGTTCTTGGATGGAGAGATCCTTGATATAGATGTAGATGAAGAGTGGGTTGAACACATAGTTCCTGATTTGGATGACACTGGCAAGAAACAGAGGTATGTTTTTGTTCTGAGTATGCTTTTTGAAGCATTAATCCTCAAACCTGATGGCAGATGCTCGATCCGTGAAAGCCACTCGAAGCGCGCCCTTAGTGAACGAATGAAAGTGTTTGAGGAATTCGTCTCCATGTTCGATGCAGAAAATTCGTCGTTACAGCCATGATTATTCGAGTATGTATTGAAGTAAATGCTAAACAAAAGTGTCCGAAGATCGACTACATACCAGGATCACAGCAACATATAAAGTTCTAGGGAGGCGGCCACTAAGATCGCTAAAAGGGTTTTGTATGAAAACACGGTCTCCGCATGAGCGTCATTGGAAGTCCCGCTAGATAGAATTTGAATTTCGCAATAGGAATGAGCACACAGCATCGAGGATAAAGTGAAAAATAAACTTACGTAGTGAACAAGCGTAAGTAGTTGATTTCCCAGTAGGCGTTGTCATAATTACTCGCAGTTTGGACGAGAGATGTGCAGTTTGAGGCTACGGAACTGCAGGTCTCATCAAAAGTTGTGGTGTCTCCAGCAAAGGCTCCACAAATGTCGATGTACTACAGAATTCGATGTCAACTATAAATCGTATTAACTGTTACATTGAACACATACCAAAGTAATAGTTTGGGGCCCGAACACAGAGGACGGGGAACACCCACTGGCAGGATACCACGCACTCGCCGTTGACCAAGAGGTTGGATCAGGCTGGGACGATGAGATATCACTGGGAACAGAACTCCGGTTGAAGAACCACATTGCTATTCCCGATTCATCCCACAGTACTGCATAAACTCCTCCGTTGTTCTCAGCAAATCCAGCACCAAATGAATCTGTCTGTGTGTCTTCGACCACACATCCAGTGTTTTCATCCTCGGATGGGACCACAGTACAGTTTGTTGAAGTTGTTGTTCCAGTTTGATTTGAAGTCGCAGAGCTAGATTGGACACACGAGCTCGAACCTGCATGGAGGGAATACTGATTGCTTGTCGCCAGATTCACATTTTCTATCAAGTCCATCTCGCCATTGTCTGGCCAGTCTTGCCCTTGCGTGAACAGGGATGGCCACACCGAGCACTTGAGATACGATTAGCAATCCGTTCAACACTTTCTCTGGGAAACATACACCGTAGGGAATGTGCACTGCATCAAAAACCAGTAGACTGCCAATAGTCATCATCTCATTGCTCTCAAGGTACACACTGTTTCGTCCAAATGTGGAGTCACCATTGGCATCGGTAGTATTGTCGACTTTTATTATTACATGGCCATTACTGTCGACGTAAGTCAAATTGTCGGCGACAGCGTCAGACTGAGAAAGAAAATGGACGTTTCCTGCGATTTTTGTGTTAGATGAAGAGAGGGGGGGTGTTGCATCGTACCAAAATTGTTGTAGTCAACAGCACTTTCATTATATGCGAATGCTGACAAACTAAGAAATGTGGATCAACGAAGGCTTGATGAAGAATTAACTTGAAATGGACTAACAAATTCGAACCACTCAGGTTCTGTGATATCGTGTAGGTTTGAGCACAAATCGCAGTCAAAGTCGTCAAAGCAGACAGCAGCAGAAAAGCTAAGGACAAGGCCATCATAGAAGAACGAAGACTGCGCCTGCGGAAGGCTCAGATTATGTAGTATCTCAGTTGTGAGTCTGCGGCTGCCTGCGCAATTATATCTTTATGCCGAACAACGTGCTCGCTTTGCCTGACATCATACGCAGTACTCCGCAGGTATTTATAACCTGGGTGTAGACTTTCTCAGTACACGCATTTATGGTATTGCACAGGAATACTCATTCAGTGATAATACACGAGCTAACATAGTCGAACTTTTCCCACCGAGGGATCGTGGTCACTGGCTCGCTCGTCAATGTTCGCCATCCAGTTGTTGACCTATAACCCGTCGTTACAGTTGATGCACTATCGAAAGAGAATGTGGCTCACATGAATGTGTTGAATAGCGTTTTGCCTGTTCGACAAGGCAGTGGAAACGAAAGCATGATCCAACTGCTCTGAATTTTGGTCAAACACGTAAGTGTAACGTTCTACCGGATCAACATCAGCCAACTCATCCATCTCGGACATGATGTCCGTTAAGGATGCAAACACAGAGCGTGTCTCCAGATATTCGTTGCAGTCCCCTGCCACCAAAATGTTGGCCTTGCTGTCGATATCTAGCACAGATTGTACGAATTCCTATTTGAAGATGTCAACCTACTGAACATATGATTGACTATGACGCACAGCAACAAGGTCAACCTGGGATGTACGTTTCGCCACAGGAGAATTGACGGGTGGGCGTGAATTTCCTTCTGTGGACGAGGATCCGTCTTTTGACTCCAAGTGTAAATTCACGGTGAAAAGGGTAGCTCCGCCGTTAGTTTGCCATTCCGCCACCAGAGGTTTCCGAGAGTCCTCCCATGCAGCATTGCTTGGATCAATCCTTCCGGGATTAAAGCTGCAAGTTGACAGATATAAATCAAGGAGAAATGTCCATGGTATATCACTGACTTCAATTTTGGGACTCCGGAGCTACTGCTCACTGCAATTGCCTCTGTAGCCGTTCCAGCTGGGGAACCAGACACAAGGTTAATTTTTTGCGAGCGGTACCTGGTGGACATAAATTAAATGGATGATTATAAATTTAAGCGTAAGGAGTTCACAGATAAGCTTGACGAATATTCCCTCCTGGTTCACCGCCATCCGCGTCATTGACAGGATCGATAACCACAAAGTCGTAAGTGACGCCGTTTACAGCAGCAATCGCGGACACCAGTGCAGAAAGAGTGACATTGGAGCTGACGACGCCATCATCTGTTGCTCCATCGTTGTCCTGGATCTCCTGGAGAAAAACGATGTCCGGACTCAACAGATGCGTTGCAATGTGACTTGCGACTGTTGGGAGTTGAGTCGCAGTCGGTCCAAAATTATCTACCTAAGATGAATATGTGATTAGAGGAGGCACACCAATGGTGTAACTATTCAATTTCTACAGCTCACGTTATAATCACCAAACGTGACGATACAGATGTCTGTGATATCAGCTGTAATATTGGTCGGGGGAGCGGTTGTAGTAGGCGTAGTGAGAACTTTAGGTGCAGTCAGCGGCAATATGTAGTAGAACCCAAATCTAGTGGCACTGAATGAGAATGCGAAAGAGTTGCGAGGAATTATCAACGTACTGGTATTGAACTACCCCAGTGATATCAGAGAGCGTAACCCCGAGAGACACGACAGGGTTGGTGGTTCCATCGATGGGAGCACCTATGATTACTGCTTCTGGATTGGCGTCGGGGATATTATCTGGGCCTGTTTGACACGAGAAACAGGTTAGAGGTCAATGAGAAGGGAACAAAATCATACTTACCAATTGTGATAGATAGCCCTCCACGGCTGTTAAGCCCTGTGACGGGCCAATCCCCGACAACCCAGAATTCGCCAAAATCATTGGGAAAGGCAACTGAGAGAGGAGAAGGAACCGTCACGAGTTGGCCCTCGAGACTTGCCCAAAAGTCCAGCCCGTAGTCAGCTGGCACAAGAGTTGCATTAACAGTATCAACTCGACTTTGGTTGTTAGGTACACTGAGCCATCCGTCGGGGCCAACATCCAAAGCAGAAAGTGCTTGAGTCGGTGGAATTCTATCAGTACCAAGCTTCACAGGACTGACTGTGTTGCTTGTAGATAATACCACAACGTTTGCGGCTGTTGGAGAAGTGATTTCGGTGGCCGTGAGATCGTCTGGGTCGCTGCTTGAACGAAACTCGGACACCGTTCCTGTTACACTGACCATGTCGCCAACAGCAACTTTGTTGAGAACGGTGGTAGTCTCCGAGAATATAAATAGACCGTTGGATGCCCGAACATCAGAGGAGGAAGTGCCTGAGATGTAGAACCCCCCGCTAGTCTTTGCAGTGACTACCCCCGTCACATTAGACACAGATTTGCCAGCGAATGGTGATTGGAAAGCGATTCCTTGGACATCTGTGACTAGAGTTGCATGTATGGTAGATATTAGCGCACAGAACCAGAAGAGAGTTGACTTGAGCATGGGGCTCGAGGGTGCACAAGAAGCGTCAAAAGGACGCAATCATCGAGATTCTCGAAGCTTTATATGTCCAGGACATTATCAGGCTATAGTATACACATGAAAAATGGAACGCACACGGTATTAGCAGAAGCACATGGATGCTAGTACCCAGAAGCTTGTGAGAGATGTCATATATCTGCCAACCTGACTACATCCTTACCTCGCACGTTCGTTGAAGGAAGAAGGATTAATTGATCGAGACTTGGTCTGACTTGGTTCAATGGAGTACAACATACAACAAGGTCAAGTTCAAGCTGTTAATGTTGCTAGATGAGTCTTAGATAAGAATCCAAATTGTGACCACAATCAGTTCGGTTTGACGTGAGGAAAATTGAAAGATGGGTACTTACAAAAGAGAGGAAATCCATGTGCGCAGAAGCATCCTTATCTGATGCACCGAACAACAAAGTCGTTTTCGAACGCAAGCAATGATCCCGCAATCTTTTATAGCCTTCACTGAAATGTATTGCCAGGGTATGTAAGGGGTAAGGATATAGATACATTCTTGCCAGCTACTGTAAGTCGATGTATGTGCACATTCAAAACGAAATCAAGAGAATGCTCATGTGCTTAAGCAGCGGTACATTGGGTGTTTTGGGTATCGCAATCACCGACAGTAATGCCTGCGGCAGACCCAGAGTTAGCAGCATCAGCACAAGCATTATGCTGTATTGAGCAGGATCTCTGAAGAGCAGCAGAAAGGTTTAAGAAAGAGTCACCGGCTGTAAGTCGCGAAGATTAGTTGGCATGCAGATGATCACCGTGAAAAAAATCAACATACTTTCACCCGCGACAACGAATCCACGCCCACCAGTGGTCACAGCAGGAGCCAAAGTGTTACCAACTGAATGAAGAAGGATTAATATACCCAGCGAGATGGCAGGTACAGAGCTACTTACCATCTCCAGTAAAGGTTTGTAAGTTCTAAAGGGGTTTACTGGTTAGTACTACATTGACCGAAAACTCCATTATTTAACATACCTGGCCAGCAGCTGCGGAAGTCGTGGTCGTGGAAGCACTGGAGGTAGCAGTGGCGACAGCTTCAGTCGCGGCGGAGGCGCTCGCGCTCGCGCTTGCAGTCACAGTAACAGTGACAGGAGCTACATGAAGAGTGCTCAGTAATAGAAAGATTTTGTGGCCTTCTTCGGAGCTCACCAGCACAAGTGGAAGCAACGTCAACTGCAGCAGACGAGGTGGCAGCAGCCGCGGCGGTGACTGTTGAAGTAACAGTGACTTCCGCTTGAGATAAATTTAATTGAGCACACAACGTTGGCTTCAAAAATAAATAAAAACTTACTTGTGCATCCGTCTGATGAAACCGAGGTGACAGTTGTGCTATCTGCACTGTCAGTAGCAGAAGCAGCATCCGTAGCAACAGATCTGAATTAGAGATGATACGGTTCAGTAGAATGATTACTGAAAACTCCGAAAAAAACTCACGTAGCAGCTGCAGCAGTAGTAGCAGCAACAGACGAAGCAGCTACACCAGAAACAGCAGCGTTAATTTCGTCGGCCGTAGCATCTTCTACAAGCTTGTTGTCGGCGTTAATGCAACCCTTTTGCATCCGCCATGTGAGAAAATCATCAACAATATTTGAGTGTCGATACTCACCTCATCGACGATGTTATCGCAGGTGTTACCAGCGGCAGTGGGATCGCCAAGGGTACCAGGAGCGAAGGTGCCAGACTTAAGAGCGTCCTGAGGATCACCACCAATCGAAGCAATTTGTTGAGCCAGAGTGAGAACAATAGCCTTGTTTGTTGCGGCAGCACCGGTAGAAGCAGGATCTTGATGTTGAGATATCGCAGCGATTTCGGAGTTTACAGCGGTGGTACTATTGCATGCAACAGATGCAAGACCACTAGATTGAACCAAGAACTTTAGTGCACGTCTTCATGAACTGGCTTCAAACTCACACAGAGCCAGTGTTCCGCTCAAGCGCTCGATAGATGAGAGCAGCGGTCATAAGAGTAACATTGCCAGCTGCTTTGGCATTCGTGAAAGCCTACGAAAAACAGTCAATCCGACAACACGAAAAAGAATATTAAAACGACTTACCAGATCAGCCAAATTTTGCTGCAGACAGTCAGGATCAGTCGTATCTCCCAATCCACCTGCTGCTGCTGCATCTCCAAGTAAACCGAACACAGGGTCTGTGCAAAAAGGCAGACAATCAACAACAAGTGCGGTGCTGTCGTGCATTGCCAATTACCTCCAAGGTTCTGAGGGTTGCTTCCAGTGGCGATTGCATCTCGCATCAAAATCAAGATATTCTCATGAGAGTGCTCTGTGTAGAAGAAAGTTTAGTCGTCTGATTAGTAGAAACCCAGATAGAACAGATTCCAACTCACCTTGAGGAACCTCACGACGAAGGATAGGCGCCGCAATGTTAGTGGCAGCGGTATAAGCCAGGGCAAGCACAAATGATTTGAAGAGCATTGTAAGAATGTTCGATTATAGCGTGAACAAGGAAAGTATCCAACTGAGCGAAAAGGGGGTAGAATGAAAGAATCACGCTCGGCGACCTGCATGAAAGGATCTTCATCAATGGATGACCCCTAGACATACGACGGATTCATACCAATGAACTTGAATTTGGAAAAATCCTACAAGAACCTGTCTTGACTGGCAAAACAACGAGTGAAGGGAATGTGGAAAGAAAAGAGAGAAAGGAAGGGTTAATAGGGAATGAGTTCGATTTTCTTCTCATTCGCCTTATATACCTCTCGGATATTGATTCCGAGTAGAAATTCTCGTTACCACGTAAAATGGTGGTCACCAGGAACCAAATAAAATTTCTTCCCAACCGGACGTTTTCTGCTCACCCCTTCTCGACTCTTCCTGACCCTGCTTTCCCGAATCCATTATGCAGTTTGAATGATCAAAGCAGACTTGCCATTTACTCCGAGTTTTAACAAACATAATTTTTGCTACCAGTGTTGGTCCTACGTTTCCTGCTTCCGGTAAGGGAATAGAGGTCTAGTATCCGGTTCTGGTTTTCGCGAAACCAAGGTAACGACCGGATAACGATTGATACGAATTTTTGATTGTTTTTGTGCCTCAATTATCGCCTATTATCGCCCGAGAGACATGAGGAACAGGTCGTCAAATTTTCCGACAATTCCCCTCAGTGATTGAGGAACAAATGTGTAAAGTAGAACACCCGTAGAACGAGAAGCTGAGGAGGATTTTTTGCTTTGAGCACTCTTCGGGCACCAATTTGAATCATAAGTAGAAGACTTTGAGCAGCGAGCGCACAACGTAGCAAGATTCACACGACCTCCCTATTTATAGACTGACATCGGCATTGATGTTGTCCTTCCAGGATGTTTCCGGGATGCAAAGTCTGGACTGTCACTGCAGTACCGTACGCCCAGGGACAGTCTAGTTGAACACCAGCGGCATCGTGTAACCAATTCTTGTCCTTAGGTTTTGGTTGCTTCGGTGTTATGGAATACTGTCGTTGGGACGAGTCGGGGATGGTCATGATCTTCCTTTCGACACTTAAATATGCACTCTAATGGAGGGTACTATGTTCACTGAAGTCTCAATATCTCGATGAATTCATTATCCACTACACCCACTCATGCTCTTTATATGCGGACAGATGTAGCATTCTTCTTGGTCAAAGCATGTACATCTTGTTCTATAAAAGTTGAGTTTGAGAATGAACATAAACGGCTCGAGTGCTTACGAATACCCCAAACATGTGCTTTAAGGTCAAGGAATTCTATAAAACGAAACAAAGCCAATATTGATCATGAGTAGGTGCAAACTGTAAAAGTTGAGTGGCATACCGACGTTCAGCCCATCGTAAAGCTTCTTCATTTCTGCCCGAACGCGTGATATGTCCTCCTTGGATGCAGAAGCATCGGATAACGCCTTCAAGTCCTTCTCCACAGCTTGTATACGTCGGACCTGAGTGGTTACCTGTTCAGTGCTGAGTTTGAGTTCCTCGACGCTTGCTTGCAATGCAGCAGAAGCCTGCTTGTATTCATCTAGTAGTTGATAAGCAGCAAAAGATGAAGCCAGAGAAAAGCCAAAGAGGAACCCGACGATCCTGATGCAAATTGAGGCTTTTATTCAGCGATAGCGGTAGTAACTGAGCTCACCCGCCTCGGAAACCTCCGATGGGTTTCTTTTGGACAGCCGGAGCACCAACACTGGGAGTCTCATTCCTCAAAGAGCGGGTGGTCATCAGAAGACGACGTTGGGAGCGTTGAAGTGCATTGCGAGTATTGTTGAAATAGGCGCAGCGTAATGAGCTGGTGGCAATGGAAACGTTCATGGGCATTGCAAATTGTAATTGGGAAGGGCTGTTTTAGCAGCACGTGGTCAAACCTCCCTACCCCTCCTTCAAGTTCATTACCATGAAACGCGCCTTGGAAAAAACGCAACCTACCAATTTCAAAGAGAGGAAGAAACAAAGGCTTGCAAATGCTCGGACAATCGTGGTACAATCACCAATCACCACCTCGAATGCTGTTGCAGGTTCTTCGCGATTAGGTCCTACCGTCAATGACAGTCAGTCGGTTCATGAAACTTGCTAAAATATTACTGAAGTAGTGCTTCAGAATTGAAGCGGCTCCCGGGTGCTATCGATGTTGAGAAATTTGCAGAGGTGAGTTCTGGTTCTTTAACTAGGGAATATCATCTAATCGTTGTCGACCAGGCTCGTTCTTTCGAAATAAATGCAATGAAAACTGCTATTGAAACAGCAAGGCATGTTCTCGTCCATTATATGAAATCGCCACAAATCTGAAGCCGTACATATAGTTCGGCCTCCACAACTCGAGCATGGCAAGTTCTTCCCCGACATCTACGTCGTCGAGCAGCGAGTCATAATCCCCGGCGAGTACCTCTCCGTTTACGCGACAAAGCGCGTTCAGAGGTGCGCTGCGTACTCATAACGGCTACCTCTTATTCAAGTCCGATTTGCAGATGGATCCTATGAGGCGAAAAGTCCTCGGACGTGCTATGCCAAAACTCGGAAAGGAAAGGCGGCTCCCCAAAGAAGTGATATTCATGAATCGACAACGTATGAAATTTCTTCTCAGTCGCATCGTTTCGCTGCTGACCCTCCTTGTAGACGACAAAAGGTGGTTAGAGACCCACATTTGGCATGCAAAGCGCATGAAAATGGAGAATATGTGGGGATACAGACTGGTAAGAACTACATCAATCACAAAATCCATCTAACAAATTTGTCTCCAGGCAGTTACTCCCACAGAAAAGGCATTTCGTCCTTCACATCGTGCTTCAATACATGGCTCCATCCTCCATGATGCGTCGTACCTATCTCTCATTGAAATGACAGGACCTGAAGCAACTTTAAAGGCCATTTTGGAAATGTGCTGTGACGCTCAAGATGTCAGTCCTGGGGCTCAAAGGTGATCATTGTCTTGACCTATTGATAGCGTCTCTCAAACTTCTATCCGTAGATATACTTCGGGAGCTCGAGTGTGTAAAACCCACATCTACGCACCAAATCGTTATCCTCTTGGTCTGATCTGTCCGATCACTGTGATGTGGAAGTCCAGGCCCTCAATTATAAGTAAACCCTTAGAGGAGGCCTCCAAGTCTAAGAAAGGCAAAGGAAAAGACAAGCAGAAAGAAGTTCCACCTGAAGCCGGCGACAATATGCGAGTTCTCTGGATCTATTTTCACCCTTCAATGTATGATGAAGTGTTCTCTGCTCTTCGTACTTCTACTTCTCAAACCCTAGAGGCTGCAGGCAGTCAAGGCGTCATTGTCGACGTCGAGCTCATTGATATTCGAGGAGAGGTCGGCATTTTTGAAATCATGGGGCCCAAGTCAAATCAAGTTCTTCGAGGTTCGCTTTCTCCAGTGATGGCGCAGGCGAGTGACGACTTCAAAAAATTCTGGGCCTCATTGGGGAATATACAGTCGTGTGGGTCAGTGCCAAGAGGCATGATCATAGGGTTTCTTGTGAATGACCCGCGCTTGAGGTTCGTTGTGAATTGGAGACAGAGAGCATATTCAATAGTTTCTTCCAGATTTCCTCCAAAAAATGCCAAGGTGCAGTTACCGGTTGGAAACAGCGTGTCGTCTTCGATAGGAGTCTTCCCCTCCGCTGCATTAGCTGCATGTAACGTATGGGAACAGAATATCCGAAACCAACTCAAAAATCCGCGATACCAGACAAAAGATATCAACGCAAGACGCGCTCAGGTCATACCCTTCTTCTTTTTGCATCTTGGTTTGTACAATTCTTATTCTGTTGCTTTAGAACCTGATTCCTGGGACACCCTTGAATCCGCTGCGACAGGATGATCGGATACCGGTCATGCTCATCCAAACATCATATCAACATTCAGCCTCCAACGATACCGAAAGCATCGAAGGATGGACTTTCATATTTCCGGCAGGATGGTCTATGGCGTTTTTCCAGCAACTCACGTATACTGGGACTCGGGTCGCTGGGCAACGCGAACGCCAAACACAGGCATTTGAAGCAGGCACTCCATATTTCCCTTCAGATTATCCCTCTACTAGCGCATACAAAACCCACATATCGGCCAGAGCAGAGAAAGAGAAGGCGAAGTGGGCTAGGACTCCGGCCGCTAAGAGGGTAAATTATAGGAAGCTTGGCACACGCAGTCCGTGGATACCCGATTGGGAAGTCGTCTTGGGGTTGAAGGAGATGCCCGATGAGCCCTTAGATGATGATGACGACGACGAGGAGAATGTAGATGATGTGGAAGATATGCAGGACCTCATCACAACACAGCGCGAACCAGAACAGTCCCTGGAGCAACAACGAGAAGATTTCCTCGTAGATGATGATCCTGCAGTTGGTCCTTGGCTTCTTCGTGGTGTCGAGATTTCCAGCATCGTTTCCGATTTGAGCGAGGATTTAGTTCCAAGTCAATCGCTTCTCGCCACTCTGAACCGCCTTCGAGCGAAACGCTCACTTGAGCCACTTGAGAGTACTATCAAGCCTGACAACTTGCTGAAAAGCGCTTTGGTGTCGGTCCGTATAACGATTTGTTCGAAAGGGTCCCCGAGCGATCTTTCTCTTGTGTACTCGATTCCTGATCCAGAGCTACAAGAATGGCGGAAAGGTTTGACAAGGGCGGGCGTGGACCCTATACCCGCAGAAGTTGAATTTGTGAACGTGAGCATTATGATCGCTCTCTCTTTGTAATCTCACAGAATTTCTCCCAGCTTCCGGATATTGTTCCTGCTCCCAGTTCAATCATTGGGTACATAACAACTGGGGGATTCTCACTTTCTCGGGGAGAGGGCTTTGCAATCGGGGCAATGTCTCTTACTCGTTTGTTCGAGCTCCAGCAGCAAGCTAAAAGGTCTGTATATTTCACTCGCACTGTCATATTGTCTGACTGTCAGCTCAGGTTATCGCATTACGTGAAGTCCGATAAGACTTTGTTCGTGAAGGTCCGCGATCGAAAAGGACACCAGTGTCGGCTGGCACGCATTCATGTCGTGCAGAATTGATACACTTAGTTATGGTTGCGGCTCTCTACGTAGTGTGGCTCTCATGTTAACGTGCAGGGGATATAGTCACAATGCAGTGTTGGCCGATGCAAGAATGGGGAAGTGAAGGGTATATGAGAAAAACGGAGAGCAATGGTGAAATCAGCGTATCTTCCATTTGTCTACAGCCGCTTCAACTAAACGGCCCATCTCTTCCCTTGCCTGCTTCTTTGCGCTGTCTGTTATTCCCTCGAGAGCATCCAATGCTTTCGGCGACGTTTGTAAGGGATCGAATTCGAGAATATGACCATCCTTTGTTGAGATTGTTACCATATACTTTTTTGTCGGAGCGTACGGTGTCTCGAAAGAGGTTTTTGGAAGACCACTATATGGCCCCGTTGTAGACTCAGCCAAGGTAGCATCAGAGTTGTTCCGTGAATGTGGTTTAGATGATGTGCCAGGATAGAAACTGCTCTGGGAGTCTGCTCGAGGAGGGAGACCGGAGACGAATGAAGGATCTCTCCGGATGGATATATTACTCTGCGTGCGTTTCAGTGTGCGTGGTTCACCCATGTCCCCGCTAGACCTGCTATCTGGTGGCAGTAGACCATCCGTCCAAAACGGATTCGCTAGTGGCGAACCGTTCAGACTAAGCATCTGCTCGTCCTTTCTAGGAGGACGATAAGTGGCGGAAGAAGTATGCGTGTGATGAACAATTCGGGGATAAGAAGGGTTTTTCGCAGGCAGAATAGGATTGAACGTCGAGCTCGACGGGACACGCGTTCGGGATGAACCTGGTAGAGGTAACTTCGAAGGAGATGAAGGAGCACGCGGAATATGAGCATTCGAAGTGGTGAAAGGAGGTTTGACTTTCTGCGGACTAGGCGAGCCGGGTATTCTATCCATTGGAGCACGGGGCTACAGTTTATGTTTAAGTGATCTTGACAGAGTGGCAGAGAGAAAAGGCCATGCATACCCTGCCTGGTGCCTTTTCTCCGCTTGCAAGAAGTCTAGCGCGTTGCGCGGTACCTGGCCCAGTGGATGTACCCCCTTTCTTCTTTGGCGATATATACGACGTAAGACGAGCTACAATAAAATGGTCAGCCTATAACGAAAAGAGGGGAAAGTACCTCACGAACCACTCTTGGAATTCCTTGATGACTCGGCGTCATCGCCGTCTCTTGTCTCTTGTATCGCCATCCATTTCCGCTTCCTCTCAGTTTTATCAATTTCTCCAAGTCCATCGCCTACTTGTGCCGCCAGCTTTTCCTTCTGAGATCCTGTGACCGCAATGACAGGATTGCCGTGGTACTTTTCGCCGAATTCCTTCATCGTTATGGTCCTGACGGGTTTGGGTATGCGCGAGATGGTGTTCTCCTGATGAATCTTGAAGCCTTCGAGTTGATCTTCGAGCCATGAGCGAAACTGACGAGTCCGATGTTGTACTGCTTGAAATCAATCATAGAAGTATACTTGAAAGGATGTTTTCGGACCTTCAATATCAAGATTAATCAGAAGCTGTTTCTTCTCCTCATCGGTATATGTTGCACGCGAACTCATGGCGAAATAAGGAAAGGAACGCGACCGAGTCGGCAGACCGCGATTGTTGAAGGAGAAAGGCAATGCACACGTGCTCCCGTGTGCGCCATCGATTACTTCATGCGGGCGCTAAAGAAGGAAATAATATCGTATCATTGAAATTCTCAATCTAAGTTTTTACTTTCGCTCTTGCTCAACTCCCGACAATGGCTTCCACGAATGATGTTTATCTTGTTATTGGAGGCAGTGGCTTTGTAGGAAGGCACATCGTTGAGCAACTTCTCCGTCGTGGAGACAACGTTTCCGTATTCGACATTGTACAGCGGTACCACGACGTGCCATTCTACTCAGGAGATATCAGTGACAAGGAACAAGTTTCTACTGCGCTCAGAAGGGTGCGTCTCACTACATTGGCTTTAACTAGTTTTCAACGTGAAAATCTAGAGTGGAACGACCTGTATTATACACACCGCTTCTCCTCCTGCCGGACTCAGCGACCCCGCGTTGTACTGGAAAGTCAATGTTGATGGAACAAAAGCTGTCATTGCCGCTGCAGTCCAGAACAATGTACGGAAGCTCGTTTTTACGAGCTCAGCTGGTGTCGTCTTCAATGGAAACTCCTTGACCAACATAGACGAAAGACTGGCTCCTCCAGAACGGCCGATGGATGCCTACAATGAGTCAAAACAAAAAGCAGAGGAAGCAGTGATTGCTGCGAATGGGAAGGATGGACTTTTGACTGTCGCCTTAAGACCTGCTGGTATTTTTGGGTATGTATTATTTGCTTTGTACGCTCTGTGTTCATTCAATTCTTTTGCAGGCCCGGCGACCGACAAGTAATGGCAGGATTATACAAGGTGTACGAAGATGGAAAAACTCATTTCCAGATCGGAGACAACACCAATCTCTTCGATTGGACTTACGTTGAAAATGTCGCACACGCCCACCTACTCGCAGCTGACAAGTTGGACGTTCCTCCGCCTGCACCTCCCTTCTCCACACTCGAAAATATTCCTCTCGAAGCACCTCCACTCACGGAAGCGGAGTTGGAAATCACCACTCGCCCTCTTCCTCCCTTGGATCTCACTGTCGGTCGACGCAGTATACCTACATCAGAAGCTCGTCCTTTAGGTCCCTATGTAACTCCACCACCAGATGCTGAGAAACTTGTAGCTGCTTTCGAGGAAAAGCGAGAAAAACCTGAAGGACGGCCCGTTGTGCGAACTCGGTTTGATCCACTCTCAGAACCGAATCTTTTCCGGGCAAAATTCGACAACCCTGACTCCACACCTTTGCAAGTCGCTGGCCAAGTGTTTTACATCACCAATGGCGAGCCATGTTATTTCTGGGACATGCCCAGGCTAGTGTGGAATCACCTTGATACTATGTTCCCTGGACATCGTCAAAAGCGTGGATATACCGTGCTCTCTGCTTCCCTCGGATTAGCCCTGGCTTTTGGAGCAGAGTGCTGGGGATGGGTGATCGGGAAAGAGCCCGCTTTGACAAAGTTCAAGGTCACCTACAGTTGTGTAAATCGTTTCCACAATATTGAAAAGACGAGAAGAGTACTGGGATATGAGCCTCAGGTCGGCCTTGCCGACGGTGTTCAAAGAATGGTCGACGTATGTGCTTGCTATAATTATTCATGCGCCTAATTACTAACTTGATCGTCTTCAGTGGTGGAGGACGGAGTATGCTTCAGGCACTCACACAACTACTCATTAGCCTGGACGCACACTTATACCCATATATATTTGTACATAGATCCTCATAATACACAGCGAGAGCTGAATCACTCAAATGACTGTATAGACTGGGCGTCTGAACACATAAAATTTTTAGGATGAGTCTTATTTGCATTGATTACAACTCATTTATGTTTGCTTTCGTAGATTTCAACGTTTGACCACTGTCGCATGTAAGCCTACTCCAGTTCGGATGTGTTCTACCATATATCCACTATATCGTTCAACAATGTGAGATGATAGTGCACGCATCGGCAAACGACTTTACTCTAGAAATTCAGTGGCTTCTCGTGTCGAAGATATTCGCAAATAGTTCATGCCCTTGTTGGTCAACGGCCAAGACCTGAGCGTAGTCCAAAGGTTTCTTTCCAATTGCGTATGTCTTTATCCTTCTTTGTCCTGCATATGACCGAAAAAATGATTAGGCGCCTGTCCACCTTTGATCGGCCAATGTGATGTGATGTGATTTCCTTCTGTGATTTCCTTCAAGGGTGTACTCTCCTTATTATCACCTTGCCGCCTCATCGTCGATGATTTCTGCCTTATCTCTTTCTGGCACCCCTTGTGTTCGTCCTACCTACACTCTTTCAAGTGAGCTACAAGGGCATACTGAAGCGCAAAAACGAATCTTTTGGACAATGGCTTTGGCAATTCGGAGGCGCCCTTTAGCTTGGACATTCGCTTTGACGGTCCATTCGCCTCTTTTGGCCGATCCTTCAAAGGATACGGTATCAAAGCGTGCTAGGTAGTCGTATAAAAGCTTGCACACTGCTCGGTATGTTCCTCATCAATCCGACTCGTCTTGACAGTTCTCATATCTCGTTCTACATTCTAACTCGTCCATCCGTCTCTTTCCGCGATGTCGCACTACTACAACCCGATTCACCCTACTGTCAGCTCCCAGAACACATCTCAATATTCCTCCCTAGGCGGAGCAGTGCGCGGATCTCCTGCTCAGTCTTCGTTCCTCATTCCGAATCGACGACGTGTTCCTCAGTCCATCTACCAGCCGACTGGCAAGTGGAGAAATCAGACCGGTCGTCTAGCTCCCATTCATGCTCCTGTATCGGTTGACTTCAAGGGTTACTCAAGACAGGGTATGAGAATGATGGAGCTTTATGCTCGTGGTGCATTTGCCCTCAGCCAAATGATGGAGGGCGGGGACGATCGGGTCCTTGCTCATACAGGCTTGAAGCGCATCACGCTTCACATTCGTGTATGTATCTCTTTCTTAGTACCAGTCCTCATTGATTGAATTTGTTTTTACAGTGGCCTGGCTACGAGAATTACGAGTGGATACGATCCATTGAACTCAACACCTCCAGTGGTCCAATCACTCGCGCAGAAATCGCCGCGATTGTTGCTCAGAATTTCCATCGATACTTCGAGGTGAGCCAGCCTTTACGAGTGATCCTCGTACCCAGTGTTAAAAGGTGAATTACTTTTAGAAACTCCAGTATTCCTCGACACCTGCAATGGAATGGCACATCGGTCCGATGGGCATCTCGTTTGACAAGCTTGTACTGGTCTCTATCTCGAACGTTTTCGAGGATGCATGGCAAGCCGACGTTGCCGTTGATATTTGAATCTCCCTAGCCCCATTGACGACCTCCACGAATTTTTCTCTCGACACTATCCATGCATTCATGATCCCGAATTCACTCCCTTCTCAGTAGATCCCGTATTCAATCTGTATTACCACTACAACGCTGTATCGATTAGTTATTGTAATAGCAAACCCCTTTCACCTCGCTTGCATTCTGTTTTAATGCTAAAAAATGTGATACCAATTTCAATCTATATACCTGACATACGGGCTATGGTGGCTTTAACAAGATGTGGGTACATGTCTAACCTTTGAAAGTCAACCTTCTTCATTAGCCAGCATTGTCCCCTGGAAATTGCTGAGTAAAAGCTCAGAAATCCTTTTAAACTGCCGGTCATGGCTAACAGAACGGAGTCAAAGTGCAGTGATAGTGCAAAGACTGGTACATGGATCTATTTTGAAGTGGTCACAATCACGGCAGCAAGATCATTAGAACCATATAGATAGCTATGTATGTATGTATACGCGTAAATTTGATGAAAGTTCTTCAAAAGTTATGCCCATCTTTGTTCAAAACATAACGAAAACTTAAATATTAAGTCAGCTTCTGAGACCAGTCCACCTCATGATCAACTGGTACTTGACGTGAACATAACACGTCCCCTCAAGCAACGGGTTCCGCTGCAGCTGGGTTCCGTTCATACTTTTTCAACACGACTCTAGACGCTTTAAACCTTCACTGACCAGTTACTTGTGCATGTCTTTCCCTCAACTGCACGAGTTTTTTTGCGCTGGTGTTCCCAACAGGCCCTCAAAACGCAGTGGGACCGCGTCAGTTTCCTTTCCTTTCCTACATAAGAGTTGAGTTCGCCTGATTGATATTCATCTATCTCCTTGGGTAATCGCGCGCTTCGCCGAGCCTTCACTCTTGTCTTCATCACACCTTTCTTTTCCTCTGCCCGCCCACTATATTTTTTCATCCTCATGAACGATGCCTGGAAACCCAGATTCTGCAATTCAAGAAATGCTCGAAATTATGCGCGACATACGCGATATGATGCATTCTCGGGAGTTGTCAATTCCTGCAGGACCCCGAGTTGCAGATGAAGATGGCGCTCCTTCCCCTCACTCTGGTACAGGTGACTATTAACCACTGTAACGCTTTGAGCACAGAAGAGAACGAATAACGAGGTTTTTCTGCTTTCGTCAAGGCGATGATCTGCCTGGTATAGATACTACAGCAATATTCAATTCAAGCGAAAAACCCCAGGAGCCTACTTGTCCTAGCTCGTCTGAGCATTATACAGCTCAACTCATTTCACCGAATCCTCCTGTTGAACTCCCTGGGGAACGACCTTCACCAAATGCCCAATTCACTGCAAACTCACCCACAAATAGCAATTCACCCCTCAAGCATCGGTGGTTTGGCCTGAAGCAGGAGAAAGAGAGAAAGGTTCAAACACATCCAACGGCAGGTTTGTACAGTTTTTACTGGAATTTACTACATAATCCATACTAATTGTGGATTAGCCAACTATGATTATCGGGTAAAATATCCCAAAGATCCACGATATCATGAGCTAGATGAAGAGGCTCGTGTTTGGTGGGTTTACTTAGATGAGGCCAGCGACTTCGACAATGATATGGTTGGTGAGCTTGGTGATAGTCTCGATATCCTATTGGTCTTTGTACGTATCTTCGCATCTAATCTTGTCTAATTTCATTCACCAATCTGTACCAGGCCGGTCTCTTTTCAGCAGTCCTCACAACTTTTGTCGCTCAGACTTCTCAAGCACTTTCCCAAGATTATACCCAACTTTCATCCTCATACCTTCAGGAGGTCACAGCGTTGCTTCGCGCTAACGGAAACGAGACTACTCTTGCGGGGATTCCTCTTACCAGTACTGCTTTTGCTCCTGCAACTACTGATATATGGTTGAATGGACTGTGGTTCATCAGTCTTACTCTTTCACTGTCTGTCGCTTTGTTTGCTGTCCTTGCAAAACAATGGCTGCGACAGTATATGTCGATCATCACTGGTACGCCCCTCGAGCGTGTTTTTATCCGTCAATTCCGATTCGACGGACTCAAAAAGTGGCATGTACAGGCTATCATTGGTGTTCTCCCGGTTTTACTTCACATCTCTCTTGTGTTGTTTCTCGTAGGCCTGGTAATTTTCCTTGTACCCCTCAATACCGTGATGGCATACATTGTCGGGGTAATCACAGCTATAGTCATCATCCTTTACATGGCTGCCAGCTGCATCCCCCTGTTCATTGTCCAATGCTCATATCGGACAACCTTCACCGACATACTTTATTACGTCTACCAGCTCATCTTGGGGGTCAATCGCTGGATCTTCTATCCCCTTCGTGATTACTTGTTCCGTTTTCGGAAAGACCGATTTCCTCGTGAACGAGCGCCGAAAAGAAAGAAACCTATTGTGGTTCTAAAGGAAGTTGAGCGCTCAGTAGCTTGTACTGACGATCCGACAAGGAATGAACCTATGAAGCTGAAATCCCTTCGTTGGCTCGGGGAATCAACCACTAGTCCATCTGCGAAAGTGATCATCCGACATTCACTTGGGGCCTTCACTCAAGAAACATCGGATAACGATAACCTATACACATTCGATGCATTACGCATTCTCTACGGATACAGGTCAATGGTTGATTTGATTGTTGAATGTATAGACCTATTTCAAGTAGTGGACGTCCAAGATAATGATCAGCTGGATTATCTAGAGGGTCAAGTTCGAGCTTGTATTCTTTATTCTAACTGCCGTCTCAACTTCTACCAGATGAAACTAGATCCCAAAATCCCCATTCCCGACATAACAGTTGCGTTGACGTTGTTATCAGCTGGTGTTATTGAAGTCCCTATCAGCTATGATGGTAAAACTATCATGCTCCAACGCGACGACGTCTTGCCTTGGATACTGGATATCTACCGCCAGTCAAATTATGATAGGGAGTCCGAATTGCAGCTTCCAGCACTTGTGTGGAATTCGCTATTCGATTGGTACAGGGACAAGGTCGGGATGGAAGTTGTGAGGCAGACATTGCATGGATACCTTGGGGCACACGAAGAATACACATCAAATAGTATCCTCGAGGCCACACAATATCTTAGTGATGCAATATACTTTAGATACATGGATTAGGCTATTAGGAAAGAATACATGAATGACATGTTTTCAAGTGAAAATCAATGGAACATGATAAAAGAGCATACTTAAAGACTATCAAATTTCGCCTTCTGAGGTGGGCTAGTCTGAAATGTACAGTACGAGCTCCGTGAAAGACATGCCCTTTTCTGATACCAGTCACATTTGACAAGGACCATATATCCTCTGCCGAGAGCGAATAACGCGAACAAGTGCAGACCAGTTAGCTCATGTTCCAAAGGAGCAAGTAATAGCAAAATAGATATGTACTTGCCTTCTCATGATTACTCAAGTGCCATGGCTCGTAAAGTGGTAGGTATGTTGTATCACCTCATGATAGGCGTAATGTGTAAAGTTTTTTTTAGGCTCAGATTCCATCGTAGGACTTCAGGTGCATAGAATACTGTAATGAAAAAAGGCGGGAAGCATAGTTCGACCATATTTGGGCGGTGAGGTGACAGTGTCTCACATGGGTCTAACTCGATACCATTGAACTTCAGTTTACAGCATTTGCCCGGACTACGAACATCGTGTATATCGTCAGTGTGGTACTCGAGACTGCTTGAACTTGCCCAAATTAGTGTAGAAAGAAAGGTGTGCCTGGCAGAGATGAACAGGACACACGAAGTGGGATTCAGAGGCCACAATCAGGACCATGAGACGAGACTCGGAGACAGCAGTGAACAGGCGATCTAATAAGAAGAACGATGACAGCAACGCAGAGTAAGAACGCAAACTTCATAGAGTAAGCGACGCAACAACAGCGGGTGCCAATTAGAAAAATGTAAGGACAATTGGCAAGGACCAGCATGTTTTGTTATACAATACAGCACATAGTCGAAAGTTAGGAGGAACCTGGGAGGAACAGGCGCCAGGCGAAACGGATGTTAATTGAGCACCGGAGACCCGGAACAGCCCGGAACCTTGTGGCAAAGGACCTAGCAAGCAAGGTGATTCGAAAGGATTCAGATCGAGTTGAATCGAGCTCATGCCTAAAGATTAGAACTATGTATGTACCAATTATTCCATTAAACATATACTCCTGTTCAAATCCCGAAATCACCTTAAGACATACTGTTCGGAGTTTTTGACTTCGCTGCGACAAGCATTATGAATTCTTAATCTGGGATTGCAATGCAATATGGACAAAACCACGCATATATGCTAGAGTGTAATTTACAGAATGTTTAAGTTACTAAATTTATAAGGATACGTGTAAACTCAAATGCGACGACAAGAATTCCACTGCGAGCCTATGTACAAGGGTATTTGATCTCCGAAATCAAGGAAGACAAAAAAAGGTAAAAGCAAGGTATATCTGACATTCGCAATTCTATAAGCTCACCGTATGCAGCAAATATGGATACAACGAAAAAAGGAATGCATGTGAAAGGGGAGAATGATCTACACATTGACTACCCCAAATGAGATGACTGAAGCGGGACGAGAGAGCGAAAATGGTTTGTTAGTATCATTAGGGCGATTATCTTCGATAGGCATGCGTTGAAGGGGGCTTGGTTCATCCTCTGGGATAGCAGGAGGAGCTTCAACTTCTGGAAGTGATATACGTTTTGAACCTCGACGAGGAGGAGGGGATAGGGAGGTGAGCTCGGGTTCTACATCAGGTTCGTCTTCGACGTGGTGAATTTTCGGGGCAGGTAGGGATGGGGTCGTCGGAGTGGCAACAGCATGGAAGCTACCCGAATTTTCGAAGTAATGCGTCAAGCCGTGCGCAAAAGTGGGTGTACCGGGAGGAGACGCTCCGGTAAGAGGAGCCATTATCGTTGTCGGTCGTGTAGAAGACCGCGGTGAGGCAGGGGGTGCAGATGATGGGGAAGGCGCACTCAGAATACGTAGACGTTGCTTGATGGACACTCCACGAGAGGGCGTTGAGGCCGGGACACCAGAGACAGGTGTAGGCGGGAGCGGTCCACGAGTAACATGAACGGCATCCATTGCTGATGGAGGAACTGGAGATCCTGGTATTGAGTATAAACTACCTGGGCCACCGCTAAGTGGTGAGTTGTTTCCACTTTGAGACCGTCTGTGCGTATTCCTCGAGGCGATAGAGCTGGTAGGACTTTTGGGGTGCTCAAGCTCATCCGGTCTGGGAGGTAATACACCTGACGGAGGAGGCTTTGGAGCCATCAATGAAAGTCTGAATGCACGAGAAGTGATAGAGTCTCGGAAGGAAGACTTATTGTTTGTGGAGGACACAGGTGCAGACATTGGTGGAGTCAACATTGGAGGTACTGATGCTTCACCAGGTGCTGGAGGAAGGGCAAAGGTAGGAGCTGGACGAGGAGGGGGAGCCAGGGAAGATCGATGCGAAGATGTAGGTCTGGTGTGACCGGTGATTCCATTACCTACTGCATGAGTGCCAGAGGATACAGGAGTTGTAGTCCCAGATGCCTGTAAGGATGTCGTGCTCAAAACGGACATCGCCGACGAAGCAGAAGCTCGTTTTGAGAAGGAAGGAAGGTTGGAGACAACACTGGAGTGAGAGGAGGATGGTCGACTTGACGTAGACCGAGTTGAACGTGTGGTCATCATTGATGCACGTTGTTCTGTGGCAGCACCACTGTATGGATGAGTCGGCAGTATCTTTGGAAGCGACTTCACTGGACTCTGATTCGTACCCTTAATGACACTATGAGCAGGAGAACTTGGTGGAGTGCTGGGCGCAGCTGGAGGGGGTCCGCTTGGAGGCGTCAATCGTTTAGGCAACTGGCGGGACCATCGTTTTCCCTGGGAAACACCGACGGAATTGCGTTTGCCGCTGCTCATGCTGGACCGCTTGTCGACATCAGGAGAACTCCCAAACCCACTTCCACCACTAGCTCTCCTCGTCCTACTGGAAGAAGAATGTCCGTCAAATCCGCTCACCGGCACATCCAATTCTTCTAATTCTTCTTCTGCTGTATCCCCAGATCGGACAGATTGTCCAGACCTTGCCGATCTCGCCGAACGCGAAGACAATGACCTCGGTCGATATTCAACATCAAGGTTCCCAGACCCAGGAGGTGTCCCAAACGAGAAGGAGAATGCACTTTGTCCGCTGGTGCGCTTTGTTGCCGGACTACTGTTTGTTGGGGGCTCCGGCGTCAGGCTCCCGCTCCCGCTCGTGTTCAAGCGGCTTATACTAGGAGCACCACCAAGAACGTCAAAGTCATCCAGGTTCCGACGATCTTTGATGAAGGGCGACTCCTGGAGTTGTAACTGGTGTGATGAAGGAGTGTTTAGCACTGGCGGCGTATGAACATCTGATGTTGAGGTCCATCTTTTCCGTGGAGGGGGCTGTAAGGAAAAGGTTTCACCAACAGATAGTGTTCGAGGTGTTCTTCTATCTTCTCTGGTACCGCCCGCTGCAGTATCAAACGGGGCTGCTGTATCGTTACCGAACAATAACGGACGTGCTGTCATGCTTCCATCGTGATCATCGTGTGCAAGTGGTCTTTGAAGAATTTTGCGATCAAGTTGACTCTGAGGAGTCTGTGCCGGGGAAGAGTGGATACCCAGAGCAGAAAAGTCTACTGCAGGGGCATGAACGCCCATTCCTGACCCACTGGAAATAAATCCAACGGTGCTGCCTTCGTTCGGAGGTGAAGTTGCTCGTAAGATGCTTATCAGGTTGTTTCCTTTCGGTATGACGGATGACTTTGAGCTTCCAACACTGACGACAGATTCCGTACGCTCAACCCTAGCTCCACGGGGATTCGGAGGATCATCCCATTCGTCTACACCACTAGCTCTAGAGCTTGATCGCTGACGTCCAGAAGTATGCCCCACAGCGGTTTTGCTACCGAATAATCCTTTTAACGACAGAACAGCTCCGCTCCCAATACCGGCTACCGAAGGACTTTTACCATGAGAGCTTGAAGGACGAGCTCTTTTACTCGATCTCGTAGAGGAGACGGAAGCAGCGTCGTGTCCAGAGACGGAATGAGACCCAACAGTAGGTGTTGTTGGAGACGCAGGAGATATCGGGTATCCATTTCCAGTTGAATCCTGGCTGCTGAAAGTGCTTCGTGTAGGAGATGTTGTATTTGTCGTAGGGCTGATGACGGCCTGAGCACGCATCGACATCATCACGTCCATATCGCCGCGCGGTTCGTTTAGGCTTGAGAAAGGAAGGGAAGAGCCAAGGCCTGCACGGATGGTCCTAGAAAACAACTCAATATGAGTGACTCTAAACTAACGAAGAGAGAACACACCGTTGCCCAAAAACCTTGTTTTTTATGCTTTCGATCCACCTTTGCTTCTCCAAGGGGTCGGCGATATGAAACAACCACATCGCTTGCTCTCTGCCTTTCACCTGTTCCTTGTCCTTGGTCTTGGCACTGTCTTTCTTGCTGGAACCTGCTTTTTTGCCATCCGAAACGAACCCAACATCAACACCAGCGACCTGTACCACGCCCTTCTTTCCGCCTATCTCTTCTTCAGATATAAACACTACCGAGTCTTCAGTAATTTCGAGCCTCTCCATTTCACGTTCATCTGGGGATGCACTCTTGAAGAGATGTAAATATGACACATGAACATGGGACGTGCTGCTTCCAGATACAAACGTAAGCGGCAGGGAATTCGACCCCGAGGGCACATTCGTGGGACTCGTCAGAACGAGATGTCTGCTTTTCCACTGTTTGCTCATTGCGAAAATTCTCAGAGAAGAGGAGGGATAATATTTCGGCAGGGTTCCTGAAGAGGCAGTTTGGATAAATGAGGCAAGCGCCCGCGGAGTAGAAGGGAAGGATGGAACTGCGGTAACCAGCGGTAAAGGCGCTTGATTCGAGTTCTGCTGGAGAGATGGAGGTAAGGCGGACGGATGATATGGAAAAGCAGGAGGCATAGAGCCTGAGCGGTTTCTACCGTGCGTTGAAGTAGGGGAAAGCGGCGGATGCAGAGATGTGGTGGAAGTCAAAGGAGAAGGTTGGTAGTGATGGTTGTTGTTAAGGGTGGGTAATTCGCCATCCGCCTGGTCCAAAATCTCGGTCGTTCTGTCTTCTTCTCGTATACGTAGAGTACCATTCGATGCTACGCTATGTCCAGACTCGCTGTAGTCATCACTGTGATTCTGGTGCCCAGCTATACTCAGGCCCAAAGCCTGGGCAGCTTCCTCTCTCAAACGGACCCGCTCGCGTGTCTCTTCATCCTCCATAGGATCAGCGTCTTCTCCGGCAGGTGGCGTGGATAGAGAATTGGCGGCACTGATCTCCAATACGTCCGGCAGTATAAGGTTCATTCGCAAGTTGGGATTCTGGCGTGGAGGAGGAAGTTTTTTCTTTCGGCCAAATTTAAATGGACTGAATTCAAGCAGAGCGCTGTTCCTGGACGACGAAGCAGTAGATAGCACTGAGGAGCGCTTGCTACTGGGAGAAGTTGGAGTCGAGGTACTACCTGACATGCTAGATCTACTTGGTGGACGCGGTACAAAAGTGTAGAGAGACGGCGAGGGAGGCTCTTTAAACAGCATCAATATCGAAACCGTTGAGCAACGAAAAAAAAGAAACTCTGGGAAAACCTACCGGTATCATCCACAACGCGTTCCTTTCCCTTATAACTTGTTCTCCTGTTCATTACTTCTCCTGGCGAGTTTCCAATTAGTCTGAACGACAAGGATTGCTGGGGTATCGAAGGTGACAATGGCCTATTGCCAGTAAAAGCCATTGAAGGCAAGAATTAAGCAGATCTTTTCTGTTTGAGCAGCGAAAACACCGTGAGTATAGTAAGCATCAAGATATCAGATCAAGAGTCACCGTTTCGTTATGAGTATGCTTTCAAGACACAGCTTTTGTCCAGCAGAGAGAGCCCATGAAAACAACAAATGTCAAAGGTACAAAGAGAGCGACAGAAAAGGGAAGACTTGCCAATTCCCCGCTTACCTTCAACATTGAGGGCCGCGGGCTTGGGAAAAATTGAATACATCCGATCAATTTTACGGCAAGCAATAATTACACCGGAGACTTCTTTGTTGCACCAATTTCAGCCCACAAAAGCCAACAGTTTACAGTTGTAGTATCCATTTGCGTCAAATAAGCTTCAACGCCTCAAATCGGCCCCACCATTGAAGTAAATTCTGGAGTTGAGTGCACAACTGGTACAAAAACGGCAAACGTGAACGCGTTACCTTTCCCGTAAACCTTCAGGGGCGGATCGCCTTGCAAAATTAAAAAATTATATAAATAAGCCCATTAGGATACGTGTATACAGTACAGCTCAGCAAACTCACGAGTAACCCTGTATCCTGCCTGCAACACCGCTCAACACTCTCACTTGAACAGACTTGAACCTACCCAGACCTTCCCCCACACGAATTACGCCTACTCAGTCAGAACGCCCTTGTCACTCAAAAAGTATTTCCAGGCAGTCACTAGTCAGGAACCATTATTACTAGCACAGGGTTAGATGTTTATGTATGAGCTTTACTTCACGACGTTACACCCAAAAAATCTGCAACACAGTATGCGTATTGAGGCATTTCAATTTTCATGTAAAAATCGTACAGTACAATTATTTAAGAAACAAATACAGACCAAAAATCTCATGGTAAGCAGTGTAAGTAACAGGCGGAATGGAAGTCGACAACGATCAGTGTACATAGCAAGAAATAAATCAATTCAAGCAAAGCTATTTTCGACATCGGCACTATCCTCTCCTTGTTCGAGGTTAGCGAACTGTCAGAAAACAACAAAAAAACATATGGTCAGTACGATATGATCGGTTCCCAAGTACAAGATCAACACGTACAGTCAAAAACGTATTTGGACGATGTTCTTCTGCCCAGAATGGCAGGGGAGTATCCAAGATCGTGGAATAGCTGATATTCGATGACCACAACTGCGTGAGACCGATTCCATAGTTCCACACTCGGCCCTCCGGTACCAAAGTCATAGCCAGTATACGATCTGAAAGGAGCAGCTGTACACGTTCGGACATGTTTGGATTGAAGCCCTATTGCAAGAGACAATTTATCAGCCAATTGACATAGATTTATTAAAAATAATATCATACTGGAGGGTTGGCAGAGTTATCTGCGTTCTTTCGACCCCATTCAAATCCTGCCACGGAAAGAGAGTGGGCGGATAATGATACGGAACCAGGAGTGAAGGATGCAGTGATACAGATCGACGACGAAGTCCATTCAGGGTGATCCGCCATTATTTTGGCTTGCGTGGTGACATCCGTAGGCGAAAGGTGCGGAATCTCAAGAGCTTGAGTCTTGATCCAACCGAGAGGTTCAAGGTCCTTCAACAAAAAGTCGTCCTTTGGTAGCTGAGACGGTAATTCAACACTGTTGTTACTTCCTCGCTGTGGTACCCAAACTATGGCCTGTCGAGGATAGTCAGCACTTTGTCAAAATACCCTCCAAGCAAACATACCTTGATCTCTTTTACTTGCTTGTTATCCGGAGGAGAGACGCCATAGAGGAAGGCCGCGACTTGCGTGCGAAGATCAGAGGCCGTAATAAACGCCCGCAGAACGTTTTTAGGAAGAACGTAAGTGTAAGAAGCTGCGTCATCCTTCACATCATCGTTGGATACATAGATGTGTTGGAGACGTAGAGGCAAATGTGTGGCTGAGATAGCACGTACACGCCAGTCCGACTTGCTGCTGAACACCTGCTGCTCGTAGTTGGTAGCTATCATGATATGTTAAGATATGTTTAGATAAAAAGACAAGAAGGCACATACTCGTAACAGTTTGGATGGTGTCACCGTGGACGTTGGTTGTTTGCCTGAATTTGAATACCTTCAGTTTGACGAACAAGACGAGCGACAGGTCAAAAACTCACGTTTGGATAGCAGTGACTTGAGCCTGGGCTTCTGAGCTCTTTTCCAACTCGGCCATTTGTTGACGTTGCACAGAAGGTGCTGCAATTTCCTGACCCAATATGATATCTCGTATTTCACTAACTGTCAACGAAGCAATGTTGACGCTATTCCGTTTACCAAAGTCTGCAAGAATGAGGTCCTTCATAGCGACTTCAACTTTGATCCACTCTTCATCACTGAGGGTCGGCCACACAAAGTGCGGTTCGGTAATGGTGTTCTTGTCTGGGTGAAGGATGACCTTTGCTTTCTCGTTGTTAACATGAAGACCACGAAGTAAAAGGATCAGTCGGGAGAACGCCGTGTAACTCGAGATCGATTTCAACCAATCGTCTGAACTTGGGTCAGGATTGAGAAATCCTCGCAGGGTATGACAGGTACACACCATAGAGACTGAACAACACCATCTGCGGTTGAGTAGCACGCAAGATAAGATCACCGAATTTCTCCATTTTCATACAGGCTTGGAAAGGTAATTGCAGTTCGCTTCCTTTGATCACAATATTGGGGAAATCAAGAAGATGGACCTCAAGAGGATCTAGCAGTATCTCAGTGAGACGCACCTCGTGAATGGACACAAGATATACTCACCCAACATGCCCTTTCGGGTGACAATGACTTGCTTCGGTTGTTCTTCAACGGGTAAAGACCGTACCAAAGCAGCAACTTCTTCAGCGGTCTTCCACTTGGCGAGTTGTCCGAGACGCTTTTGACCAGCCCACACACTGGTGTGGATGATCTTGAGGAATAACTGACCAGAACGTGGGTTGAAGATGAAGATGGCACCATCTTATCGCAGAGATTAATGACTGGAGGTATCAAGTAGTTCATGTTCAACTCACTGATGGGTTTCGTCGTAAGATTTCCTTCGAATGTCTTGTGGCTGCAGATGAAGATGAGCACAACAATGATACGCGTTGGTATAACACTCACATGGTAACACGGTAAACATTAGTATCGTCAACGAACCCTGTTAAACGACATTAGCCTATGCGTACGAAACATCTTGGGTAACCTCACAGATAATCTGGTTAGAGAACAGCTCCGAGTAATTCTGTAGACTTCATTGTTAACAAAGGCATGAACGGAAGTGGTGTATTACGTTTACCTGACTGTTCAGGTACGGCTCCGTTGGTTCTGAGGAGTAAAGTTGCAGACCCTTACGAATACGCTCTCGGAGGACATGGCAAGCAGGGTTGGCCTTCATAATCTTTGCCATTGCTTGTTGGATTAGAGGTTTCATACCCGGGAACCAATTCCCATAGGCGGACCATAAATTGTATGCCAAGTCCATGCCAATCATGACACCAGTAGGAGAAGGATATATACTCATTGAGTCGGAGACCTAGAGAGATTTGAATATACTGAAAATGGGGTATTAAGATACTCACATAGTCCAAGAACTTGGCCCTTGTGTATCGCTCGATATCATGAGTATCAAAGTCTCCCCATCTGAGTTGCACGTCGATCCAATATTTGTTACTTGTCGTACCGTCGAGAACGTCTTTCACCTAAGGAAGATGTTTGTCTTCATTTAAAACAACGTTAAAAGAGGCAGGACTAGCTCACATCTGTCACAAGTGAAGGTCTTGATATGTTCCACTATAAGAGGAATTAAACCTCGGGACAACAAAAGTTTTTTTGCGAATCTTACCTTATATGCAGAGAACAGAAGGATATCAGCGCATGAGGAGTTCATCTTGTAACTCTTTCGAGGATGTATTGTCTCCTTCTGCACCGTTTCGATCTGTAACGGCTCCAGCTCTTGATCGAAAACTTGGCACTGAAGATGAAAATTAGATCCCAGCACTGAACTTGACAGAGCATAACACTAACCAAATCCATGACAACACTTTCATGAACTACACAAACGCGTTAACCGCAGGTTTTTATATATAGACGTATAACCTACTCTTCTGCCACAAATGAGCACGGAAAATCTGGATCAAACTGATCTTCAAGGTAGGTATTTTGCCATGCCTGAAGTAAAATTAGCTCAGCTACGCTGGGATGAGATGAAATTTACTCACATGAAAATGCCGGTAAGATCAAGTTGGACTTGGAAACCAACATAGACGTTGGCACGGTTAATAGTAGGACTCCACCACAGAGTGAACCGACGGTTAGGAATTTGATTCAAACCAGAACGTTGAGCGTTAGTCAGTTTCTTGTATCGCATTGATTCCTCGAATCCAGATGCTTTCTCCCAGAACAGACCTGTACAAGGGGAGAGGAACATGAGTGGTCAATTTTGAAGCCAGATATTGCGTCACATACCCTCCCATGTTGGGAAGTAGGTTCCCTTGAACAAGGTGTGCTCCAAAATACCCTCGACACCACCGAGAGCAGCAATGACATCCACTCGGTAATTATTCAATTGCCAAAGTTTACCATCGTGACGTTGAGAGGTCCACCAGAACGGATTACTGGCATATTGCTTAGTATCGAATGTAGATGCTGAGCTTGGAAAGTTCTTACTGCTTTAGCAACTGATATTGCTTCCAATCAGTGCGCACACGCCAGCCACGATCATATGCAAGACTATCCTGATGTTCAGCATTCGTGACACCCAGCTAAAAAGGACCACTCACGTATGACGATCCTTTTGGAACAGAGTATTGATACGGGGAATACCTCGATCCCAGCTATCCTCGAGATCCTCCAGCGTAAGACGACGGTTCTGCGCATTCGCCTCCTTACGTTTCATCGAATATTCGGACCATACTCGAGCGGAGTCCAAAAACTCTGCCTCCCAAGGCTGGAGGTAACGGTACAAATTAGGAATGAGTTGATCTTCCTCGTGAGACATTCCGGCACGGAAATGGGTAACTGATGGAGGCGACGTCAAGGATTTACGTTTAGAAAGTTGGGATGTGTCTTACCAGCAACGTCCGTCTGTTTAGACCACCGTAGATCGCTTTGCGGAATGAGTACATGACCCATCGACAACATACCAAGACCACCAAGCTCTTTCGGGGTATAGAAAACCACAGGAGGGAACCGGGAAGGCATTTTACTGTTTAAACCAATCTTGACACGCGTCTGGATCTTGTTCTCAGCTTTGACCAGGGAGTCCAATAACTCGTTAGTATGAATGACTGCCTCTCGGTAGTAGGTCATCAATCCAATAAGCGCCGTATTCCATTTGTTGACAATCTTGGAGAAAGTCGTGGATCCTGAGCTCATGAGAACTTGGCGAATTCTGTTATTGAATTGTTGAACACCTTGAATCAGAGTCAGTAACAGCGTCAAAAATGAGTAGATAAGCAGACCGTCGTCAGAAACACGCAAGAAGGCCTGCGCGGTTCGCTCCTTTGTTTGTTCATTCGTCAGGTTCCATACGGCATCTTTGAGTGAGAATTGCTCTCCACTCATAGTTCGAATCTTTGGCAAGATGCGAACTTCGAAGCCGCACATGGAGAACAATAACTGGGGGTTGTCCTTGGAATATACGCTCACAAAAGTGTCTTCCCATTCGATGGTAGTTAGAGATCTCGGCAAACTCTGCTTCACGTTCCAAAATACGGCTCGGCCCAAGTTGACGTCGTGCTTGATGAGCCTCATTCGACAATCTCTAGGCCAACAGCGCTTGTTGTTGTAGCCGATGACGTTGTTATTGGTAGGATCGGGGTTGGCAGAAAGGTACCTTTGGATGAGGTCTCTTGATTCATCGGCAGTGAAGCGGAAGAGGATATGAAGGCGGTCGACGTATCGAGAATACAACCTGATTGGATGGCGCGTCTCGGTGGCTGAGTCACGATACTGCAAGAAATTGTTCGGCATTTGTGGAGGTCCAGCCATTTCACTGGCCCTCTGGAGACCTAGAATAAGGAGATCGAGCACAAGGCCATAATATTGAAAGACGAAGGCCGAGAATTGTAGACCACGGATTAAGCCGAAAGCATTAGTGTGGGCCATGTCTTTGCGGTGAATCAGTACGACAACGAACATCTCAAAAAAAGCAAATACCCTTGTAAGTCAGCACTGTATTGTTCTTAGCAGTGATATAGTCCGCAAGATTGTGGTCAAGGATCAAACGAAGCAGACGGTTCAACAATGTGAGATCAACTTTCTCGTAAACTTTGGACAACACCGTTTCCATCATGACATTGCATTCTCCTTCGCTAGTCTCCCAGATGTCCGTCAAGTTGTTGATACCTTGGCACCACTTGTACACGAGGAGCGGAGGAGGCTCGGTATCCTACAGATTGTTAGCCTGTTGTACGAAAGGTGCCTTGGATACACTCACTGCAGGCTTGATCCAGGCAGGGAATAAACCTCTCTTGTCGGCCCTGACGAGCAATATGAGTTTCCAGATCAAAGAGACTTGTTGAAGATACCTACTCGAAGAAGAGGAACTGATCGAGATACTAAATTGGCAGGACGACGTCAGCAGGTATAAGATTTCAAATTGAACGTGCTCACCGCGTCTGTAATCTTCTCGATAGGTTCGATGTCATAGCAAGGAATGAGTTTGTCGTACGTATCGAAAAACTCGATGCCTGATTCCTTAAACGCTCGCTGAGTAAGCAATAGACGCTTGATTCGGGATAGACCTTCCGATGATACGAAATTAATCAGGCGTACGTCAAAACGGGAGACGAAATGCATACATTCGTGAGGATTATCGTAAGCTTGCTCAATTAATGCCAGCTCCTCACGCTGAGATTGATTCAAGCGTCCTGAGAAGTTTGTGAGAAATTACAGTGTTTGCAGAAATTGGAACGGCTTACCCTTGACAGAATATGCTTCCTTCAACTTCTCGAGCGCAAGGACAAGAAGCTTTGTATCATGTTTGTATGACAAAGGCCTATAAGAAGGAATGAGGAAAGATGACAACGAATATAGAATTATACCCACGGGAAAGGAATTGGAGCAAATTTCCGACTCTCCAACCAATGAACTGTGGCGGTATAGATCGCGACCGCTTCTTCTGCACTGATGTATGGTCCATCCTTGAGGTAGCCATGTTGACGCTCCTGCTCAGCTTTCAAGTAGAGCCCTGATAACGAATTTGGTGAGAGAGCGAAATTTACGAGAGACATAAACACCCACTGGTTAAACGCCCCAAATTCTTCTTTACGACGGCTTTGTCAACGGTCGCCCCACGCCGAATACGTTCACGGTTATAATGAGCAACGCTAGATGACTTTTGAACAAGCTGAGAGTAATCTGAGTAATAAGTCACTTACGAGCACCACCAGTCGGCCTTGCTCTTGATGTAACGCAAGATGATATTCTCGATGGCGGTAGGCATGCCTGGAACCTTCCATGGTACTAAAACAAAGTTGAATATACACCGTTAGGAAAATGACAAAGGATACTGCTCACTATTTGCCTTCCAGCACCGCCAGGCCTCAGACAAGTGTTGCAAAATTGTCTTCGACTTATTCTGCTTGATGGACTCTGGCATCATGTCGAGGATATCATGCATGACGGCTGCACGGAGTTCCAGATCATAGTAGGATTCGACACGCTGTTTCGTGATAGTCTTCGCTACACCCTTGCTGTTTCTGCCTTCGAATTGACGAGCAAGAAGATTACCGAGCCTGGGAAAATATTATCATTAGCAAGAGGAACTTGAGGTTTCCTGCAACGATACTGACCATTGCTCCAACAACGGAACAATGCCGCGCATGAAGAACAACCAGACACGCCATCCAGGAGCCCAGAACCCATTGCCGGGACCCTTTCCAACTGGTCCAGTGTTAAACCTGTAGTATATCAAATGCTTCAAGTCCTTCGTCATGCGCACTTGTCTCATCAACTGTAAATTGGAACACATTAGAAATGGGCGATAATCCGAGGAGCAAACTGACTTTGTATTTGTACCGGTACATTCCAGTGAGCGCACCAATATGGGCGAAGATGTACTGTAGAGCATCAGCCAATTGGAAAGCATCGACGTTTCCGAGCCGGAATTGGACGTGTGCGTCGACGACAAGTTTCGTTAGACGAAGAATTTCACGACAAAGATGGAAAGCATTTCCGAATCGTGACTTCTTCCGCTCCTTGGTCGTCAGCGTCCTGTGGTATGAAATTAGCGTAAGGTTAAAGTAACATAACCGAGGATCCTACTTGACAGGCTTCAAATTCATGTTGTAATCCAGATGAAGGTAGTTCAAGTTTTTACGATGAATCAGGAGATTCAGCATATTGTAACCCTGACGGCAGACTTGAAGACCAGCTTCCACCCAGTCGAGCTTGGTGGTTTGGAAGAACTTCGTGGCCTTCAATTGACGGAACAAATTCTTCTTCGCCATCGCCTTTTCCGGCCGTGTCCTTAATTCGTTCAGAACATAGCACTTGAGAAGCTTCTGGTATGATACACGAACTTTGACCGCCATGTTCGGGGGACAATGCTCTAGATACCAATTTTTTACTAGGGGAATGTCCTGTGCCCTACGCATGCGGCCTGACCGGCGGCTGTAGGGTTCTGGTGCCCACCAGAGTGCAATACCATCAGCAGTGAGATCATTCTCAAGATCCTTGTCTTCAAGGAAAGGTGTTATGTCCTCGGGCAGCTCAAACTCATCGTCTTCTGCACCGTTGGGTCCAAAAATACTGTCTTCGTGAGATACCAAGGGCATGTTCTTTGGTGTGGTGCCGCGATTGGAAATGGGATTGATGAGAGGATCAAAGTAAAAGGCAGGAAGGTCAGGATCGTCCGTTCGAATGTAAACATTTTTCGGAGTGTGATAAGGAGATATGCGAACAGAACGTGGAAGGGAGTTGTATAGATGTGGGAAAGCAACTTTGTACTCTGTTCGGATTTGCTGTCGGATTATGACCTTATTGATGTCATTGAATTCGTTCCAGTCCTCGTCAAACGAGTCCATGTCACGATACAGCGGCTCGAATTTGGGACCCCCTGGGATTGCAACATTCAAAGCTTTAGCAGTGAAAAATGACTTTTTATCAAATAGGTAGCTGGCATTACGGTCAGGTTGATCGGAAAGAAGAGTCCTGCCTAGACGGTAAAGGTTTGCCATTACAGGCAATGACAACGACCAATATTTGTAGGAAGAACCATTGACAGCAGGTGTGTCGATGAGCGGTTTTGGGTCGTAGAACCAGTCAATTATGGCAGCGTCTTCCTCAGTGTCAAGCTCCAATTGTATAGCTTCCAAGGGCTCGACGTCAAGAACGTTGTCTCCGTAGTCCAGAGGCGGCTCTTCATCATCGAATGGAGGAAAACGCATCCGTTTGAAATGTCGACGGTCGCGCTTTTCTCGACGCATGGCAAGCCACATAGTACTCCATTGAGCATGATATACCGGCTCAATAACACGAGGAATCTCATTGACAAAAGTAATAGCCCCCGTGATATGATATAGCACTGGGACTTCGCGAACCTGCTCCCAGGGATATGGAATGTTCTCGAGCAATTTCATGACGGCGTGAGGGACATACTTGAGGGCACCAAGATGAACACGCTTGTCATTCCTGAACTTTCGGTTGCTCATGTCACCATGATCTTTGATGATTTTGCGAACATGCTCGGGGGGTAGATCCTGAAAGGAAAATTCAACACCAAATTACTTGTGAATCCTGCTATGGATGCGCACCTGCTTCCCCATATCCACGTATCCACCCCTCCTCTTTTCTCCGTATCTCTTCTTCTGCATCTGCACCCATTTCATCGACTTCTGGGCGATAACTGAACGTTTCAAAAAATGAGTACCCATATTCATGAAAATGAGAAAATTTTCACCTTCGGGCGGTATTTTCGAGCTAGAAGCTCCGTGAGATGAGTGCGCCATTCCTGGGGGTGGCATAAAGCCCGGCGGTGGTGGTGGGATCGACATCCTCAACCAAATGGAAGTAAGACTCAGAACTCGAAAGGAAGGGAAAGGGCGAAGATTTCGCAATTCAAGGGACCACGTGCTGATGCTGGATGCCGATAAATTCGCACGTCTCCGGTCGCCGGCTCGTACACATCCCCCGGTACAATTCATTCTGTCTCTCTATCCATTGAAAACCATAGGCGCCGACGCCCAAGCTAAATGAGCAAGCTATATTTATCCGACTTTCCTCTCGTTTCCCTTCATAATGGAAACGAATCCAGTTTCACGTCTGCATGGAAAACGTTCCTTTACTGGCAAACACAACTTGCTTCCTGCTACCCAACCCATCGTTCCTCTTTCAAATGAGACTCAGGAGTCAAAGATCGAAGTTGCATTCTTTACCTTTGGCCGTGGCTCAGTTGTGCGTATTTAACCTAAGTCTCATTGGAGCAAAATTGACTTAAAAACTCCCGCTGCAGATTTGGAAGATTTGGCCTGCAGTTTTATTCTACACCATTTTCTCCACGGGCAAGTTCTATGCTCTCGATCATAAATCACGTTTTCTTATCCATATATCGTGTCCAGTAATCGTTGTACTCGAAGAGAAGGCAAAGATCCGGAGCCTGGCGATTCCCAATGTGCTATTGACCGTCCTTGGTGTGTCGCCTTCCCGAACGTCGTGAAGGACCTTTTCGAGATACATGATAGGTGTCGTTATCGGCTTCGTGATATCGTACCGCGCCATGTCAGGTTGATCCCATTCCTTCCTCTGAACCAAGTCTTGCAACTGATGCATACATAGGGTATGATCGGTACTGGCTAGGAAGAAGGTTAGAATTCTATAAAATGAGTATTCATAATGTGGTCTTACACGTTGATCACGAAGTATTTGGAGCGATTTGATGCGAAACTCGCGAACTATGGGACGTTTGGTGTGGTACCACGTACCTCCTCGTCTCACTCCCAAAACAGATGCTGAAATTGCAAGTGGTCAATTGGACCGAAGTCATGAAGAGCTAATGAAGGTCATGACTGAAAAAAGAATGGGACTTGACCTTATAGAAGGTCAGTGTATCTTCGTATAAGGTGATGATGGTCATTCACTGTTTGTAGCGTATGTATTCTTTCTCTAATCCGGCCCTACTGAACATTTCACCCGCATGTCACAGATTCGCCATTGCGGTCAAACATCATATTCGAGGTGCTTTGCCCGTTTATACTTTACCTACTCGTGCCTAATCAAACAATGCAGGTGAACTTGGTATCTACTTTGAGGATCTCTACCACTTGGTCCGCCCTTTACATGACGTAACATCTTTTACTTCATCATACCTATCTTGTACACTCATTTCTGTGTCAGCATGAGCACACCATTGGCTCAAGCGACGCTGCCCTTTCGAGCGCTCTTCCAACCACAACCAAGGTTCGACGTATCGCGTCCAATTCCGCGCTTTCACGTCCAATTGGCGAACCTATTGACAAAGATAAGGGGAAGTCCATTAAGTATCTCGGTGATCCCATAATCCCCCCTATAAATGCCTACGGTACTTTCAGCAACAACTCCAGCCCGCCTAACGGGTCTCATCGGAGCCTCCGTCACATTTCTTCTACTTCCTCGTTGTCAAACGAGTCTGTGCGAAGTGAACACCAAGCCCTTCATCCTTCACAAAATCCAAGTCAGTACAGCGAAGCACCTGCATTGTTTCAGAGAAATAAACAAACTTTTTCTCAGACGCACACAAGAAGATGACTCATGTCGATCCGGACTTGATCCCCTTCTCCGGCGTTTTCCATAACATCAAGGAATGGCTCAAGGGTCAATATTCGTCTTCTTCCTCGTACACACAAGTCCAGACGAGCAACGACATTTGGAGAGATACCCTGGGCTTCGATGCAAGCCAGCGCAAATGGAGTGGTCCAATTCGGCAGAGATTTGGAAAGGCAAAGCACGGACGATCATATCCTGAAGCTCGCGGAGAAAATCTTCCTCTTGAAATATTACGTTGCTTCAGCGAATGGTGCAGTGTCCTGGAGGACAGAAACACCGTTCCAGGTGTGTGTTGGTCTCTGCCCAAATTTGGATCTAAGCTCATGAGGTTTCATAGGTACAAGTTTGGGAAGCTTGATTGGCTGTATCGCAGCGATGGAGGATTCGCTCGGGGGTGAGTCATGGTCTTTTTCTGCGTGCCTCCATTCATCAATTTTGGAATATAGCTCTTGAGCGCATTTTGACCACCCCCCTTCCGTTTGTTTATTCTGTTCATATACGGTTTGTCTTTATTAAATGAACAGTGACATCCAATGCTGATGCTGCGCTTTTTGTCCCTTCAATATAGACAGTGGGTTTTCCGGTCATGTTATATCTTCACTCATGTACTGACAACTCCGCTTTTAGCACCGTTTGGATCTATCTATTCTTTCTTCCCTTCCAGCTCATCGATCAGTTCCTTTGGTATACCATTCCCGGCACTACAATTGCAGCTTTTATATATCTCGGATTTCTTGCTGCCGGAGAGGAAATTGAACAACCGTTCGGTATGTGAATAGTCTTGTTTATCTGTGTGGTTTAGTCACTAATACCTTTCTAGGTTATGATGATAACGACTTGGATTTGGATATGTTTTGTCAGGAAATTATTCATGTTGACCTTGAGAACCTCAAGAGGACGCCTTGTCTGAATGCTTATCTGCCACAAGCCCACAAACTCGCGCATAAACACTCGATGACAGTTACCGAAGTTGCTGATGTCGATCCTGAGACCAAATGAAAACAGTCTCCCGCTTCCATACATGATTATTACTATTATTTTCCTGCTTTGTGGTACAGATAATTGTGACTTTTCAATATAGAACCATAGCATTCTACTAACCATTGGCCCAATTCTCCAACCACCAGTTTATTTAAATGTACTACAGTATCAGATACAGTACTGGTGCACTATGGAACACACATATTCCATCAGTCTGCTCATTCACTACACACAGTCTGAGGGATGATTCAGGGAGGTCCGGGATACTCAAACAATTCTGGTCATCCCTTTGCTGCCTATCAAATAAGGCACCCTTCACCTTGCTCGCAGTGGTCATTGAACATCCATAACCTCGAGTGGTACAAAATTCCTTTTAAGTATAGTTGTCTCTGTCTGTTCCGTAGCTACTGCACTTTAATGTAAGATTAAATAATAGAATCGGGTATATAACTATGTACTAGCCACTTATTGATGATTGTACTGTAAACTATTGCTCAAGAGTTCATGTTGAATGGATGTCCAGGATTACAACCACACTAGTCATAGATAGGAAGAGGAAGCAAGCTGCAATGAAAGCATAATTTTCAGCCACAACTGCCGCTTGAAGAATTACTATACACACCGGTCTGCATTGAAGAGGAAATTGTTGACAGCATCCTCACCCTCCAGGAATCTGGTAGGGTATAAAACTGCAATGAAGGCCTTAGACACGCAACAATTGAGATAGGCGAATTTCATTCACCAAGGTGACCATTAAGCTCTCCTAGTAATGCTTCCATTTCATCTCTCTCCCATTTTTCGAACCCTTCAATTCCTCGTGTAGATTTGCGAGTTTTTGGATCTTTCTCTGATGAACTCGCACCGAGATGTAAATCTTCATTCTCCTCGCCTTCCTTACTCGGTCGAGAGTGATTATCTTCCTGCTCATCCGCTTGCGCACTCTTTCCTTCCAATGGAACATCCTCATCGCCGGTTTCAGAAGGAACACGGCCGACAACATCTGACGTTGTGCTGTCGCGGAACTTCATGGAACGGTCATTAATGCTGCACTATGTTGGAAAAAGAACAGTCACTGACTGGCTTATTTAGTCGCTCGTGATGAATGACGAATTCCTTATATTGCTTCCACGTGGTCACCAAATCGTCTGGAACGGCATGAAATACCTTTCTAAATATTTCGGTCTATGGATAATTCAGTGACGTTCTGGTTGGACCAAGATGGACATTGCACAAACGTTGTGGACGGAAGACGCAACCCAGACGTCCTTCCAAAACACATCACATATAGGGTCATCAAAGGCTTGCGGATCGACTTTTGGTCTAGGGGTCGGAAGCGTCCACTTACTCCCGAGTTTGCTCGTTAGTTGTTTTCGTATCATAGAACGCGCCCGAGGTGCTGCTCTTTCTTGTTCGTCAGCATCATCAACATGAGACCTAGCTTGAGGGGGTTGATTGTCAGTTTGAGGTGAGATGGAAGCATTTGCAGGAGCCCCCAAAAGTTCCTCGTCTACTCGAGGGTCCTCAGGAGTTCTATTTGTGACCTCGGTGTTGGATATGTTCTGAAGAGTTGAATCTCCCTTTAAAGGTGAACTTTCTGTTGATGAGTCCTCTGTTTCAGATTTCCCATCACTGCCTGAAAGAGTACCCTCTGACAATTTGTCTGCAATAGGTTTATCATCGGCTTCGGCTCCTGGCGGACGATGTTCCATCACAGTCTTCTCTTCCAAAGTGGGGACAATTGAACTGGGAAAGCCCTCAACCTTTTCCCCGTCACGTGTGAACATCTGACGTTCTTCCCTTAAGGCTGCATTTGTCGCCTTCCCAGCAGTGTCCCTGCTCAATCCGAGTTTGTGAAGTATTTCCTTTTTTTCTTGAGACCCTGCCTCACCAGTCGCGTGAAGCGCTCAAAGACAATGAGAGTCAATGCGTTGCGCATCTCATCAGTGAATGAACTCACCTTGCCTGAAACCATCGATACCGTCGCGCAGCAAAGCACCTGCAGGAGTCCGCTGATGGGCTTTCGAGAGTTTAGTGACACCTTCTTCCTTCCCATACTGTTGCTGTGATTCTGGATCCCAAGCTTCCTGTTCATGTTCTGCTTTGCGGGGTTCATTGGCCATGAGATCCTCTTCGTATATTGCATCCACATCTACACCAAGATGTTCTCGCATGAGACGCTTGCGGAGGGTATGTGCAAATCGTCCGACTTGGAACGGCTTGCCAGCCATAGTACTGAGAAAATGTAAATCCACCGCGGTTGAGTTGAAGGGGCAAGTTCACTTACCCATCAATCATATCGGTATCTCTGATCACAGCCGCAATTTCTGAATCACGGTCACCTCGCTGGGAACGTTCATTTACGTTTGCGCTTCCGATGATAGCAAGACGGTCATCTACAATACAGACTTTGCCGTGAATGTAGACCTATATTTCCACCTTAAGAAATTATTTCACGATAGAGGATTTTCGTACCTGCTCTGTGGTCAAAACATCACCCCGCAGTTTTCCCCAATTACGAAGTGAGAAAACTGTAATATAATCATCCGGCTGGAATGATTCACTGGATCAACTACCCACAAAGACGATTTTGTTGATGCACTTACGTCGATTCCTTCCTTCCTTAAACGAGCAAAGATAGAATGTGGACCCCGAGCAAAAGTACGGTTTTGGCATTCCAATATGATACGCACCTATGCTTGACCTAATTAGCCCACGCCGACATAACGATTACCACGAGCTTACCGCGCTTGCATCGCTGTGATCAATAGGAAACTCGAATCCAGGTAACACCGGTATGACGATACAGCATTTCCAAGGCGTACCGTCACGATGCGCGCGGAGAATTCGATGGACCAGAGCGTCACCAATCTTGTTCTCGATCTTAACATCATTGACGACAGTCCTTCAAAAGATCGGCGATGTTCTGTCAGTCCAGAGGCGCGAAGGGAAGAGGAAGTAGATCTTACGATGTGATAAAGAATTGGTTTTCGAAGTACACGAAATGCTCTGACATTTGAATAGCTGTCGCCAAAAAAAATTAATAGGCTTAAACAAACGCCTAGGATGAATGTCAAAGTACCTTTGAGATATGCGTTTTGAATCGAATGCTCGATCCGACTAGGGGTACCCAGCGACCATGGGCCAGCTGAACGACAAATTTGCATTTCACAGGTGCCGGTGAGACCCATCTGAGTTAATTCGCCTGGTTTGAATTCAGGTGGTGGGAGAAGGAAAGGCATCGTTCGAGTATGATTCTGATTTGAATGACGGTCAAACGAAACTATTCGACCTGATCCACAATGAACTTACCTTGATTCGCAGAAGGTAGTTCCATCTGGAGACATCGAACATCACATCAACTTTATATTCCTTGAGTTGAAATTTCCCATACCTCTGGACAAAATGGCGAGCTAAATCCCTAGCAGGCTGTCCTACGACTTGCAATCCAACATCGTGCCTTTCGAAATTCTGATACGAGAACAACATTACAGTATAGTCACTTACCAGGGCATACGAGGAATCCTACTTCGATCGTACATATCTTCTTCCGGCTTGTTAAGAGTGAAGAAATCGGAGACTCGAGGATTACTGTAGTCCTTGCCTATGCTTTTTGTCAGCTGGGGAACGGTTTTACTACTCAGACCCTACCAGGCCATATCTGTGACTGGTCGGTATCGGGGTCGTCTATCAAGACGTGCTGGGAAGTGTCCCATCTAATCAAGTATGTTCATCGAAATCCGAATGAGTGAACAGCACAAACTCACCGGCCAAAGCAGAGATCAAGACCACCCATGAAAGCAATAGCCTGGTCTATGACGCAGAGCTTTTCGTGCTACATCCTCAAGGTTAGACGGAGACATGTCAACAAGCATCAACTCTTACGTGAGCCCAATAGAAGGTTCCAGTCTGGAAATGCGAAGGGGAACGTTGGACCATGATATTTGGATGAAGTGCTGTAAGCCGTTGTTTGGAATAGCTAGGAAAGAATTAACCCAAGCGCAAACTTTGAAAAGGTGTAAACTCACTTGCTGTCCGTAGGAGTTGTTCGACTCGAAACCTCCTGGCTAGTGAACATATCAAGATTGAGAAAGAGGGAAACACAAAAAGTTGCAATCACGTACTAGAGGATGATGAAAATCTTGACACCCTCCCTAGCCTTGCTCTCCAGCAATTTATCCAACCGATACCGATCCTTGTTCGGACGCCGTAGTTGCAGTTCTGTAATACATAACTAGTCAAATGGCGGAAGCCGCATTAATGTCAAATCGCATACCAGGAGAGAGCCACCAATCATGTATGTATATATTTTCTTTCGCCATGAGGATAGCTCGAGAGAGATTCCAGAAATAGTCCCGCTATGCAGACATCTAAGAACGTTGTTTGAACCACGAGGGTAATAAAAGCACAGACCCCATCAACCAGCCACTGTGTCGCTACATTTAGTCGTATCGGGGCAAAACTTTCGAATCTGTTGCTTCCAGTATAGTGTGACGCTGCTGCCGCTTTTTCAAGGGCAGTTATCCATTGTAACATTTGTCTCTGGGTAAAAGAAATGAAAAGTAGCTCAAATCACATATCATTCCCGCATACCTGATTCCTTGCGAATAACTTCCATCTCATCTGAGAGTTTGTAATGAAGAATGTATGCTTGGAGACTTCATGAACGTTTGCCTTTTTCTTCTTCTTGTTATTTGACCACGGATGTTCTTCGCCCATATTTTCGTCTTCTGCTGGCCCAAGGGGATTGACGTGGGTGGAGGGGTCGAGCATTGGGGTGGCCACACGGGAGGAAACAGAGGACCTAGAAGAAATGCTAGACGTGTCATCATCATGATCATCCTGCCGCCCAACGTTCGAGGTTGTCCTAGCGCGTGTGTGATTCCCGAAATGGAGAACCTGAGAAAAGTGACCGCGAATGGATCCCATGAGGGACATATGTTCGGTGTCGGTGTTGACTGACATCCGCCTGTTATCAGCATCATTCTCAGCCTTCTCATCGGAAAGGGAATCCGGATGTAACAGGCTGAGACCTTGACGGTAGTAACGCTTAGGGCGCTCGATAGTAAAATCTGGGTCTAGCATGAAGACGTCCCACACTTCGAGCTGGCAAGCAATAGCATTGAGAATGTATGTTAATGCTGCGTTCAAATATCACATACCTCACCAGGTTCTTTCATGACAACTAGATAGCTTTCTCGGATCGCACACCACCGAGATTCTTTTTTAGCTTTCCAACTAGCGCCTTTCCTGCCAAAGCCCCCGCTCCTGCCGTTCGCTGCCTCTATCTGTAAATAACCACCTTTATACTGGAAGCCACCGGTTTGCGCATGGGCGATAGAGAAAGCGCTGATTTCAAGGAAACCACATAGACGATTAGAGGCTGGGTGAAACATCTTTCCATCACCGAGTCAAACCATGTAACACAGAACGGGAAAGGGCCCAAACTAACGCACCACAGCACGTATCAAATCAAGAAGGTAATTTTCCAAAGCTTCACGTTGGAGGCGTGCAAATTCTGAATGACCGACTTGAGCGCCTTTCTCTCGACCCTCCTTCTTCAGAAATTTAAAATAAGGTAGACCTAGGACGAGTAAATATCAGTCCACAGGTATGAGAGTATAATTCAGACTCACTTGTGCGGGGAAATTCTGGGAGCCCATCTACATTGCGATTATACGCATTGGAGACCGCGTAGTGGGTATGCAAGGAAATAAAATCGCGGAGCTGTCGATATATGACCCAACGGGCCGCACCGTTAGCGTATTCGCATTCGATCCGAAAGACAGATTTGTGACCTTGCAACGGATGCAAACTATCACTAACGCGGAGGCGTAATCGATGAAGAAGTACGGGAACCCTGCGATGACCTTTCTCGTCGTGTTCAAACCATAGTCGTAGCATCAACGTGGAGAGGCCTCCGGTTATGAGTTCATCGGTTATATTGACTGCGCTAGAGGTAACAGCCGAAGGTCCCGGTCCTGAACTCGGATTTTGGTTGGCAACCTGAGGGAGGAGAGAGCGCAAGCGTCCCCATTTCACGCGACCGGCCTTCTGAGTTTCAGGAGACGGCGCTAGTTCCTCGGTTTTCACTCTCCGCAGACTAGGACCAATTCTATCATCGTCCGGTATGGCCTGCGCGCCATCTTCTCTACCAAAAGGCGAATCTGGGGCATTTTCGTCTTTGGGACTCTCATGAAACCACTTCATTGGATTCCAGCTTTCTTCAAGAAGCCTACTTTCTCTCTTCTTCCCCTTCCTATCACTAGAGAAGGAACCGTTTCCAGTTTCAAGCGCACCACGAAACGGAGTATTCTGGCTGTCGGAAAATGGAAAGCCGTTGCCTTCTTCTTCTTCGTGGTTAGTGAGCTTCGGTTCGCCGCTCTCAAGTTTACTGTTTGCACGCGAGCCGGCAGGAGAGTTGGGCAAGGAGTAAACATATGAAAGAGATCGTGGAGGACCAGTCCTCATAGAAGGAGTTGTAGGCGGAGACCGAAAATGAGCATGATTGTGGGGTAAATCTATTTGAGATGGATGTGGTGAATCCTGAGGAGGAGCTGGAGGTTCGTTGTGGTTTTCGATTTCTGATTCATGTTGGCGATGTTCTTTGAGTTGGTCAACCAGGTCTACAACATCAATGTGGGCCATCCCAATATTTGTGTTCTGAAGTTTAGACAACAAAAGGTACTAAAGATGAATTCAATGTCATGACGTCATAATCGCTTGACTAATTCTCACGCCTCTCAACGCGCCTGGGCGCTTGATCGATCACTGCGAAAGAGGGGATCCGAGCAACCATGAACTAGAACTAGTACAAAAAGTTTTCATCGTTCGTTATCGATTCAAAAATGGCACGTATGATACAGTAGATACACCTTGCGTCCGAGAGGGTTGGACCCTTAGAGTTTAGAGGCTTAAATGTTACATGATCCTCTTACATCTGGACGCGGAAGCTCCTGCCTTTCTCCCGAACACGGCGCCAGCAGATAGCCCACTCCCTCCCTGTGAGAGTGTCAGGCTCATTCAAGGTCAAATGCTGGTATAGTAACATCGACATACCGGATAGTTTTTATAGAACAGACCACCAACCATCTCGCCAGCACAGAACAATCCGGGTATAGGTCCTGACTCAGATAGAACTGACGCTGATTCAGGATCAATAGCTAGACCACCGAAGGTAAATGTTATTCCACAGCAAACCTTGACAGCCATGAACGGAGGCTTGTCAATAGATTCTGCCCAGTGTGACTTGGGTGGAGAAAGCGACAAATGGGAAGACTGTGTAGACAGCCCGTCTTTGACGGCAGGATCCCAGTGCCAATCAGGATTTTCTAGTTTATGCTGTGTAACAGCCGCGTTGTACACTTGAAAAGTTTCAATAAACTTCACTTGGTCCGTCAACCCGACTTCAGCAAGTTTGCGTGCTAGATCTTCAATGGTGTCAGCGTATACTTTCTCGACGACTCCATCTCCGTATTCTTCCTTCCGTAGAATATCGAGCATCTTCGAATCCCAGACTTGAAAAGCAAAACCTCCAGGCTGCGAAAGTATTGCTTTCCCAAAACGGGCATACGTGTAGTTTCTGTAATCTTCGCCCTCGTCGACAAATCGTTCGCCATTACCATTTACCATGACGCCTAATGGATAGCCTGATTTTGTGAATTGGTTCGTGAGATCTCTCGCACCAATTTCAGGTGCATTAAAGTCCCAGGTTGTACTATGGCATGAGGCCCAGTCCCCGACTAATTTTGCCCCTACGCCCTGAGCGATGGCGAAGCAATCCCCTCCGAAGAGCGATAGCATCGTTAACAAGGAGCTGATAGCGAACGAACCACTAGCATTCGATCAACTTACCTGTGTTGAAAGGGGTGCCTCGGACCTGTTTTCAAATCAGTTCTTAGGAGTTAAGGTGAGTAATAACTTCCCATTCGTACCTTTGCTTTTTCCCAGCCCACGCCCAAATGAGCAATTCTCAACTCTGAGCTTGCTTCAAAACCCCCGGCTGCCAAAATTACTGCGCGGGACTCAATTGTCAATTCAGACCCATCCTTTCGCACTACTACTCCGGAGACAGCGTTATCCCGCATCAAAAGGTTCACCAATGGACAGTCAAACCAAATCTCGACTCCGGCTTTTCCGAGCGCCTTATGTTCAGCAGCAATCAGACCTTTGCCCCCGTCAGAGACACTGAGAACCAATCCTCCCCAGAATTTTTGTCTCCCATCGACTTCGTATGCCTGGCGGTTAAAAGAAAGAATAAATGGGACCTGATGTCCAGCGAGCCAATCTACAGTATCGCGGGAGTTGTTCACCACTGAGGCAGCTAAACCTGGATCGGACCGTCTTCCGCCAAGCCGCATTATGTCCTCGATGAAGTCTTTATGACTGTATGGATTCAGATCGATATGCTTAGCTTGTTCCGGTGTAACATTCTGAACGATGGGCAACAGATCATCTAAGCCATTATGGACGGTTCGGAAGGCACCGGCAGTGAAGTAGCCATTGCCTCCGACCCAGTCTGGTGAGCATTTATCCACAAGTAGTACTACAGAGGGGGAAGATGTTCAGTGATTTGGAGTAGAAACACAGTACCGATTAAGACGCATACATACCTTTTTGGCAGCCGTTCTCCTTTGCTGATAGAGCAGCACAGCTCCCTGCATTACCGGATCCCACAACTATACAGTCGTAGTACATAGAGCGCTCAGAATATTTGTCTTTTACCTGACGGTGAGAGGGGGAAAAGGCAAAGCTTGTACTAGTTCAAGAGCTGGTCAGCTGTTCAGATAGATGATATTGCGGCGGTTTCTGCGCTCGGGCATTCGACAGTCGCACGAAGGAGAATTCCTGAGAAGCAACAGCAGATGAGAGACCATCCGGCCACGGCGATTTGAATCGTTGAATCGATTGTTCAAATTGAAGTCCCTGCGCAACCCCGTGATGTGATTAGCATTGATTCGGCCGAACTAAGCCGAACTTCCAAAGCTGAAATTCTGCCTAATTCTGCTCCCTCTACCTTCCCAAACTCCTGATTACAATCCAATGGAGGGTATGGCATTGTTAAATTCATTGAGATGAATATATATTATTATTATCACCCCTAGTTATTAACAAGCCAGACTGTGGCCATGATACTACGCATTGTGCAAAGGAAATTTGACGTCAACCTCTGTCAACCTATTCCCTTCAACCAGGCGTTATACTCTGTTATACTTGAAGAGGGAATTCTTCGAACGACACGTTATCTTGTTTGAGAATAGCAAAGAAAACCCTTCAGTTCCTGGGAAGGAACGTAGCGGTAAGCAACGCAGCTGGTCAAACTCATATAGTAAGGAAAGAATGTACCGCCCAGTAATGAAGAAATTGGAGATGAACGTCGTGTCTCAACAAGTTCTCATACGATCGTGAAAATTTTCTCAAGGGAACGACCTTGGTACCCTATGACCGTGAAGTGGGGCACGGCGAGGGTCAGGGAGTGTCGTTATCAAGTTCGACGCCGACGCTTTGACTCGAGGTTTGCAAGAAATATGTTTTTTCTCTCCAACGATTCAAAGATCTCACGCGTAGCAGAAATAGGGCCCTACAATCATCTTTTGTGGAGGAATTGGGGGTATGTAGAAGTCAAAAAGCAAACCGGCGAAGTTTCTTTTGTGGAGTACCTGAGGCTTGAAGTGCATTTCTTACCAAAACGACACCTGTATTTCTGCAGTACATCTATGTCTTTCTTCGTAATCATGGTCATGAGAAATGCCTATGAACGATTCAGATGCATAGATGACTTGAAAAATATCGTATCGTTCCAGATTTCTAAAATAAATGCTGTGACGTGTTCGTCTTCGGAGAGGGAGAGAGAAACTTGCTTGATCTTGCTCGGCAACAACATCGAAGTCTTTCTGGTCAGTGAGATTATTCAGTCTCGTCATCCTCGCTTCAGCTGTGCCAGTGTGAAGAAGCGTCGCACGGTATCTGCGTTTTCAGTCTTTTCTTGGTGCGTTCTCCCGATTACTTGATTGCGGTAAACATGGTGAGCTTAAGGAATGGGGCAAGAGTAATACGCCACAGCTCCCGAGTTATGTGGGAAGTTTGATGAAGAATTGCAGTTTTGAACTTCCATAGAAAATCAAGATATGCTCGGTCTTGGTTTATATGCTCCGACTCGCTATATTTTCAGACTAACCTGCTGGATCCCATGGAGCAGGAATCTGACCAGAGATGAGATTATGTATCCCGCCTTATCCCGGACGATCGAGAGGGATCATTGAAGGAAGATACACGAGTAGCAGCAAAACGGCAAAGTATACACATTGTCTATACTCAGGTGATGTAGGAATTCTACGTCATGACATGGATAACTTGCATACCGATGCGCCGCCTATGTTCCCATCGAAAGTGAGGAAATTAGCGATAGGAGGCTCACGGGCGGCAAGCGTCTTCAGGATGTCCTGGGCCAGCAGACCACCAACGATGGCGCAGACAGGTGAAAACTCATGTACAGCTGTCATCGTTACGGATCTTGGGAATGGTCATCAAGAAGTTCGTCTGAAGCATGCTGGGCTTTTAGACTTACTCAATCAAACTGTGAGGTACCGTCGTGATGACTTGTTTGTTCACATCTGCTTCGGAAACTAGAGCGTCTGCAATCTGTTGAAGCTCTCCAACATCTTGTGCTCCGATAGGAAGACGCTTTCGAATCGATTGAAATTGCCAAAGAGCTGTTGGGTGGAATATTAAATTTCGAAAATCGCGAGATTAATACAATGTTCCTCGCCTAATATAGCGAATACCGAAGCTGGATTGAGCTCCTTCGTCTGACGTTTGGAAAGAAGGGACCATCGATGGCGTAATGCATCCTGTAAAGATGGATATGATACTTTCATTTGGATGCTCTTTGGAGCATCCTTAGGTGAAGATCGATCTCTAGTATCAATGAGCGACGGAAAGCATGGGCGTAACGGCGCGACCTACGGAGAAATGTAATTATGGTCTAGTAGATCGCAGAAAATATATCCTAAAAGACCATAGGTTCCTCCTGAATAGAATGGTTTTCTCGACCGACGACATATGTTATTCAGGCGAATCTGAGAGACGGATATTAGCGGTGCTACTGTGTAAAACACCTCTGATTTACTCACAAGATCATCACGGTCCCATTCTGTAATACAAACGAGGTCAACACCATTTACAGTAGATTCAAAGTTTTGATTGTTCAGAACATTGAAGCTTGGGACGGTTTCAACGGTCACAAGTGGATTCAGGTTTTCGATTCGTGCCTTTGCCGCATCGACTCTCTGGATAAATGTGATACCGAATATTCTCCACTAAATCTCCGGTGCATGGGTGGCAAAAGAAGGACTCGCCTTTTTCCCCACATCGTCATCGCGGAAAAAAAATCCCGCACCAAGATCTTCCTCTTCTACATCGTCCGCATCTACAAGAATCAGCTTCCCAATACCCGCTAGCACTATGTTTTTAATGGTCTCTGTGGCAGTTCCCCTAAGCCTGACCACAAGAATAGTAGCATTACGCATCCTAATCGTTTCGATCAGTCAACAAAACCGGTCTATGTTCTGAAAACGGACAAAACAAGTTTTGAGTACCGCGTCGAACATATTCTTACCTCTGCTGCGCTTCTATACCCCATAACCGAATTTGTCGGTCGTACCGGCCTTGCTCTTCCTCTGTGAATTCACCAGAAGCCATCGTACTAGATGACGTCCAAACTGAAGTTTGCCTTGCTGTCAGTAAGATTTCCCAGTTCGAGTGGAGTCTCGGACGCAAAGGTTTTGATTATGGAGACTGAGGAATGTTTATTTTAATGAAGTTGAGAGTCAAGGACGCGATAACTTATAAGCACGTGCACGTTGTGCACGTTACGCTTAACACCCATGTTGCTAGTAGTAGTACTAGTAGCTATGTTGATACAATAAAGTAGAGAGACAAGCAGATTTGTCAAATACAAGTAAGCAATAAGTTTGATGATGAGGGTATAATGGGGGTATAGGTACAGAACAGGTACAGAAAGCATTTAGGAAGATACAATGTCATTTAACTTTACAACCCAAACCCATGAATCGAGGGTTAGCATCCCAATGAATGATAAATATTTAGGACGATGCTGTCAGATTCGTGTATTCAGCCAATCATTGGCATTCCGTCTCCGCTTGAAGTACCGTCGCGATCGTCATCCAAACTACAAACAAAAAATTAGAGAAAGGTCAATCGCAGACAAGCACTGGTTGCGCACAGATAATTCCTCTCAATTTCGGATAGGATGCTGAGGAAATCCCCTGATTGTGAGGCGTGAGCCAAGGTCCCATGATCGCGAACCATATGAACATACAAAGATACGCATGAGCGCGGGCCGCTGAGGCAGGTGCAATCTCTGCCTTCTTCACTGCATCAAGCAGGGTAGATGCTACAAATCGTACTTTGTGGACCTGCAAGTATATTGATTGGAACAATTCGGAAAAAGGAATTACAGGGACTAACCAAGCTGGGTCCATTGGTAGCAATCGATTGAATGGGGATGCTGAATATGGTTATTCATCATCTGACATGCGAGTACATGAACAGCGACGTTACCTATGAAGGATATTGAGCAATTCGCTGGCAACCGCTTCCCGATCCTCAGCCATCTTCTGATCGTCGAGACTGCCCTGCAAAGAGAGCAAAAGTTCATCGCGATACTGCTCAATGACGAAACGGACAAGTTGCTACATAGCACAAGTCAAATTCGGTAAATGGTCAATCAAATGAAATCGAGCATACCTGTGTCACGTAGAGGTTCGCTTGCATCACGAGGAAGGGATTTAACGCATTGGCCCGAGAGGCATTTGGATTGTCGAAAAAATCTTTGACCTCGTCAAAAGTCGCCTTGCGGAACCCTGCTCCTCCATATTCCGGGGGAAGATGTGAGTGTGAGAGAACAGGCTTGAGACGAAGCGGTTCGGGGGCAAGGCTCAAAGCACCTAGTATTCTCTGGTGTAGTGACTGCACCTCTTCCAACCGGGCGGTAGCGAATTGTCCTTGGGGTGGAGACCTCTTGTCTACCCTGATCCGCACAAGGATTTCTCCGAGGAGGGCAAAAATCCGAGACGTGTAGTTCAAACCCGACACCAAAGCAGTTTTTCCGTGTGGTTGTGGTAAATAGGCACTGGGAGTGATACTTGAAAACCGAAATAACACCGGGTGAATTGTGAGGCAAGTTCATACAGAAGAAGCTGTGTACTTACTACTCGTCATCCAACTCTTTCGGGAAGTGCACGGAACAGTCCTCGTCTCGGAGACAAATGGGTCTTCCTAAAAGGATGGACATTGATTTATCGGCTGTACATGTGAATTCAATTTTTGTAACGACAACACAGTTAAACGCTCTTACCACCGAAAAGAAGCCAGAAAATCCGCCGTCGAACTTCACATTCTATGGGATCGAGACCATCGTAAGAGGCCTCTTCGTGCATGCGGAGCGTGACAGCAATGTGCGCAGCCTCCCCGAATGCTGCGTGTTGTGTAGCATCGTGCCCCTCGCAGAAATGATACACGCAGTCGCTATTCTGAATTGAGTTAAGTGTAAGAGCATGTTGTGATGATACATACAAGTAACGTATAACGACATGCATCGAGGTCGGAGGGTCGTACGAAGCCACTGATATATGTCGACTAGCTTCATGACATGTCTGAAGCAGCGGTTATAGATTAGATCGTAGTAGAGCTTTGACATGGCGGAACTTACTTGTGCTAATTTGTGGACCACAGGACGTTCCATAGGAAGGTATGATCGAGGAACCTGCACCAATGTCGAAGCTACGGTTGACATAACAAGAGCAAAAAAGAGAGGGTCTCGTTCTTCTCGTCGGGCATGCAAGTCGGCCATGAAGGAAGGTTTATGAACACATGGAGTGAGCGGATAAACAAAATCGAAAAACAAAGCAATAATGAGATAAATGGTGTCTCGAGGCGCTATTTCCTCAAGGCGATGAGGACGATAATAGTAAGAAAGGGGAGGGATCGTGGACGGCGAGTGATGCTGTTTATAAGACCAGTTGTACAAGGGATACGTGTTGAAGGAATCGGAACCAGGAAACGTGGAATTCTCTTCGGCTTTGGGAGAGTGGGACAAATCATTGGTGAAGGGGGGCGACGAAATCGTATTGCCATTGGTAGAAGAATAGTGGGCATGAAATGAGTCAGCGGCTATGGGATACCGTGAGGGTGAGATTGCAATGGAAGGGATGGACATAGTCGGGCTTGTGTTGATCGGTGTCTCCGAGAATGGGCTTTTCGGACCCAGGCTTGGCGAAACCACAGACTGGCTAGTAGATACGGGGGAAACAGAGAGTTCTGAATCAGCAGCGGGCTCCGGTAGTTTCGCAGCAGCAGCAGCAGCTTCTTGGAGACGCCGAAGATACCTGGAAGGAGATTGACATGAAATATACCTGTGACAACATAACAACATACAGGTTTGGGGGACCGCGTTTCTTGGGCTGGTATTCGTATGTGCAAGGTACACCGAGAGTGATACAATGCTTGCATGACTGCTTGGGATCATCAGAGTTTTCGCGCGCACAGCGAACCTTCCTGTTTGACAATCATATTAGAGGAGGACCTGGACACAGATTAAAGATATGAACCGGCTTCTGCAAGCATCACACGATTGACGAGATCTCCCTTCTGCTCTGGAAAGCCCGTCAGCATCAAGCAGAGCAGTGTGAAAATAAAATAACAACATCATAGGTATGTAGGTTAACCGCGTAGTGGAAGAACAAAGCTAGGGGTGAACGAATCGTGGGAATGCTTACCTTCTGGGTTCATTGTTTTGACAATCTGAAGGAGGCGTGGTCGAATGTGATTCTTTTTTTGGACGAGCAGCAGGCATATTCTAGTTATCGAGAATTGGGCTGGACAAGCACTGTGGTTTTTTTTTCAAGGAACAGGCGGTAACATGGACTTCTTATATATCAACAAACAATTTTCTTCTTCTGGGTTTTTAAAATGTATTTGTCTTTTGAGCAATCCAACTGCAAACTTCATCATGCAACCATGAGCCCCGTGATGACTTTTCGTATCGGGCAAATCCCGGTCTTATCCTCACCATCTGGCCAGTCGCCCAATGCCTTCCACTTTCGTTCTGATATGATCAAGTTTCTACAGGACATAACACCCGAATCCGATTCGGTACTTTTTAAACCTTCCTCCACGTGAACCATAGTTCCCTTCGTCCCATACGTTGTAGTTTATTATGAGCGAATGAATTATGGGGTAGTGTATATATTACTTTATTTGGGTTGCAGACGTCTTGTCACTTCATAGCATGATATGGCGGTCGCTCCCAAAGTTGGTTAAGCATGTTCGACCTTGACATTCCTGAACCTAGAGTCTGAATGATACTTCGTCGTAAGAGGCGTCGTACGAAGATTTGCTCCTGGTCATCCCATTCCGAGGAATACTTTAAGAGCAATTTCCAAAACTCGAAGGCCAACACAGGTTCGCCTTCCCGAAGAGCCGCAAATACCATAAACTTCCCCATGTCCGGAGACGAAAGCCTCCCATTGTCCGGTAAAGATTTGAAAAGTTCTAATGCATCCTTCAAAGGCGCATTCTTCCTTGTACCGGAACCATCCTCTAGAATGACACTCGCACGGGTAAGTGAAAATAGTCCCTGAGGGGAAAGTTGAATATTGCCAGCCTGACGTGCCAGTTGAAGCAAGTCCCCCACTAGTTGCATGTCCCCGTGAACTAGTGCCTGATGAATGACCGTACCGAACGTAACTGAGTTGGGTTGAATTCCCCTCTGGGTCATGACTTCAATCATTCTAGCAGCGCTACGAGGATTATGCTCAGCAAGAGCGGAAAGGCCGATGTTGATGTCGTGTAAGTCCGGAACTTCACGACGACGAATGAGGTTTCTAAAGACCTCGAAGCCTTTGGTAAAATCTCCAATAACAAAATAAACTCGCGCCAGCGAAGATAAATTCGCATGCTTAGCATGTGCTAGTGGTTCATGGACTTGAACAAAAGCCTCTATGACCCTTTGCACGAAAAGTCTGATGTCTTTGGCACGCTCACTGAGTTCAGCTACACTGGGCTTGCCATTAGGATCTCTCCGCTGTGAAGCGTTGGATGATGCTTCGTGGTTGCTACCTGCATGATTTACTTCCCATCCTATATTAATGGAACTATCACCGAGTTGTTCGTTTTGCAACGTATCAGATGCATCCTCGCCGTTGTCCGGAAGATCTGCCTCAATCAATCTGGCCATTCGCGTGAAGAGCCTCACAATACGGGTTAAGAGAGCATTATAACCAACCACCGATGCCTTGTCTTTCCCGATTGCGTATCGCTCCCAAAGTGTTCGGGTAGCCTTCCCAAACGATTGGCTGGCGACCAGAGTCAGAAACTTGGGCCTATCGTTAACTGGAAGGAATGTATCATTCTCTACGACTTCGTTTGCAAGAACACGGGCCAAGTGAGTGTTTCCCTTCTCTTGGGTAAGAAAGGCCATCAGGAACAATATTGCTCGACCTTGGGGACCAGGATAATGATGTTCTTTTTCGATAGCAGGCTCGCGTGTGAATGCATACAGTCTTCTAGCAACATTGCCAGAGTTACATTCTGTAGCGGCTGTATAAACCAAGCGAATAATACCGCCTTGAATGGGGGCTAATAGATGAACTCGAGAGATGACATCAACACAGAGTTCGAGCTCGAAAAGATTGGGATTCCGGAGAGTCGCGTATAAGGTGTCAGTGATGAGGTCAAGTAATTGGGGATCTAGGGACTGCTGTGGTTCTTCTATGGACTGTTCATCTGCCGGCGACGGAGTCGGAGAATTTAGAGATGCGTTTTTCTGTCGAATAGCAGTCGTCAGATCTACACCGGAGGGAAGATATCTGAGAAGTAGGCGATGAGCGAGACCACGTTTGTACCAGTACAAGCATGCTCGGGAAAGGGTCACCGAAACAATGTAGTAAAAGTCGGTCGAAGTGGTAGGCGCCTGTTGTACGGCCTCGGGGGGAATGAAGAGCTTTTCTGTGAGCGCCTGAAAGAGCTCGAGAATCAAACTCTCATTCTTCAACAAAAGAAGATAGGACAGAAGCTCGAATGCAGCCTCAACTATGTCCGGCAGTTCATATGATACAGACCTTGCACCAACAGGAACACGATGGAGCAGCTCAAGTCTGCGCATAATATTGGAGTGCAACAAGACACTAAAATCACCAGCAAAAGGCGTCCGTTCACGTTCGACCGTAATGCGATGTGCAAGCGTTTTAAGATGGTAGTCAGTAAACTTGTCGAGTTGACTACCCCATGCAAGCGCGTTAAGTATGGCCAAGATAGTATTAGGCCAAATGAGCCTATGTTCGGTGTCGAGAATAAGGTGTCGCAGCGCTCGGTTTCGCTCCGGATCCGCGCGTAGGTGTAATATGTCGGCAGCAACGTATCCTACCGCAAGTTTGTTATTGCTCTTGACAGCTTCTTTCAGAAGGCGAAGCAATGTAGCTATGTGCACCTTGTGGCATGCCTTGGGCCGGGAAGATATGTATTCTTGTAAAGTCATATTGACAGGAGTCCATGTTCGCGTTCCAACATCTTTCGTTTCAGCCGAGCTGGAAGAAGCTGAATCGTCTGTATTAGGATGGGGGTTCGGTAGTCCATATGTGGATGAAAAATGGGCGCGATTTGAGAGAAACGGTAATCCTGGTGTTAATCTTGGTTGCAAGGTGTACAGTCGATGAAGCAAAGGGCGGCGACACAGAAACATAAGTCAGCTGTGACGCGAATGATTTAGTGCAGCAAAGGAGAGAGGGAGTCGAATACGCACCGCATGCCGCAAGACGTGGATTTTGTCTCGGGCCAATATTTATTTGCCCGTCGTGCAACAGATACTTCACCAACGACGCGAAGGTTGCAAAATTTTGAGTACGTAACGATTTGTCATTGGGCATGTCGGCCCGCTCCAGAAATTTTCATTGATTGAGTCTTTTCCCAAGATACTTATTTCTTTCCTGTCTATGCTTCCAGGCTGCTTTCAGCCCTACGATGCTGCCATTTTCGAAATCGCTACTACGACGTTAAGAGTGTTAATGTACTGCTGTAGACTGCTGTAACTGGGAAATTATACTAGCACTGAAGATTTCGAATGGACTTTGCTCATATTTACCAACGGCGTAGCCCCCTCGCGTCCTTATTCCGAACTGATGATTTTAGAAAAGCGTTGATCCTTCGATACCCCCTCAAGTTCCTGGGCTGCAGACCATTCCCAATCCGATTTCTGCTAACGTGCTGGCCACGTAGTGGCACTGATTTCCATCCGGGTCCGCAATACTTGGAATTTTGATCCAGTGAAGGTCAAACAATTACCACCCTTCCGTGAAATATTTACGTTTGTGAGTATCAAACTAATCTAGGCATAGAATCTCCTCCTCGGGCGAATTCATTCCATCGCCTTTTTCGAGCTGTAATGCGCTGCGGTATTTGCCTTGTTTTATTTCTTCCTCCCCATCCATATCTTGGGATCTATCTGCTTGGATTCAGTCGACGGCAGGACTCGCGTCTGGTATTCTCCAGGACCATGTTGTGGATCTTCGTAGAACGGTACTTTTTCGGCGAGACCATGGATTGTCTGCGGGGTAAAAAAAAAGCAATTGACTTACCCCAACAACATGGTACCCAACAGAATAGTAAAAGCTTCTCGATTCTCGGACCAAAAATCGTTTAAACAAACCTTGTATAAATGTATGGTGCGGGGGCTATTTCTTTTCGAATGTTTGCTACCCTTCCTTCCAAGTCCCTCCTTCTTCGAACTACGCGGTACTATCAAGCATCTGACAACCTTTACAGAGTCACTAGTTCAGTCAATGTACCAATTTCTAGGTCACTCCACCGACTTGGCACATTTAAATTATATTATAGAATGTTCAGGCTTCTGCTCATGATTTTCGAAGTGTACCGTGTACTGCAGTTTATCCGGTGGAGCTCACATGGTAATGCCATTGAGCAACGAATGTAGCCAAACAACCCAAACAAATTAAGAAGGTGCCAAGCTTCGTGAATGTCCACGGCCGTACAGGTAAATATTATCGGAAAAACTTTGTAAATATGGCTAAGAGTTTTGAATGTAATCGGTTCCGCTCTTCAAACTTTCTTTCAGGTTGATGCGATCCGCTTGACTACATCATGGACTACATAGTAAAGTAAACGTTACTAAATGCAGATTATGTACAATGAGCTGCAACGGGCCCGAATTCTCGTTGGTGGCAAGCTTCCCGATGTGCGTTGTGGATAATCCTGCTGGCCACAGACTACCACAATATGGCTATACCGCAGCAACTTCCATCGAGCTTCGTTGGACCTCCAATTCAGCCTTCATAATCATTTGGCTTTCGTAAAACTAAAAAATTCAGGACCTGCCAGAACTAGTTATAGTTAGAGTGGAAATGGCGGCTGATTGAAGCTCGCAAGGATAAGTGAATGTCCGATTATTCTGGGAGTGAACTAGAAAACAGATAGGTAGCGGTCTTTGAACCAGGGACCTTGATGATAAAGCCCCTATTTAATATTAATGATCGCCACGTGTCTCGTCCGCGTCTGCTTCGATCCGTGATTTTTTACGACTACCCTGGAGTTTGGAAGCTTATACACTGCCAACTTCCTGCGTGCATGGGTGCCTCACAGTCGACTTCTGAGGCTCACTCTCCTTCGCAAGCTCTCCACGTTCTCAGGGTCACCCCTTCTTCTCCAGCATCCCAAACGAATATCGAACCGTTTTTCGACTTCATCGTAGGCTTCGAAGGAGATTCGCTGTCATCTCACAGTAACATTGATGTTAACGAGCTTGAGACGATTGTTGAAGCGCACGAAGGACGCGTTCTCAATCTACTTGTATGGAGTAGCAAAAATCAAGATACCCGAGGCGCGTCCTTTGATGTTACAGCAAGACGACTTTATTTACTGATTATACTATGTAGTGGTTCCGATCACTCCATCTCGGCGATGGTCCCAATTATCGCCTGAAGAATATCAGAACGATTCGAATGCACAACCTTCGTTACTAGGATTGAGCATGCGTATGTGCGCTCCGGAATACGCCAATAACGTCTGGCATGTCCTTGACGTTTTAGAAGGGAGCCCAGCTGAAAGTGCTGGACTTGTTCCATACGGGGATTACATCATAGGATGGTCTGGAGGTGTGCTCAGTGCTGAGAATGATTTCTATGATTTAGTTGAAGCAGTGCGTATCTTTGTATCATGGCTCTGCTATATTTCTAACCATTTCGTTATAGCACATTGACAAACCCCTGCGGGTATATGTGTATTCCCATGATTTCGAGTAAGTACCCCTTCGGTTATTCCAAAAGCCTATCTCTCATGCGGACGATAGCGCGCTTCGCGAAGTCGTTCTGGTTCCAAACCGGCATTGGGGTGGTGAAGGCTTATTGGGCTGTGTATTTGGGTGAGTATCATTCTTTAGGACAGTCCGTACCCTAATTCTTTTGCTATAGCTTCGGTTTACTTCACCGTATCCCTCCTCCGGATCCTGACCATGTACCTGGCTCTACGCCACCCGAACTTATAGAGGAAGATGATTACCACGAAGAGCAGCTGTTCGTTCCTGCTGACGTGCATGTCGAGTCTGGACTAAGTAGAGTAGCGGAATGGCGCGATCAGGAGAATCTCAATCGCGGAACTATGCCCCCACTACCCATTCACGCCAAGCCTTCCTCTTCCATGGAGTACGAGTCCTGGTCGGAAGCGTCAGGCCCAGAGACCGCTGTTCCTGGGTCACATACCCCGGACCGCTATCAGATGAACGAAGAGGACGAGGATTACATCTCTCCATCCCAAGAAACTCCTCGGAGATCGTCGCCTTTGTCCCATGCGTCTCCTCCAAATTTCAAGCGTGCTTCCAATTCGCTCAGCGGCACATTCATGAATGGTGATTGATGATCAATCTGTAGTCATGTTATTGCTCAACGTCATACGACGCAAGGTTCACCAAAAAGTCTTTTTTCGTTGAATGATCATGATCGTCTATCGTCCCCATTCTTCAGGAACCCTGTGGGGAGGCCAGACAGTGATGGTGTTAGTGACCACGGCGAACGAACCAGCGTCGCTGATACTGATGCCTCTCATGAAAGTGGAAGCTTGACCAGTGTTGATTAAATTCGGGACCCGGCTTTTTCGACTGTGGCACCGGATTTCAGGGCGTGGTCCCGAGTTCGGGTAGTTCAACAGTACATAGTAGGTTCCCCTTGTGTGTACTCTGATCCATTCCTCGATATCCAGAATAAGAATAGGAGATTGCCTTCGACCTGTGTCCACGCATTTGTCTCTGAACCCCAATTACGAGTGTCCTACACTTTGCGTTTCTAGAAGTAAAAAGTTCGTCCAATGGATCCGTTTCATGCGCTGCAGTCCCGGGTGCAAACCGAAGTTTTCAAGGTGATATTCATGTTGCTGCAATTTGGCAGTAATGTTCCGGTACATATCGAGGAAATTACATTCCTTGAACTTCGTGGAGTGAGTATTATAGGAAATCAAAACCGTATCTGACATATGGTGAAAGATATTTTTTCAGGTTATCTATGATGAGTCTGTCAATGTACCATCTGCTCAAGGTGTATTTAGCTTCAGTTCTTGAAGCAACTGCTGGAGATCGTGGCTTCGCTTTGACGAGATTACACAGCTCTAGCCAGCCGGAGAAACCCAATTTTGATCTATCCCCTTACCTGAGCAGATTTCAAGGGAAAGGAGAAGTTCTAGTTCCAGTCACATTGGAGCAGGTTTTCATAGCAGGTAGACTGCGCCGCACATCGCGCTCGTGTCATTTTTACCGAAGTCACCGAAATCACCTTCTCTTTTCTGGACCAGTACCCCAAATTTCTTTGCTGGCTTCGTCTTCAGGCTTCCTCCTCACACCCCCACCCTCCATGCGGTGGTGGAACACTTCCTGGTGCATTTATTTGCGGTGATAGACCATACTTACATCCATAAGCTAAGAACAGCCTATTTTCGTTTGATTTCATTGTTTTTTACCCTTGGTCTCTTCCCAGTGAGATCATTAGAGATAGATCTCTCCTTCGTCGGAGGTAAGCACATGTACAGCACTTACGTCGAAATAGTAATGTTAGTAGGTGTACATTTCTTGCTCGCAGTCTGACCAAATTATGGACTCGGATGCGAAGATATGTGAAATAGCTCGTCATTCTATGCACTGTGAAAGTTATTTGGGATCAAAAATATAGTATTCCAAAGAACTAACCTATCACTGGGATGCAAAGAGACGACCATTTCCGAGTTACCGTGATGTCAAATGTCTCCTCACTTATGAGAGTCTTCGCAAGGACGCGCTCAGGCTGATAGCGTTCCACGTCGCTATTTGGTGAAGACAAACTTCACACCCGAGTGAGACTTTTGCTGCAGGATACAGACACAATTTTTGAGGAGTGATATTTATACCACTACATTTATGCTTGTTTTTTCCTTGGGCCTCCTTTCGTGGTTGATGAATTAATTTTAGGCTACAGACCATCGAGCTGTCTTAGGGGCGTAACGCGGAATCGCGTGATCATTGATCACGCCTATCACGCCAGCCTTGTAACCTTGGACATTGAAGTTTAACCAGCCATAAATGGATGAATCTTCATCCCTCGATGCTTTAGCTGGCCTTCTCGAACAACTTGCAGATAACCCCCGCGACTTCTCTGTGCATGTTCAGCATATTAGGCTTGCCAAGTCTCTCGAAGGATTGGAAGCAGAAGCAGCATCAGCATCAGCTCTGGAAATGTTCACCAACTGCTTTGCAGCCGGGGATGAGGTTTGGCTGGAGCTACTCGATATAAAGGAGCGTTCGGTCAACCTGGACACGGTAAATGGTATTGAAGAAATTCTTGCCCTATACCAACGCGCTGAGGCAGATTATCTCTGTAAGCGCGAAATTTCGTCCCCCAGATAACCCCTACACCTAACTAGATAATTCCAGCTATCCCGGTGCTCAAACGCCACATAGAGTTTATTCTCCGTCGATATGAACACTATTCTGATGAAGCAATCAAACCAGATGAACTCGGAGAGCTGTTTTCGAAGGAATGGACGAGGACGGCAGTGACGGACATCGTCAATAAGGGTATTGGCCATATCACGCAAGTACGGAATTGTCATCGTTCAATCTGCTTGTCGCCAACTTGGTATTTCTCGATAGAGCCATCTTCTTTGGAACCTATTGCGTGACTGGGAGTTGGGGATCCTTGAATCATCCTCCGCATCTGAAAAGTACGTCGTCATCAAAAATATTCGAAAGAAGATCCTTACCCCTCATCAGGCCTTCGCTTGTAGAACATCTGGAGGCATTTCTTCTGGAGAGACTGAGCCAGCCTCACGCTCGTGAGTGCTTGCTGAAGGTGTAATTTACCTTGACGAATTAGTTTCCAATATCAGATGCAGACGATACTTTTCAAGCATACTCCTCGTTCACAACTAACTATAAACCCGCTAGCCAATACGAGTCGCTGCTTGTCGCGGCCTCAAAAGTTAAATCTCGGATTCAGAAGGCGGTCGAGCGCAGGGATCCTCATGAGGATGCATTGGTCGGGGTCCTTTTAATTACATGTCTGGTCAGGCTCCTGATTTCTACCGGTAGAATCGAAGTCGAAATTCGCTCGAGGCCTTTGAGCGCTATATAGCCTACGAGCGGAAAGCGAAGTATCCGGACTTGGCCATAACATCTGCCGTCTATGAGAGAGCTATCTCGGAGGCTGCGAAGAGGAAATTTCAAGGAGAACCTGGCTCCGAGGAAGCTTTGAGAGCATTTTGGGTGGGTTACAGCGATGCGCTGGTACGTAATATTCTTTGAGTACTTTATGTTCCTGATTGTCTTCTGCAGAGGCTGCTGAATACCGGTGAAGATTTACAGGTAGACCTTTTCAAGCGGGCGGTACGTAGCGTGCCAGAATGTGGAGAAATATGGGCTCGTTACATCCGGTGCATCGTATGTAAAGACCATCTCTAGTCGCCAGTCTACTCTAACTCATGGTGTAGGAGCGTTATACTGATCCAGAACATATGAAAGAAGAACGAAATGTAGTATCAGGTTAGTTTTATTTGCTAGTGATTGACCATGTTTCATGTTGAACGTCTGCGTTAGCTCTCTTCGTGCAAGCTTGTGAAGTACCTCAATTGCTTCAGAATATCGAACAGTTAGTCGCCTTGATACTTGCTCGTGCCGGATTTGAAAAACGTCTTATTGACCTCGGACTTTCTGGTGAGTCGGCGTATCATCCATTCCTGTGTTGAGCTAATACCCTCATAGATGATGAGACCATCCCAACTTTGATTGGAATTCTGGAAAGCGGTATCGACATGGTACGAAAAAGTAAAGGGCCCATTCGATGTATGGCTTTGTCAGTGACTTATCGAATTTTTAGCTCAGTCCGGTGATCCCAGATTGCGGTTAGAGAATTATTTGGTTGAACTAGTGAGTATTTCTTTCCAATCATCTGTCGCACTTCAACGAGTTATTAGTATCGATTTGCTGGAGTCCCTGAAAGCTCTGTCGCTGTTTGGCAATTAGCTGTAAAGCACTACAAGAATAGTTATTTTGTGTGGACCTCCTACACTGATTGCTTAATGTGTGTCTTTCGTCCAACAATATCACTCCAAACACAACAGAACTAACGTCAGTAATAAGTAAAACGGACCGCCACGATGAGGCTCGTAAGGTTTTTTCTGATATCGCTGCAAAGCAGATCGATTGGCCTGAAGCAATTTGGGAAGCATGGTCGTTGTTTGAGCACTTCCATGGGTCAGTGGAACAAATCGAGGCTTGCTTGGACAAGATAGAGAAAGCTAGATATCAAGTAAATATCAGGCGTTTAAAGGTAAGGTCCTCATAATTACCTGGTATTATGAGTATTCCTTAGTCTTCACAGGAAGCTGAGAAAGCCAATCATCTTGCAATGCAAGTGATCGCTGAATCCCAGGCAGCCCCAGCTCCTGTTTCCGAACTCGTAGCAACAGCACCCACGGAGGATTCCATGGAGGTCGATGTTGCAAATGGATCGAGAGGGACAAAACGGGCCGCTGAGGACACCACAGATGAAAATTCCCACAAGAAGACCAAACTCGGTAGGGGCTTGTTATTTACGATGAAAGATACCTTCTAAGAGACGTCACGTAGAACCTCCTCCGGCTCCTTTGAAGAGGTGTGTGTTTACTTAGTGATGATTGTCACGGTTTGTAATCCGCGTGTTTATCTACAGAGATCGCGAAAATTCAACAGTTTTTGTCGCTGATATACCCAACAACGTTACTGAAGAAGAGTTGACAAATGTGTTTAAGGATGTGCGTATACCAGTCAATGAGTAAGAGTTTCGGCTGATCGTCTACAGTGTGGGCGTGTTCGTGAAGTCAAAATCACAAAGTTATCCTCTGCTACTGTTGCAACAGTTGAATTCATGGATCGAGTATGACATTACCGCTTTTGAAGAGCAGAGTACTAATTGACTATATTATAGGAATCTGTTCCTGCAGCACTGACAAAAGACAAGAAAAAAATTAGTGAGCAAGAAATAGCAGTCCATTTGGCGTGGCAGTCCACGCTCTATGTCACCAACTTCCCCGAGAATGCAGACGACTCGTATATCAGAAATCTATTTGGGAAGGTTCGTGGCTTTATATCAAACTTTTCGGTTGCCTTACATGCACTACCCCCAGTACGGTACCATTTTCGACGTACGATGGCCGAGCAAGAAATTCAAAAACACAAGAAGATTCTGCTATGTACAGTTCACTTCACCGGTGCGGCTTGTAAGCCTCTGGTCTCCTGGTTACTTACTCACGTAGTATATAGACCTCAGCTCAAGCTTCTTTGGAGCTACATGGACAAGAGCTTGAGCCCGATCGGGTCATCAATGTCCTCATCTCTAATCCTGGGCGCAAAAAAGAGAGAACGGACCAAGATGCCAATGACAGGGAACTACACGTTGCTGGTCTCAGCAAGCAGACCACGAAACATGATCTTCAGAAACTTTTCACCAAGGCAAGAAATAAAACATCCATGTAACATGCAGTGTAGCTAACCACAGCGAAACCTGAAGTTTGGGCCAGTAAAGGACATTCGGATGGCAATGGATAATGATGGCAAATTTCGAGGTTTTGCTTTTGTGGAATTTGAAAATGAGGTAGGATCTGTCATTAACCGCCGCCATTTTTACGAATGTTTTCGTAGAGTCATGCACGCGCTGCTCTTGACGCAAACAATCAGGAGCTGAAAGGTCGACGGATGGCAATCACAATCGCTGACTCGCGCGGGAAGTCAAGGCCACGGTGAGCTTTCAATAATGTTTTTCTAGGTTTGGCCTCGGCAGTAATTAATTAAGGGAATGTAGAACATTTGATACTGAGCGTGGTCTTGGACGCAATGCAGAACTCGCCAGTCGCTCTATTCGTGTCAAAAATCTTCCAGTGAGCACACAGGAAGGAGTTCTACAACAGATGTTCGAAAAGTTCGTTTCTGTCAAGCGCTTGGAGCTCTTTGAAGATGTTAACGAGGCTGTTGTTGAGCTGGAAAGTCCGGCTGTGAGTTCAAGTCGTTCTGTGGCGACAGTGCTTTTCTGATCTTCAATTCCCAAGGATGTGGGCAAACTTCTTCTACAACCGGAACCTATCACTTTTAACGGAGCTTCTCTCAGACTCATTGCGGAAGTTCCTGCTCCTCGCAAACCGGACGGTGACAGTCGCGCCGGAACGTTTATTCCCCGGAAAACGATATCAAAACCTAGGGCGGGGCTTGGTCATAAGCAAAAGCCTGCCACTCCAATAAATTCAGCGGGATTTATTGAAGCAAAAGCTATGACGAATGTGGACTCCACGTCGGGAGGTAAAAGTCAGGATGATTTTCGTAAACTACTTGGTGGTAAATAAAGTTGATTTCATCAATTCTGGTGTCGGTGGCGGTCCGGTAAATCGAGCTTGGCGGGCCGGCGAAGCGGTAGATATTTATAAGTTAAGAAGACGCTCAATCATCCTACGTTTGTTTACGGCGTAGTTTTCGCAATGGCAAACATAGCTTTCAAAGCAAATGCCTTATTCGATCTTACTGGTCGAATTGCAATGGTAACCGGGGGTGGTACAGGTATCGGTTATATGATTGCTAGAGGATTAGCTGCGAATGGCGCTAAAGTCTACATCACTGGACGCCGTGCCGATGTTCTACAGAGGGTCGTGGACACAACCCCTAAGACAGAAGGAGAGATACTCGCGTAAGCTCTACTTGCTGCTTGGGCTTAAACTCTACTCTATACCGCATCTAGACTCCCGATGGATGTCACGTCCAAAGATAGCATCTTACAGGCCAAGAGAGAGATCGAAACGAAGGAAGGGAAATTACACATACTTGTAAACAAGTAAGCTTTCCTGTATGCATATATCCGGGCTGCTGCTAAATCTTTTGTAAGTGCTGGACAAGTTGGGCCTACGTCGCCATTCCTGACTGATCCCAATGCACCTGAAGTCAAGGACGGAGAAAGTTTCGGAAGCGCATTGTTTAAGGAAGATCAGCAAGGATGGTCCGATCTTTATTCGATAAACGTATTCTCGATATTCTTCACAACTACTGCGTTTTTGGGACTGTTGGAGAAAGGCACGAAAGAATCCAACATCCCAGGATACACTTCTTCGGTCATCAATATCACTAGTATCAGCGGAGTGATCAAGCTTGCACAGGACCATGTATGTGATATGAACCTTGATACACAAAAGCTGACTTTCATCCGTCATGATCAGTTTTGTTACAATAGTGCAAAGGCCGCAGCTTCTCATTTAACCAAGATGCTATCAACCGAGTTTGCACTTAAGAAAATCCCAGTTCGCGTCAACTCTATCGCTCCTGGAGTCTATGCATCTGAAATGACTACCGATACGATATCGGCAGAAGAAGTAGACAAGATTGGAAAAGGTATCACTCCTGTTCCAGCGCAACGGGATGGCAGGTAAGCACTTCCATTACACTGAAACACTCAACACACTGACTCTCGTAGCGCTGAGGAAATGGCTGGAACGGCTGTCTATTTGGCTTCAAAAGCAGGTTGTTACATGAATGGTCAAGAACTCATTATAGATGGTGGTTATTGCGCGGTAAATCCCGCAGTGGTTTAGACGTGGTTAGTATGTACATGCCTTACATGTAAGATAATTTAAGTACCGGCGATCCTAAGTACAGAATATCCACATTCAAATGAAAGGGGATTGAACGAGTCCATCCATGAAATCATTAAAGGTCCAGGAAGCTTGAAGCGTGGTACAGCAATGCGTGTAAATGGTGTAGGATAAATGTGCGAGAGGACACGACAGTAAAGGATATGGGTAAAGTCGGAATTTATGAAAGGGAGTGTGCGACGAAGAGCAGCCATTATAGAGCATATGCTAAGCTAAGTGTCAACTAAAGAGAGTAGACGACCGTGATCGTTCAGCACCCATCGTATTGTGAGTTTCGGGGGAATGTGTATCCTGCGTCGGCCCATGTAGTGAGATTTGCATCGTTATAAGCTGTGATGTGGCTGACATCCGAAGTATGTCAGTAATGAGATCGAACAAGGATGAAGAGGACTGAACTTGTTAATATAGTCCGCAGTTGGCCTCGTGCTTGGATCGCAAGTAAACATGCCCTTAAGTCCTGCGCGTTGATATACACGGACATAGTCAACGAGCATCTGTGCCGGGAATTGCATGTGCATGAAATCCTGCGCTTGGAAATTTGGGGACATGCCCAAGTTTAGGATCATGTACTATGTACAGGATGGGAAGGTTAGTGATAGGAAGGAGAATCTAATCTGATGTTTGTACATACCATAGGCTCTTCAGGAATCAAACGATTGCTGATCTCAGTAACGCTATCAGCACCGATAGCAGAAGCAGGTAGTGTCCATGACTCTTTTCCATTGCTGTACCAGGTGATGTATCCTTCAGATCGGGAGTCGGGATTGGACCACCATTCGTATCCGTACTTGATGAAGGACTGGTTTCCATAAGCCGTGTCAGGAATGTATGTAAGTGCCGAAACAGCTTGTTGGTATTGACCCCCTTGGTAAGAGTTAAACTCTGTCAATGTATCATCATAGAAGGTGGTTGTCGAATTATCGATTTGGTAGTCATAATTGAATGGAGCAATTTGGAAACTCTGTGACACTTGACCTTTGAAATCGTTGTTCACGTCTATCTGAGCTTCAATGATATCGATTTCGGGTACACCGCGACCTGTGCTGACGCTTGGACCAGGATGATCGCCACCGGAACAAGTGCAGGCTGACCAACGCTGGCCAGGTAGGTAGCTGATAGGGTTTCCACTGTTTCCAGTGAGAGCACCCTCGGGCGAAGTTCCAGCTTTGTTGGTTTGGTTGGGGTATGTCCCTAGATCGCAACTATCGTAGCTATAAGGCCATGTTCCTTCAGTTGTCGCACCATAGCCCGCTCGTCCCTATGCAAAGAGATATCAGGCAGAGTAGAGGAAGTGTCATGTATTTTACCAACCAAATTCGCCATCGTCCACGCACCAGGCCAGAAACCAGGAGTATCGTGTGATCCAGGAAGACTGATAGCAACCTCGATATATCCAGTCATGAAACAAAGCTTATTCCACGATTGTAACATGCCTGCGGCAGCGTAAAATTGGATGACAGCACAGATTTATTGGATTACACCGCTTACCACTCTTAAAGTTGAGATTGTGACTGTCTTCTTCAGTCAATGTGATCACAAGCTGACCACCTTTGGTTGTTATAGCCTAAACAGCAAGTATGAATGGAAAAACTATGTGGAAGAATGAACCAATGTTACCCCAGGGTCATACCACTCCAAATCACCAGTGGGCCTACATCTTGTTGAGAACGGAACATTGTGGACTAGACGCAGAGCTCTCACCAGTAATGTAAATCTACGGCCTCCCAGTAGGGATCATCACCAGGGTAGAACGTGCGCCCCTCTTTATTGAACTCGTCACTGAAGACAAGGTTATACGTTTTTCCATCGCTTCCTGTCCGACTGTACGCAGAGCTCGGCGTATCTGTGTCTATGAGAGACGGCATTCCTGGTAAATCTGGAATCTGGCCTGTGCCGTTGATTCCGCCCAGATTGAAACCAGTGATCGTTGCTTGTGGATGGGCGAAATTATCGATGATGGGGTATCCAGCGAAAAGAGTTATAATAGCAAGAATGAGGATAAAAAGTGCGCCGGCATTAGCCCAGCCTCTGGCAGAAAAAAACGTAAAAGAACGGTCTAATTTGGCATCCCGGACGGGATCTGGGTTATGGAGAGCGTCGTCGAGATCAGGGTCTTTGTCCCAGAGGTAGTTGGGCACTGTGGCAGTGGTTGCTAGTATTGCTGCTTTTTCAGCGCTGGCGGATATTGAAGATGCTGAATGTTCCGAAGGTGCAGCACTGAACCGTGAGTTACTGTACATGGCTGCATCTCTCGCTTGGTTGGGGTTGTACTGGAGGAGTTTCAAAAAAATTGATAAAAGTAGAGAAAATGTGATACACACTGAATATGGCCCGTAACCACCACCGATAGCACCACTCTGAACACTTTGAGTAAGGGCTTGCTGGCTACCACGGGTGCCAGGAGCAGGTGGTCGAAGCGCCGATGAGCGGGGACTCTGTGGCACAGCAGCGTATTGAGACGGGCCTTGCTGCTGTGGCGCACGACGAGAAGGAGGATTAGACATAGCGGTAGAAAGTAAGAGGCCGCTGAAATTGCACAGAAAGGAATTCTTAAGTTCTCACGGAACTCCACCGCACATGGATGATGGCATATCGGTCACTCAACACTCATCCCAAATCTCAAAGCACCGCAATAGAGAGAATGGATTCGTTCAAGGAGCAATAACGTTAGAACCTTTGTAGCCACCTGCTAGAGTGCAAAGTTTGCGTGGCGTCACTCAAGCTCTTTGCTTCTGAGCTTCGCGGATCCCAGGAAATCCATTAGTTTACTGTTTGAAGAACTCAAGTAAACATAGGACCCGTTATGATAATGGGAAATTGATTCTAGATACTGCACGGTACGATCCCTTCACCTGATCCGTGTTCAGCCATCGAAGCTGTGTCGAAGGCAGACTGAGAAAATCATAACCCGGCGGTCAAATTTAGCCCGAATTCAGGAATTTCAGACTACTCATTTTTAGCGGCTGAGCCTGGCTGAGCCCAGTTCAGTCCAATCAAAAAAAAATGAGGGTCCGTGTGATCCTGGGACCTGCGTTACAAGTTCAGTCAAATTCGGAGATTCTGCCTACTTCCGCTCAGCACTACGCTGAATATCAGGATCAAGCCAATGAACAACATCGGAACAACCACGACGTAGCACCAGCCACCTCAAGTTCTCAACCCTGCTAAGGAAAACGACGGAATCTTCCGTGTACCACCCATTCTGTAAATGGAGGGTCCGCAACGAAAACGGAATCGTATAAGCAGACCAAAATGCATCGATGTGTCGGAACGCTAACCGCTGGCCCACGGTGTCTATTAAAAGCAGCTCCGAAAGTCGTGGTGTACTGAATATGGAAGCAAGTAAAACCAATTCTTCTGGTATTTGCTTAGTCTCGACACGAAGATGGAGTGCTCTCAACCATGGCAAATACAGCGACCCAAAAGGAAGGGATGTTCGAGTATTTTGCGGGCGAGTTACGTGGCCTTGGTTTGGGAATAAGACCCGGAGTTCTATCAATCTCGAGGAGACACGTAAAACGTTGCCGATTTCTTGAATAGCGTGATACCCATTGCTTTTTCCATGGTGAGTGTAATCAAGATATGTGAGATTTTGAAATAGAGATGGAAGCCAGGTTAGTCGTATTCCATCCAAAGTGACGCGGCGGAGTTTTGGAGCAAACCCAGAGAACAAGCAGAACTCCTTAGTGTCATCATTGTGTCGGTACACAAGGCATAACTCTTCCAGTCCTACAATCGTGTCAGGGGAAGAAAAAAGTGGCAAAATTTGAAGAAACAACTCACCGGGCACCTGAGTATAACTACTTTTTGTACAACATTCAGACAGTGCACTGTTCCAGAGATACGGTTGATATTCTGAAAAAACGATACTTAACGACCTCCAGCGAGTAATATGAGGCATAACGAGATGCATATATCGCTGCACTTCGTAGAACGCGAGAGGTCCACGATGGTTTTGCGGTTTGAATTCGATATCGAGTGTGCAACCCCTCGCACGGTACATCGTCTCCTCCCACATGCTATAATGAGATCCAAGGACGACTCTGCGCCACAGAACGGGTGTACTAAGCGCAAGCGCTCTCCAGAAAGAGCAAACATGAGATACGGAGAGCGGGAGCATAGGATCATCTTCACAACCAAGGACGAAGATGTAAGCTAGAAGTTCGGGTGGAAGGTTGCGAATACTATGCGTCGATGTGTATGAGGTAGCTGATGAACGATGGGCAGGTGGTAGTGCTTTGAAACGATGTTCTGCACATGGATCTCTTCGTCGATTTTCAGGGGATTTAGGTGAATGTTGATCACTCGGACGTCGGAAGCTGGAGTCAAATATATTGAAGTCGGAAACGAAGCGGAAACATGGGCTGAAACTCACAGTGAAGTAGATAGTTTGGCTTGCATAACTTCCATGAACGATCTTCGAAGAGTCAGTTCTTGACGATGCTTCCTTCTCAGTGTACCCGGCATGTTGAGCGATGGAAGTATATATGATCGGCTTTAGGTGACCATTGTCCTGTTATATTGGTTTTAACCGGTGCTCGAGGGAAACCCCCATATATGACAAGCTCGGAGTCGGAAGTGTACCATCGGAAGAAAGCACAAAAGTACATATTACGCTTCTACTGCCCGAAGACAAAGAAACATGGTAATGTGAACCCGGCGGCACGGCGTCGCAAAACACATTGTTTGAAGAGGACAATGAGAATTCAGAAATAAGAGCACGAGAGCTAAGGTCGACAAATGCGGTTCATGGAGAGCGCCTAGCTACTGCCAGCCAGCGCTTTATATGATGCCGGCGCTTTGGTAGGTGCAACATCTCGAAATCTTGACAAATGGCGGCAGATTGAGGAATTCTCTAGGCTCTATGTCTATAGACTTGACTCTAGATCGTATAGAGCGATTATATCGTCTCATCCAGGCGTATACGCGACCAACAATTCACATAGCTGGCACCAATGGCAAAGGCAGCGTCTCTGCCTTGACGTCGTCAATTTTGACAGCTGCTGGACTTAGCGTTGGTCGGTTTAATAGCCCACACCTAATAACCATATACGACTGCATCTATGTCAACAATCAAGAAGTCTCTCCTCAAACTTATCATGAAGCCCGGGATAATGTTGAAGGAGTTGCTCACGATAATTCGATAGAGATCAGCAGCTTTGAGATGTTGGTCCTCACAGCGTTGCTAATATTCGAGAGAGTCAAAGTCGACATCGTGGTCATGGAAGTTGGGATGGGTGGTCGACTGGATGCAACCAATGTCATCCCGGATGAAGTAGTCATGATTTCTGCCCTCACTGCTGTTGATTTGGATCACCAAGCATTCCTAGGTGACACTGTAGCAGCGATCACAAAGGAGAAAGCGTCCATCGCCCGCAGAGGCAAGCCGTTTGTCATGGGTCCCCAGAAACACTCTGAAGTAGCAGAAGTAGCTAGAATGGTCGTTCAAGAGGCTGGAGGGGACTTTTTCAGTGCTCCGTCTGCTCTTCAAATGCCATCTGAGGATCAAAGACGCCCAGAATCGTATTCACAGTTCCAACCTCCTTCACCTTGTCCGATTGAACTGAATATGCCTTGCTTCCGAGATCCCTTCAATGCGCTTTTGCCATTGCACGGATCGCATCAGCTCGAAAATGTTGGTTTGTCTGCCTTCATCATATCGGTAGCTGTGGATTATCCATCGTGCTCCTCGCTCGGATTGCGAGACCGAGTGACGCCGCAGGTTGTTGTCCGAGGGATAGCGAATGTCTCCTGGCCTGGAAGACTATCCTTCCACCCAATTCCCAAGAATCTGCATGACCCTTGTAGTCCGAAAGCTCTTGTGTTGGCTGATGGTGCCCATAATCCTGCATCATCCACAACGTTGAGTCGTTATCTCATGGATTACTGCAATTCGCCAGCAGCTCCTAATGCGACTACCGCGATTACTTATATCTTATCGCTTTCACATTCTCCTCCTAAAACCCCTCTACAAACACTCTCTCCGCTATTGCCTCCCTCGCTTCCTTCAAATTTGAAAGTTCGAGTAGCGGTTTTACGTTTCGCTTCTCCAGAAGGGATGCCTTGGGTCAAGTCTGTTCTTCCTTCTGTTCTGTATTCCGTTGTTCAAAGTCTTTGTCCCAAGGCCGAGTTGTGGAAAGGTGATGATGACAGAACGGATAACCTATCAGCGGCTTTGCAGTGGGCCACCAGTTCTTCGGACCCAAATCTAGTAGTGGTAGCAGGTAGCTTGTATCTAGTCGCGGATTTCTACCGGATTCTTCGAGGATTAGATAGTGTAATTCTTTGAACGATAGTAACATTGAATAATTTGAGCGCCTGTGTACCTTCTCGTCAGTCACTCATGTCGTTTGCTGCAAGGTGCTGTAATGGCTGCTAAAGGCGTATCTGCATCGGACAGGCAAACTATCAGTTCTCTTTCACATTTACCGGCAAGCGGTACTTCACTTGTACTCAAGAAACCCCCAAGAACTCTTAGAGACGCGTCAATATCCTCAAATACCAGAACTAAGTGTGTGTTTTGCATATTGTTTGCTGATTCGTTACTCATAGTCTTCATAGATGGGATAAACCTCCTACTTTAATCCCAGTTCCTTCCAATGTATGATCCTACTTCGTCCAGAGGAGCTTTTTCTTAGATAAGAGCACAGAGCATGCAAAACCCGTACAATTCTGCCAGGTTTCACACCAACTTGGATTCTTCAAGATCTCAATCTTACGGGAGCAGACAAAAGCAGCAGACCCTTACAGGTCGTTCTTTAAAGCGTCGGAAGACTGCTCATGCTCGTGCGTATACATATACTCCTCCATCGGATAGCTCACAGATCTGTTCCCAGCATTGGTTGCCAAGGATCCTCAACAAGACATAACTCTCATCCCGAACGAGGATGATGCTCATGAAGCAGAATCATTTTTCAATCCTGCGCCTCTCAAACCGAAAAACTTACGAAACACACCCAAGGAGACACCAGTCACATTGATCAGCAGTGAGGAAGAGGATGAGGGCCCATCGGCTCATTTAAACGGTTCTGTATCGGGCCCTCCGGATGGTAAACACTCCGCTTGGCTGCAGAAAAAAGTTTCTCGAAAATTGTCTTCCCCAGGCCACTCTACGAGGTCTAGCGAAGTTGAGGACATCTCAGAATTTTCAGACTCGGAGGTGAAGCCCGGGCAACCTGGGAAAATTGGATATGTCAAGGAGCAAGCTAGGAAGCTGGATCGCAATGAACAGGCCAATCTGAATCGAAAGATGGCGGTGGCGAGAGTGGCTACAGTTCCCCATCTTGATCTAAAGCAGCTCCCCAATGTGAAGAATGGCATGAAGCCAAGAACTACAGTGAAAGTGCGTTCTTGTATCCCTGGTTGTTTCATTAGGCTCATGATAAGAACAGCAATCAAAGCCAATTGTCATAGATCCAATTGCTACTTCCTCTACACCGTATACAAACAACTCGAAGACAAGCAATAAATTCAACTATATACCTCTGAAGGAGATATATTTTGGCCACAAGCATCTTGGGGAGGGCTATCGCATAGTCTTCAATCCTATGCAGGAGCGAAATTTTTATATCCAAGGTCCGGGGACTTACTCAGAGTCTGTTACTTTCGCTCAGTCTGTAAAGTCCATGCAAGTGAGTTTTTTCCTGATGTAGCCCGAGCTGAGACCTCTTACTTCTTCACCGTCAGTTTGGAGATCCAAAGTGTCCAGAACCGTGTATCAAGTTCACATCCAGACTCTTGCACCCTTTACAACGACACACGGGTATCGGCCAAAGATGGGGAGGGGATTTCAAACCAGGTAAGTTTCAGAGGCTCCTCGCCGATAGGGCGACTTCTCATCGCTTTATAGGCGAACGAGGGAATGGTGAAGTGAGTCTCAAGATTGACATAGAGGACCCCATTTGGTCACCTCAGATATTCGATGCGTTCCGAACTTTTTGCAAGCGCGTGGTTCCCTACGAGTGCACAGATGTAGTTGGGCTGGGCGCCAATCGTGCGCTATGGTCTTTCGCTCAACAAGCCGCTGGTAGTTGTGAGAATGATACGAGTATGGAATACGCGGAAGTAGAGAGTGACCCCCTCAACAATAACATTCGCGAAGAGGAGATTCCCGAATATGATCACTTGCCTATGTCTAACGAACGAAATGGAATAGTTGATAAACCTACCCCCCGAGAACCTCGGAAGTCGTATACGACCCGACAATCATCGTGCGTAATTGTCCATGTTCGTTCGATACTCAAAACTCACACAATTTCTAGCAACACGTCCGAAACCCGTAATACTACTGTTGTTGTTCGTCGCTCAACACGACAGCAACAGAATCAAGGAAAACAAGGGAAGAAGCAGCCTTCTGAAGATCCAGACGAGATGTAAGTTGAAGATGATGTTCTTGCACCTTCCTGATGCTAACTAGTCTACCAAAGAATCCTGAGCTATCCTCCTGGGGTAACAACTGGAGCAGTGAAGATCACGAATGGGGACTATAACCGACTACTTCCAGATGAATATCTAAACGATACGCTCATTGAATTTGGGCTTAAGTAAGGTGTTTCTCTTTTTTAAGTATTTCCTCGTTTACGCAGTGTTTAGGTTATGGCATCACGAACTCGCGACGGAAGACCCCCAGCTAGCAAATCAGATCCATGTTTTTAATTCCTTTTTTTACAAGAAGCTGAACAAGAAGAGGTGACGACAGCGTTCAATTATCTATGATCTCAATCTGACTGTTCATAGTATTGAGGAAGGGTATCAGAGTGTCAGACGTTGGACATCCAGATTTGATATCTTCAGCAAGAAATTTGTTATTGTCCCGATCAATGAAAAGTAGGTATATTCGTTCAACTGCTGTGGTCCATTTTTCACCAAACCTCGCAATAAGTATGCATTGGTATCTTGCTATCATCCACCTACCAGAATTGGTTCTTCTGCCCCCTCCTGAGCGTGAACTGCCCAACACCCGACATCATACTCGTTCCTCCAATGTTTATGAAGATTTGATTTCCAGCGTCGATGCACCCGATAATGCATTATCTCCTGCTGCCGCAGCTGCGTCGAGTAACGAGGCTGAATTTGGTTCAACACTTTCTGGGCGCAGATCTCTGATCTCGACCACACCGAGTGGCTCAGCTTCACGGGCAGCATCTCCATCTGAGGCGAGTGCAATGTTGGAGGAAACCAAGCCTTCTAGCGAGGCTGATGCTGAAGAGACTTTTCGTGGATTGACAACCATGGATATCTCTGTCGATATACAAATCCCAAGTACGCATGAAAAATCTCCCTCTCCCTGTACACCCCTTGTCGATGAGCCAATGGATGTCGATGGGAGCGCAGACGAAAGAACGGTCATTTCGCCTTCCTTCACCTCGCTAGTGACATCCTCTCGAGATCCAAGGGATCGTTCACTGTCTATGGGTGTGGAGCAAGACCAGCATCATGGCAATCAAGGCAAACACATATCGCCAAGCCGTTCGAAAACCTCTACGGTTACACCGGCCAGTTTCTACGCTGTCCCTGCGCGATCTAACAAGGGAAAAGAAAAAGCCATCAATCTATCCGACGAGGTTTCTAATAGTGATGTCAATCCCGTCCATTCAAGTTCTCGTGAAACTTCAGGCCAACCTATGTATGTTGGATATCTCATTTTTAACCCACTCTGAACGCTTCATATAGAACCATGATTTTTACCCTTGATTCATTGGGTAACAAGCACCCAAAAGTCATCAATACTTTGAGCAAGTATCTCCAATTAGAAGCCATAGACAAAAAGCATCTTCATAATACAAGCAAGGCTTTGGGTAGAAATCTTCCAGTCAGCCTACATTCGAGTTGCATGAGTTCATCAGCCTTATAAAAATTCATCCGTCTAGGTGCCCACTCAACCCAATTTCTGCGATTGTGGTGTCTACCTCATACACTTCGCTCAGGTGTTCGTTAAAAAGGCAGATTACTTGTCCAGAATTTCCGTGAGTGGATTATCATGCGCTACATCCCCCTTGCAGAAACTCATAAATTCTTAGCAGAAAAAAGGTACACGGTCGCAAGTCGACCGTCAGGTTGACTGGGAGGGTCATCGTCTCGACGACTTCCGTGATGAGCTTCGGATGAAAGTTGGTGAGCTGTCGAGGTCCTGGAAGACGCGGAACTCTCCTCAACAGCAGGAACAAGAGGAGAACGCGCCTAATGATGAGGCTCGACGAACAGAACCTGTGGTACATGGTTTGTCTGACAGTGATAGTGACATCGACATTGTTGAGACTAGTACGCTTACTATTCCTCATGACCGAAAGGCCAAAACGAGAATCAAATCGGACCGCATGAGGGCTGGTTAATATTCTACATGAAGGTTTCTGCTTTGTTTCTGCATTTCATCGGTACCCCTTGGCTCGAACATATCCATACTGATGCATATAATTATTTTTGTATCCCTAGTAGTGCTTTTCCTTATTGTATGCATGTAATGAACAGAAAACAGTGTCATTATTCTTGAGTTGCCCAATACATAACATGCCCGAATGTGAGCCTCCTTCGTCCGGCTCGGAGGGGGCCTTTATTCGCATTGGTCGGGCATTAGTCTTGCATAATGGACCAGTCAATTTTAATTATGTACTGGTGGTTCGGTGGCAACACTTTGTCTGACCATATTCTAGATGAATTGAAGAGTGCTAGCAATGAGATGGAAAAAGAATGAGCTTGACCTAATACTGGAAGGACAGTAGACACTTCAACCTGTACAATAGTATTCCCTCCATTCTCACTGCAGTCTACCATCCCATGTAGGATGAGCCTCTCAGCCGAGATGAATGGACTCGACTGTTCCCTTGTGGGACACCGTCCTAGCCACATATCTATCTGTCTATCTGTATTCATCCAAACATACAAATTCTGTATGGATAGAGATCCGACCTACAGAAAGGCCGTTCAAAGCAATAGATATCGATATTTGTACTACGCGAATACATCGTCCAACCACCGCTCGTAATCGTACTCGGGTTCACCGGTCTCGTTCTGAGTATGTGGCATTGTTTCTCGCAGAAACTCAATCGAGGGGGTTCGTAAATGTGCAATTCGAAGGTCCAGTTCGGTAACATATGGCTGTAATAGTCGGTCAAAACAAAACGAGGATTACGAGCATATTGAAGGGGATTCATCAGCACCTTATCGGACGCAATACCACGAAATGCCTCTCTGAGTTGCTCGGGCGACGTCTGATCTTCAGTGATCTCCACCTAAGAATTGTTCCAGATCAGCTTTTGGAGCCGACATCTACTTCGTCCTCACCAATAGATTGATAAAAGCCTCGAAGCTCACTGCACCGTAGTCTTGTAACAATTGATCATATATGTAATCCATATCCTCATCCTAGATACGAATTCGTCAGCAAGTACTATGATAGTTTGATTAGTGGCAGCGAACGGAGTATACGATCCCAAGACTGGCAAGAGCGGCAGTCATTTCTGATTGATTTAGTGTGTTTGACTCGTCTTTGTCGAAATATCTGAATGTGCTCTCAAACTGTTCCAACTGCGCCGGCGTCAAGTTGGTCATATTTCTGGAAACGATCTACATCTGATGTGAGGAGAGTTGACCTTGATGTGCGCTGTTTTTACTCACTTGATTATCAATGAAGGCGATTTTCTTGGAAATTCTCTGCACCAAAAGTTCTAACTCAAACTCGAGATCTTGGCAAGTGAAGATGGTGTAATCATTTTCCTCGATATTGGCCGCATTACATTCAGCTTCAGCTTCCGCTACGTAGTTCAATGTTTCTGACAGGGCAGGAAGTCGTGTTTGGATTTGTTCGACTGACTGTTGCTGAACCTGGCACCCAAACGACTGGAATGGGTACATGTAACTTCGGGAGGACTGCAAGGAGACTAACCTCAAGTGGGCCATCTATGGAAGTTAGTTCGGACGAAATGGCATGCAGACGTTGCTCAAAATCGTTGGCGACCTCGGCGAACTTTTTCCGAATGGTTTCTTTGATTCTGAAAGGAAAACAGGGTGTCAGATTAGAAAAGAATCAGTTACATTGGGACTGACTGTCTGATTTCCGCATTAATAGCTCGTGATCTTTGCGCTTCAGATGCTAGTAGAACTTTCCATGCGTCGTCTACATCTAACAAAGATAGATTTGGCGGGGGAACATATTCTCTCAAACCATATGTTTTGAGCTTTGTCTGTACGTTGCCGAAAAGAGTCGCGATGTCCTGCTTTTCAGTAACCCACGCACGCTTGATGGTTTGCTTGTATGTAGAAAATTCCGCCGAACGTTCCCTTGATTCAGTATACGTCCCGGTGAATAGGCTTGCCTTCCAACTCGTCTGCATTTCGGTCCATGCTAAGAGTAACTACATAAATGTGAGTGAGACGAAGACATTCGGTGTATAGAAAAGCTTCACAAGTCGAACTCGACGTTCGTAGTCGTTTTTTGAAATCCACACGGACTGCATCAACTCTGCGAATTTTTCAACCCGCCGAGAAACAGTCTCCGCCTGGTCTTGATTTCCTCGAAATTAGCTGAAGTCACATATGATATACAGTTTGACCTCACCCATCGAGGAAAAGGCATGGAAGAAGCTTGCAATATAAGTCATAACACTGCGTTCATCAGGATGTCTTGTATCACATAAATCCTCAACTTCCAACAGTTGCTGAAGAAAGAGGTGAATTTACTGGTGTTCCCGCAAAAATCTTTCAACGTACGGGTATGTTAAGATGCTCCGCTGCTATCTGGAAGGCGAGCCTTGTGTTTCCGTGTCGATCCGTCTGAATACCTTTAGTTACAGTGATCGCTTATAGGTGAGAATATACCTTATCTAACTTGTCATAGTCCAACAAGTCAGGTCGATGACAGTGGATCAATGCACATCTGCGTATCGTGAAAATTGGCTGGATATGGGAAAAGACACTTCATACAAAGCTAAACCATCCGACCAGCTGGTAGAGAAGTCTTGTACGTCTACTTCCTTGTACGGCTCTGTCTTGCGTTGGCACCATAGCAAGAGACCTTCCTTGGCGGATAAGCCCTCTTCACTTTCGTTTGTTTAATGATCATCGTCACAGGTTTTGGGACTGAAGAGGATGGAAAGCATACCTGATGTCGGCGATAGTGAACCGAAGAATGAGGGTCCAAATCATCCCAAGTATGAGTTTCAAATTGCCGTCGATGATATCTATGGTTTGAGTAAGAAATCATGGGCAAAACCAGTCCGAATAGTTTTTGCCTTCAGGGCCGATGTTGGTGAGCTTGACGCCTCTAGATGTGATAAATTCCAATGCCTTGTTTACGTTCTCCGCTTTTTGAACTCTCATCCTCGGTGTTTTGTTGTATCGACCGAGGGAGACATCTCCTGTACCAGTTGTCAGGTGAAAGACATTCGAAAAGAGAGAAAATGAGAGAGTACCCATAATTTCCTGGAAGATCGTCAGTTAAATTCCAGAACCGATGCGGGTATAACACACCATTAATTGTATCAGCTTCACACCATCAGATAGATCCTTCACGAGGGATGTCATTGCAGGATAGCCGTTGGACTCTAGTTTCGTGTTCAGCCTTCAGGTAGAAAAGCAAGCCTTGTAGGTCAGTCGTTGGATCGCAACATGGATTTCAATCGCATCGGAAATGGTGTACCATTTACAGAATGTCCTTTCTTGTACATCGCGCGACCGAGTTTCCAAAGACTCCATTCAGAAAGGCCGTGATTGAGATTATTGGGGAAAATAAAATATTCAGGATAGGAAACGGAAAGAAACCGGATATGAAGAGAACAAGACAAGCGCTCGAGAACAGCCACGAACGCGTCAAATCGCGTCAAACAAATCTTTTTCAGCTTGATCCTTCACCACCTTCACCTTCGTTTTTTGGCATGACTACTCAATTCGATGGAGTATATCATGGCCTTTCACGCGAGATTGGCAGTCTGTAAAGCCTCCCCACCAGTCGTTGCTTGCTCTTACATTAGCTTCTAGAATTTCGTATCGCGGCCAGTGGAATGGCGTGGAAAGGTGTTGATACTGAGAGACCAGTTGCGATGAGCGCAAGCTCTATCAAATGGGCGCAGTGGCTTCGCGTAGCTCGAAATTTCCAGCTTCGGATTGGTATAAAGGAAGAGAAGGGTGACTTTCGCAAAGAAACCTTTGACGGATTCCAGCGCGAGGTATCTCTATCCTGTTCAGTATCCGTTATCGGCAACTCATATGCTGCAGGATCATGACAGAATGGCATCTCTTCTAAAAACCCATTTCGCGGTCACGCTGGAGACAAGAGAAACTTCCTTGAAAGGTTGGAATTGGGGTCTCACTGATTTCCAAGGTGCACAGAGTCATAATGGAGGCTTCGAAATTCTAATATCTTTCTAGGACAGGACTTGGCCTTTACATCCTCAGATCGAACTGCCTTTGAATTACCTCTACAGTATGTTGCCAACTCAAATATCACCGGAAAAACTGAAGTTTCCTTGGAGTTTTCAAACCCGTCATCAACGACAAAATCCAAGGGGGCGGTCGATGAAATGGTTGAAATTCGATTCTACGTTCCCGGAACCCAATCCAAACTTAGGGGGGCTGATGCTGGCTCTGGGGAAGAAGATAATGATGATGATGAAGTCGGCGCTGCCCAGGTCTTTCATGATATGGTGAAGGAGAAGGCCTCATTGGATCAAGTGTCTGACGATATTGTACTCATGTTCGAAGAGGTGCTTGTGTTAACACCCAGAGGTCGTTACGATGTGGTGATGTTCAAGGACTTTCTTCGCCTACGGGGGAAAACATACGACTATAAAATCATATTCGCGAAGATCGCAAGGCTGTTTCTTTTACCGAAGGATGATCAACATGTCTTGTTCATTGTGAGTTTCGAACCATATCGTCACGAGAGATATATCTATCATTCACATCCAACTAGTTTGGTCTTACCGAACCCCTCCGGCAAGGGCAAACGGGATACCAGTACCTGGTAATGCAGTTTAACCGCGAGGAGGAAACGACAGCAGAGCTCAATATGACAGAGTGCGTTTGCTGCTCAGTTCTAGTTGTATCATTGCTAACTGTCTCGTTAGCGAGGAGATTGCTGAATATGATAAGCTACACAAGAATTACGAATGTCCCACGTACGAAGTTGTGTCAAGTCTCTTCCGCGCATTGGCGCAAAAGAAGATCATCGGTTCTGGTACATTCCAAAGGTAACGTTGTGTTTGAGTTTCGCGAGATAGAGAACTCACTAGAGGGCGTAGCCGCGACGGTCATCCCGGTATCAAAGCCAATCTCAAAGCAGTACAAGGCGATCTTTTCATGCTCGAAAAATATGTCTTTTTTGTTTCAAAACAGCCTACTCTCATCGAACTCTCTGACATTCACCAAGTCGTTTTCTCCCGAGTAGGTGCCAGTATGGGTGCTGCCGCCGCCCGCACATTTGACCTCAAAATTGTCACGAAAAGCGGACCAGAATACACGTTCAGCTCTATCAACAAAGAAGAGCACGAACCTACCGAATCTTACTTCAAGGACAAGAAGATCCGTATCAAGAACGAGATGGTGCCGGACGCGGATTTGCTGATGGCAGCAGCTGTCGGAGATGATGATGAAGATATGGCGAGCGTAGATTCTGATGACAGCGGGCCGAGAGGCAAGCCTGCCCGTACTGGTTTTGACGATGATGAAGATAGCGAAAACGACGGTTGGCCAGGCTCTGTCTTCTATATGCTCAGGATTTTCATTTTGTTTTTCAGAGGATTTCCAAGCATCATCTTCTGACGAAGGTTCACCTAGTGAGAGTGACTCTTCAGAAGGCGGAGCCGATACAGCTTCAGATGCTAGTGGGGACCGCGACTTTGCCAAGAAGTCGAAGAAGAAAAAGACGAAGGGTAAAGAGAAAGAGAGTAGTACATCTGTGAAAAAGGCAAAGAAAGCGGACGATAGTGATGTTGACGGGGATGAGGACGAGGATAAAGATAAAAAATCGAAGAAAAAGGCTGCGCCTAAACCGAAGGCCAAGAAGAAGTCGAGCGATGACGAGATGGATGTCGACGACAAACCTCGACCGAAACCCAAAGCGAAGCCAAAACCGAAGCCAAAAGATGACACGATGGATGTTGATGAGGTTCGGCCTAAACCCAAGGCTAAAAAGCAGAGTGGTGAGGCAGTGGTGGAACCTCCGAAGAAGAAGCAGAAAACCGCTGATTAGTTTTGTGCACTGCACTTATGTTCGATGTCAATGATTTGAGTATTTCAACCACTATTGTATCTTCAAGCTTCCAGTCTTGCGTCTCAGAACAGTATTATTACAACAGGAAAAAATTACAGATTTAAATAGTGAACAGCGAGCTTGTGAGGTAGAAAGGATATGTGATAGGATATAGATTCAAGAATATTGAACGATTGTGTGAAGCGAATTTCAAAAGAACGAAGATGCTCAAAGGTATACCGTATGAGTCAAAATAAGACGGGACTGAAACCGCAAAGATAGATCACCCATGTAGAAGAGACCCTGGTTCAAAGAGGTTGCCCGGATTGACATTGACTAAGGGCTGAGTAGCTCCAGCTCTCTTTGTGAGCGAACGAGACAGACCCGTTGACACAGTCTGAGGGGGAGGTGACTTCTGATGAGCTTTAGCAGGTGCTTTGAATAAGATGTTCCGCTCTTGGTGGAGAATATAAGACTAACGAGTTGCACGAACCGTTAATGAAGCACACAGACGCGGTGAAATTAGCCACTTACACGAGCAAGTAATATTTTTTCCATCCATTTCTCCCCAGCATCCGTTTTACAAGAGAATATATGGAGATAATCTGCAGTATTTTCGAAGAATGATAGGTTATCGGTAGATTTCACGGCGAATGTAAAGTCCTTCGGGGCTCTCACAAGACGAGTGATCTGATATGCGTCAAAATTGGACAGTGAACATAGCATGATTTCGTCTCTTCCCTATAGATAGTGTGAGCAAAGGATCGGGGGATAAACGTATATCTTTACGTTATCGCGCTTCGAAAGCCACAGAGAATGTTCTTTCAACATCAAATACCGCTTATTCCACTTGCCTCGCTTGCTCTCCCATTCGACGTAACCTGAGTGAGTTGGAGAACTGGATGGAAGTGCCTATTTTCTTCCTATCAGTACTTTCGAAGATAAAATGGGTCGCTGACGCTCACGGAACGACTCAGGATTGAGGCCAACGGAGTAAGTTTCAACAAGAAGACATTGACAAGTTTGTCTTTATTCCATGAAGCCTCGACGTCAGACAACAATTCGAAACTCCTGATAGGTCGCTCTGAAAGTATTGGACATCAGTAATGAGCGAACAGCGGATGGCAACAGGCATCCATACCCATCCCAAAGTCTTGAGCTATTTCGAACAACATCCAACCTCCACTTCCCCTCCACTCCTTAAATGCCCCTTGAGCTTCAACCATGCGAACAACCTCACCGGCAGATGTCGACGAACTGATTTCAACGACGACAAACCGCTGTCTATCACCAATGAAAACCCGCTGTTGGGTCAAAGTGATTTTGGCATGATTTTGACGAGCAATAACTTCTGCAGGAGCTGGAAGAGGCGGCGGAGGTCGCGAGTGTTCAGTAGAGGTTCGCGCGGACTTGATGCCATCAGCGCTCTTGACGGTCCGTTTCCTTTCGACCTTAGCGGTACCTGGTTCGTCGACTGGTGTAAAAATAGGTATTGCACGGGCTTGAGAGGCAATGGTACTAGACGGGTCTTCCCGCGAAGCCGTGCTGCGAGCACGCCCACGAGTGGTACTTCTAGTGAGTCTGGCTTCAGCACTGATAGGCAATGGGGGTGTATCCGACACCTTCTGAGACGACCCTGGTCTGTGGAAAGATCTCATGGGACGAAGAGTCCGAATTGGAGGTGCCGAAGTTGCCACATCCTTAGACAAAACGGCATTAAACCTCGAAGCTGCGTCAGCTGATGGAGGAGACGGACGAGAATCCGGACGACCTCTGGTTTGCACGTTTTCAAGCTTCCTGGTCAGATCATCAATGGCAAAGGAGGATGTGGGTTTTTGAGAAGCAGAGGTGATACGGGCAGGTCTAGCAACATTTGGTGCGGCTTCCTGAGTAGGGATAGACGAGGAATTGATAGCAGCCTGGTGCTGGCGTTGTTGATCACGGGCAAGAGCACGAATTTCTCGTTCTTTCCTCCTTTTATCACGGGCCTCGCGATCCTTAATTCGAATGCTCTGCTGAGCTTTGAGAGCGGTGGGTATACTGCGAGCAAGTGGAACGTCATCATCGTCAAATTGAGTTTGAGTTTGGGCTGGAGGAAGTCCTGAGGGTAGTCCATAATCATCCTCGTCTGCACTCTCGTCTTCCTCGTCCTCGTCGCTTTGGTATGTAGCAAAAGAGCCTGGTACCACACGCCGGTTCCGTTTATTGCCGTCGTCGCCATCGTCACCTCCATGTCCGCCTAATCCATGACCACCACCACCAAGGCCACCAACACTATATACTCTCCCACTATAGCCTCCTGCTCCGTGATTGCCAGCGTAAGATGAGGACAAACCACTCGCACTCGCACTTCGTCCTCGTGAGTAATCATCCCCGTCAACAGCTGGCTCTTCACATGAGGAAGTGTTACCTTTAATCCACATTTCTGTACTGAGTACACCTCTTCGACGACGGCTTTGTGAACGTGGGAGCTTTTGGATACCAGCCATATGGGGGTTATTCTTGAGCGGCGAAGCACGAATCGTGCTAGCGGAACTGCCCGGCTCGAACTGCGCCGCTTCATCCAAGGGGTCGCTGACGTGAAGTGAGTTCATATTAATAGCCTCTTCGTGGTAAGGCGAATCTACACGTTGTCTAGCCGTCTGACACGGCGAACTACTTAGCGCGGAAAACTCTTCCTCGTCAAGTAGTTCGGTAGAATGACCAGTGGGGAGTTCTAATGAAAGAGAGAATTTAGGAAGAGATGATGGGTATTCATGCGGGTATGAGTGGGAAATGACCATGGGATCGAAAGATTGATCAGAGTGATCAGAGAACGAAGATGATGATGAAGAAGACAACGAGTAAGCATCCGGGATACTCGTTTGACTTGAGTGTAAGGAAGTTATAGAAGAAGAGTGAACATCAAAATCCGGGAAAGTGGTTCCTCCTTGGGAAAACCAATCTGTGGGTTCATAGCTAGAGCCGGAAGAGGTTGACGACGATCTAGAGCGCCCCAAATCCTCAAAATTGGACGATTTGATAGGAATGGGGGAGCTTGGCTTTGGCGAGAAGTCATCTTCAACGCCGGATAACTTAAACTCGTCTGATAACCTGTCACCTAAACCTGGATGTTCATCTACGATACTCAACCTCGAACATAATTTTCCGTAATCCTCTTCATCCTCTTCGGAAGAATAATGTGGTAAGGACGGTATTTCCGATTTGGGCGTGCTGACGGTAACATCCCGAAGCAAGTCCCACGGCTCAGACGGAAGTCCAGCACCCACTTTGCCTTTGCGAGCCTGATGCTAAATGTTAGAAAGTGCGTATTTGATATGAAGAGCGGCGAAGGAGGAGCCAACAGACCTTTTTGGTTATCTTGACATTGGCAGTAGCTAGAGTTGAAAGAGAGGGCATCGAGGGAGAGCTGTGGAGAGGGCGCTTCTGGTATAAGGGTCTGACTGGTGATTGGATCAGAGTAGCAGAACGGGAGCGAGAGGCGCTACCCGATAGCGACAGAGGTGAGTTTGGCGGCCGGGTTATAGCTAGGGAAGGTCTGTCTGTTGTGGGCGGGATAACCACAGGAGGCGCGGAGAGATCTGCAAAGGGATCGCTATCCAGAAGACTAGTTTCTTCTACCGTGGCGGAAGCAGATGAGACGGAGAGTATATCGATATTCGAAGACCGAAGATCATCATAGTACGCAGGCTCTCTACTGATAGGTGGGATTTCTATTGAGGAGTCGGAAGAGAAAAAGTGATCTTCAGATGATGGCGTGCTTGGGGCTGTACTAGGAGCCGTACTAGGAGCTGTATTAGAATCTTCGGACTGCGAGGATTGGAATACGGAGGCAAGAAGGGAAAGAGAACGCCGCGGTCTCATAGGCATGGTGTAATTTTCGACCTTGGGACGTATGAAGACCTTGGAAAATTCATTTACATATACTGTAACGGATGCGCCAAGGCTAAAAACTCACCTGAATATGGGGGGTGTAGTATACCAATTCCTTTCCACAGATATCAGTTGCAACTTCGAGAAACGCCGATTTTCGTTTTTCTTCACGAAAGGTTGATTGGCCTGGAAGATTTAGGCAGAAAGCAGACAACGCGGAATTCGGTGGTCGTTGGGAAACCATAATTTGCTTTGTTTAAGTTTGTAAAACGGAGGTATTTGATATATTTGACTATTTCAAATCGGAAAATTTTGGAAGAAAAGAAAGATAACCGATCGCCCTTGAGCTTGAGGTGGTGGTGGTCTCTGTAATAGGAGTACAAGCTCATCTATCGACATTGACAATCCAACGACTTAGTTACAGGCTATTCCCCGCCTTCAGACGAAACTATCTATCTGTCTATCTATCTATCTCGCAACAACCGGTAGAAGCCCGGAGGCTTAACGACCAAATATTGAAATCCGAAATTTTTCCTCGAAATTGACTCGATTTAGGTGCGGGAGTTTGGCTTGCAAAGGCACAACAGGCACCACTTTAGCAGAATTAGCGCCGGTCACTTGTCATCTCTCGACATCATGCCCAAAGATCTTCCTGGATTTTACTTTGACACACAAAAGAATAGATATTTTCCCCTCTCATCAAGGCCATCTACATCACCACAAAGTACACTTTCACGCACACCGTCTAGATCATCTGTTGAAGTGGACCCATCTACTACACCGCGTACGATCAGTCGCCATACAAGAAGTGCTCAAACTCTCAATCAGAGGCTCTTGAGCTCACCCGTATCCCATTGCAGGCCCCTTGTAAATCAGTGGGTAGTTTCTACTGGGCCCTCTTTCAAATTATCGAAAAGCCTCCGCCTCAGTTCCTGATCCTTAGTTTTCCAGCGATATACAATGTACACGCGTCGCCTCTACTTCACGATTTGATTTTAGCCAAACAGCAAGTTTTGGTGATATCACGGAATTTTGTGTAAGGTGCTGCGCCGTACGACGTCATGAAATACTGATGGCACACAGTCTGCGACGTCTGACAACGGTTCGACGCGTCGATACATTGGCGACAACAAAGGATGGCTCTACACATGTTCTGTGTATGATGATATCTCGTTCGACAACCGACTCGAAGCTCTGAATCAATACCCGCCTACAGACTCCCCAAGTGCTCAGACGTATATGTGGCCCGCAGAAATCAATCTGCATTCGCACTCGCAGGTATCCTCAATCAAAATTTCTGGTCAGAAATGCGTGTAAGGAATTCAAACGTCAGTACTTCGGTATCCACTTATTGTTCCATTGACAGCGCGACATGTTTTGGTCCTGTCACTAAGGTCGCTGTTCAAGATCTCCATGTATCCGGGTCAGTCATTCCTTCTTTCCAACGTTTTGCTTATACCTAAAAATGCACAGGCGTACAACACTCATTACGTTGAATCAAGTTCATGATGTTCGGGTCAGTCATCTACAGGACAACGCACTGATCCTAGGTGTGCTCGTCATTATCCCTTCCAACTTTAAACCTGACGTGATTACTGTAAACTCAGGCGCGAAAGGCAAAGCTGTGTATATACCTGATATTGATATCTCTGGGTCTGTTCAACACCTCAGCAACTTCCAAAACAGTGATGTTTTTGCTCTGGATCGAGACGAGGTGATTTTGTTGGGTATCATCTCCCTAGATAATATATCTGATACCCCCAATATAGAATTTTGTCTACACAGGCTTGCGCAACGGCTCTATATTACGCCACGATTTGCGTGTCTCTTCTAACAAGCACGATGGTCAATTGCTCTTCCACTCCCGATTCACACCTTCAAAAAATAGTACATCGCCCAGCCCCGTGTTATACCTCAAACTTGTAAAAGATTCACAGTTACTTGTCAGTCGAATGAATGGCGAGGTAGGCAGATTCGTGTTATACATTGACTGGGTCTCAATAGGTCTCAACGATGTGATCTTTAGCTCTGTACATACGACACGCGTTTTCCTGTGCATAGCACGCCTTCTCAAATCTTCACAGGACATCGTAATTCAGTTACACAGAAATTGGTTCGTTGGTTGACCGGTGTTTTAGCCGTGAACACTAAAATATTTGCCACGTTCGATAGGGTATTTGCATTGACCCCATGCATGAATTTCTCTTCGCGGCAGGAGAAGACCGTTGTATCCGGGGATGGTCCCTACGAACAGGAAAAGCACTGCACGGAATTTCGTCTGTTGCGGTATCCGTTCCCACATCGACTTCAAGGTCATCGTCGTCCTCCACCTCCTACCCTGACCTCAACCAATTCCGCAACCCTTTCAATACGGAGTTCCCCACTCCGATACCGACCATGCAAGTTGCGGAGGAAAGTGACGGAAGCTTGTGCTTGTGGGCTGGGAGTCGGCAAACATTGTATCAATACTATCTGGGACAATATTCTAAAACTTGTTGAATCGGGTGTAGTACCGTCAAGTACGGGTAAATACAGGCAGATACGTCTGGACAACATGCTAGTGCCTGTCAAATGAAGAGCGTGCTCGCAATCACTTGGAGTAGATTTATGGGCCTCGCAACCACCATTCGCTGCAAGAAGGTTTCGAGACGAAATCGGCGATTGTGTGCAAAAAACGTCACGTGCGTCAAGAGAATCGTCTGAAACGTTTGCAAATATGCTCTACTATTAGTTAGTATTTGCAGCAGATTTCAGCCCGTCATTATCTCGAAGAGTGTGTATCAAAATATGTGGGTGACTCTCTGATTTGTGAAAATCGCAACGATCGTTGGTTGGACGTGTTGGCGCTCTGTAGCGCTCTGTTAAGTAGGTCACGTTCTGAGTTGTGCGACCATTCTATTTATCTTCCTGACTTTCACCAGTGAATATGGCGTTAGTAGTACCCGGCAACCATTCCGATATCATTCCTCCTCCTCCTCCTCAAAACCCACCTACTATCGAGGACGTCGGTCGAGCTCGTCTGTATGAGACCACTATGAACTTCTTGCGTTTGCAACGTATAGTTTATTTTTCGCCTTTATCTCGTTTTTTTTACATGACTTATTAGGCGGGACCCTTGCCAATGCCCCGACGGACGCAGAATGTGGCGAAGTGACGCGATATGCCCTTGCTGTGGTGGCGCAACATGCACCAGCTGGTAAGTTGCAATATATGCGTATTTTATAGATATATTTCACACACCTTACGTAGATGCAGCCCCGGCTTGGTTCAATGGTGCTCTCCAAGTAGCTCTTCAGCCTATTCTTCATGAAGTCCAAGACATTCGTAATGAAGTTCAAGGCCTTCGTAAAGGAGTCCAAGGCCTTCGTGAAGGAGTTCAAGATCCTCGTAATGGAGTCTAAGACCTTAGTAATAATGTTGGTTATATGTAGGGAGAGAACTGCTTATCTTAGGTAACCAGTTGAAAGATGGTCTGAAGACGCCATTTTCTATTGTTTGAATGAAGATGGTAATCCTTCAGATCTCAGACCCTGCCCTCAATCTAGTATACTTTCTCCAAATCTAATCATGCCTGCTAGCCTGATGATGCCTGTTTGCAGCCCGAGCTTAGGAGTGTTACTGTTCTCAATGGTCTTACACATGCCCAGGCAATTCGTATCAGCACTATTTCCCACAACCAAAGCCAAGCTGCAATGTTAAATCAGATTGCCCACTACATTGTGCTGTTCTTGATTAATTTGGCTTATGTAGGATTTGTTGTTGTGTTTGTAGCAGTAATGGACCCAGTTCAGTTCTGTACATTTTAGTTTAAAGTTACCTGCAGTTATTCCTGCTACGTACCTCTTTCCAGGTTGAAGGATTTTATAGACCCAGCCATTCAATTTTAGTCATTCAACCTTTCTTCATTGACATTGTTTGGGTTCTCCATTTCTTTCACCTTTTACAACCAATTTACAACCAACATTCAATCCTGTAACCTGTACAAGTCTCTGTAGTGGACAATATATTGTATATGCTGTCCTCCTCTTCTTGCAGGAGTATTTTACTTACTAGTACAAGCTGAGTTATTGCAACTAACAAGGCAGTGGGCCCTGCTGCTGGCCTGCACTGTTTGGTTTTATATTTGCCTTGTTCGAGTAGGTTCGAGTGTCTCCCAACTTCTCTGCCTGCTAACTGCCGTGTTGACTGCTACAGGCTCATTCCATTCATTAGATTCTCTCAGCGCAGATATGCTATATTCAAACATTGTATCAATACTTTCTGGGACAATAGTGCAAAACCTGTTGAATCGGGTGTGGTAGTACCGTCAAGTACGGGCAAATACGCCGATACGTTTGGACCACGTGCTAGTACGTGTCAAATAGATGGGCGGCGCAATCTATGCTGTGCGACGGCGTCATCAACCTTGATAGACCCTGATTAATATTCTCCATTTATACCACCTTGTGTTGGGCGCAGACTATGTAGTCTCCTTTATAAAGAGGCACACAAATATTCACATCACATTGACAATCAGGATGAACATTTTTGCTATAGGGGCCTCCAGAAACATTGGTTACTATTCCTCCCTTCGCCTGCTAGGTATGATCATTTCTACCGTTGTGATTTTTGATAGATCTGATACCTTGTTTTTCAGCCGCAGGGTGTAACATCACATTTTTGCTTCGCTCGCCGTCTGTCTTCGATACGGACGAAACGATTCAGTCATATGTTCGATCTGGCAAAGCACAGCTTGTCAAAGGAGATGCTCTGGTGCAGAGTGACGTTCAACATGCTTGGGACGAAGCTCTGACCCACGGAGCTGTTGATCTAGTCTTATTCACTGTCGGTGAGTTCGACTGCATATACTTCGAGGGTTCCCCACGACAAATGGTTAATTTCTGGTCATACAGGTGGTTTGCCCTCATTCAAACTATCGAAGGGTTTCGTCGTCTCTCCTGCTAATCTCGTTACTCAATCTTTATTAAACGTCTTGTGCACAATGCCTTCACAACAGCCACAACCCAGGCTTATCACCATTTCCTCTACGGGGCTCACGCATTCCTCATTCGCTCTCATTCCTTTCGTTCTGAAACCCTTGTACGCTCTCCTCTCTGTCCCGCACAAGGACAAAGTGGGCGCCGAACGCGTTATCGCCCACTGTGCGGGATGGAAGTGGGAAGTGGACAGTGACGAAGAACCGGGAGATGATATCTTGGGTGAACGATGGCTAGAGAGGGATGGATTACCTGCTGCTGGATCGTTCAAAAACGTGCTTGTGATTAGGCCGGCGCTGTTGACGGACGGTGAATGCAAGGCTGAGAAGGGTGGAAAGAAAAATGCTTATAGGGTGAAGGAAGGAGATTTTAGTGCATATACTGTGTCGCGGAAGGATGTTGGGCATTTTGTAGCAGACGCGGTGCTGAATCGGTGGAGCGAGTTCGAAAACAAGCTGGTCACTATTGGATATTAAAATATGCTGTTGTTAATGTTGTTGGTACCTAATTACTGTAGTATTCGTGTGAAATTCATCCCACTTCATTTCCTCCGGTGATGTCTCCGCCAAGCTCTGACACGATACCATCTTCCTCAATACCGCCTCCTCCTTCTGCTGCGCCCCCCAATACTGGGAATCTATTTCGTGACAGTATCGAGGTTTGCAAATACATCGTCCGGGCATTTTCCGGCACTCATCGAGTCCGTGTCTGTAGGCCGCGAAGAACGTCGAAAAGCTTCCTTGCGCGCGGAACAGCCTGTTGACTGGCTTGGCAGCTGGGACTGGTGTAGCTTTCATTCGAGGCGTCTCTACTGGTGAGTGCCTTGACCTTCTCTAAACTAGCGTGTTCCGATACGACTTCACTCAGCTCCCATCGTTGCTGGCCATTGGTTTACTTTTACATTCGTGGCCGTTGCAGCAATCTCACAGTGTGTGATGTACATCGTTTTCAACGTGTATATACCTAACTTCTTTATAGCCAAGTATGTATGCGACAAATGGAGACTGAACGCAAACAAGTTATGCAGATTATCGAGAGCGCTCCTAAAAGAACGTTGAAAAAGGAAGATACCGACTTCAAGTGAAGACATCAATCAACGCCGAAGAGTTCAGTTCCAATCAGAGGCCCAGACATCCTTGTCCCAATTCTCAACCAGGTTCGCGTCATCCTGGTGGAATGTCAGGACTAGCTACAAGGACAAGGAAATCACTCGAAGATATTACCTTGAATTTGCTCTGGAAACCTGTAAATCCATCACGGAGGACAAGAATCTTGGATGAAGAAGTGGAATCGGTTTCGGAGAGTACATTTTGACGTGTTTCTTTGTATATCTACAAAGGTATACATATTCAGTCTATATGTTTACCCCGATAGCTTAGCCTAAGAAACTCCTCACCCTTGCGGCTTTCGGTCCTCGAACTTGGCTTAACGCGCAGTGAAAAATCACGAGCGGGACGTCTTTAGTTTCCTTCACCAATTTATCCACATTATTGAGAAATTCATTTGAAGGCACATTGAGGCCTCCAACGATGTTCCCTCCGGCGTAATCATCGTCCCGAACGTCGACTACAAGATAATCTTTCTTGGGAATCTTGCCACTCCGGATTATCTCTGCAAGTTCCTGCCTGTGATCGTCAGGAAGAGGTTGAATCGAGAAGGATGTATCGAAGCTCGCACGTCGCCAGTAATGTAGCTTGTCATGGGAGATAAGAAAGAAATGTGTCGATGATTGAAGTGACGTTGGACTCGAAGAGTTGTTATAGGAAAAATGCGATTCTGGGATAAGATAGGATTACGATGAAGCTTCAACAGTGTCCTGATACCTGCTGAAGGAATGGCTGAAGATGATTTGAGAGAATTAATAATAATGGTGGGGTTCAAGCCTGTTCAAGCTATTTCCCAAAATGGAAATTCTCCGTACCGTTGGTATTAAATTTAAACGCCTACGAGCGCTTGTATATACTCAGCTGCAGCGTCCCTTGTGCTGATATTCCTTCTGGTTCACAAACATACACGGCGTAGTTCTTCTGTCAAGCTGTCGCTCGAGGGAAATAGTTGTCCTAACGACCCATTGCCATTCCTGGATATATCATGGTAAGAAATCATTCCCTTTTCTAGAGCTTCCATTTTATTCCTCAAACCAGTCTGTTATTGGCGTTTCTTCACAAGCAACTTCTGGAAATCCTCCCAATGCTGCTTCTTCCTCCCAATCCAATGGCGTTCCCTCTTCAACATCTTCTGCGTCAGTAGGGATGACTCCGGAACTAGAACAAACCCTCGCCCTTCTTTCATCTCATCGATCTGTGCTTGGGTACATGCTACTATCAAGAGGACATCCAGCCAGCATCATACGGCATTCTGGTGGTGTATTCGATGGTGAACATGGTAAAAAGTATGCAGGTGTAATTGCGAGGATTGTCGAAACAGTGCAGGCGGGATTAGAGGAAATAAACGGCGTTGAAAGCGAAGGGGTGAGTCATTACCTTGCTTCATTAACACCTTAGACTCACAGTTCATAATCTAGGACGATGTCAAGTTCCTTCGAATCCGAACAAAACGTCACGAGCTCATGATATCGCCAGGTAAAAGCTCTGCAGCTTAATAGTCGTCCGCTAACGTCATTCTTGCTCATTCAGACGGCCGCTATCTTTTAGCTGTACTGCATGAACCTTCATAATCTCCACATCTTACCGACACTTTGTTCAATTTTGCCTCTTTCACTTTGGATTTCCTCAATATACCGAGTATCGACATATATCCCTAATATCGTTCTGCCTCAATGTGCATCTAATTCTACTTGTATCGTTCGAGCGTTCAGTTTAACTCCGATGTTTAAGGTTTTTGCTTGAGAGTTTAATATCGATAAAACATTTACTATGCAATCAACTTCGCAGCTATCGAGGGTGGTCCATCTTCGTGGGTCAGCGACTTGCTTGTATCGTGGAATGGACTGAGATGTGCGTCTATCAGGCGGACCGAGTTGAAAATACATGGGAGTGATGGGAGCAGGTGGTCAATCCGATACTTCCGAATTCCGGGCCTTACGAATGTACTCACAATCTTTCTCAAGTTTTTTAACGCACAAACTCTTTTCGCTCGTTTTTTGTCGCTCTGGTTGTGTGCATCAGGGTCCTCGTTCTGCTCGACTTCCACCGGGTCCTCAGATTCACTAGACGCCATCATCAAGGACGCTCAAAGTAACATCATATTCTCTGAGTCTTCTCTCGGCCATTCTTTCCCACTCGTTCATATTGTGAAGCATCACATGAAGAAAATCCTCATTGTGCTAATTACAGCTGCATATGATGGGCCAGTCAGCGGACAAGAGATTGGAGCAGACTTAAAACGACGCGACGAGAGGTCTTGACAAGTTTTGCGCGGCCCAGCTCCCTGATGTTACCAATTCTTCTAACTTCGTTAGCGTTTCTTTCTGTTTCCGTAAAATCCCAAATCACTATTGTTGTCAATGGGACGGCAAGCCATCCTATTCCATCTACACTATGTAAGTCGTCTCTGGATTCATTGCCCAGGCTATCGCAACTCAGCCTCTTTTGAAGGGGGCCAAATGTTTGAGGTGAGTGGTAGTGGGAGAAAATTTGGATTGCAATGTGACATGTGTGTCTATGAACGTCTCGCAATAGGATATAAGTGTCAGTTCGAAATTCTTCATCCGTTTCACTCGATGCTCTGGTATTGACTAAACGTCTTGCTTACATAGCATGTAAGTTAAATGGTATTGAAATGAACCTATTTTGACCTTCCCAGAGCGGAGATGGAGGCTTGTATGCCGAGTGTATGTTGATCCTTCTAGCTCACTGGCATTGTCAACTCATTGGCCGCTGTCTCAATGCTGCAGTGCTGCAAAACCGAGCTTTCCAAATGGTCGATACAACTGGTATGTTACTTCTTCATGTTGTTCATCCCAGCTCGTTTTCAAACGAAAGCTCTTGCACAGACCAAACAACAGCCCTCAACGCATGGCATTCGGTGAACGGCGCACAACTCACGGTCATCGAAGAAACCGTTCCAGTTTCTTCCGCTCTTCCAAATGCATTGAGTGTGGTGATACCGAGTGGCTCCTCAGGCCAAGTAGGGGTAGGCAATGAAGGTTACTTTGGTGAATTCCCACAAGTGATATCCACGATACGACGTACTCACGGCGGTCTTTACCTCGATGACCTCCAGGTATCAAAGTGAATTCGAGCGACACATACAATGCATCCTTTTTCTACCGTTTCCCCGTAGCCTCATCTTTCAACGGAACTGCGACAGTTGGTCTTCAAACTTCTACTGGAGAATTCTTAGGTGGTATAAACGTGACACTCAGCGGATCACAAACTAGTTGGTTGCAAGTCAATACCACGATCCAGCCTACTATCACCCCAGATTCACTAACAAACAATTTTACTGTGACTGTGGATGGCGCAGAGTTGGCGGGCCAGACCATTAATTTCGCAATGTTCTCCTTATTCCCGCCCACCTTTAAGAATAGACCGAACGGTATGAGAATCGACATTGCTGAGGTGAGCAGAGATATTGCGCCTACATAGTATAGTGAAGATACAGTGGTTGAATTTCGTCTAAGACCTTAAGTGCGATGGCACCCTCGTTCTTCAGGCTTCCTGGAGGAAATAATCTGGTGAGTAGAATATATATATATATATATATAGTACCACTAATATATCCCTTCGTTAAATGAACTGACTGATGATTTCGCAGGAGGTAATATCATAGCTTCATAGTCAAAAACGGTTCTCAATCAGCCTCAATCCCATCTTTGAACTAGGGTCAAACAGTCGCTACGCGATGGCAATGGAACAACACCGTCGGTCCTCTTGTTGATAGGCCAGGTATGACTTAGCTTGAGATAGAGACATATCTAATTTGGTCCAATAGGGCGTGTTGGAGACTGGGGATATGTCAACACAGAGTATGCTTCCTCGACATTTTATGCACTAGTACTACACAATCCTCTTTCAGCGGCCTAGGAATTTTTGAGTATCTTACATGGTGTGAAGACCTGAATATGCAAGCCATCATGGCTGTTTGGTCTGGTAAGTTACAGTGCTTCTTCAAGGTTATGTCTTCTAAATTATAAACAGGCTTTGCTCTTGGCGGAACGAGTATAGCTGAAGATGATCTGGGCCCGTACATACAACAGGCTATAGACCAGGTACAGAAATAGCTGACAGTGTTTACTGGTTAGATACTGATCGTCGTTACCACTGGGCCCTAAAGATTAACTTCGCGGTCGGAGATCCTGCTGAAAGCGACGCTGGTAAAGATAGCCCGATCATTATGAGGGACCCTTTCTTTTAAACTTATTCCTCGATGCAGCTGCCTTGAGAGCGTCCCTAGGCCATCCGGATCCTTTCCCAGTGGTCCACGTAGAGATAGGCAACGAGGTTGGCATATAATAAGTACCTGTACGATTTAATTGATTTTTTTGTTCTTCAGGACTTCTTTGCAGCCGACACGTCAGTAACAATATGTGGTCCTGAAGAAAACCTAACAATGATATTTCAGCTACACATATCGCTGGAACCAATATATCACTGCACTCCAAGCGACATTCCCTAACCTTTGTTTGTTTATTAGTCTATAGTGGAACTATCGATTTGTTAACCATCCCTTTCCTCCAGCATTTTTGGCTACTTCAGATACATTCAACCCAATTCTGATTCCAAACCCAGCTGAATGGGACATACACGTCTACCAAACACCATGTATGTTCTGTTGGCTTACACGCACAGTAAAGCGAACTAATATCATCGATACACGCAGCGTGGTTTGCGGAAAACTCATTCATTTATGATGGTTTCGAGGTGAGCCAGATTGATTTATGATTTCGATACATTAGTAAGGTTGCGATAACGCAGCGTAATGGGACACACTACTTCGAAGTAAGAAACTGCTCCATACTTGCCCCAGTCGAAAAATATTGACATTCTTCTAGGGCGAATACGCAGGTACTGCGGAATTTCCCGGGAATCGTTTCAAAAGCCGTTGAAATTCCTTTTTAACTAGCGATTTCTACAAATTCCAATGATCTTTTTGGAACTCCGGCTGACGGTCGTTTAACGTTCCCAACAATGGAAAGTGGGTGTTTTTTCCTCGTATCGGCCTTGGGTCTTAATCAATGATTGATTGACTTCCCTCCCCACTAGGTTCGACCGGAGAGGCCGCTTTCATGACTGGACTGGAACGTTAGTCTTAGCAAGTTTCCGTTTGACCAGACAGGCTCTCACCACTTGAATTTCCCTGTAATAGGTAACAGCGACATTGTATTCGCAGCTTCTTACGCACCTCTCCTGAACGTAAGCACTACAATATTTAGCATTGGTCCTCATCTAGCTGAAGTCGCATTTGTAGCATGTTGTAAACTCCCAGTGGGCAAGTCGACATATTCCGTTCACACTGCTTACCATTCTAACAGAGCTTTAGACTCCAAATCTAGTTAGCTTCGAGTGAGTCTTCACTTGATCAAATATGCCTATAAGATCTTTATTTTTTGTAGTTCAGGGAATGTATATCCGTCCACGAGCTACTATGTACAGCAGGTAGGCTCATTTGATTGGCATTAGGTTGAAGTAGTGCTCGCTCACCCAGATTTCAGCTATTCAGCCTTAACAGAGGCGACGAGTACCTGCCTAGTACTCTTCCAGATGCCGACGGGACTACGTTCTGGAGTGTAGTAAGAAAAACGTCGGTCGTTCCCAATGAGATCATCATCAAGGTAAATTCCTTTTCCTTTTGCTCAAACGGGGGTTGACGTTGTCGCTTTAGGTCGTGAATACAGTGGGCGCTGCATCGAATGTTACCTTCCAGCTGCCCTTCTCCATAGAAGATACAGCGACAGTCCAACTATTAACTGGGGCCGAAACAGATAGCAATACTCCAACCGCCCCGAGCATGGTCACTCCCCAGCATAGTAGCCTCGTTGTGGGCGAGACGTTTGCGTATACTGCGCCTGGCTTCAGTGTTAGTATTCTGACATTAATTACTTCTGCATGATACGTATGTATGTATCAGTAAAATGAAATTTCGATGATGTTTTCACCCACATGAACTACACATTCAACATCTACATCTATCACAATAAGGCTATCAAGATGCTGTTTCCATTAGCGACACAAGGAACGAAAAAGTACAATGACAGAATACAGGAAATTGCAGAATAATTTTTATGAGAAACAGGGCGATCGTAATGCACATTGCTGATGTGGAAAAAGGTCATCGTTAAATTAACCCGACTCTTTGCATCCAGACAAGTCCCATCGACGCTTGGAATGGGTCCTCCTGAACAAGATTTTCGTCTAGCAAGCGGTCCATAACTTGATCCGTATTTTGCGGTAGCAGTAGGTTCTGAACATCTTCGACGTCAAAAGTGTTGAGAGGTGAAAAAAGAAACCCCTGAGAAGTGCGATTCGCATTCAGGATAGGCTCGAGGACATGAAGATGCTGAAATGGTGTCACGCCGGAATTATAAGGATCAAGAGATGCTGAGTAGAATTGAGGCTGAGATCCATCTACATCATTCGCGAGAGTCGAAGGGAATTGTGCGGGCGTGGAGAATGAGGAAGGATCAATGTCATGTTGTGGGGGTTGAACAAGCGTTAAAGGGACTGCAGGAGATTGGAAATTATTAGGGCCTGCATCAACAAAAGTCTGTGGAATGTAGTGCGAAGCAGGGACAAGTCTGTTGGAGGCAATGTAACTAGGATAGTGATTTTGGATTGCTTGAGCAGTGAACAAGTTTTCTTGCTTAATATTATCAAGAGGATGAGCGAATTTGTAACAGAACTAGGAAAGAGAGGAACTCACGGGAGGAACAGGGGCATTGACGAGCTGCTGAAAGGAAACAGCACAACGAGGCTGGTTTTGATTGTTAGAAATTGGCTGCATGATAAGCTGAGCTTGAGCTTGAGCTTGGAAGGAAGGCTGAGCTTGAGGTTGGTATTGGGCAGCGGTTTGGGCATGAGTGTTTGCAAGAAGCGCACGATACATTTGTTGAACCTGATTAAGAGTCAGAGACGTATTGGTATTGTTATTCCGGGGGGTCTCGAGAAGCGGAAAGCCAGAGCGTAGAGCAAGAGGAGCAGTCAAAGCAATAGGAATCGTGGACGAAACGGGTTGTTGAACGTGTGCAGGGGATTGAGATACGACGAAGCCATATGTGTCGAGCGAGCTTGCGTACTCGGGAGGAGGGTCCTTGTTGTGATTTGCGACGGGACGAGAACGTATCTGCGGAGAATGATTCCTTTTCACCGAATTGTCAGGAGAAGTGTGAACGTTCTTGTTCAAGTTGTTGGAAGCAAGAATGGAGTTGGATGTATGCGGGCTAAGGGACGATCGAGAATATGGTGGTATATTAGCCTCTGCAGTCTCTGTCTTTACAAGAGTGATAGCGTCCCTGTCGAGTTTCGCATCGAGTTTGAACCTTTTTGATTGGGGATTAGGGGGTTCAGTATCACGGTCCTTGTCGATTTTCTTCTCCGGCTGAGGCTCAGGACTCAGAAGTTCAGCCTTGTCATACATTGGGCTAGAGCTCCGGCAATCGTCCGTTCCATTGTCTGTAGAGCACTGTTTACGTTTCTTCGGATTACGCTTTCTAGAAAACCAGCCAATGATGTATTTATGGGGCCTGCTACAAGGTAAAGATTGATTCTCAAAGAAAAATAGGTACTTACAATCCTGTTGATTCTCCGAGTTCAGCATATTGTTTGTGCGAGGGATGTCCAGAGGTTCGGTCGAAGACTTCTTTCAGTAGTCCCAGTTGCTTTTCCGTTGCTAATATGCGTTGCTTGGGCGGCTCTTCTGCCATTGATGGGAACTGATAAGGATCACGCAATAGACGCGCTTCAATTTTATGCGGTAACGTGATTAGAAAGTTGAGAGATCCTCGTGGCCTTGTTTACCTCTCAGGTCAAGGACTCAGTCCCCTCCTCTTGCTTCGTTATTTCTCTCTCTTTGTACTTTTATTATGGAGCCATTGAGCTCTAACGACAACACGACAGACGTCTTCTCATTCCAGGATGACGAAGAACTTAGCAATCGTCTGCAATTTATCAAGGAAGTAAGTTCTCATTTACCTCCTACTTGTTCTGGCGTCAGTTCATGTCCCATTTACTAAGATTGGCTGTGGAAACTGGGGGAGTGTATGGCTATGCGAGCTCAAAAGTGAAGACCGAGCGCACAAGCGACCTCTTGCCACGAAACTCGTTCATCGAAACAAGGAATCCAAGACAAGCGCAGCTCGCGTCAAATCACTGTATCAAATCTCTTTCGTCTTTTTGGCTTGTGTGATCTGACTCTTATTGTTTCAGATGGAATGAAATGAAGATTATAAGACGGCTGAAGTCAGACCCTCATCCTTCAATCATCAAATTTGAATCCTTCCTGTTGACCCCCAGTTACGCAATCATCACCATGGCCTTTCATCCTGACCTCGTCACTGTACAAGTTAGCGAGTCGCACGCTCGTGTGTGGTTCAAACACCTTCTGTCTGCCATTCAATTCCTTCACTCGAGAGGTATCGTTCACAACGACATCAAACCGGCGAACATTCTCTTGTCAGCCAAAGGAATACCTGTGCTTTGTGATTTTGGATTCGCGGAGGCGTACGACCTTGGGTCCAGCGCTGCATTTCACTCTCGTTTTGCTTACGGAACGCCAGAGGTTCGTTTGGGCAGTTTTTACTCAGTGCGGCCGCGTTCTTATTATGACCTGTAGTATCTCGCACCAGAACGGGCAAGAGGTATACCTCATGACACTCGCAAATCCGATATCTGGTCGCTGGGAGTATCGTTTTTTGAGATATTGGTAGGCCGCACGCCTTTTGAGAGTTCAGACACAGATCAGTGTGTCACCGAAGAAGACCTTCAAAAGTATTGGGGAAGAACTGTAAGAGACACATCACCATCTTCCCGTTCCAAGCTAAACCTTTGCATAGCTTCGGGGAAAATGGGTAGGGTCATGGAAGATGTCCAAAGGAATGGAAAGATTACTGAAGAGAATGCTCTCTCCCAATGCCGACCTTCGCTGTAACGCAGATGAAGCAATGCAGGATATTTACTGGGCTCAAATGCAACAATCGAACCATGTTAACGAGCATCGTAAGACTTTTTTGAATTTACGAGGCTTCCGTCAAATTCTCAGCTTGATTTGAACAGGTCGGTCAGCGAGTTACACCTCTTCAATCGTCTTCGAGAAAGACTGGACTAAGCTGTCCGAAACGAAACAAAAGACGCAGGCTTCTTCTCCTTTGGCTACTCAAACGCCATCTTGCCACGCGACAGACGACAAAGATAGGGAAGGAAGTGATGTGCCAAACTCGCGTTCGCCACCAGGGCTTGAGTCTCCTCGAAATGCTGCCTCCCGGCCATTGGCTAAGTCCAAGTCGCAAGGAAAGATGGTCACCGGTATGGTCGAGGGAACAAAAAGTAGGTTTCAATCCTTCGCGGTTCATACCAGCATTGACTGTGTCCATTCAGATGTCCCACGTAAACGGATCGCGGCGCATATCGATCTTTCACCCATCAAGGCCTCACCCCCAGCGTCACCAGCGCAAGCACGCAAGAACATTGCATCACACAACGGCGCCAGCAACAAGCCATCGCAAAGAGTACCCTTTGGTACCGTTCACACTCGAAATGCGGAAAACCTACCTACTGCCCCGCATCGACGTCTTGGAGGTAAACCTTCCATTCAAGATTTGACCAAACGGCACAGCAAGGTTGGCATGCTTGATGAGTTAGTCAATGGACCTCCGGGAACTCGGAAAGTTCAAGGCAAGGGATGGAAGGGCAAGGAAAATCATGTGAGCCAGCGAGTTCGAGATTGGGAAAGAGAAAGAGAGCGCCTAAGGGAAATTAGTCGTTTGGAAGAGATTGAGCGTGGACGAGACGCAGAGCCATCCAATTCAAGCGATACGGAACCTGAGGTGGTAGACATCACCCCAGAGCTCGAGCAAATTGGGACCTCGGAAAATGCGCAAACTGACCTCCGATCGCAGGACAAGGACACCGAAAGTAAAATTCCACCAACTGCAATTGCTGGTACTTGGTTGCCTTCTTTAGATCTGGGAATGAAATCCAGTGCCAGCAGGACTGTGCCCATCATTTCGGAACCGTCGACACCTGCCCCCGCTGTCGATACAAGCATTATACCAGGTAAATCGCTCCTGCTGTTTTAATTTTTGTTACTCAATCGGTATGCATCAATAATAGTTGTATCGCCTGCTGCCGATTCTTCTCATCAGTCCTCCCATTTGCTAGCGGCACCTCTAAAACGACCAAACAGTAGTTCAGGACGCGCTACTTTTAGGCATGCTATCAAACGATCCATTGGTAGGGTTATACTTGATTGTCTGCATGGAAATACTTAGTCCCTTTGCAGATAAGACATTCCAAATGTACAAAACATCAAGCCTGGGAGGCAGGAGTTATCATTCTAGGAATTTATCTGTTGATCAGCACACCGACGCCGGATCGCGGGATACCCACAGTGAAAGAGAATCATGGGAAGAAGAAGAGTGTGTAAGAGCTGGTAAGTGTGTTCTATAAACAAATTTGCCAACGTCGTTCTGACCAAATTCAAGTCAAATCTTCTCTTCCTGTAGTTAAACACGCGGTTCACAATGAGCAGGTCGCTGCTGAAAATAGAGCTGATCGGCTGACGCTCTGGATGAGGAATGTTGAACGTCGGTATCTGTCTCTGATGTTGGTTCAAGTCACTGAAAGTTTGTATCTGTAGAGGTCGTAGAGGATGCGCGACAAAACTTCTCTTCTGGCAAAGAGGCTCCACTTCCTCCGCTCCCACTCCCCCCTGCAGCTAGGTCCAACCTCTCTTCTTCTCAAACACGTAGCAACCGTTCTTCCCGCCTTCCACGTCGTATATTGGCTGCGAATCAAATATTCACTGAATCAGGTGATCGAAGTGCCGAAATGTCGTCCTTTGTAACGTCCGTTTATGCCTCACCTGACACCGGCACATTCCCAGACAACATTAGTGGCACTCAAGACTTATCGGTCCCTCAGTTACAGACTCCTTCCAGGCAACGTCGGGCAACAGTTTCAACTCGCTCTCCAGATCCTGTCATAAACAATCCCGTAACCTCTTTCTTTGACGTCGATCACGGCTCACCATCAAAGAGAAAAGAGAAGAGCAAATCCCACGGTAATCTATTTCAATTGCACATCGCTCCTGCTGCAGCTCTGGGAGCTGAACTCGATAAACGTGAGTCTTAGGTAGCCTCTACGTATGAAAAAAAACTGAAAAACTCCCTTTCACAGGTGCGACGGCGTCGTCTCCGTCAGTCGATGTGCTGAGATCCCCAAGATTGTCTGCCATTGTGGACAGGGAAGTATTTATTGCTCCTCCGGTCAGGAGCAGTGAGAATCTGGGCTGGAATGTTTCTGTGTCCCTTTCATCCAAGCCCAACGATGAATCTGGCGACGAATTGACGTCGTCTCCATTCCGAGTAGAGCCTTATGCACCACGACCGACAACTTCCTCTCACTCCATCCCTGATACCCCTACACAGAAGCGCGTAGAGGGTGTCTATGACCGTTTCCTCATGGCGACATCTGGTGTGAAGCGATTAGGAAAAGGATATCAATCTGACAATGTTGGGCCGGTTCATAATACCATCAGTCACGCAAATCATACCAAACAAAGCCACCGTGCCTTCTACTCCGTTCGGAAGCCCCTGCAAATGCCGCCGCCTGTCGCGAGTGAAGACCAGGCGAAGGCTGTGGCAGTTGACGAATTTGGTATCATAGGTTATTCCACTGAAAGCACAGGTGTGACTGTGCTCAAGGATGAGAACAATGGGACGGTCGCTCTCGTGAGGAGGGCATTCAAGGCCATTGTGCCTGGTAAAACTGTGAACCGCAGGTTGTCTCGCATGAACTAAGTTCTGTGTTCTAAGTATTCTTAGCATCTCAAATTTGGCATCTTTATCACAAATTTTTATTCATACCTCTCCGCATTTGCATTTTCATCCCATTTCTAGTCCATCTCTTGTTTATCAACTTCTGTTTATGACCTCTGCTGTTCATTCTGTTATCTTATTCTCTTTGCTTTGCTGTCCATTGCTGTTCTAGTCCCTCTGCTTTATGCTCATTAACCGTACAGACAGTCACAACCTGTTTCGCGTTGGTTGATACGCCTTCATTATGCCAGTAGCAGTTCATGTTGTCAATGGAACAACATGCAAGTTCTACTTCACATCTACATGTTCACGTTTTTCACGCATTACTTATGTCCTAGCTTATTCACCCGTAGGCTAAACAGAATGAATATTTGACGAAAAGAACAATGGGAGGAGATTCTCAGATGACTGAGGGAGTGATCCCTAATACAAGTGCTTAGTGGTTTTAATACATGACTCCACCAGCTGCAGAAGGTGTGGTCCCAGGATGGAACAGCTGTTTTTTTTGGGCTGATGTAAGGGTCCAAAAGCATTCCCAGCAGTGAAAGCACTCAGAGCAGACTGTTTTCAGTGCTTTCAGCACTGAGATCTGCTCTCAGCCCTTAGCTGACCAGTTTTTTGCATATGACTCACTGCCTACGCAATTGCCGGAGACTCAGACCAGGACCAGACAAAGCCAAACAACAAGCTTGCCTGCGGAAAACTGACGTTTGATGCATCACGCTTGACACTGTACATGTGAGATTTTCCGCTACATGTGAGGCCATTCCCATTCCGCAGTCTTCATACACGGTCCTGGTCTATGCGGTCATGCATTCCCGTGCGACGGGTAATGAAGAAAATTTATTTTTTCCGTGGCCATTGAACCCACGAGTTACTTAAGAACGACTGATTGGTTGACAACAAAATTTCTTTCCCAAAGTGCACCCCCGCCGCGCCCTTTGTTCGTCGCTGGTTGTCTACCCATGCTGCTACAGAGTTTTCTGTCCTTCATATGTCTAGGCATTTTATCAAGGAGGGCGTTGGCCGACACAACATATTTTCAGAGCAGTGATTACTCGAGCGGCACATTGGGTTCAGGACCTTACCAAACCTTTAAGTCGAGTTCTTCAACGCCGTGCGTAGAATCATACTGCTTATAACTTCAAGAACCTTATATCTGTGATCTAGTTCAGCATGGAACTTCGTAGTTCCATATAATGACAGTACAGCCGGACAAATTGAGTCTGGTCTTGTCTTCATTGCCCCAAGGGGTCAGTAGCTTTATTTCTGACGTCGTTGGAACACTGAGGTCGAAGAACCGTTTTCGAAAATTAGGCACGAACGTGAATTCTCCGGGCGCGCTGATTTATGATAAAAGTGGTAATTTGATATGGGATGGAACTCAGTGAGACTCTTTGAATTTGCTTTAGTGTCTTTGGAGTAATCGTCGTTCTCTCTCTAAGCTTTGGTCAAACTCTGACGTTCAAGGTTGCAACATACAAGGGTGAACCGGTTATTGTATGTCCAAAGGATTTGTAGAAGAATCATTCTGAAATTCGATAGCTTCTGTGGACCGGAACAGTAGCTGGAGCAGGTGTAGGATTTGGTTATGACTTGATATTGAACAACAAGTATGAGATTATTGCGAACTTGTATGTTCTTTCCGTGTAATCTGTTCATAACACTTCTGATCCGATCCGACATTCATCTAGTACTGCCGCAAATCTCAATGGTTCACTCGCTGACTTTCACGACGTGAGCACGTTTAATACATGCAACAAGCTCTGTTCCATCTCACAAAAGAAGCTAATAGATTGAGATGACGTCTAACGATACGGCTTTGATCACTGCCTACCAGCCCAAAACTTGGGATCTCTCAGCGTTCAATATCACAGACGGATGGTTACTAGATAGCATTGCGCAGGAGGTTGACCCTTCAACTGGTACGTGAGAGGTACTTTGACTTTTCAACGGCACCCGTTCGAGTTCTACGTTTTCAGGGGAGGCAATTTTTACTTGGGTCGCAAGTGACCACGTCGATCCCGATAGCTGCTACGCCAGTCCGGGAACGACAGGCACGTCTGCCGACAACCCATGGGATTACTTTGTGAGTCTCAATCCACGTCCGTGTACCTTGTGGTCTTATTATAGCACGATTACAGCATATCAATGCAGTCAACAAGGACGGTGCGGGTAATTATCTCATCTCAAGTCGCCATTGTCATGCAATCTACAATGTCGCTTCTTCTGGGGACATCATTTGGACACTCGGAGGTATATGTACCATATACAGATAGCGCACAGTACGCTGACTTGGAAATTGTGCTACAGGCCACAACTCAACAGTGACCATGAATGACGGAACCACGTTCGCTTGGCAGCACGACGTAAGATGGCACAATCAAGAGACTCAGATGAGGTATGACTCTGTCCTTCCCTGCATTCTTGAGTACATAGTACTTTTCAACTTCCGCCCTTAGTTTATTTGATAACGAAGGAACTGCTTGGGAACTAGACAGCTCCAGCTCTCGTGGCCTTTTATTAGACTTCGACGCCTCTAACAACTCAGTTTCATTGAACAAGCAGTGGATTCCATATAATGTAACCGTATCAGAATCTCAAGGTAACGTTGGTATACTGGATTCGGGAAACACTCTAATCGGGTATGTTTGCTCCTCACTGTATTCATGATTCACTAATTGATTACAACAGCTGGGGACAAATCCCATATTTCTCTGAGTACAATGCAGATGGTCAATTCCTCTACGTTGTCCAGTTCGGAGTGGGAGATGTACAGAGTTGTACGTTTCAGATAGCCTGTTGCGCTTGGAAGCTTCCTGACTCTTTCCTGCTTGCAGATCGAGCTTACCATTACAACTGGACTGCTACCCCTAATACCCGGCCCTCCGTTTTCGTGGAAACCGATGGTTCCAATACCACTGTGTATACTAGTTGGAACGGCGCTACGGAGGTCGACACCTGGCAACTGTCAGGATCCACCGCAGACTCCCCACAACTCGCAGTCCCGATTTCAAACACTTCCCGAAGCGGATTCGAGACCGCAATTAGTGTCACAGGCACCAGCACAAACTTCACGTACTTCCAGGTTGCTGCTTTGAATTCGAATAAAAAGATCATCGTCTATTCCAATTTCACTGCTTCAGACGGATCGCAGCAAAATCCTGCTGCCAATCAGACCGTGGATTCATCCAACAGCTCTGGCTCTGATAGCCCGTCTAGCGGCTCCACCCAAGTTACTGTGGGCAGCAGAATGATCACCTTCGTTCTCGTTACCCTACGGATCCTCTTTACCCTTGTCTGAAACAGACTTTGAAACAGACTTCCATTGAACAATTGCACAATCCTCCGAGTCAGCATAATAATTCTCATTGACATTCTATTAACCAAATGAAAATCACTTATTCATACTATGTATGTACTCATACTTGTCTTTTATTGCATTTTCTTGTATTGCTCGTTTCTAAATGCTGTAGCTCGTACTCGTATATACCCTTTTTGCGAGCATCGGTGTACTTGAGCTAACTTAGTACGCAGACTTAGTACGCAGACTGAGAAAACAACTTGCATGAAAATGCACCCAGGAATTGCTTTCTCGCTCTTTTTGATTGGTATTGACTGTATATTGGGAGGTGCACTATCCACCGTTCAAAGAGAGAAACTGAGGAAAAAATTACTCTACTATCAGTATGTACCGGAAACTTCAATGACGTGTAATTATTCGCAATCTCCACTCCCAATTATACCCGATCTACGAGTCGAAGGTAAAGCTAGCACCAACCTGTGAATTCGTTGGTAAGGATAATCCACAAATACAAAAACTAATGCAGTACCGACCTTGTGAGCAGGACCACTGGGAGAGACTTGGTTGAGCTTTTGAGTGTCGACAGCTAGACCAAGACCGAGTTTCACACCAGGTCGGAGAGCCTGGGTATAGCCTACAAAGTATACTTAGTTTGGCACCGACGATCGAAGGAGAGCATGGCTGTCACGTACCAAGAGCAAGGACACCAACGTTGTTGATCTTCGCTTTAACAAATGCGGCGGGGTCGAGGTAACTGTAACGTCGTGAATTTCATCAGTAAAATGCATTTAAAGGACAAAGAGGAAGACGTGAAACCATCAACAACAGCATACATACACTTTGGTACCGACTTCTAGTGCTACACCACCTGTCGTAGCCTTAGAGTCGTATACAGCCTTAGCGCCAGCCTCGACGTCAGGGCTCACTCTGTGATAGTAGCTGGCAGAGAAGGTGCGAAGGTTGTTAAGACCGTGGATGGTGACAGCGTATTCGGGTGCATTGTAACCAATAGCGGCAGCGTAACGCGTAATGTTACCCTCGGTAACATTATATGCGGTCTCTGCACCAAGGAGGAACCCATCACGACCAACAACAGCGTCAGCAGTGAACGTAGGACCCTATGAGTAGGATTAGTCAGTACCTAATATTTTGGAAAAAAAACTAACTACACACCTTGAAAACGTCAAGAGCAGCGCGCGTGTGCAGACCAGATTGCTTGAAGGCAGCGTTGATGACAGCGGACTTGGTACCTTTTTCAGGAGCGAGCGAGGATAAGATGTCAACTTTGAGTCCCTTGGCAAGCTGGTTCTCAAGCTCGATTTGAGATTTTAAGACGTTGGCGGTGGTCCAAGTGTTGGTGAGGGTGAAACCGTGCTTTTTGTTGCCGTACTTGGCTTCGAGGTCACCAATAATAGCGCCTCCAGCATTGTTTCCGGCAACTTTGAAGCTGACATCGTTAGCCTTAGTCTTGATCTCTAGGGAGGTGGTGTTGAACGGATAGTCCTTCCCGAGGAGGTCGTTGGAGGACTTTCCGAGATCCTGAAAGAAATGTAACATTGTTTGAACAAAAAAAAACTCAAGGTATAAGAATAACACTGACCTTCCAGGACGGTGGAACAGGCTGAGGAAGAGACATGATGGTGGTGTACAGAGAAGAAAATCTTGCTGGCGTCAGAAGCGCGTAACCTCAGTTCGTGTGAAATCGGAAAGTTGGAGGCACACGTTCTTCCCGAGCTACTTAGCGTTTTTATTCTCGAAGTTCCGTCTCGCCGCCATTTGTACGTCTCCACTCGGCAACCGCAAATTCCTTAGGAAATCCAATTCGGATCGTTGTGAAAACTTGCAGCTCGTCGACGCAATTTCGGCTTCAGAGGAAAACCCTAAGAGTAAACATTGACAATACAAAAAAATACACTCAAATACGAGGAGAACAGTGTTCAGGGTCCATGAAGTACTCTACATCCTGATAGCTAGTAAAACTGCACCTCAACGTACCAAAAGCGGTCGACGTGATATATTACCACCGCCCAGCGATCCTTCCTATGGCCCACACAAACCCTCCTCCGCCAACTGGCAACAACAGCGTCCAGACGCCGATATCCCAAATGACCCGCCTCCCAAATTGCTTCCGTTGCAGCATGAGCTCTTTCCGTTGCAACAGCGGATCGTTGGCGGAGTTCGGTGGAGTAGATGTTGAAGACATTGCACCGAAAGAGGAATCAGGTAACGGAGGAAGATTTGAGGAAAAAGTAGCCGAATATGGATCGTTTGGCGTGGACGGAAGGGTGGGCATGATAATGGAGAGAGGACGTTTGAAAAAATGGGTACAGATGTGGACGAGAGCTGGAAATATTCATTGAGGTCTATTCAACCAAAAAGTGCAATAGCTTACCAGGAAGAAAGTAGGTGCCGACTAATGCGCACACGATAAGTACGTCGTTATACACACGAGATACATATATTGGGACAATTGAAAGTAAGACAACGACGACGAAGATGAAGGTTTTGGACAGCGGAATGGTAGTACTGCGTCGAAAACGTTCTGGAAGAGGGAGGGATGGTGTTGTGGTGAGAACCAAAGGTATACCCAGAAGTAGAGTGATAGAACTTAATGCTAGGATGAATGGTATCACCCTATAGCTTGGTATGTCCTGCTGAAAAGGAGAACAAGTTAACGAAAGCGGGAGCATTCTACGCAGACACAACTCACAGCTTGAGGTTTGTTAGGAAAGGCGGCAAATACCAATAGTGGGAGAGTGAGACAAACAGCTAGGACTACGGAAATGATAGAAAGTATTTTGAACGAGCGTGATAACGGTGTTTTAGTTGCTGCTGAATTTGTGGCATGCGCATTTGCTTGCAGCGAAGAGTACAGAATGAGTGTGGAAGAAGAGGTGAAGGTAAACGCGATAGTTGCTATCTGATGTTAGGTTATTAGTCGGTGAATGTAAGAATTAACACATACATGTGCCTTCCCAGAGTAAACCCATTCGCAGCCAGCTGGAATTACCGATAAGAGCCCCATGTGCGTGTGCAAATACGACACAAATGAACCATATTATATAACATGCAATAGAGGCCCAAGTAGTGTATATGACTCGCTTGCTTCCGAGCGATTGTGCGATCACAAAGGGATATATGAATACAGCCAAAATCAGAGTGAAGGTCCAATTTGGAACCACGATGTCTGAAGGGAGTAAGGAAACTAACGCATAGCTAGCCTCTGGTCGTATATTGGTATGGTATTATTTAAAGGAAGAAAGTACACACCACGAAGATACGTAGTTGCCAGGAATAATCTGAATATCCCAGTTACTGCCCGTATTCCTGACCTAACAGCTTCTCGGATACGTTGTCGCGTTATTCTGCTTCCTCTCGAAAGAGAAAAGGCGTCGACCAGGATATCCTCTTCTCCAGGTCCTTTTCGAAGGTAGCGGGAAAGCATATACCAGATCTGTCTCGCGAAAACTGCGAGGATAGCGAAAGCCAGCAGAAGAGGAATGCTGAGCCTCAATGGCAGGTCCGCATTGGGCAGTAAGATTGCTCCTAGTTTGAGGTAGGGTGCAAGCAAATATAGCAAAACAGTCGTTGGAGAAAGTGGTTGGACATATGGCCGGGTGATACCAAGATACGGCGAATCACCGTCATCTTCGACGTCCTCTAGATCTTGCGCGTAATTGACGTCCGGACCCTCCTCTTCGTCATCGTGTACAAGGATAAGAGCAGAAGAGGAATTGATGGAAGCAAGGACTGGCGAAGAACGGCCTGATTCGGAGTCTGCATCTGAGCTGGTCATATTGTCCCCTGTGACATGAAAATAATGTGGACGCGTTAACAGAAAGCTGCAGAAGTAAGAGGAGGGTAAATTTGGTGTGGAAGTTTTCGTTATCGTCGTTGCAACTGCGGATTGGTCTCAAGTTAGTCCAGACTCCAGATCCCGACTCGCCCGGAGCCCGGAACACGAGCTGCCGCGCCAAGTTAATTTTCGCACGACTCACATGTCTCAAGCTGCCACAACTGTCCGCCCAAAACCACGACCTAAACCTCTGCCCAAAGCTACATCTAGTACCGTGTTTGCTAACACTTCTGCACCAGGCACTTTATCTTCTGCCAACAAGGTCACTTATGACAATGTCAAAGACAACGACGAGATGTTTATGCGGAACCGTGGTAAAGATGGTTGGGCCAAGTTGCGGAAAATCAGCAAAGGTGAGTTATCAGACTGAAACTGCATGCATATGTTATGCAACTATAACGCGCTAATATGTCGTTCCTCGTCCAGAAACAGATCAGAGAAAGAAGAAAACCGTCGTTGTTGTAGATAGTGACAGTGATAATTCCACACCTCAGCCGAGCAACTCCAAACGCAAGAAAGAATATGATAGCCCTCTCAAACGCCCTCGATGGCAGACTGACAAGAAATTTGCTCGGTGAGTGCCGCAATGAATCGTCTCCGAACACGCGTATTCATTATTACCCAGCCTTCTATCGCAAGATATATCGGACGGCGGCACGGATAGTGATGGTTCTATAACAATAGAGGATTCCGGAAACGCTAATGATGGTAAACTCAAGCGAAAACGTACAGAAGGGTCAAAACGCGGCCGCTCAAAGTCTATCACTCCACCTCCTGCTATACCGCAATACCAGCTAGATCATGCAAAAGAAGTTGTTAGGTCAGTAACACATCGTGTTAATGTATGCGGTGTTACAATGTAATCCAATGCTTGCATTCAGAAATACTCTTGGTGGAGATCGCCAGTCATCCCCAGATATTGAGGACGATTTCGAAGAAGAAGATTCTTTTGTTTATGATCCACAGTTAGCCAAGATCGCTCAAAATGTGAAATCTCAATCCAAACTTCTCGGCCACACCTCTTCTTCCGCCGAACCCAATGGAGGAAATGACACTGTGAATATCACTGTTAGATGGGAGCCTCATCCATTGAACGAGCATGGGAAACGTGATACTTGGGGCTTCAAGTTAGACAGGGTATGCTTCGTCAACCATGATACGGATGAAATGCTCATCAAACGTTGTATCAGACTGATAACTTTTCCGAATTGTTTGAGTCAGTTGCCGAAGAAGCTAATGTGCTTGCGGACAAACTTGTCATGGCTTATAGAGGGAATCGATTTTTCTCTTCTGTTACGCCTCAGACCCTCAACATTTGGAGCGATGCAGAATTTGGTGAGGCTTTCCGAATTCAAATTATTCAATACTCGCTCATGTTTATCAGTCGCCTGTGATTTACCCACTTATGAATATAAACGGAAGGTGGCCGCGGAACAGTTGCGCTCTGAAGCTGCAGCCAAAGCGAATAAGACTACTACAGATCCCCCCTCGAATATTATCGAGATTGACTCTGACGAAGAAGACGACAAAATCGGTCCTTCAAGTTTTATGGACAACAATGATGACGATCATTCCAACGCCAGTGTTGCATTACAGACAGGAGCACCCGCTGGGGATGACCAGGACGAAGACAAATTCAAATTAGTCTTTCGTTCCGCTCTAACTTCAAAAGACATTACCCTCAATGTTCGTTCAACAACCAAGTGCGGCGCTATTGTCAATGCTTTCCTCAAGAAAGCCGGGTTGATGGAGAAATATCCGGCACTTTCTGCGGATGGTAGCAGTTTACAGAAGAAGACCAAGTCGAGGAGAAGTGTCGTTGGTTCGACGATTAATAAGGTGCCGAAGCTGAGTATTGATGGTGACAAGGTTGGGAATGATATAGAGATTGGGGATTATGACCTTGAGGAAGGTGATATGGTTGAGGTGGTCGACCTGTAGCAACCGTATACTGGCATGGTACAAGTACTTATATGTTTACTGTTGTGATGGGCTGCCAGTAAAATTCCTTCTAGCCAGGAACTACATTATCGACTGATTATACCAATTACTGACATTATCTAGCATTGCCAATGCCAATTCTGAAGAATTAGTTCGAACAAGAGTGGATGATGTAATCACTTTGTTACCCAGTTATCGACTGTAATGTTCAAACGCTCGAAAACTAAACCAACTCAAAGGAACCGCGGTCTACCTGAAGACGATATTGCTGATGAACGCTCTCCGGCTGCTGAGACTGCCGGAACTGGCACAGATGTAGACTTAACCACCGATTCGGAGTCACCACTTTTGGCTGTCAAAAAGTTCAAGGATAGGACAAAGAAGTCGCAGCCAAAATCAAGACTGAGTTTTGGCGCAGAGGAAGATGATGAGGTGAGAGTTTCTAGTGCTCAAGAGAGCAATATACTAAGGTCGTGATGGTGTTGCTAGACTTCAGGAGGCGAAGTCTTCAAACTGAAAAAATCAAAATTGAGTAGGAATTTAACTCTTAGTAAACATTCTACGTGAGTGAGTCTTCTTTCTTAACGTTCTCTGTAATTCACTTCAATAGTAAATTTCCAGACAACCTTGATCAAGCGACAATATCACCCAGCCGCAATGGGCCAACATACGATGCAGCTTACCTCCAGGAACTCAAGAAGAGTACTCCCTCATCTCGAGCACCGCCGCAAACGTCTGTGGACCCTTACGATGCGGATATGTCCATGTCCACTGATGTAACAATGGACTTGGGAGATGTTTCTATGCTGGATGTTGTAGACATCACAGGTACGTCGATGACCCATCAAGAGTTTACACACATTCACAGCCCATACAGGGGAATCCGATACACTGATACACACGGAATCTGCAATCAAAAATGCCAAAGAACGTCGCGAGCGGTTACGAAAATCGGGCGTTTCCCCATCCGAAGATTATATATCCCTATCTGTGACGCGAAAAGCAGATGATCAGGGCCCTCATCCCGAGAGCAGGCTCGTTAGAGAGGAGGACGAATTGGGGGAAGGGGATGATGGTATGTGTAGTCTTTCAACTTTGTTATCGAGAAACTGCTCATTGTTGGATCAGAGTACGCTGAATACACCAGTGCGCAGGAACGGATTGCTCTGGGGAAAAAATCACGCAAAGTCGAGGTTACTAAGCGGCGTGAAATGATGCAAGAGCTGATTACTGAAGCGTACGTAGGCCCAAGTTCATTTCTCGCTGATAATTCATGACGTACGTTTAGAGCGGATGAAGACGAAGAATCTGTGGAATGGGAGCACGAGCAGCTTCGACGAGGAGGTCATCTTAAACCAGATACATCTACTTCCAAAGGCAAGATCAAACAGACGTACATACCAGCTCCGAGTAAGTTCGAGTTTTTCGGATGGGTTGTTCCAAGTCTCATTGCATTTTCAGTACCTCCTATTGCCCCTATACCCACTCTTAATTCTGCACTTACACGTTTAACTCAACAATTAGCGCAATTGACAACATCTCATGCATCGAATACGGCTAGCTTGAACACTGTTGCCCAAGAACGGGACCAATTAGACATCAGGGAGAAAGAACTTCGGGCCCTAGTGTCAAATGCTGAAGACAAGAGAGCTTGGTTTAGCTCTTTCAGCGAATGGGTAGAGAGTGTTGCAGCTTTTCTAGACGAGAAGGTTAGTTTGACTTCGTATAAAGAACTCCTTGTGATTTGTTGACCGTATCATTCAGTATCCTCTACTGGAAAAATTAGAAAGCGAACATATTTCTCTATTACAAGAGCGTTTCGATATCATTACCAAACGAAGATTGCAAGACGTGGAAGATGATCTTTCCACTTTCTTAGGTCCTTTGCCTTCAACACAAGAGGACACAACCCCAGAACTTGATGAGTTTGGTCGGGAAATTCGCCGATCAGATCCCGCCATTGCTCGTCGGGAATGCCAAGAACGACGCAGTATACGGTACCAGCGATATCAAGACTTCAAGGCAAAGGCAAGTGATGAGGGGTACTGGACAGATTCAGACCTTCCTCCGCCTGATGAAGCAGCATATCAGGATGCTTTAGCATCGATTGCTACGCGCACGCATGATGTCCTTGCAGATGTCAAGTCCAAGGAATTCTTGGATCCGGCTAAAGGTAGATGGGGAACATGGAGAAGTCAGTATGAAGAAACTTATGTTGCTGCCTTTGGTGGACTTGGTGTTGTCAGTGCTTGGGAATTCTGGGCAAGGCTGGAGTCTGTTGGCTGGGACTGTATCCAGGCATGGTTTATCACCTTCTGGAGCCACGTACATGACTCATTGACACTTGCCTCTGACAGGACTCCAAAAGCTTAGACAGCTTCCGATGGTATCACGGCCTGTACGAATTCTGTCGTCCGGGAAATCCTAACATGGAAGGACGGGAACTAGGACCTGAAGGTGACCTCGTATCCTCCATGGTATCCACCGCTATCATTCCAAGACTTTCCAAAATTATTGAAACCGGTGCGCTCGACGTCTATTCGTCTTCTCATGTTCGACGGGCAGTCGATCTATCAGAAGAACTTCAAGCTAGTGTTTCTGAAGTAGACCAGGGGCACCTCAAGCTTCAAGTGAGTCGCGGTTTTCTACAATGCTGGTTATTCTTTTGATTGAATAAACAAACTTGTTTTGCAGATTTTTTACAAGGCTGTTATAGCTTGCTTCACCAAAGCGGTATCGGAAAATGAAGCATTGCTTGCAAAATTCAATTCGGCCGGTCACGGTTCTGCCTCTACTTTCAACCCAGAAGCCATACCTGCTCGGAAACGATACCTCGCGCGGCAGCTAAAATTAATATCTAATTTGACGAGATGGAGGAAATCAACCGGAGAACTTTTTGGTGTCGGCCAACTAATAACGAAGGTGGTAGATGGGTGCATGGACGTCGCCGACAGTGGATGGGATGTTGGAGGGGAAGAGGCTCTCAAGAAGGTTCGCTTATATCAACGTCGCCGAACGGGGACATTGACCTGTAATATTTTCTGTCACTAGATTATTCCCATGCTCCCGAAGGATCTGCAAATGGTTGGCTTAAAATCGCGACTAGGAATAGCTTGAAGGTCGTATGCAGTACTTTTTAAGATCCGGCTTTTCCTTGCAAAAATAATATAATATAGTATGTTCATTCGTCTCGCTCTAGTGCTCTACTCTAATCACTGTTACTTCTAGTGCATGGTTTATACCGCAATATTCATCAAGATCCAACATGAATTTTATCTCTGCGAGGCTGCGAAAGGTAAAATTTCTTTCATTTCGACTTTGAGCAGTGTGATTTACCGCAGTCACCTTCTTGACCTTGCTATCGGTTGTCTTGACTTTATTCCCTGCGAGTCATGCTATTTAAGAGCATTTGTTGCTTAAAGTTGCCAGTGCACTGTCCACTCTGTCAACTTGTACATGCATTCGCCATAACAATCTCGAAGCCAAATGACTCGCGTAGCCTGTACTTAGTACTGTGTGGTTCGTTCCGCTGTCGGACATCTTGTTTAAGCAAATTCAAATCTCAATAATTGTGTTTATGGATCGGAGTATTAGGACAAAGCTTCAGGATGTAGTACTATTTGGGCTTCGTGGTTCGAACTCTAACTCCTTCGAGTCACATAGCCCACTCAGAATTCTTTTTTCCACTCCTGTCCGCATTGCACCATGCTCTGGATATGGGATGTGCTCACCAGCCTCAACCTGTTCACCATATTTTCTAGTTCTAAGGGTATCTGAACAGGGGGATTGACTTCGTCCAATACGAAGCAAAGAACAATTTGTTTCAAGATACCTGAGGCTTGTCTGGTAGAGAACGAGGACAGATGATCCCCGCTGGAAATAACAGCTCGAGATGATAGCATGTCAAAGAGCAAGTCAAGTCCAAATGTGGGGAAATAGTATACTTGAAGTTCAATGTACGCTAGGTTAGGGATGAAGTGAGCTCTGGTGACAGCCGGCGAGACAAAGGTACTGTCATTGACAGTGGTGGCCAAATCCCGGTTAGTGTTAGGCAGTTTTAAGACCATAAGTAGCCTTGGTGTCAGAATTTTCTGTTGCCTCAAGAGTGTTTCGTGTAACACAAACTCCTCTAATTGTGGCATGAGACTCAGCATGCTCATCACATCTACATCTGTGATATCCATATATGCCAGGGTCAACCTTCGCAGACCCAGTCCACAGCCAGACCTGCGCAGCATATTGAGGATGGCTACGTGTTCTAATGGCATGAACGTTATTGCTTCCAAGGCGAGGTTTCGGAGAGATGGCAAGGTTAACATGCTCCACAACCGACCAGGTCCAGAGCAGCTCACAATCATTGTTTCGAGTTTGGGCAATTCGAAAGTAGTAGCAGCATGCGCTGGTGTGGGTTCATTGGACTCGCCAAATGTTTGTCCGATTTTCAGTCTAACAAGATGGGGACACAACACAGAAAGGTCCGGGAAATCCTTATTCATTTTGGACAGAGTTAGATCTGTTATCTGGCCAAATGCGAAGGGTAGGAATGTAGTATAGTTGGGAATAACTAGGTTGTGCAATCGAGGAGTGGATTTTTGCTGGAACATGTCAAAAAAACGACGGTTCTGGCTCTCTGGTCGACTAGTAAACGAGAATGTTTCCAAAAACGGAAAATGAAATTTCTGGTCAAGCTGAGGAGTCCCGTTTTCACCGAAAAGGGCTATCATAACCTGCTCAATGGATTGAGCTTGGATGGAGAACGAAGCTCCTTTCCACCTTTCGCATGCCGCAAAGAGCTTCTGTATCATTCTATTTGCCTCTGGAGTATATGGGATTGTATTCGCGCGAGCGTGAAACTCTATTGTCAAGAGTGATGTTCCTGATCTTTCAAGGAACATTTCAGTACGTTCGACTTCATCGCTCGAAGCACGGATGATGTGGATATGGCTCCAGAGGCTGGAGACTGAGATACAAGTCTCCCGCCAGAGCGGGTGAACATGGGAGAGCCTAAGGACGGTATCAGAAGTTGTGAATTTGGTCATAGAAGACGAAATAGTCTGAGAATGGATCATTGCGAATATGTGTCCTAGGATTTCCACTGGTAGGTCACCGATTCCACATGTCCGAATATTCGGACGCTCCTCGAGATCTAGTGGAACCCGTGAAACGCCATCTGAGGGCAAGATTTCTGAGCTCGGCATCGCATCCAAGCTCTGAGGAACTAGTAGTAGTACTAGGATGGTGGATGGTCGAATGGGATGTTTAGGTTAATTGTCGGCCCGGCCCACCTAAAGAGCCTGAATCGGTAACCGGGGTAAAACTATTTTACCAGCTGCAACATCATGAGCCTCTCGAAAGGGCGCGTAAACACTATACAAGCTATCCGATGCACGTGAAATCCGTACTTACAAACACAGCGTTATAATAGCAGGAAGTAATAAATGGCCACGAAGATGGGAGCTTAGAAGGCAACAACCAAGATGCTAATGCAACTTAAGGTGATCAAGTGAGAATGAAACGAGCAAGGAGGAGACGGCAAGCAGACCAGGAAAGAAGGACCAGCTGGGATAAACAGAGGAGAGATGTTAGCGCAGAAGATTAAAAGGACATCGGGGACCTAGTACAGGGAAGAGCGCGGATAATGAAAGGGGGTTGCACAAGGGATAAAGGCTGTTTCAGTTGTAAAAGATAGCTGTAAAATTTTGAATTTGGATACACAGATATAAAGATACAGATTCGGGGTAGTATGTAGTATGTATATATGTTACAACAAAAAAATCACAAACAACGCTGGTTATGAGCTCTGTCCCATAGCAAGTGCCACAATGGCGTAAACATTGGCAGCTGCAATCACTATCCACACACCGCAAAGCAGGAAGGTGATGAACATGTTGTTGCTGTAGTCTATTTGTGTTCCATGGCAGCGGTGCGCTTCTATCACCACTGCGGACGTGTCTACATTCGCAGTAGCATTAACTACGATTTCGCAACTTTTTGTAGTATTGGATGCAATCCAGCAGAGGTCAGATGAAGGTGCAATTGGATGGGATGATTTATCAGAGTCTTCAATAGAAGGATCAGAATGATACCCTTCCTCAAGATCATGACAGGGAGCATCCGAATTACCGCTGAACTCGTGGGGATGGCTAGGTACTCGTTCCAAGTCAGCAGGGATCATTTCGGGGGAAGAATTGGTGGGACAACAGCTACAAGGACGTTCCACGCTCATAAATTTCTTCGACGATGTGAGATAAAGCAGAGGTAAAGTGATGAATGGGAGAACAATCGATAGGATGACTTGCGAGATCACGAGTAGAGCATTTATACCTGGCCGCCCGAAAGCGATTGCAACGGCCATGGAAGGTATAATAGCGATTATTCGTGTGAAGAGTCGACGGATGATTGGCTAAGGGAATATTGAAAACGTTGGGTAACTAGGTCGAAAAATTTTATGAACAACTCACCGAAACTCTCCATCTCAAAAAGCCTTCAGCTACAGCTTGACCTGCGATGGTAGCAATCAGAGATGAACTCTATGGAAGGAAAAGATATCAACACAAATCGTCAGCATCCGATTAGTATATTTTAGACGGATGGCGTTCACCTGTCCAGCGGCTAGAAGGGCAATGGCAAATAGTGTAGCAGCACCTTTACAAAATGAAATAAGAAGAATGGATAGACGAAGTTACAGGAATCGCATACTTCGCCCGACAGCACTCCTAATCAAATCGTAAGCATCAAATAGCCCCGCCGCGCGCTGGGTTTGGCCTGATCCATTTCCAGAGAAAAAAACCGCACTGGACAGAATGAGAATCCTGTGAAAAAAATCAATACCATAAAAAGTAGAACCACAATCCGGACAAGGGGCTTACATGCTATTAATGACCACGGCAAACCCCAGCAAACTCCCAGTCATATCCACGATTCCATGGTACAGATGTCTTTTCACGAAATCGAAGCTGTTATTCTCCCAGTCCTCATGTCGCTTAATGTGGTATTTCGCCCCGTACGTGGTTTCAGGGTGCGTCCGGAACACTTGTGCAAGTATCAACCGGAACGGTTGAATAATGCGCGATATAGAGGTGTGAGATTTGCCGCGCGTTCGCAAGCCACCCTCGGGCGTTTCCTTAGGGGCACTAGTTTCAGGGGAATCGCGAGCCGAGAAAACGGTGGATGTTGAAGATATGCTCGAATCGATTGAACGGGAGGGGTATTGTGATTTTGTGGATGAGTCCCTGTCCTGTGTGGCAAGAGCTGAGCCAAGAAATAGGCTGTGGGGCATTACCGTTGCGCCGAGAATACCGACAGCTATTCAACAACAAGATTAACAAACTTTGGGCGTACTTGAGAAATTAATGCACAAGTGTAAAACGCGCCGTTGGGAAAAATGTATTTGGATGGTAAGTATCCTTGGAATGCGTGGTTCCATTCAACATGGACCCGAGAGATAATGATACACATGCATGTTAAAACTGCTAACACCTTTGAAATTCAATCAGGGTCCGAACCATTAATGTGAAAAAATCTTACCAAAAAGGCCATTGCTAGTTCGAACGCCCGTACCGGACGACCACGTAGGGGGTCTTTCAATGCGAGAAGGAAAATAACATCACCCGCCGTGATGAGGACACCTTGCCATAATTGGAGTTTTGGGAATAGCATACAGAGCGCCATGGCGGAACCAAGTAGTTCTGCGAGATCAGTTGAGATGATGGCAACTTCTGCAAGGACGTATAGAGGATAGAGCGCAATCCACCGTACTAGTCGGGGGTATTTGGGGTGCGAATGTAAAAGTAAGCGGCAGTGCGATGCAAGGTCTATGTGAAAAAATAGTGAGATGTGTCCAGAATGAAAAGATAATGGACAGCGAGTCAACTCGCCTAAACCGGTTACACAACCAAGTCTAGTTGCGAGAACCTGAGAGTGGACTGTCAGAAACAACCGGGGGTAAATCATCGGAAACGGACCTGCAGAATAACCGCTATCAACCCTGCTACTAACACGACGAAAAGTAAACGATAGCCGTACGTCGACCCGGCCTGTAGGTCAACTCCCCAATTTCCTCTATAAAGATAAATCAGGCTCCTGATGACAGGCAAAATCTAAAAAGGATAGACCGCACGGATCAAAGTATGCGATGGAACAGACCAGCCCAACTCCGACGTGTTTGCGAACATGATGGACAACGACGCTGCTGGCGCTGAGGAATTTCTGCGTCCAATTGGATTTAGGAGGGTCGTCGTGATGGTGAGACATGGTAAGGCAAGCGAAACACAACGACAAACGACGAAGAATTTGACGTTGACAAAGATGATGAAGGGAAAAGAAGGTGAGGGTAGTCAGGATGTGATCCAGCTCAAATTTGTACTGCCCGAGAATGAAACCAACGTAGTGGATGTCCTGAAGGAGGTTCGCTCCTCCCCGATCATAAACAGTACTTAATCGGAATCCAAAACCGATTCCAGGTCTTTGGGCGGGGGCTGCCACGTGTAAGGATTCATTGAAGGATGTTTCGGAAGCAGAGACATTTTAGAGGTGGTAATAATGAGAGCCTACTTACCCGACAGACCCAACTACGAGGTTTGCTGGAGGTGTAATGCTGAATTCGAATGTTTTGTTCCATATTTCCTGCACTATCACGAGCATCATAGTCGGTATTTGAGAGGGCTTATTTCCAGAAGCATCACCTATTCGCCGAAAGGTCAGGGAATCTGCATCCTGGTGTACCGAATTAACGGTTGAGGGGTACTTACATACGACTTCGAACGGAAAAAACCGGAAAAACACTAAATATAGACACTAGTGTTGAAGCATTGATTATGAGTCAGGCTAGAATCGTTATGGCTTTATGGTCTATCGCAATGGTGCACATCGACGCTAAACCACAATACTGGGAATGAAAGGAAGAAACGGAAACAGGAATCATTGTTTTCCCGACGATATTCAACCGGATTCCGGTCTATCTCAATAGCCCGTCAGATACTAAGACCTAAAACTGGAGAAGACTGCTAAGTATACGGTTAGGAATTGTGCAAGTTGCACCCATATGGTGTGGTAGATTCGTTCCCTTGGCCCAAGAGAATGGATGTGTCAGTGGCAAGTGACAAGCTCAGGCTTTACCAACATGCTGCTGAAGGCTTTGGCAGCATGAATGGCAGAAAACACGAACACGAACGCAAGTTGACCTGCTCGATGATGAACACTTGTGGTTGTGACAGCACTCTCCCTCAAGTTTCAGCATCTGGTAAATTGAAAGAGCGGTTGTCGATTCATAAGACAGACTAAGGTCTTGCCTGTGGCTCAAATAATTTCATCAAGCAGCTTGAGTTCGTACAAAGCATCTATCGATCGTCTACAGTTCATATTCAGAATTATTCCAAAATGGAACAGACTTGTCTGCATAAACGACGTACTCTGATAAGACCCTCACAGCTTTAAAACCAAGCAGCGATGAGAAATTTCTCCATATGTATATGAACACAATACGGCAGTAAGTTGCGTTGATGGCTTCAGCTAAGATAGATATTTTACCATAGATACCGCTGCTCACCAGAGTCAGCTGTACAAGACGGTGCGAAACCAAATTTAATTATAAGCTTTCGCAATCGGACACATTAGATAGAGACCATAGACAGACACGGTAAGTGTCACTCACTCGGCCACTCAATGCCAACTATCACTGGCATTTCTCGCTAGTATACGAGCATTGTTTACAAAAGCCCGAATAAGCTCATCAAATGCGTTCCGTTCATTCTCAGGCGCGTTCATATCTCCTCGTTTTGAGGCAGTTAACAGCAGCAAAGCCGGTCGTGCGATCTCTAGTTCGAGCTCGTGTAGAATCTCGGGCTACAAAAAATTCGAACGTATACGTCAAGTATTTCGACTATACGAGAAAGAACGCCACGTACTGTACCGCTCTGATTTGTGGAAGTAACTTGAGTCAGGTCAATATTGAACTCTTCATGCGAGTAGCTCATTCGGTCTTTTTTTCGTTGATGTGTCGAAGATCCGACAGGATGTGAGCCTGTATGTTTTTTGTTCACTTACATCTCTCTGAGAGCGTCAAGAAATAAAAACACACACAGGGTACTTCCAAATTGACAGAAACTCTCCAATCCGCCGACCGTTTGGGACTGTATATATTCAAATCACCCAACCGTATCTTCCTCATGCACTCAATAACAGCGCCCGATTTCTCATCCCGAGTGACGCGAATCTTTTCTCGGTCGTTGGTTTCAGAAGGATAGAAAGAATCCACCAGACGGAGATGATGGTAATCCAAAGGCGAGCTGGACGCATATCCCGGTTGCGAGGAGGAAATTTTGAGTTCGTTTAGAAGCGTATTGAAATGCTTATGTTGAGCCTTTTTCGAATCAAGACCATGGTCAGAGATGTGGAGGTCTTGCACAAAATTACATAGGCCAATGGCCATACATACAGCAGTCATATTTGATTCGAATCGACAATCAATCGAATCAGGTGTAAGGACTAACGAAAAGGTTATGAGTGTATAGAATATGCAGATGAGGGTACTGGCACACACATACTCGTTTCGACGAGGACAGGAAGCGATAGCCTCCCTCCACCTCTTTCGCGTAAAAGACCAATTTTTGCTTCTACTTCAACATTTCCCGGCAGATCAGGTCTGGAGATTATCATATGATGGATAAAATCTGCAATTTCTTTGATGAACTCATCGAGAGGTTCGACACCCAATATCGATAATGAAAGTGGAGGTAGAGAAGACATTGTTAAACTCGGGCCGAAGATTGCTTTCCCGCTCCACACGGAGTTCAAAACTTGGACCGCAAGGGCAATGAGGTGAGGCCTCACCGATAGGATTCAAGCTATACTACTACTAACAATGCGTATACCACAGTGAAATCAAAATGCAATCCGAATTCGAAGTAAAAATGATGCGGACTCGAGACCCTACTTGGCCTTATCAAACCGTGAATCAAAAGCACGCGAACCGGAGGCGAACACATACTTTATAACCTCAACTGCGCGGCATAAAGCGGTACATGATGTAAGATGGAGTGAGGGAAGCAGGATGGGATATTAATGAAGAAGGTAGGGTAGGCTAGTAGGTCGAGTTGGAAGAGGAGGAATGCTGCAGCCTGCCTCAATAATGGGTATCCGAGCAAAAGATGGGAGCAATAAATAGGACGTATGTATGGCAATGGCAGTGAGGAGGGACGAGCAGTCAAGGCTTTAAAGAATGGACGGAACAGTAGATATTCCAATGCAAAGGGAGGTAGGGTATGATGTGTGGTGGAGAATGGACGACCAAAGATATCGTGGGTAAATCCATGTTTATGGACCTCAATCAATCAACCCGATTTAAATGCAGCTTCTGTTTGTGTCGTTTATTAAGAAGAGAAAGACCGGTTGGCTGAGTCTCATATAGTTCATGGACTATCCGTCGAGCAACTGTATTCGTAGGCGAGACGTGCAAACTTGTTTGCAGAACTCCAGCCGATGATGCATGTCCGACCGCCGATGTTGATGCTGATCCTGCTTCTGATTCTGACCCCCCCATAGCATGCGGCTGATCATGAGCAGTGCTGTTGTGAGATGCGTACCACCATAAACCGATAGCACCAAGAGCGCACTATTATCAGAAGTCAATTGGAGGAAGAGAACACAGAACGCCGAGAGGACTTACTATAGTGAGAATCATACCGATAAAGAAGACCCAACGGAACATGGAGTTTGTGCGCCCCTGTGTGGTCTTTAACCAAGAACTGTAAACGAAAAGTGAGCACGAAAGGGTATTATGAGGATGTAGGACAATAAACGAACCTCTGTTTCTGTTGAGAAGGCTTGCTGTTTTCTTCCTTGACAACCATACTAAATCGCCTCCAAAAATCATCACCCTTCTCTCCTCTGCTGGGAATCGAAGTACCCTCGCCTGCACCTCGCATGATAGGTTTCTCATCAAAACGAATGTCTTGCTGTTTGGTAGGCCTAGCAAAGACCGGGGTGATGGGAGTCATAGGTGGTTGAAGTGGATGCGGAGTGTTAGGGACGGCAATTGGCTGAGGCACGTGAGGACCATTCGGGAACGCCTGGTGATCCATAGGTGTTGCGAAAGGATTGTTGCTGGTACTTATACTCAGTCCGTTCGGAGGCTGACGAGTGGCTGGAATGGCAGCGGGTTCCGGGCGTGACAGAGCTTCTACGGACGCAGCATATCCCGGACGTGGAGAAGCAATGTACTGAGGGGGTGGAGTGGGAGTCTTGCGAGGACCAATTGCGGCTGCTAACATGGCATGCTTCGATGCTTCCTGTTCCTTCGCGGAGGTGAAGGGGTTGTACTTTTCCTGCGGTTCATCATCATCATCATCCATAGAGCCATTCATGAAGCCTGCACCAAGGGCGTCGATCCCCGACTGGCGGTTACTGTCATCGTGGATGTAGTTGTTATACCTGCAATTGTTGAAACCCATTTATCAACGTCGGATTCCAAACAGGAAGTGCAGGAAAAGAAATGCACTGACACGTTGTAAGCAGAAGTTCTTGAATTTGGGTCAACGGGTGCTGGCTGACGAATTCGTCGCTGAGGATGGTTGGGAGTCTCGTAAATAGATTCCGGTTCGTCGGTTCCAAAAGGAGGCCTGGGAGGTGCCATGGTAAAAGTCTAATGTTGTTTGAAGGTATTTATTTGATTTTAAAGAAAGTGCTTGGAAGAGAACGGAAGCCTCGCAAAAGCAAGGCAGGATGAGCGGTCTGCTGCTTGTGAAGGGGAGGAATCAAGAGGGATATGTGGAAAAATGATTGAATTCTTGGAACTTCAAACACTGTCACGGTAGTCACGGCTGGTGGGGCAGACTTTTCCAGAAATGGGAATGCTAGGCAACAGCCGATTGGTCAATTCATCCCATAACTCCGATTTCTTTCTCGGTTTTTGAATACAAGGCTTTAACAAGCCCTTTTAGATTTATATAGGAACGTGTGCAAAAGCTAACTACCAGAGCCTAGAGGTAAGTATTGTGAGGCAAATGAGGACAAACGCTTGTTTATCAAGAAAAACTTGTCATGTGTTTGATTTGACTGTAAATTTGACGTACCGCGACATCCCAGAAAGCAGCCTACTGGTGTATGTTCAAATTTGAGATTGGCATCTTGGAAGTTTACATGTCTTGTACTGATCCTTTTGATTCATCGCAGTCTTAGTTACGTTGCCGACATTTTGATATATCCTCTAGGCAGCTAGTGTGGTGGAAGGAAGTAGAGGGATCCCGAGAAATGTCTATGCTTTTAAAGAATTGTCACCCACTGTCAATGGTATATCAGGACTCATGACGCTTTACGATGGCATAATGTACGAGTTACAGTATCTTGAAAATTGAAACTTGAAAGCAACAATCTGCAGCTTCAGGGTTTAACACTGGTCTGACGTACATACATGCGGTCAAAGCTAGAAATATCGAGCGTTGATCGAAAAAGATCAATGACAGTAAACATGCAGAACCCTGGTTTTCCGATATTCTGCATCGGAAACATGCACTTAAGCTTGATGTTCTGTAAAATTTGTCATCAGAGAACGACAAGTTGTTCGCACGATTCCCAAGGAAGAAAGAACAGCCAGGTAAAATCGAATCCGACTACGAGTTCATATAGGGTCCAAGTAGCGTCTCGAGGCAAAGTTTGACCCCAACTACAGGAAAATCAGAGTAGCGTTGTTGGGGTCGATTTTGTCAGAGTTGAGGTCAAAGCTAGCCCGAAGCTAGCGTTTTTGGATCCTAAGACTTTGGCATTAGAATGAATCCAGAAACTTTTCACCAGCGCTTCCTGAAACTTTCTTTGCTTTCCATGATTCTTCATAGTTTGCGGATTTAGCTGCTAAGATTCATCACGCAAATCCGCGGGTAAAGATTCAGAACCTTTTCGACCTCTCGGTTAGGCTTAGTAGCGGGACCAGCATTGGCTTGGAACATTTGAGGGTGATGGCGTCTAATTTTGAAGAGTACGTCCAACTTATTGCTCTGGAGCTCCTCGATGTGCTCATCACCGACGATAGAAAGAATGAGATAGTAGATTCTATAGGTTCTTCGGCGCCTAATTTTGAGCGCTCGTGCGAAGACGCTTTTCTTTACTGAATGCATCCATTCTTTAACTTCATCCACACCGTCTATCCTTCACAATCATTGCCAAGAATCATTGACACTGCAGTGTGATGCCCAGAAATTTCAATGCTTCGCATGGACTGTACCTCAAAGCTCGGGCGCTCCTCTTAAGCTCAAATTAGTTTGTTATAAGCTTTCGTGTCCGTTCGGGGATCTTCATCATACCCTCCATCTGAACCATCATTACCCTCCGGTGCGAGTTTCACGTTGAATGCACGTATCTATCTTGACGTCAGCCAATGGCAATTGTAAGAATTCAAGTATGGCGTCACAAGATCCACCTCCAGCGACCTCCAATCGTCAGAATTCGCGTCACGGTTGGACGCGTTTTTCACTCAAGAAGACTCGGAGGGATTTCATCTGGGTACTTAATGCTCTCCCTCTTTCGAGCAACCTCTCGTTCAACCACTACAACCAAATTCACTTGCACCATGTCTTCACATTCAACCCAATCACACAACGCAAAATTCGCAGTGCAGAACCTGTTTGACATCTCGAACTGGGCTTGCATCGTCACTGGGGGCGGCACTGGTATCGGTTTGATGATAGCTCAGGCGTTCGCCAACAATGGCGCTCGAGTCTACATCACATCGAGGCGAAAATCCGTTCTCGATAACGCGGTTAACACCTGGGGAAGCTCTCTTGCCCATCCAAAAGGCCAGTTGATTGCTCTCGAGTGCGATATCACGGACAAAAAATCGATCCAAAAACTCGTCGAGGAGGTAGAAGGGCGAGAGAAAAACATCGACGTCTTGGTTAACAACGCCGGTATCAGTCTTGGGACCAGCCAGGTAGAGAAGGGTGATGAGAGTGCAAAACAACTCAGTGAGGAATTGTTCGGGGAGGATCTAGTCAAATGGGAAGATGTTTATCGAACGAATGTTATTGGACATTTCTTCACCACCGCCGCGTTCATCCCCCTCCTTGCAGCAACCGCTACCGTTCATCCTGGCCGTACCGCAGCGGTAATCAACACCACGTCCATGTCTGGTATCACTAGAACGTCCCAACATCACTTTAAATACAATGTCTCCAAAGGTGCGGCTATCCATCTTACCACCCTCCTTGCTCAGGAACTCCGTCGAGATGGAGCGAATGTCAGAGTGAACAATATCGCTCCGGGGATCTTTCCTAGTGAAATGACGACACAAGAGAGCGATGAGGCGAACAAGTCTGAAATTCCTACTGGAGACGATTACGGTGAGAAGAAGGGTATTCCTGCAGGAAGGCCAGGAAGGGATGAAGATATAGCGCAGGCAGTTTTGATGTTAGCGTGCAACCAGTACGCTTATGGGCAGGTAAGTTTGTGAGGTTGTTATGCATCTCAACTTGGGACTCACTTAATGTTTCTCAGACAATTGCAATCGATGGAGGGTATCTTCTGCATCACCCATGATGGAATGCAGTAATTGTGTCTTGTACAACAAATGCAAAGATCTTCAGTTTTGGGCATAATCAGTGTATCCTCTGCAGCTTACGCTGGCGGCCTTGGGTTTAGTGCCCACAATATTGCATGATCTCATATCAACCCTTACGTTGCACAAGACAGATACTAGAGGTGGTTGGCGTCTTTGGACGGAGCCGCATATTAATCTGTTAAAGCAGGAGGACTCAGCAGTCTCGTATTTTTTCCCCTGCTATCCTTCGCCATGGTTAGGCCAGTGATAGATAACCCAACAAGGTCATGCTGCTCCGAGTTGGCTCGTCGGGTTTCAAAGAGAAAGAATCTTGATGAAGATTTTCACTGATTTTGATCGTCTTGATACAGCTGAATACACGGTACCGTTCCAGAGTGCTAAGTCCACGAACATTGATGAATATTGTATCAAAAACTCAATTCGATTCCCATCTTACCGCACCCAAACAATCATAGTCCGCCTTAAAAAGCAAGAGAACCTCCAAGTTGACCCCTTCGTAGGGATCATTGCTGCCTGGTGCACTAGTTGTCTATTGTTCGCTTCTACTATCACCTACGTCAGAGCTGGTCTCTTGACGGTACTAAGGCGCTTTCCGTTCATCCATCATTGATTCATCAATGACTTTTTCTCCTGCTTCATCGATATTCCTTTTGGTGTTGTTAATGCACTCGGTCGCAGTTTATTCTTCGCCCGTCAATCTCACATTGCTCAACAAACGAGGGGCTGGCACAATAGACCTAGACAACAACGCGAACGCCACGCACGACCTTTATCGTAGAGTCGATTTTGACAAGCCCAACCTCATTTTAGGATACCTGGCTGTACCCCAGGTCCGTTAAGGTCTTTTTGAGCTCCTATTTCATCGATTTCATTGTGATTATACAATGTTCCCAGAAAACAGCTGAAGAATTCAATGCGCATGGATTCACAGCTATCCCAGTCCCAAGGTCCTCAAATCCACTCGGAAATGACGGGACGTACGTTGAAGCGACTGCCATCCCAGACAAACACTTACCCGAGTGAGTGGTGTTCTGTTTTTCCAGCTACCTATGCAGCAGTTTCTTGTTCTCGTTTCGCTGTTCTGACAGTTATTGACGCGCCACTGAATATATAGTTCGTATTGGAAGGTTGGTCGGAGTTATCTTTCTCAGATTTAACATCATATTAAGGGAAAGTTCACAGTGCGCTGTCCTTATCAACACATTGGAGATGGTTCGAACTTTACGGGTGTGTTCCAGCGTCTTAGCGTATTCTTGCTGGAACATTTCTTTTACCTCTGTTTGTGCTCTAACTAGGGGTACGTCGACGACGTTAAAAGCCCAGCCTACAACCAACCCAGGTACCTTACGTATTTCATCGAGGATCTCCAGAAGGAATGGAAAAATAAAGGCAAACACTTCGTTCCTGGACCGCCTCTGCTAGCTGCCAGAATGCAAAAAGGGTGGTCTCAGCTAGTGGTTCTCGTCCCGTACCACTACCTCCTCAAATCTCCGAGTAACCCAAAACAGCCATCTGGAGAGAACCACCTTCAATTGAGTCTCAAGTGTACGCCTAAAGGTAAGCGGCTGTTGTATCTCCAGTTTTTGATTCACCGTGCAATTGTGGCGTGTGTAACTTACTCCCATCCGAAACTACCCAACTGTAGGCACATCTATGGATGTTAAACTTCCGCCCCCCGAATGGGAACAGTGGGGATTTGAATACTGGCCGAAGGGTCTCAAGAGTTAGAGCAGGGTACTGTACTTGAAATTTTTGTCCCCGTAAATTCTGGCCTGAGTAGTGCTCGATACTCAACGGGAAATTCTGGAGACAGGTACTTAGAATCTAGTAGGCTTGATGGTGGAGTATTGCAGAATTAGATATCATAACACGAGTGAAACGGAATGGACTCTGACTCTGAGTGACTGGCTGGACAGTGGAAAAACAAAAGCGTGGTATATACGGGCGCTAACGATTGCGTTTGCTTCCTCAAAATCTTAAGCCAAACTTTTTAAGCCAACAGTCAACAGAATCTATTCATTGCCCTTTTCTAATGCGAATGCGAGCTTGTTGAGCAACGCTAGTCCGAATCAAGTTTCCTGGATATCCACAGCGCGGCACAAAGGGTATCGCATTTAGATACAATTTTGGAAACATTATGCACGCTTTACATCAAGAAATTCTCGCTCCATCTGGAGTGGAATTTGCAGCCTGGGTCAAGCTCACTGTAAATGAAGGCGTACAATCAAATTTGGTTGTTGCTCGCTCGAATCTCCTGCGAATATTCGAGGTCCGAGAGGAAAAGTTCTTCCATGTACGAACTCACCGCCTGCATGGGATTGTTACCGGTCTCGAGGGCGTGAAGGTGCTTGGAAGCTTGGAAGATGGACGAGACAGGCTTTTAGTAGGATTTAAGGATGCCAAGGTCCGTTTATATCCTTCACTTCGGAAAATATATTCACTTCCCAGTAGATTGCTTTACTGGAATGGTCCGACGCTCTACACGATTTCACAACGGTTTCCATACACACGTATGAGCGAGCACCGCAATGCTTAGACATCAGACCAACCTTCCGCTCTCTTCTTCGTGTTGACCCTAATTCACGATGTGCAGCATTACTTCTGCCTCAAGACGCGCTAGCCGTCCTACCCTTCCACCAACATGAAGAGCTCATACATCCCACGCAGGGAGATCAGATGGATGTCGACGGTGAAGGGAATAATCGCTCGGACATACCCTATTTTCCCTCCTACATCCTCGACCTTCCTCAATCTGTCTCTTCATCTATACACAACATTATCGATTTTGTCTTTTTGCCTGGTTTTCATAACCCCACCATCGCTGTCCTGTTCAATGAACGGCCGACTTGGACAGGCAGACTCGAAGAAGCTAAAGATACCTGTGGATTAATCATATTTTCCATGTCCAATTCTTTTTCGTCTTGGGGTGGCATAAGCTCCACCTTCACTGTGATCACAAACATTCCCAACTTGCCATACGACGCTTATGCGCTTGTTCCATGCATATCCGGTGTTGCAGGACTGGTAATTCTTACATCGAACAGCATCGTTTACGTCGACCAGGCAACAAAGAAACTCATGTTGCCGGTCAATGGCTGGGCAACGCGTGTCTCTGATATCGCTGCGGTCAATGTTACCGATGTAGCTCAAACGCGAGATCTTGCACTTGAAGGTTCCCGCGCAGCGTTCATCTCTGAGACCACTCTCCTTCTAATTCTGGCTCGCGGTGATGCCTACACGGTCACGTTGGCAATGGACGGGAAAGCAGTTTCGGGATTGTCAATTTCGGACAAACCTATGGTAAAAACTACGATTCCGAGCCTAGCCATGAGCGTCACTGCATCATCACCGCATGCTGGTCGTGATGTGGATGCTCATACCATTCCTTTCATATTTGTAGGAAGTACACAGGGACCCTCTGTGCTGCTTAAGACAAACATGGTAGAGTCAGAGGAGGACGACACCGATAGGGAAGTAGACAACGGTAACGACGTGCGCGCGCCTGCAGGAGAAGACGATGATATGTACGATGATGATGCAGGTAAGGAGATCTCATATTGTTATACCTTGTTTGTCTTCACTCTTAACAGACATCTACGGTCCTTCTCATACCTCTGCTCCTGATCCAAAGAGGGAAGAAGTTCGGCAGAGAGACGAAAAACGGCGGAAGCTCAAACTCCAGTTGCTGTTAGCAGACTATCTACCTTCTTACGGGAGCATCAATGATATGGCGTTTGGGTTGACAAAGAATGGAGTGAGAATTGGCAGTCTGAGTTACATTTACGTTCACTGACGCTGACATATTTCCCGCTCTGCAGGACAAACCAACCCCAATTTTGATAACAGCCACGTCGACATACCAACATGGTGGATTCACCCTTTTCCAGCGGGATCTTCCGGTGAAGGTTACGAAGAAGAGGATGCATATACTTGGTGGAACAAAGGGTCTGTGGAGTTTTGCTTTGCAGAAGAAGGTAGAGAAGGGGAGCGGGACTGGTCATCATAATGGTACCGGAAATAGTAATGGAGGAGAAAGGGATACGAAGGATGTAATGATGATAATCAGCACGGACGCAAACCCTAGTCCTGGATTCAGTAGAGTGGGTTTGATTCGTCCCGATGTTTTCTTGTTTTTCACTTTTGATACAACAGATAACCATCCCCCCACCCTCGTCTACTACACCCTCTACACCCTCCATAGTGAACATATCCAATAATGATATCACTGCCCGCATTCAAGGTACCAGCATTGGTGCAGGTCCGTTTTTTGGTGGTGTGGTGGTATTACAGGTCATGACAGGAAGTATAAGGGTTTTGGAGACTGGTGAGTCTTTATTTTAGAGTTTACGGCCTTCGTTGTGATTTCAAACCCCAAATAGACGGCACTGAACGTCAAGTGATCAAAGACGTAGAATCCAGCTCTTCTTCCACTGTTTCTACTCCCCGAGCGAGAATACGTGCATGTTCGATTTCGGACCCGTATGTGTTGATTTTAAGAGAGGATGATACCATGGGTCTCTTTATCGGTGAAGTAAGCAAAGGAAAACTAAGGAGGAAAGATATGAGTATGTTGGGCGGAAAAGTCAGTGTTAATTACTATGAACGGCGTAATCAGACATTGATGCATATTTTCTCTAGACATCAAAATATCTAACCGGCTGCTTCTTCACCGACCATACAGGAATGCTGGAGAAGAACGTATTCTCGCCAAACCCGAAAGTAGACCTCGGTCAACGCTCTTCCGATGGTCTAAATAATCAGTGGTTACTCCTAGTCCGACCCCAAGGTGTCCTGGAATTATGGTCTTTGCCAAAGATGACATTGGCGTTCTCAGTTGCAATCCCGTTTGCGACTCTGGAGAATGTGCTGATGGATTCAGGTGAAGGGGTGGCATCTTCTATCCCTGTGCCTGCTGCGACAACAGTAACGAGCGCAACTTCCCCTTCTGCCCCGCCTGTCCCTCCAACGGCTCCGGCCATGCTTCGAAGTCAATCTCAAACGCAAGATGTAACTATGACCCCGGTTGAGTCTGATGCGGGGGATGCTGGAGCAGCGATGCAGAATAAAGAGAAACCGGAATCAATGAATCAAACGAAGGAGACTGACGGAAGAGATACTGGTGCTATTGAACAAGTTCTTCTTGCTCCGTTGGGCGAGACCAGACCAGAACTGCATTTGTTTGTGAGTATGCTGCAAAAACATCCAATGTGATCCCTACTCAGGGAGATCTCTACCTTCTTTGCCTATTATCTTTCTTCAAGTATTGACTGAGTATTTCTTACATTTATTGTACCTAGGTGCTCCTTCGTTCTGGACAATTGGCCATATATCAAGCTATCCCTGCTCCTGCTCCACCGTTGCATTCCACTGCTGTGGAAGCACTGAACGGTGTAGAACCGACTTCGCCTACCATTGCGGCAACACCATCCACTCTAAACTCAAGACTTGTCCGCCTCCGCATCGCTTTCGTTAAAGTACTGTCAAAGACATTTGAACTCCAAAACTCAAATATTGCCGGCGCCGGTAATGGGCCGGGCGGAGTTGGCAGTATGGGGAGTGCAAGTGGTAGTGCATTGACAGACCAAAAGAAATTCACGAGGATGTTCTTACCATTTGTGACACCGAATGTGTCATCTTCGTTAACAATTCCTCAAAACAAACAGAAGAAGGGCACAACTACGTATTCGGGGGTTTTCTTCACTGGCGAAAATCCTTCTTGGATCATCTCCACCGACCGCGGTGGTGTGCACCTATACCCTTCCGGACACGCAGTTGTACATGCGTTTACAGCGTGTCCGGTACTGGCCTCCAGGGATCCACGAATAGGAGGAGAATTTTTAATCTATAGTGACGAGGTAATACCTAGCAAACAATCATCAGACATCACATTCATTTTTAGACCTATAGGGACCTACCTTGCTTGAATGGATCCCGGACTTTGGATTGGACTTTCCTCTACCCATGCGCTCTGTGCCTCGGGGCAGGGCGTACTCGAGCGTCGTCTTTGACTCGTCGACTTCTCTTGTCGTTGCTGCGGCAGTGTTAGAGGCTCGCTTTGCCAGCTTTGACGAGGATAATAATAGAATCTGGACCCCCGACGGTAATTCGCGTTTCGCCCCCGAATGTGTTTGACTTTGATTTTCGCTTCTGTAGCATCGAATATTTCGGACCCCACCACGGAATGCTCTGCTTTGGAACTCATCTCCCCGGATTTGTGGGTTTCCATGGATGGGTAAGACCTTTGCCGTTGTGAATACCCGAAACGTCTCTGATTGAACGAACCAGATACGAATTTGCCACCAATGAAGTTGTCAATGCCGTCGCATGTGTCACTCTTGAAACTTCAAGCACAGAGACAGGATCCAAGGAATTCATCGCTGTGGGGACAACCATAAATCGTGGGGAAGATTTGGCTGCGAAGGGCGCGGTGAGTGATTCCAGTGGTATATCTTTATGCTTCTTGTAGAAGTCCAGTATCAACGCAGTTGTTCATAATAAATGTTACAGACGTACATTTTCGAAATCGTTGAAGTTGTCGCTGACCCGATGTTGGCTCCTAATCGATGGTATAAACTCCGACTCAGGTGCAGAGACGATGCAAAGGGACCGGTGACGGCAGTCTGCGGGCTAAACGGATATCTAGTGTCTTCCATGGGACAGAAGGTTAGTAACGATGTTCCTGCATTGTGTAGATCTCAAGATTATACACTGTAGATCTTCGTTCGTGCATTTGATTCGGACGAACGTTTGGTGGGTGTAGCATTCATGGACGTTGGCGTATATGTCACTTCGCTTCGAACCATCAAGAACTTGTTGTTAGTGGGTGACGCGGTGAAGAGCGTATCATTTGTGGCATTCCAGGTGCGTTCTATCCGATTAATCGATGATTTACTCATTCTTACTGCGGTAAATGTTCAGGAAGACCCTTATAAACTTGTTCTTCTTGCTAAAGATAAGCGGCACCTCTGTGTCATTACCGCAGATTTTTTCTTCGCTGAAAACGAGATGACGATCTTTACGCACGACGAGGAGGGAATTCTGAGATTGTATGACTACAATCCGCATGGTTGGTCGTTATGTTTGTGTTTTGATTGAACCATCAATTGTTGCTATCATTAGACCCCGAATCCGGAGATGGCCGACACCTCCTCATGCGCTCGGAGTTCAACAGCCAAGCAGAATACCGCACGACGGCGCTCATTGCACGACGGACGAGCACAGATACTGTCATCCCGCAAGCTAAGTTGTTATACGGTATACACTCTTCCTTTGCTGGTTCCAGGCCAATGTAATCGGTTACTAGGTGCGACGAATGGATCAATTGCAACCATCACTCCGGTCGAAGAGTCTGCCGCGAAACGATTGCAGTTATTGCAAGGACAATTGACCAGAAATATACAACATGTCGCAGGACTCAATCCGAGGGCGTTACGGTTGGTCATTTATGTCTTACTCGTATTTTATCTGCCCACTTCATACTCGTGACAAATGCATTTTCTTTATAGTATCGTCCGGAACGACTACGTTTCCAAACCTCTCTCGAAGGGTGTTCTAGATGCTAATCTGCTGGTACATTTCGAGAGTTCGTCGATAACAAGGCAGAGAGAGATGACGAAGCAGATTGGAACGGAGATAGGGATCGTGAGGCGGGACTGGATGGCGTTGGATGGGCCGTGGTGACTGGTAATAAAAGACTACACGGTGTTTTGCTACGATTGATAAAATATACCGTACTTAAATTTGATCCCAATGCATGGTACATTATTCCTACCATACTGTAGTAATCATTGACCTGATTTGTGAATCTTCGAAGGCTCAATAGCACGAAGAACGTGGTCCTAGACGACGTATATTATCAGCCTTAGTATACCTGTCTGATAATGATTCTATCAAATGTACATAGTCTAATCAGACCAGATCACTTTCCCAATGTCCTGAGTCAACCCGATAATCCCAATAAGCATTGAACCAAGTCTCCTGAGAAATTCATTCAGGTCAGACAAAAATTCATTCTTCAATGACAAACTCACCAGTTCACTCCTAGTAGTATAGGGAGTTAGGAAATTAACTTGTAAAAGAGGATATTCAAAGTTAAAGATATGGACCTCCTTCACTTTACCATCCTTTGTCATCTCTACTAGGAAGTTCTCCCAATGCAAATCACTGATCGGGAGGGTGAGTATACTTGAATTCATAATATACATCTGCCACTTGCATATATAGAAGTTTGTCACCAAGAGCCCATAGTAAAACCTGCGTTCGCACTTTGGTCCGGACTTGCTCCCTCAAATTTTCTCTCTGACCTGGGTTTTTTATCCAGGCATCTGTTTGCTGCAAGGGAACCCCAGGAAATTTGCGAGTGATTATGGTTGGTTTTCCCTTGAGCAATCCAGAATCGAAAAGGTAAGAAAAGCGTTTCAGTGCACCAACTTCACTCAAGGCCGAGCGGTCGAATTGTTGAAGGACTTTGATGATCACTTCTGCTCTCTTCTTATACGGATCTGGGGCTATACAGATGGCAGAATTGCGGGCGTTTCTTGTTTCTGGTGACTTGCATTTATATGACAATGTCCGCGCTGAGGAGGAGAAAGAAAGGCTAGTTCAATAAACACTTCATCCTTTAGCTCAAAGACTTACTGAAAAAGGTCATATCAAATGATGATACTCGTACTGCTGGATCATGTTCATATACCCTGATCATCCAAGCCTGCTAAAAGATGGGAGACGGGCCAGTCAGTCTTTTGCGCAGGTAAACAGGAATTACTAGGCGGTACCGCATATTTCTGATCTTTCAAGACACGGAAGACCATGTCTCGAGAGTATGAAGGCGGTGGTGGTATGTTCAATGCTTCAGATAAACTGCTTGTTGACATAGGGTGTGAAGGTGAATGTTCTGAATATGGTGGTGGCGGGCGGCTTGGCATCGGTACAGCATAAGTATGTGGGAAGGTGAAAAGAATCCAGGATGAGCTGATCATGAAAAGGAGAAAGTGTACTGGATGTTTTGGCGACATTGGTAGACCGCAGGATGCGAACTTGTTCTGGCCAGCAGAGTGCGATTCAGGCAGAGGTCTAGTTTCGTAGGGATATTCAAGTGTTCTGATACCCTTATATGTATGTATGTGTTTTTTTCGTGAGAGATGTTTTAACTTTCGGCGGCTCCTCCCAGTCCCAGACTCCGGGGTTACCTTCCTTGAAGTTTGAAAGCCTGACTGGGCCATTTAATTGCGCAGATTCGACGGAATACGGAAGCAAGAAGCTCCAACGATTCCCATACCGTATTCTATTAGGACTCATCCATGTGAGTGTAAACTCTCCCTCGATCCCCACTACTGTCACAGTAAGTACAATGGCCACCCCAGTTGAGCCTCAACCCGTTCCAAAGCAACCACTTCACGATTCAATCATATCGAGGCTCGATCCCGAATATGTCATATTCCATGAAAAGTACCTCCAACATATCACGCCTCCTCATTCGCTCCCATGGGACCCGGTCAAGATGCGAGCGCCGCCTGAATTCGGGGCTGCATCGAGGAAACCAGTTGAGGTAGGTAAGATTGCAGAGTACGAGCTGAAGAAAGGAGGGCATGGACGGAAAATGAGGGCGTATACACCACCTGGACAGCCTCCGACGACAGGCTGGCCAGTTATACTTTATTTTCACGGAGGTGACTTTTCAACTGTGAATTCTTTCTGAAAACTGAGCATGGTGGCGTGATCACAGGTGGATGGGCACTCGGAGGACTCGACAGCGAACAATCGATCATCACGAATATTTGCGTCGGTGAGCACTGGCTGAAACAATAACAACAACGTCGGTACGAAACTGATGCAACGCCTACTTGAGGTGCGAAATGTGTTGTGCTATCGGTTGATTATCGATTGGCGCCAGAGAACCCATTCCCAGCAGCGGTTGAAGACGTTGTTGAGGCCCTTCAGTGGGTGCTAACAGATGGGAAGAACTTGCTAAATATCGATGTGTCCAAGGTGGCGACTGGAGGTCTTTCTGCGTGAGCATAGATAAGGCTCTAGGCCCTTTTTATACATTGACCGGTTTACTATAGTGGTGGAAATCTGGCAGCCGTTCTTGCGTTGAAATCGACTGAAGACTCTTTTACACCCACTCTTCACGCACCACTAGCCCTCCAGCTCCTTATCGTTCCTTCGCTCGACTTAACAGCAACTGACGCTCCCGGCGGACGCTGGGAATCTAACAAACACGCACCATTTTTGCCACCAGCCCGAGTGAATTGGTTCAAGAAAATGTATGTTCCCGATGACAAAGATTGTTTGAAATGGGAAGTTTCGCCACTTTTAGCGCCCGAGGATTTAGTGAGGAAGGCGCCCAAAACTTGGATAGCCGCGGGGGAGTTGGACGTCTTGTGCAACGAAGCGGAAGCCTACGCAGAGAGGTTGCGACACTGTGATGTGCAGGCGGAATGTGTGGTTTATCAAGGAGGAACACACCTGAACTTTATGCTTGACGGTGAGTACATAATTGGTTTCTGGTGAATAATGCATTGATGGATGTATGGTATAGGGTGAGTGCTGTCGCTGTATTGGCTCTAAGTGTGTTCTACTCACGGTTCGGGGAATATAGTATGATGGCGAGCGGAGCTCGAGGAATTTCAGATGCAGTCGCTGCATTGGCAAAAGCATTTGGCACTGCGGATGTTTAGTCATGACTTTGGCCGTGTTCTGTTATTTCCGTAGTACTATCATACGGTCATTGTATAAGAATAGTGTGTAAAACATGACAGCCTTGTCCTATTAATATTTGAGCAACCAGCGAGGTTTCGAAATCGAAACTTACATTCATGGTGATTATGTAGGCTGCGATTCTAGAGGGCTCCAGCCGCCTATGATAATAACTTGGAATTCTGCATAAAGATTACTCCAGATTCCGCCGACAAGATTACTTCATATACCTAATTTGCGTATCGAAAACAAAAGGCACTCAGGCTGTCGCCACATTCCCGTAACTGCCAACCGGGATACCGCCTATGATAATAACTTGGAATTCTGCATAAAGATTACTCCAGATTCCGCCGACAAGATTACTTCATATACCTAATTTGCGTATCGAAAACAAAAGGCACTCAGGCTGTCGCCACATTCCCGTAACTGCCAACCGGGATACTAGGCCTCACTATGTTTCCTCCTCCGTAAAACCTATACATAGGGAACCCCCACAGGAACAGGTTATCACCTGTTATCACAGATTGCTGGATATTATGTATTAAGCGCAAGAGATCAAGACTGATCAAGTTCACTGCGCAATCGCGGTCGCCCATTTGAGAAGGACATTAGATTCGATGATCCGCAAGATAGAACGGAAAACATCATCTCACCGTTTGAGTTTCGTGGCAGGAGCGATTAAATCAACACCTCGTGATCTGACGGAGACAACGTCATGATCCTGTTATACTGGTAGTATCAACTAGCAGAGACTAGCAGTCATAAGAGAGGTCAATTAAGACAAAGCCCAGTCTCACGGCATGAGCCGAGGCATCCGATAGAATAGGAGCGCCGCGATCGATAGCGTTCACAACGTGGGGGGGCCCGAGGGTTGAGAATTCTGAGTGACCTTGCAGAAGAGAGGTACTTTGATATTACATGAGGGCAGGTCATAGTGGTTGTAGGAGAATTTGTTGCCGGACCCTGACAGGTCCTGACTAGGCTGAGCACTGTTGCTACTTGCAAGAGAAAAGGCCACATCCAAACGAGGAGATGAGAACATCGAGGGCCACTTACGTAAAATGCGGAGTTGAAAAGGTACAACGATTTCTGATTGAATTGAACTTAAGTTAGCTTGACCACTTCCCACTTCTTATTTAATAAATTCATTTAGGCTTCCGCTTCAATGCAACCTCTTGTTCCCTCACCTCCACCATGGCCTGGCAGTCTCCGCGTTTTGACTCTTTCCCCAGCGAAGTTGTCGCGATGATTTTCGAGCTAGGCACCTTTACCGAGCTCGGAAAACTCCAGCATAGTCCAAACCAGACTCCTTTTGTGTTTGAATCGTGCTGCAAGTCTAACGATTATAGTTATTCTCCTCATTTTCCAATCCTGGTTTCTCATGTCTCGCGAAAATGGAGGGCCATCGCTCTCAATACGCCTGCTCTTTGGTCCACGCTCTTTTTCGACCATGCATCACACCTTGAAAGAGGCCGCGTCTTCTTGGAACGTTGTTCTCCACGAGGATCTAGCTCGCCAGAATTTTGCTCTGGGTATTTTCTAGATATCGTTATTGCAACTGTTCCATTTAAACGAAAGACGACACAGGATGACGATTCGATATCCAAGGAGGAATTGGAGGAAATATTCAACTTGTTGGTTCCGGTTACCGTCCGGTGGAGATCTTTTTGTCTGCGTGTTCGGGATAACACATGTAAGAAGGTAGCCCGTGACGCTCTAGGTCATAATTGTGGAAGGGCGCCGAATCTAGAAACGTTGCAGCTCTACCATTTCGAGGACTATAATAACGTCGATGAGCTCATCGAGGCTACTATCCGGGATCCTGTTATATGCTTCGCTAATAACGTCCCCAAACTCAAGCATCTCAGCCTCATTGGTGTCAACCTTCCTTGGGCACAAAGTCCATACTTGGAGGGTTTAGACACCCTAGAACTAGCTCTACATCCAGAAAAGATTCGTCCGCCGTACGAGGTTTGGGACAGGATGCTGCGTCTTTCACCCGACTTACGGAACCTCATTCTTCATTACTCTGGACCGAAGGAGGGATGGGACGAGGAAGGTTCTCCAAGCTCCACCCTTGCATGGCAAGGTGACGACCTGTGGCGTTCCGACTTGCCTTCTGGCAAGATAATTCTGGATAAACTAGAAGTTTTGAGCCTGACGGATATGGACGCACCGTACCTCGCCAGAATCCTCGACCGCATTCAGTTTCCGAACGTCCAGAGGCTTGTATTAGAGCTCACATCGGAGGAGGAGGACTCTGATTACAGCGAGTTTCTCCAAAAATGCTGCAGTGCCGGCATAAGCAACACTGAAAGCTCCTCGGTTCGGCTCTTTCATAATTCAAATCTATCTAACTCCTCGATGTCGACCATTCTGTCGGTAGATAATCTAAAACCCCCTCTCTTCCCCTTCCTTCCTACATTAACGTCATTGACGTTGTCGGCTCTCGATTGTAAACTCTCAGTGCTACGATCGCTGTTGGTTTGCCTACCCGAGCTTATCGAGCTAGAAATCGACTTTCAACGAGTCTGCGTGAATGATATGTATCCGGAATCGTCATTAGCGTGGCGCATATTTGCGGATGAACCAATTGCTCATATGGAAGACAGAGATACAGGAACAGTGCTGGATAGTTTAAGTAGACCCTCCAGTCAAAAAGGTCCGCTACTACTTCCAAAGCTGCAGGTATTTAAAATTCTCCGTCTTGGAGGAAGGCAAGTAGAGGGTATCATCAGGAATAGGGAATGCGTCGTCAAGGACACCTGCGAGTCGGACATCAGAGCGATGCCCGCACCTACTTCCACCATATATCCCGACAACGTTCCTACTCGACAAAGGTCTATGTACATTATCAGATACACGAGAGAGATGGAGGAGCACGATCCGGTGTTACGAAAACTGATCACCTCCGGATGTTGTTACTTTCCGACAAACTGTGTCGAACGTCGCTTGGGCGGATGGGACACACGCACTGAGCCTTCAGATCGGCTGGTCGAGGAGAATCCGTCTGCAGTTCTTCGGCGGTTGGAGCCCGAACTCAGAGATGCCTATGGGAGGAAGGTGAAGGCTGAGTATTGCTCAACTGCCCCTATCCCAATCAATGTCGAGACGAATGGCTGGACGAAGGTGATGGTTCAAGCAGAGATGATCAATACCGAGGAATCAGATCCTGCTGAAGATGAGTATGGACTCACAGACGATGAGAGTGGCTCTGAATGGGAGTGATTTTGGTGCGTATCCATGCTAATTGTGTAGCGTGGAAGAACATGCTAAGTACTGAGTAGGTTTTTTGGATTTATCTGCTAAGTCTTTCGAGCATTTTGAATTCGGTGAATCGGGTTTTAGGGACAATTGGGAATTTATTGGCTCTTATTATCAGGCTCCTACATAGAAGGTTGAATTTGTTGTACAATCTTTTGTAGCTTTAACATCTGATTTTTGTATCATCTTTATTGGGGTCTTGAGGCTCGACGTGAAAAGGTAAATTTCACGCTCGGAGTCCCGATTACTCTTTCGTCTATCTAGCGGCTATCTCCGGCGCGCTCTCCTATTACATCCTGTGCTTGCCTTTGTTCAGTTACCACCACTTGCACACCTTACCGTCGTTTTCCTTTCTACGCAATACCTCAGTCATGTCCTGGCAAGGTGCGACTCTCGATCTCTTATCGCGTCCCTCAAACCTTCTAATGTCAATTCAATTTCAGCATACGTCGACACCAATCTCGTGGGCACTACAAAAATTGCCCAAGCTGCTATTCTCGGTGCCCAGGGAGGAGTATGGGCTACCTCAGAAGGCTTTGAAGTTAGCATTTTCTTCTGTCAGACAACTAGTCAACCCTTCTCATGAATATGAAAGATCAGCCCAGATGAACAGGCGCGAATTCTGCAAGCTCATTCACAACCCTCAGCTATACAGGCATCGGGCTTGGTAATCGCAGGCGTGAAGTACTTCTGTCTGCAGGCTAACGAGAGGAGTATATATCTAAAGAAAGGTGTATGTGCTTTACTTTTGCTGATCTTTCACCTCTCGAACCCAACAATTTCGCTTTAGGTTGACGGCGCTATCGTGGTCAAAACTACTCAGGCCATATTATGCTGTATCTACAAAGCACCTGCGCAAGCACCTGAGGCAACAACAATTGTCGAAGGCTTGGCCGATTACCTGATAGGTGTTGGATATTAGACGCAAGAAGTGTGTTTTGTTGAACCTATGAACGATCAATTGTATTAATCATTTTCTTGAAATTCAATCTGGATCGCTCTCGTTACTTCTACTACTTGTGTTAAGTTATCACTAGTAAGTACAGTGTCAGCGAAACGACGAGGAAGATCAATACACCGCATTACACATCATATTCCGATACAGTTCAATAGTATACATGTACGCCAACTTGCCCCATCATTCCGAAGGCGTGTAGAGGAACAGGGCAACTCGAGAAACATTGTCATATACTTAACCACGTTATGTTGTTGAAGTTTTGGTTCGAATTCGTGCCTGCTCAATTGCACGGTACATATCGGATGCAGAACTTTCCTCCAGGGAGAATGTTGATACGATGTCGGGGACAGCGTCTCTAGTGAGCAGTAGCTCAATGTTCTCTGTTTCCGAGTGTGATGAAGCATGTGGGGACGACGGCTGATGAGATAAGGGTGCTGGTCGAGTGGATGTTGAAGTCAAGGACTTCGGGGTATATTTCTTGTAAAGCGCGTCAAGTTCTAAACTGGGAGCAGAAACTACATGTCCATGTTTGATAAGAGCCGCGAGATATTGAGAAGCTCTGTATGCTACATTTGAGGAATTCGGATTAGAACGAGAACAGGTAGGGGCCAGCCAGGAAAAGCAAACCTCTATAATGTGACCATGAACGCCACACACAAAAGAAGAACGGTAGGTTGGGTATGATCGCTGAAAGTATATTGGATTAGAATGGTTTGTCAACAGAACAAGGATTCATAATAGCAGACGAACGTATGATCATAAACGGAGCAGTAAATGGAGCTATGATCATCCAAGTCCAGAACCCTTTCTTATGTCTAGGCTCCCTCGTATGGATGAGCTCCCGTAGCTGGGATAACGATGACTCGGCGCTTTGTATCGAAGGTGGGTACAACAGTGGTAGCTAGTAAAAACTCTATGAGCGCAAACCATATAAAGCAACAACATTACTTACTATGACTTTCTTGTTTTCATCTGTTTCCTCGACTCCCTTCCCTCTAATGTCTAAATGAAGGATGGTGGGACCCATTGAAGGATCTACGCCTTTCAATGCCAGTTCTTCATAGTCTAATCGGTCCACTAGGCGTTCTCCAATTCGAAAAACTTTCAACTAAGTGAACTTCAGGACATTATGAAGTAATTCAATGGATGCTCTAAATCACCTTCCAATTACCCTCTGGGGCTTTACCGAAACCTGCCCAGGTATTCGAAGCCTTTTCGTGAGCCCAGTGAATCCATCCTCCCTTCGGCTTCCATCTTGGTTGACTTGGCTCTTCCCGCTTAATTTGAGGGAGATTTACTTGAAATTGATAGAAAGTAAACGCGTTTTTATGACTAAGGCTAGGTAGAACTGCTGAAGCGTTTCGCGGGCGAGTAATAGGGAGGGAAATTATGCGCTGTACAGAGCGCAAGTTCTTGGGAGAAACCATCGGACGGTGTGAAAGAACGTCGGCGTGTTCTACGCGTATAAATACGAAAGAGAAATGTTTCTCGCGAAGAAATTAACGCGCGCCAAATACGTAATACGTGACGAGAGTCGGCAAAATCGGGAATTGCCATTGCCGATTGATGGCATCAAAAAGCTGGCTCGGCCAAGGTTTTCGTGTAAGCACGTGGCAATCTCCTTCTTGAAGTGCTTGGACAAAAAATGGTATAAGTTATATACCCTTTACACAGACTCGCTTTTCTGACTTGGTTTTATAGAGACCTATACTACTGCAAGGTTCTTTCAACTTCTTGATGCTTTTAACGACTCGTCTTGACTTCATCATCAGGTCATGAACGATCCTTGACTCAGATCAAATACAACCGCGATGGGGACCTTTTATTCTCCTGCTCAAAAGACCATGTAATCAACGTTTGGTATACGCATAACGGGGAACGGTTGGGGACTTATGATGGGCATAATGGGACAGTATGGACGGTTGATGTCGATTGTGAGATGATTTTTTACCCTCAACCAATATCATAACAGTATCGCTTTCACAGCAGAATCGATGTACATGGTCTCTGGATCGGCAGATAATCAATTGCGTCTATGGAATGTCGCCACAGGAAAATGCTTATACACCTGGGAATTCCCTACCGCCGTAAAACGAGTAGCGTTCAGCGAGGATGACAAGCAGGTGGTGTGTATCACTGAACAGCGAATGGGGTTTCAATGTACAATCCGGGTATTTAACATCAATCGCACGGGGGATGGCACCAAACGTACGTCTTGGGGTCGATTTCTGGATATCTATCCATTCTCAAATCGCAAACGTTGTACAGAGTCAAAAGAGCCAGCACATATGTTCAGCCCTGTTGGATCAAAAGCCACAGTTTGTGCATTCACCTCGCAACCAGGCATAATCTTCACCGGCCATGAGTCCGGTAAGGTCGCGCTGTTCAATTACAAGACCGGCGAAGAGGTGGATAGCAACGAGCGCGCACACGGGGATGTTGTAACAGATCTGCAAATGAGTCCTGATAAAACCTACTGCATCACGAGCAGCAAAGATAAATCCGCTAGGGTGCTTTTTTATTTGCTTCGAATGCGACATCTGTGTTGATCAAATGAATTTTATGCAGATACACGATACTAAAACCCTCGACGTGATTAAGACCTTTACAACAGAAACCCCACTGAATAGTGCAGCTATCGCACCAAATAAACCATATGTGCTTCTTGGGGGAGGTCAGGAAGCCATGAGTGTTACTACGACATCCCTACGCCAAGGAAAATTTGAGACGCGGTTTTGGCACAAGGTATTCGAGGAAGAAGTCGGTCGTGTTAAGGGTCATTTTGGACCTATCAATACGTGCGTGTTCTTGTTGGATCCTATTCATAAAAAGGTTAATGGACTAGTTCTTTAGCATTGCTGTTCACCCGAAAGGTATCTCGTACGCATCTGGAGGGGAAGATGGGTTTGTACGAGTACATCATTTCGATGAATCATACTTCAAAACACAGCCTTATGGCGACTTGCAGATAGAGGATTGATGTTATAGCGATACTGTAGTAATATGATTGATATACTATGAATCTTTGATTCAGACAATGAAGATACCAGGTCGCAAGCACGTATAGACTCCATTGGTGCAAGGAGTATCAAAATAGACGAAGAAATCAAGGGGGTAATTATGAGGATAGGTAGGTAAGTGATTGGAAATATACGACTACTCTATGTATGTGTACAAAGGAAATCAAGAAATCAGCAGAAAAAGAAGTCATTTCAGTCCATGCCTATTCAACCCATCGCAAGAATGCCTTGCCCTCGTTCCGGATCAGTCATACGATGGACACGAACGGTAGGACCGATCGTGATATTGTTCATATCCTGAGGCGTGATGAGAATGTACTGTTTCTTGTCAGACTGATTTGCAGTATCAATCTGTGCAGGTCCGCAATGAGCATTTGTAAAAAAAAATAAGCAAAAAAACTTTACCATCATTTTCATACTGATACGACGGTTTACGGCATCCATGAAAACATCGAATTCGTCTAAGGAAGGAAAATCAGTGATGAAGGGGTTTGCTTTTACTTCGACCGCGACGTACCAAGGCATCTCAGAGGGCAACCTATCGACTCCCAAAGCGAGAGTAAGAGACAAATCGTGGAAAAGGATTTCTCTCCTCCACTGAGAGAGCGAGGATCTTTCTCCTTCGAGCCATCTTGAGTGCTAAGCTGGTCGTCCGTTTGCACCTGGGGAAAAGGGTGAATTGACCACTCCATCTAGATATTGAAAGAATCAATACCTTGAGGGACAATGTCTGCTCGGAGTGGTTAAACAAGATGTTTCCAAAGTATCCTCGCTGAGACAGGTTGTACCGGAAGACCATCTTACAACGAAGAGCAATATGACGCCGAAATTCTTGCCACCGTGAAAGTCGTGCGGCTAAAGAGGCTCGGAGGATCTGCCGGATTCAAGCGAGTCAAAAGAGGATAAGCGGACGATGCACAACTGCGTTCACCTTGTTTAACTGAAGCATCTGTTTGTAGTCCTTCTGCGCCCTTTCCAGTTTTTCCTTTGTCGTATTGACTTCCTTGATGATCTGATCAACAGTGGCTCCTTGCCTTTTAAAAGAAAAATGTAAATCAAAGGAATGCTTAGAATGAGGAGAGAACGTGCCTCTTCTCTCGCTCTTGCAGTGCATTCTTGACGTTGTCCATTTGCCTCTGTATATCTTCAGGTTTCCTGTTCGTTTCGACTCGATCACCTATTTCAGAGGCACTGTTCGTCCAACTCTGACGAACACATTGTATGCATCTTAGTCTAGGCAGACAAGTAGGAGTAGACACCCACAAACCTCGAACTCCTCTGTTGTAGTCTTCAGAATTGTTTCTGCAGCTTCGATGGCTACATCGGATTCGTGTCTCTTCTTCTCATAATGTTGCACCGCACGCTGTGCGTTCATTCGGGCTTCAACTGCTGCATCGACTCGTGCCTACAAACAATTGTCAGACTGAACAGATGCGAGGTCGAAATAATTTGAACCTACTCGAATCGCACTCAGTCTATCATTGAAGCTGTTGATCTCTGCCCGGAGCGCAAGCTCTTCTTCAGTCAGACTATTCAATGTCTGCTCGAGTTGCGCTTTAGTACGTGCAACATCCTCGAACTGTTTTATGTAGGTATCTCTCTCTTGTTCAACTTCCTATATTCATCGAAAGCAATGAGCCATAATTTATCGATGAGTAAAAGAATCTCACCAGCTTCGCTTCCTGCAGACCCTGAATATTGACTGGGGTATCTTCATTCGCCTCTTGCAGTAGATCCTGAATTTTTTGGTTGGCTCCGGTAAGGATCGAATTAGCTCGACGAGAATTTTGCTGTCACAGTAAGAACAAGCACAATGGTGACACATATGGGGCTTGTTACTCACCTTGTTCTGAGACTCTTCGTGTTTGAGCGCCGTGTAAGAAGTCCGGAAACGTTGAACTTCTGAAGTCAAAGGTCCATATTGTGCATCCAACTGCTTGCGTTCAGCCTCAAGATGCCTTCGCAAATGCATGTAAGATAGTGCCCTGTACACCGATGTGAAATCGCGAACCTCTGGCATGTAGCAAAATCCTCGTTTCGCAGCATTTGGCTTCGTTGAGGTTTTCTCAGCGGGTTGGTAGATCCACCACCGTCACTACAGGATAGGGGTCATCACGACACTTGAGTTATACGTGAAGAAATGCTTTACGGGAAACGTTTCACATTGAAACGATCTTGAGTCCATGCAACCCCACCACCGACACGACGCAAGACATGTTCAGCTTCCTTGCGGGTAGGTGCCAGTATCAGGGTCTCAATCCTGGCTTGATTAATGAGGATTCGTTTGACGTCCTCGTCTTCAATCTATCGAATAACGATGATAAGGCAGTATCAGGATGTAATAATCTAATTTGCCCTCTGACCTCTACTGCCCTCAAGACGGTCAAAACATCGGGTGCTGGCTCGCCAGAGCTATAATCGAACCTATCCTTTTCGAAAATTATGATCTGGTTGTGCTTCCTATGGTTTATACGTGGTGAGCAAGATACCCACATAGTGCAGACAGATATATCCGGAAAAACTCACAAATTCGCCTGATCAAGCACTCTCTTGAGACTGTCCCTATCTCTCGGGTCCGTGACCGCAAATGCAGTTAACGATCCGCCCAGCTGCTGCGCAAGCAGGTCTGCCCAAGCGTCAGGATCCTTCACTTTCACGTATCTACCCAAAGGCCCCAAGGGTTCGTCACCGTACCACTTCATCTGCTGAATCCTTGCAACCACCTGAGACATCCCAGGTCCGTAGGCCGAGTACTTGTTGTCCTGATCACGCTGTAGTTGACGGAGGGAATTCTCGACAGTTCCGATATTCTGTTTTAACTGTTCTAACTCAGCCTGCTTCGCTTGGCCATCTTGCTCAGCACTTTGAGCGCGCCGCAAAATATCCGAATTAGCAGCACTGAGTTGTTTGATAATGCTTTCTTGCTCCGCAACAGTCGCTCGTGCTTCGTCCATTCTGCGTGTGAAGTCGTCACGCTTTTCCTGAGTATCTTGCGCTGATCGTTGAATTTCTGCAGCGATGTTGCGCTCAAGATCCTGAATGGAATTTTTCGCTGCAGTGGTGGAAGTGTTAATTTCTTTCATATCAGACTATGAAGGGGGGTCAAATGACAATAGATGTGGTGAGGACAGTAGGCACAGACACTGCACTTCGAGATTTGGCTTTTGAGCGCCTTCATCTCAGTCTTGAAATCACTTTTGCGTCGGTCGAGGTCATCGATATTACCAATCGCGTTGATTTCTTCTTCATGCTTGGTGACGTTCTCCCCGGCATTTTGCAACTTGACCTTGAAAAAAAAGATCGACATCGAACCAAATTTGAACAGACGTGGAGTACTGACTCTAGCGGCATTAAGACTCTCCTCAATTTTCTCCCGGTGTCTCTTTGCATGTTCTACATCTTCCATTTTCGATTGTAGGTCCCTCTCTTTCACTCGTACGTGTGACCAGGCCAACTCGGTTTTGAGTTCTTTGGCTTTCGCCTTCTGCTTGAGGGCTTGAGCAGCTTCCTGATATTTGGCAGTGGCTTCACGGAATGCTTGCTTGAGGTCAGGAATTGCCTCCTTCTTGTTTTCGAGGACCTTCGTAGTGTTGGTTATATTCTCATAACAGGTTTCGTATTCCGTAGCAAGTTGGGACAGCTGAGTTCCACGAAGAAAGAACTAAAAGGGAATACATTAACAATAGTGGATATTTAGGAGACACAACATACCTTATATTTATCGGCTGGCGCGGACGCGCTCAAAAACTGTCTGGCGGCATCTACACGCAAAACAACAGTTCAGATTTCCAATAGTTTCTTCACTGGAATATTAGCGTACCCTGAGTTAGAACATTCATCGGATTATCGACTTGAATGTTCATGTGGTCGCAAATCGCAGATAGTTCTTCTCTCTTGCTACTGACCGTATGGTTGCTCTTGGATCCTCTAATCTTCCAGGTCGAGCTACCCTCTTTGGTAAAGCGACGCGTGATGAGTATAGACTTGCCATATTCATGAGGTTTGTATGCCTCTTCGCCTTGATTCTTGAGGGCAATGGTGACTTCGGCAGCACTGAAAACCCAGGTGGGTCATATATAAAGGAAAGATGACGGAGAAGGCTCACGATTGGCCCTCTCGGATAAATGATTTGAGGCCGCTTCCTCGACCGGTCGAGTTGCTCTTACCACCTAAAGCGATGGTTATGGCGGATAAGACAGCGCTTTTACCACCTACATAGAGGATGAGGACGAAGTCAAGAGTGCAGAAAGCTCCAGTACATACTCCCGTTGTGTCCTAGGGATTTCCAAGTCAAGAGAATGTAACAAAACTTGCTGATTGAGCTCACCGATAATGAAATTGATTTGAGGTCCAAACTGGAAACTCAAAAACCTGTGACACATGAACTGGTGCATCTCAATGCTCTCAATGATTCCGTGTTCCGCAACGCCCTGAGCAGCGCATGAGCCATAACTTGAGAGAAAAGAGCAGATATCATTGCAACTCACACCGACAATGTGCCTCTTTGCGTCGACCGCTTTTTCGACTCTTTCATGGTACTGCTCTTCAAACTGATCGTCATCAATGTGATCGGCATGAACCTCTGGCTCTTGATCATCATCGCTGGACGAATTTCCATCCTCCCCGGGTGCCCTCCCTTTCCCCTTGTTTCGTGGTCCGCGTCGTTGAGAACGATTATTTGGCTCAATATCACTGGCACCATCAGTACGAGCTCGTTTAAAGGCGGGAGACGCGTCTTGAGCATCCTCATCGTCGCTATTAGGGCTTACAAGCCGCTTGGCCATTGTTGATATGGTGGTTACGGTCAATTGTCTATCGTGAGGTCCACGTGCATCGTGTAAATTTAATGAGTGAGTCATTTTCCTCCCACCTCTTGGACCACTTAGCTATAGCACTCAGCTGCCAGTAATTATTAGGTCTTTCCCTTTCCTCTGCGAGATACATCTTGTGCCTGCGAAGTTTCGTGTCTTTCGCGAGTTTGGCTCGCTTCAATGGGTATGTATGCACCTGTAGGCTGTGTGTGCGGAAATATAATTCCAAATACGATTGAAAGTCAATTTCCGCCCAGCTCCCGACACACTCCCCCAATAACTGGTAATGAGTCCAGTGAGCGTTCCGTCATCCCATATGAAGAACCAAAGAGTTCGAATTTATTCGAATTCGTTGTCTAACTATTAGAGTACTAGAAGAGTACTAAGACTCCAATCCAGCTATCCAATCTGAGTCCGGACTTGCGACGACTATCATTCCAATGTACCCTGGCTCTAGGCCCAGCATTAAGGTTGCCTGGTTCAGCAGGTCCAGTCGGGCCCGGTCCATATTATCCTGGTAAGGCTGCGCTGTCCCCAGCCAAATGTGCTACAGTCTTTGCTGTGAATCAATATAGCGACTGTGAATTTGGCTTTGATGTTATTGCCGAACCTTTAGGTAAGGCTCCTTACAAAAGTGTTTTGTCTGTTTTCGTAGGGGGGAAGTTGGCCTTATCCACCAGATCTTGACCGATATAGACAAGTATGACTAAGCAAACTCATCAAGCCAAAGAAGTATAAACCGAGTCGGCATCTGCCCAATCAAACTCAAATTTGAATCAAATGCATTAGTAGAAATAGGCAGCAGAGCAGCCAGAGCAGTATTGCTTATACAACTACTGAAAGGAACCTTAAGAAATAAATGACTTGTACAGCGTAAGAGTTATTTGCCCCTCAGGCTTCATGGTTGTATTCATGTGCTATTTTCAACTTGAAGACAGGCAGAGTGCCAATTGATGGCCATTGATGGCTGCTGTTCCGTAAGTATCATTCACTGATCTGCAAAACCTGTATTTTCGGCTAAGGGTCCGAAAGCGGTTGAGAGCACTTCCCAGCAGTGAAAGCACCCAGAGCATGTTGCTTTCGGTGCTTTCAGCATTGGGATCTGCTGGGATCTGCTCTCAGCCCTTAGCCGAATATCCAGGTTTTGCAGATCATGTGAACATGGTCACTCAACATACTCAACAGTCAACTACATCTGCAAAACCTGTATACTCGCCATAGCAAGGATACTGGCTGGAAAGCGCTCTCCAGCGACGAAAGCACCCAAAGCAAAAATCAAAGCCTGCTCTGGGTGCTTTCACTGCTGGGAAGTGCTCTGAGCTGCTTTCGGCTATTTAGCCGAACATACAGGTTTTGCAGATGTATTGGGCCGCTGCCTTACAGGGCATTACAAAGTGCTATACTGTTTGTGTATACACACATCACAATACTCAGGAGATTGGCCAGTTGTGTATATATTGGATATAGTAGTACTAAATGTTCGGCCCTTGCCGCTTGCGGCCTTACCCCCAGTCATTGGTGTTATCTCGGGTAGGAGCCTGAGATTCTCTTCTATAGAGATGCGAATTTCTTGCCCAATTTGAACTGCCCCAACATCCCCAACACTTACAATTGCGTCACGTAATGTGTGATCAGGTCAAAAACTTTTGGGGTGGGGCTGAGAATATAATTAGGCGGAAAACTACGCACTGGATATCCATCTCTTTCTTCTTTCTTCTCACTGTTGTCCATAATGTCGGACGTTGTTAAGAAGGGCAGCGATGATTCCTCTGCAACGGTAACGTCGCAGGTGACTGACTCACCGACTATTCCCGACGTCGACAACTATGTCGCATATACTATCAAAAACACGAAGGCGTTGCCTCCTGTTACCTGGTCGAATCTCCTGAATGAGCTCAACTGGCTCTCAGTGTACATTCTGACCATTCCGCCTTTGGTTGGTTTCGTCGGCGCGTTCTATGTCAAACTGCAATGGGAAACCGCTGTTTGGGCTGTGGCATACTACTTTTTGACTGGTCTAGGTACTTATCCTTTCGCACCTTTGGGTTTACGCTCTAATATCACTTCAGGTATCACGGCTGGTTATCATCGTCTATGGGCTCACCGTGCATTTAACGCATCTCTTCCTTTGCAATATGTTCTCGCTATTTTGGGCGCTGGCTCCCTCCAGGGCTCTATCAAATGGTGGTCCAGAGGTCACCGTGCTCACCATAGATATACCGACACTGAACTCGACCCGTACAACGCACACAAAGGCTTTTGGTTCTCCCACGTCGGCTGGATGTTGGTCAAGCCTCGTCGCAAGCCTGGTGTTGCCGATGTCAGCGACTTGAGACATAATCCCGTCGTCAAATGGCAGCACAAGCATTATCTTTCTTTGATCCTGTTCATGGGCTTCATACTGCCATCGATAGTCGCTTACGTTGGATGGGGAGATGCCAAAGGTGGATTCATTTACGCGGGAGTCATTCGATTGGTTTTTGTGCATCATGTAAGTTGACAATATACACCTTTGATTCGAACTGCGGGACTTATATTATCTAGTCTACTTTCTGTGTCAATTCGCTTGCGCACTGGCTTGGTGAAACTCCCTTCGACGACAAACACACTCCTCGGGACCACATGATTACTGCATTTGTGACAATCGGTGAAGGGTACCATAACTTCCACCACCAGGTAAAAGGACCTTTTGAGTTATCTATTCAATAGTTGGTGACCCGGGTAAATTTAGTTCCCCATGGACTACAGAAATGCCATCAAGTGGTACCAGTACGATCCCACCAAATGGACTATTTGGGTGTTGGCCAAGTTGGGTTTGGCTTCGCATCTTAAGGTAAGAAAGAATATTATACAATTTGCGGATGGCATTCATTAACCCGATTTTATCCAGGTCTTCCCCGATAATGAAGTTCGCAAGGGTCAGCTCACAATGGAATTGAAAAAACTTCGCCGAACGCAGGATAAGCTTTCGTGGCCCAGTGATAGTAACGACCTTCCTGTTATATCTTGGGAGAGCTGTACGTGTTTCGTTTATCTCGTGTTCGCAAAATCTCATCCTTGTCGTAGTCACAAGTCAATCAGAAAAGAGACCTCTTATCCTTATTTCTGGTTTCATCCACGATGTTTCAGATTTCATTGAAGAACATCCGGGTGGTGCACACTTTGTTCGCAATTACATTGGCAAAGACGCTACTACGGCTTTCTTCGGAGGTGTATATGATCACTCCAACGCAGCTCACAATGTACGTTTATCTCCCAATATCTCCTGTATTCGCCTTTGACGTCGTGTCTTATAGCTTCTCGCTATGAAACGCGTCGGTGTCCTGCACGGCGGCTCTCCACATGGCTTAGATGACAAGCGTGCAATTCCTCCTTCCCAGAGACTCAAAATCGCACGTTACACTGAATTGCTTTCACCTGGAAGCAGCTCGGCGTACAGCGACGGAGAGGATGGATTGCTCTAGTTTGTTTGTTGCTCCGCATCAGTGTATTTAGCGCCGAAGTAGTAGAAGTTTCTTGTGTCCGAATCGACGTTGCATATGTTCACGACTTGTATTTTAATTTGCATTGACTTATACATAGAATAAAGAAGAATAGGCGTGTTCAATTAATCAAATACGGTTTCACGGCTTTGCGGAATCTGTAAGAAATTACTAAGTATGGAAATTATTTTTCAAGAAATCGTGCAATTTCTAGAAAGCCGTGAAACCGTATTTTTTAATTGAACACGCCTAATGCTTTCATCATGAACTGGAGATTGAGATTGAGATCGGAGGAAGATTGAACTTTTTCTTGATCTTCCCGCGTTGGGTCTTTGCTTCTTTCACACATGGGTCGCAGCGCAAAAGTGCACAAACGAGTAGTAAATAAACTACCATTCAAGAACTTCATCTCTCATCTCATCAGCCTCTTTGTATTAGGCCAAGAAAATCAAAACCAGCTCAAATACCCCATCTCAGTATCCAACGCAGACTGAGCAGCAGCTGCAGTTGCAGGCTTCGAAAAAGAAAGCGACACTCAAGGAGAAGACCAAACAGGTTGCAAAGAGCACGAATACTTCACAGCCTGTACGAAAGGAAGGAGAACATGTCCTCGGAGGAGTAGATTATGTTTCACTGTTGATGGGCGGGAGGAAGAAAGCCAGAGAGGAAGGTGGCAAGCTATCTCGAGGAGATTAAAGTGTATTGGTGGAAATTGCACCCTGCTAGCTTTCCGGTAAGTATACAAATCCGTCCTTCGTGGCTGGTCTCTAAAATCATGACAAGATATGGACTAGCAATGATCATGAAAACCAGACAATCGTTTAACGAGTCCGTCAATCGAAGTCAATGTCAATTCGCGCATGAGTCATGCCTGTATGGTGTAAAAGGGTTACGAGACCCGAGCGAAGAAGATCTCCTTCCACAATCAGTCCACAATATCATAAATCGACGATTCAAGAATCCGCGAATTTAATTGGCCTCAGCTACGCTTGCTTGCCCTTGCGGCAGGGAATTCCTGACAAAGCTCAAGCTGAAGCACTACTTTATATTGTAATCTTTGGATAAATAGTAGGTCAAAAATAAGTCTTGGGGATTGGCCGCGGTACCATAATATGAATTCAAGTGTCGGAACGATGTGGGGCCCAAAGGTGAACGTGTAATCGATCCCATTGGTTCCGAGACTAATATGTAGATCTTTAGCAACAAGTCCACATCGGCCAAACCGAAAATTCACCCATATGCAAGTGAACTAATAAGGATCCTGGAAGCCTTTTATGACTTGGAATTTAAGTCCGGTAATATCGCAGTGGAAGTGTTGCTTGGAGCTGCTCACAAGGCCCCACCACGACGACTCGTTGGTGATATCTGCCTCTAGATAAATCGTGCTCACAAAGCTCAGGAAGCTCTCACTTGATCCAGAGTACGGTGCCGAAAAGGTAATCCTGTATTCCCAAGACGAGTTCGTCCCTGTGCTCGACGATGAGAAATCCGCAAACCCGCTTTCGCTTGCCCACTTTAGGTTGGTAAATGCGTTCAAAACCGTGTCGTAGATGGCGCCAGCGTCCATCGACACCCCAACAACCTGGGTAACGAAGTAGACGATGTAGTCAGTGATATCGGACACTGCGCTCAACTGGTCGCGGGGGATAATCGGTTCGTTGGCTCGACCAAGCGTAGGCTTATCACTTGAGCCTTTGATCAGCTCTCCTCCCCTCCCTTTTTCAGTGAGGACGGCGATACCATCGGGATAAATGAGAACGAGGTCCTTCCCGTTGTAGTCCAAGACAGCTTGGAGAAAACTGTCCCAATCAAAATACTGGGTTTCATCGCTGAGTCGAAGGTAGTGTCCGGCAAACTTCATGAGTTGCAACTCAGTCGGAAGGAGATCTGAACTGATTTTGGCCAGCGACTGGAAGGCATTGGTTGCTGTCAACGGTGAGGATATTGAATCTATGCATGGATTGAACATGGCTTACCATCGCTAACAGTCTCTTTGGTCAGCGTTTGCTCTTCGTTGTTTGCTTTGCTGATTTGCTCGAGGTCAACTATGTTTCAAATGAAACAGGGGAGACGCTTACTTCGACATATTCAGCTAGCGCTATGTTAAAGATTATGCATTCCCCCTCATCTCATATATATAGTATAGCCGCTGAGTGGTCTTGAGAGTGGTGCTCTCGTACAGTCACCCCGGTGTTTCCACCTTTCGCAAACCTGACGCGACTATAGGCTACTCCAAATCATCACGTCTGCATTGTCGGGTTCTTCTCATCGGCTCCAATATGCTCTAAGTTTCTTCAGGCCTCTCCAATGTTCTGGAATGATTCCATGACATACAATGGTACAAACTGCTCGGAAGTCTGAGTCGGGTAGCATTCTAAGACCTTTTGACTTTATTTGCTACTCGGATAGATGACTCTCATTATTCTCTCTGTCTTCGACTCGCATAACCTCTTCTCCTTGCGGAAGTGGCTGTCCCTGCCTCAATTTCGGAGTAGGATACGCACCGAAGCTTTTCTTGTCTCCCAGTCTACCAGTCACGATCACAAGAGAAGCTCAGAGTCATCGACGCACCCTAACTAATTTTAGCCCTAACTCCTGCCCTCCCGCTCACCTCAGGCTCCCACCCATGGAATCGCTTGTCTATTTGTGCATTTCGAGAAACATCGGTTCGACACCGGTTTGACAACTTGCTTGTGGTCCATAGCGATTGCCAACGTCGTGTTTGACATCGGTTTTCCAAACGGAAAAAATGGCAACAATTTGTCAGTATCATGCAAAAGCCATTGAGATATTTGTCTCCATCTGTGGACGCAGATTTATGTTATCTACGTCAACATCGGGTTAACATTAAACGACTTGCATTTGGGACTTCAATCAAGTTCATAACGGTAATTGAAAGACCATCCGACCGACTTCCTAGTTGCGAGAAGGGTCAGAGACACACGGTCTTCGTCAATGTCAAGTCCCGGTCGCAATTCTGACACAATATTGCAAGATAACTTCTGTCCATTCCAATCCATTGAATTCTCACCAGGCCAGTTCTGCACGCCTCTGTCGAAAAGTTTCGTGGTCAGTACCGCATTCCTATAAAATCTACTGCCAGTTCATGATCCTTTACCTGCATCCCCCAGCAATACTCCTTCAACCGTATCTTTGACCCAAACCTTTCGCAATGTCTGACGAATGTACGTTGAAGTGTTTCTCAAGCGCTGCTCCCCATTTTAATCTTAATCGCAGCGACGACCTTCAACCAGTTCTCCAAGTTGCCAGAGAACCTCGTGACGACCGCGATCCAGGTCTTGCAGTTCTCGGCGCACTTCGTCGACCTCAAAGAGCCAAAAACATTCCACTGGGACCAGTTCCTGGATGGAATCAACAATTACAAAGGTATGTCCATTAACGCGCCATGTTTCTCAGGTCGAGACTTACTCACTTTACTAGGCGATGACCTGACTTTCGACAAATATCAGAACAACACGATCAACCAACAGTCTGCGACTGTGTCCATCATGGTTGACAAGATTGTTGATTTCCTTCGTGTTGTCCTGAGCGTTGCTTTAAGCGAGGAGGATATCAGTGCGCTCAGTAAGAATATTGAAACCACCTTCACAAACTTGAAGGAAGCCAAAGACAACGGCTGGGCCGATTTTTCTACGAGTAGCTCGTCCTCCAACTCCTCTTGGGAGTACCGAGTGCTCTTTGCCTTCCCCAACCCCGATCTTCCGAACTTCTTCTACAGTCTTGTCACTACCATCAAACTCGAGGCCGATATCCAGGAGGAATCGTCTTGGTGGGGTCTAGAGAGCAGTACTCGAAAGAACTTTGCAGCCACCATTGACGCAATGGAGCTCGTTGTTCTCAAGGGCTTCAAAGACCCGCTCAAGGCTTGAATAATCTTCAGTACAGTTTTCTTCCGACTACATTCCAGCGTGATTAACTGACATGTCGGCTGGTTAGGTTGTCCGAAGGAACTTTCAACAAGTCATCTCCGGTAGGTTTATTTGGCTTCCCTCATTATACTACATTTGGATTTCAAGGTGGCTCTTTTCAGATCGTTTGAATCGGACCAAGTCAGAAAAAGACTTTCAACAAGTCCATTGCGATTTTTTTTCAATCTTCGCTTACATCTCATCGAAACCTATGTACAATATCCTATATGCTAGGCCGTTTATGCAGAGCTTGCAATTAAACTCAAATACGTCGTGCCAACTTCTCCTGTGACTTCAGGAATAATTGGGTGGGGAGGCGTTGTTTCGTAAAAGCCGTACTGAATGAAAGCCTTGCTTGCAAATCGACCAGAGCAGCATTTTTCCCGCCTTCTCCTCGCGTGTTGTAACGCAATCCACAAGTTCACTTTAGATACAGCCAAAGGCTTACAATATTGCAACGAAGTAATTGACTACACACATACACAGTTTCGATCGAATTTGTTGCACTACTATAAAGCGCATATACTGTATGTATGCCGTTCAGATTGAGATATCAGAGAATTTATCAAACGGATTTACAGGGTCCCGGAAGCCTTTGGTGACCTTGAACTTGAGTCCGATAATTTCACAGCGGAAATGTTGTCGGGAGCTGCTCACAAGGCCCCACCACGACGACCTGTTCTTGATATCTGCTTCCAGAAGGATTGTGCTCACAAAGCTCAGGAAGGTGTCACTCGAGCCAGAGTACGTTTCCGAAAAGGTGATCCTGTATTCCCAAGACGAGTTGGTCCCTGTGCTCGACGATGAGAAATCTGCGAATCCGCTTTCGCTTGCCCACTCCAAGTTGGTGAATGCATTCAGAACCGTGCCATAGATGGCATCAGCGTCAATCGACACTCCAACGATTTGGGTAACGAAGTAAACGATGTAGTCAGCGATATTTGAGACTGCGCTCAACTCATCGAGACGAATGATTGGTTCGTGAGTCCGACCAAGGGTAGGCTTATCACTTGAGCCTCTTATCAGCTCCCTTCCCCCTTCTTCTCCAACGAGGGCATTACCATTCGGATAAATGAGAATGAGATCGTCCCTTTGGTAGGCGCGGACCGCTCGAAGAAAACTTTGCCAATCGAACCACTGGGTTCCATTACCGAGTCGAAGGTAATGTGCGGCAAACTTCGTGAGCTGAATCTCAGTTGAAAAGAGATCTGAGCTGATTTTGGCCAGCGATTGGAAAGCACTGGTCGCTGTAAAGTGTGGGCAAGTCGAATCCATGAAGTGAACTTGCGTGGCTTACCATCACCAACAGCCCCTTGAGTCGACGTTTGCCTCTCGTTGTTTGCTTCGCTGGAGTTGTGAGGTCAGCCTGTGCTCTGAAGAAACAGGAGAGATACTTACCTCGCCATATTCGACTTGTCTTGAAATTTTACCTTTCACCTAGTCGCATATAAGCACCTACCTCTTCGTATGGCACCTGACCCGAGAGGTGCAAGACTCCAGGCTACATTTCCATTGTTGGATTCTTCTAACCGGCTCCGACTTGCTCTTCAGCTTCATGTTACGATTACTCAAAAGTTTTAAGTCAGATGGCCTGTTTGTAGGCCTGTGGGAGGTGCAGATCCATCACGGGGAAAGTTGAATTCCGTTCAGTTCTTGGACCATGCCGTGCAATAAATTTCCTTTCCTTTCCGTCAACGTCTGCATCACCGCTTGCAACAATGCCATTCTGTCCTCAACCCATGCTGATTTTCGGGCGGAAATCGCCTCCGAGTCCCACTGCAGGTAATGGTTTTCAAGTTGGCGAATTCCTCACACCCGGGCCGACGCCCGCTCACTTTCAGCTGTCCAAAAGTCCCATTTTTTTCTAATGTTTTGAATGGTCCCTCGAATACACTCTTCGATGTCACAATAGTAATCCGCTCCAGCTCAAACCTCCAACTTGCCTCAGGCTATGAGTATTTCTGCAGAACGTCTGATGGCGGCATCATTGTGCTTTGCTTGACCACCTTCGATCGTACCCTCACCCAGCTATAGAGATTGCATGCCTTGGACCTTCGTTGACCTCGTGGATCTACTCCATCGGGACAAAAATTTGGATGCAGTTGACAGTCAGTTACCGAGGCACGTTCATTACTGTGCTCCTGCAAAATCCTAACTAGGATTTTTATCTAACAATAATGGACTGCCGTTTTTCTGGCACTCCTGTCATGTGTCGTAGTCTGCACCTCTTCTCGTGGTTCCACCAGTTTCCATCGAAAGGTCCTTGCACAGACTCAATGTCTATAAAGTCTCCCTCGAATGTGCTCTCTGTCCCGCGTTCTCGAGCAGTACCTCAAAGTTTAATCTCTTCCAAGACCGTGTGATACTTTGCAATGTCTGATGATCGTACGTTCAAGTATTTCTCAAGTGCGACTTATCATTCTAATGGTGACTACAGCGACGACCTTCAACCAATTCTCGAAGTTGCCGCAGAACCTTGTAATGACTGCTATACAGGTCATGCAATTTTCGGGACACTTCGTTGATCTCAAACAGCCAAAAACATTCCACTGGGACCAATTCTTGGACGGCATCAACAACTACAAAGGCATGTCCATTAATTGTGTCACATTTTTTAGATTGAGACTCACTCTACTGGTACTAGGCGATGACCTGACGTTCGACAAATATCAGAACAACACGATCAACCAACAGTCTGCAACCGTGTCCACTATGGTTGACAAGATTGTCGATTTTCTGCGTGTTGTTCTTAGCATTGCGTTGACCAAGGAGGACATCGATGCCTTGACTAAGAACATTGATACCACATTTAGGAACTTGAGGGAGGCAAAGGACCATGGGTGGGCTGACTTTTCTACCAGTAACTCATCCTCCAACTCGTCTTGGGAGTACCGAGTGCTTTTCGCGTTCCCCAATCCCGATCTCCCGGATTTCTTCTACAGTCTTGTGACCACAATCAAACTCGAGGCGGATATCAAGGAGGAAAGTTCTTGGTGGGGCCTGCAGCACAGTGATCGGAGGAATTTTGCGGCCACTATTGATGCAATGGAGCTTGTCGTTTTAAGGGGCTTCAAGAATCCGCTCAAGGCATGAATAGTCTTCGGTATGTTTTTCCTCGATTGCGTTCAAGGGTGGTCAACTAACACCATTTGGCGTGGCCAGCAGTCTCGAAGAAAAACATAACTTTCAACAAGCCATTTCCGGTAAGTTTACTTGACTTCAATTTTCCATGGTACAATCGGGTCTCAACGGTAGTACCATTTAAATTATATGAATCGGACAGGGAGAGAAACGACTTTCAACAAGTCCATTTATTTTTGATCATCGTCTAAACATCATTCGAATATACATAAATAAGAGTGTTTGCTGTAAAAGGACGTTTGGATCATCTTTCTTGAATTGCCGATCGGCAGTAACAAAAATCGCCAAGTCCATCAATAGGCTCCTGATGTAAGACTGACTATCGTCGGATGATGGACAAAATCAATGGATGATCAGTTTCATGAGCTCGAGAAATTCCGGAAGGTTGGCACCTACTTTATGTTACCATCATCTACCTCTGGGACTAACCTGTGCAATCAATAGCATATTAAGAATAGGATACAATTTATAACCAATAGTCGAGTATGTTAGAATTGCCAGATTGCTCCAGATCGTTACCTCAGTAAATTCTTCGCGAAAATGCACCACACACAGGCTATATTTGTTGAAATATTAAGTGAATTCCATTGCACCTGAGGTATATATGTGTTGGTTCATGCAAGCAATATCGAAGCCATCATCCCTTTTGTTGTCCAACAAAGCCAGTCAAATCAAATTACTTCCAGTTCCATTAGGAGGAGGAGGAGCAATGAGAACTTGAGTGAGATTATTCCCTTACTTCCCTTCATAGTCCAGCTTAGTCCAGGATGATAGCTTGGAGAAAACTGTGCTAAACTGTGCTAATCAAACCCTTGGGTCCTGCCTGTCGCTGGGTCAAAGGTAGTTTCCGGCAAATCTCATGAGGTGTATCTCCGAAGTTGATTGGAAGGAGATCTGAGCTGATGTTGGCCGGCGATTGGAAGAGATTGGAAGGCAGTGACTGGTTGTTCAAAGAAATGAATCAGAATGAATCGATATTGGTCGATTCATCATGGAATATGGGGCGGCAGGCAAGCCGGCCAGGTTTCCCCAGCACTAGCCGGCACTGTTAAGTCCCAGGAGTAGGAAGCCCAGCGACTTCCACTCTATACATGATTTGCTGATGTTATCATGATGAAAAGTTGGAGCCTTGAATACTCTTGAGTATGTGTACCTGACTGTATTTCAACACATACACAGGCCTAGTAAAGCAGTCCACTCTAAGAGGTTGGCAGATAACATGGGAGCTATGTTCGCCAGGTTAAAAGAATATAGTACACACATATCTGTGGAGTCAGTGCAAGTACGAGTCGATCTAACAAAGGGTATGCATCAAAGAAATCGTAACCTTGTCTAAAGGATCACGGATGATGAAGAGCACTAAAATACAAAACATCTGCAAAACAGCTTCCATATAATTCCAATACATCAAGATTCATTCAAATGATCTGTGTAAAATCTCCCTTCTTCCAAATCCGAACTATCCATACTGAAGCGACTTCCATGACTAGCAGTGCGTCGCGAACCTCCTACAAGTTTTGCCATAGAATTTTCTCTCGAAACTGTTCTAGGGCTGGCGCTTCGTTTCGGTTGAGAGCTTCTCGAAGAAGGGGGCACTCCAATCAACACCGCCCTCTGAGGTTGAGCCAATGAAAAGCTACTTTGTGGCGCCCCAGGTGAGGAAGGAGAAAGGGTACCGGACTCGGGACGTAGAAGAGATCCCATTGATTCAGGTGACTCTGACAAAGGTATGGATTGGTCTACTAGAATCGATGAATCCGCAAAGAATGATGGATTATGTGGTACGTCCGGAGCTCTGCGATCGCCTAGGGACATACGATGGAGAGCCGGCGGAGGGGAGACAGGTAAAAATCCAAAGCTGTCGTTTGAGCGGGCACTACGCGGAGAATGGAGTCCGAGCGCATCCACAGATGCCCGGCCACGTGCTGCAATATCCAACATTTTCTCGATGTTACTCGAAGAAAGCATATTCAAGCTACTTGATCTCATGCTGGCCCTAAGAGATTGGCGTAGCATCTCGGAGCTATTAATGTTATCCTGACGCTCTGCCGAGTTCCTACGAATGTACTCCCAGGAAATACTGGTTCTGGGATAGTCGCTGATGGTGGGGGAGTACTTTTCTGAAACGTACATTGGATCTCTAACGTATTGTCCCTCCGTGTAGCCTGGGTATCCAAAAAATGGTGGAGGTGGAGGTGGCCCCTTCTCATTGATTGTAGGCAAGTATTGGGAAGGTTGTCTTTCCATACGGCTTCCATCGAACTCTATCCGAGTAGCAATTTGTCTGCGCCTTCGTCTTTCTCGAATTACAAGCCACACCATAGGGATTGCCAGTATCACGATCACACCAAGTCCAACGCTCAGTCCAATGATCGTTCCTCTGGGATGGGATTCAGAATAGACGAACAAAGTTAATCAAAGATTACGCACTTTGAGATACCAGAAGATTTTCCGGTGTCAGATTTAGATTTAGAATTGTTCTGATCTGTATGGTTGGATGTTGGGAAGCATGAAGTAGAGCTGAAAGCATCTCCTTGAACTATAAGAAGGTTAGTTCAGGAATGAGAACCCTGTTGAGGAACAGGATACTCGCCGGTCATAAGAGGACTTGTTTGGTTCTGACCTCCGTCAGTCGAGATGAAATTCAACATGACCTGACTTTGTCGGATGGCTGCGAGGTTGTACGTTGCTGTATTGTTTGAGAATGATGTGAGATCCAAAGGGTAAGCAGATCCTCGTGGATTAAACAATTCGACGACCGGCGGACTGCGCCCACTGTAGTTGACAGTAAAATTTTCGCACTGAGAAAAATTCGCGGGATTCAAGATTTTGTATGCGGGGATGAACGTATTTTGCGGAATGCATGCCGTATTCTGTGGAGAGCTTGTACTCACTTCGAATACGTCAGACACAGAGGATATGCTGCTACCCGAAGGAGATACCAGCGTCGCGACAAATTCTGTGTTCGCCGGAATAGGTAGAAAGGTGACATTGACACCGGTCGAATTTGCTGCGTAACTCGGGAGGGGAATTAAGCTGGGAGTGGAGTTGAATGGAAGTATCTGGAGTGAAATTGGGACCTGTTGAAGTGATGTGTTGAAGTGTCCACGAAAGGATACAAAAACCGGCTCGCACTCGGTAATCTCTGAGATATTGAGTTTGAGAGAGCAAAGGGCAACCTGCGGTCCCACAGACAGAAAGATAAGCAGCCAGTACGAAAGGAACATCGAAATAAAATAAAGGAAAGGAGAGGAAAGAGCTAAACCATACAAAGCCCTGCGCAAGGACACGGACTAGCCGCAAAAGAATGCGAAGATGGAAGTAAGTAGAAAGAAGGAACCCGACTGAATTTTACCGGCGCGCCGCGAACCTTGCAACATAACAAGGTACGAACAGTCTTCCAGACCGTTGATAAGGATCATCTAAAACGCTCTTTGCCAAGTTTTTGCGTTTATACAAATGCGACTGAGCATAGAATTAGGTTCGTCGACTGCGCATTCTTCCTCATAGCGATCTACAAGCAACCGTTCATTATCTAAAAATGTGATGTCTTCTAGTTTCCGCCACTAGAGAACGCTACGTCTGGTAGCAGCAGAAAGACCGGGTTTAGCCTGCTCCTCTACTTCGCGTGTTCGCTCTTGTTGGGCAAATTCAACAAATACAGCGCATACAAATTCAGCTCAAAGTTACATCAGGTTACATCGCGGTCAGTGAATTGGTTGACTTCACATACGGGTGAGTAACTGTGAGTACGTAAACTCAATGTGGCGCACGTGAAATCATTTCCGCGTTCAAGGTTTCTTCGGATCTTCAGAAGTATCTCTCTTAGAATCCTCATCATGCTTCGACGCGCCAGCTCCACGCTCAGACCCCTTATCAATCGTATATCCTCTCTTTCTACTCGCTCACTTGGCCGTCTTCCAAATACCCAGTCACCAATCGTCTCGAAGCCTCATTTCTTCAATTCCGTGACGGGAGACAGCAACGAGCTAATCCCCGCGTTTCGTTTAATAGATGGAACTGGCGTGCCCTTAGATGGCGCCGAACTACCTGAGGTGATTATCCCCAGACTCTGCCCATGAATGCTCTCTCAAACCTCCCATCTTGTTCACAGTTGGACGAAGCGTTTGCTAGGAAACTGTTGAGTTCGGATCTTTACCGTACCTGTCCCGGATTGTAACATTCAATCGTCTTCAGCTACGAGAATATGCAGCTGCTTCCAAACCTTGACAACATTCTATATAATGTGCAGAGACAGGGCAAGATATCCTTCTACGTACGCCTCCAGCTTTTAGATTTGAACGCGTTGATATCCAACTAACACTTAATTTGACAGATGACTGCTGTGAGTTCTGAGTCGTCACTGTTTCTCAAGCCCACTCTCATCCCTTCAAGTATGGTGAAGAAGCTACGATAATTGGCTCAGCAGCCGCCCTTGCCGATGACGATGAGTAGGTACATTCATATTCCTTTCCATTGCAAAAATCCAATACGAGTCGCAGAGTCCTAGGTTCTGAAACATGACTTTGGACAAATTTCGCGTGCTTACAAGTTTGAACGTAGGCCAGTACCGGGAAATGGGCGTCCTGTTATGGCGCGGCTTCGGCCTTGATAATGTCATGGCACAATGCTTGGGAAACCACGAAGACACGTCTAGCAAGGGAAGACAAATGCCTGTCGTAAGGTATATTTCTTATTGAGTATATGGCGTTGTCTAACTCCTTCAGCACTTTGGTTCTCCCCAACATCATTTTCACACTATATCTTCGCCCCTTGCAACACAAATACCCCAAGCAGCCGGAGTAGCCTACGCCCTTCGGCGTTCTCCCGAAAGATCGAACTCTGTCGCTGCGTGTTTCTTTGGAGAAGGAGCAGCATCTGAGGGTGGTACGTTGGTCGTTGAGTGTACCATAAAATTTCTTAGATCCTAACTATCACTATGTTCAGACTTCCATGCTGGATTATTATTAGCTTCAACCATACCCTCCCCAGTTGTGTTTATCGCCCGAAACAACGGCTTTGCAATCAGCACACCTAGTTCTGAGCAGTATCATGGCGATGGGATCGCGAGTCGTGGACCAGGATATGGCATCGACACGGTACAGTACGATAGGTTGGCATGATGTGTAATATCTCTGACGAGTTCAGCCTTTAGATACGTGTTGATGGGAACGATGTTCTCGCAGTGCTGGCGGCAGTTCGAGAAGCACGTACGCGATGCGTGGAGCAAGGACGGGCAGTACTTGTGGAATGCATGTCATATCGGTGAGTACATATATTTTGCACCCGACTTTTAGACTAACTGGTTCTCAGAGTCGGACATCATTCCACCTCAGATGACTCTTTTGCCTACAGAGCACGTTCAGAGGTCGAAGATCGCAAGCGTATAGATAACCCTCTAGCTCGTTTTCGATTGTTTATGGAAACTCGTGGATGGTGGGATGCTCAGGCTGAAGAGGAATTGAAAACACGCCATAGAGCCGATGTGTTGAAGGCATTCAAACGCGCAGAGACGCAGAGCCGCTGGGAACTGGGCGAGTTGTTTACAGACATATATGCGGGCGAGGAACCATGGAATATTGTGAGTGACTTATCATTGTGGCTTCAGTTTAAATTAACATGGGATGTTATTCAGAAAGAGCAACGAAAGGAATTAGGCCGATTATTGAAGAAATATGGTGAGGATTGGGAGCCTTGGAGGAGAGAGTTACAAAAATACAAGAATGAAGGAAGGGATCTGATCAAAGAGTAATTACACTTACATGTTGACCAACTACAGATGATACTCAAGTGTAATTAATGTGTAACCAAGTCGTACAGAGCGTAAAGGTGGTATAAGTTTCGACTAAGTCTACAACAGCAGTGGGGTCAATAGATTAGTGAATTGAATCTAATGACCATGTCCAAGCAGTGAGCTCAGAAGAAAGGGGAGAAATATCCCAAGGACTGTGAGGGTCAAACGCATTCTCTCGCTCATTTCGGAAGGGTTTGCATCTGATCGATGAGAAACGAGCGTTGCCACATTCAGGAAAGTTCCGCCCTGTGAAAGACATCAATCCCACAAAACAGGATCTGAATAACAGACGCACGGATAACAGGAGAGCAGTTCCTGGCCAATCTGCATGTTCGGCACCACCAAAGAAGTCAAGAGCAACATAAGAAAGAAGGGCGGCGATAGGTGTTGATACGCTGAAGACGGCCAGATGCTTTTTACATTGAGGACGAGGAAGAGACGTAGCAAGAAGGGAAGAGGTGAGTGCTAAGGACGTAGGCACTACAAAGAAAAAAATGGTGAGCAAAATTATATTCGGGAGCATGATTCTGACACGCACGTTTATGTATGATGATTGCCAGGAATACGATAGCGGAAAGACTTGATGAATTTTTGGATTCATTCGAGGGAAAGAAGGAGACACCGAGAGCAAACCCATCCGCCAGGCTGTGAATGACCAGTCCAAGAGTTAAAGGAATTGCTTGCATTTGAGCCGAAGATTCTGCTTGAACAGGTGCTACCCAGTCAACTGTTGAACGTGCCATTCCTTGTTCTCCTTCGAGCTCGGCCAACTCAGCGTCAAATTGAACTTCAGAATTGGTTGGCTTGACGTTCGCCGTTGAGTTTGAGGCGGAAGAGGGAGAATGAGAATGCAGAGAGAACAATTGCTCAACGATGAGCATGAAGGTGAAGCCGCACAGAAGAGAAAGAGCAACACGAGGAGCGGATATTTCAGATGAGGGATGAGCATCCGCAAGAGCTTCGATTCCTCTGGAAGTTGAGAATGTTCATTGATTATTCACCCTGAGTATATCTGGCACGTACTCTGGAATTATGACACCTAAGGCTGTCCCAAGTAAAAGCCCCGATCCCAGCGTTGTTAGTTGGGAAAGGTGGGTTTCTGAAGTAGGTCAGAATTAGTCAACTAGGATGGATATAAAATATTCTTCACTCGAGAATACAAATGAAAGTGGGAGCATCCCACATCCGAATGAAGAAGCCCCAAGCAGGGTAGTCATGACAAGGAGACTGAACATATCGTTGAGGTCAGAATTGGTCGATGGCCAGAAGCAACAGGCAGTGGATGCATGCAATTAATAAGCGCCGAGTTCTGGGTAACTAAAACCCACCTACATTTGTTTAAAATACACATGTAGTAGGTGGGTAAGTATTAACTAGCAATAATTTGGAACGGGAGCTCGGTGAAGCAGTAACAATCGTCAAAGAGAGTCAAATAAGTAAGTGTTGTAGCGACCAGTCTTGGTCGCTAGTGGGTAATCTGTTCATGGAAGGACTGGGATACTGGCCAGTAAAATATTTTGCATTTACTGGTAACTTGGAATTCCGTTCATGCGAAAGTCGGTCGAATGGGAGTTTAACGTTACTCGTCCGTTTAAAGGACCTCTCGAATCGCTCCTGCCTATGTCATGATCCGTGGAACGAGAGATAGAGGAATTGGGTGAGAGAGACATGCGTGATTGGAAGAAATCATTTTGGTGATTCCTAGGAGCATTCTGCGCAGAAGACATCGGTGGTTGGGGTGGAGCAGTAGCATTCAAGCCACTTGCCGAGGAAACAGTTGTTTTCATTTTCTTCGTAAATGCAGCATTCGGGAGTTCCGAGGGGGCTGGCATGTTAAGATCGGCAGACGATGTCGTCGGGGTATCAGGGGTCAGCAATTTACGACGAGATGATGTGGTGGCTAGTGGTCGTTTATCGTCGTCATCCTCCTCCTTAAAATTCCGTTTCCGTTTGATCTTTGCCGGTTTAACTGGCTCGGGTACCTTTGCCTTTATCTTTTTTACAAATTCAGCGAGGAACTTTCCAATGCGCCCATTCATGCGAACATCGTCGTAAACCTCACGAACGGAGCGTCGCATATTCATAATCTCTGTGCAAAGCTCCCGCCGACTGTACCGTAATTCCTCGGGCGGCAAGATTCCATGCACAAAAATCAGGAGCGGGATAAATACCATTTCGGCCGGCGAGACCTGGAAATTTGTTACAGACAATGAGATTTAGATTCATATTGTGAGCTGACCTTTTTGTATTCTCTGAATGGGGAAGAATACTTCGGCGTAGTAGTCAACTTGACGAACACATCGTAAGTGTCAAAAATTCGTTTTTTCACAACGTCGGATATATCATGGGATCCTATACAACTTCCATGTTAGATAGAAGAAACAAAACAAAACACCCCCTCACCTGCTAACCACTTTTCCATTTTAGCCAATGTGCCATGATCTTTAACCTCCTCTGGATTTTCTGACCATCTTTCCATGCAGTAAACAGCATGAGAAAAGCACCGCATGTCTCCGCCTCGTGATGTTTCCCAAGGAATGGAACCAAGTGTATCATCAGTGACGTAATTTTTTAGCAAATCCCGAATGAATCCAGTGCGGATAGTACTGAGAACACCCAATTTCTCAGAGGGCTTCAAAGCCATGCCTTGCTGGACCCTCTATATGCTTGTGTTAGTCCAAAGACACAAACAGACATCATGGTCGAGCTGACCTTGAAAATGTCTCTTTCCTCCAAGTCACTCAATTCCGAATATTCAACACATACTATCTGCTTGTTGGCAAACATTGTCTGCAATTTATCCGGAAGCACCTGCTGCTTCTTTTCACTAGCATTTGGAGATTGAGGAATTTTGTACCAGTACTTTTGACCCGTGATGCTACAAGAAATTTCATTTCTTTCGACATTTTATAAGAAACTTGAAAGCAGGCACATACGGATCCCGGTCTAAATCCAGCATTGATCATATACTTCAGTGACTAGTATTGACCCCCAGGAAAAATGCGAGACTAACGTGGTATCTAGGTACCAAGGGTGAGAACAGAATGCACCTGGTTTGGGTAAGAGTGAACACTTACCAGGCCATCCATGAACCTGAAAAATAGGAAATTTATGTTATTTTTAGCAAGTAGTAAAAGATAACCAAGGAAAATAAGTATTCATGAAACTCTAACTCACAATTGAATACTTGTAAGCCGCTGTTTCCCATCAATGCAGGTACGCCGTTCTGCGCCGTCATCGTCAATGGACACAGCTTGAAGAAAGCAATACCATTCAAGTTTGATCAGAGATAATGGACCTCATAAGGACCCCTGACAACCCACTAAGAGGCCTGATCCCAAAAACTCAAGTTTTACCCACATTTTTTGGGGGTCCAAAAGGTGGATTTTTACCCGGATTTTCCTCTGGCTTCATTCCAGACCCCATTCTTACCCGGTTTAGACCTCAGGGTATATCCAAAATTTGATTTTTCATCTTTTTTTGCTTATTTTTTGCCAGAAAGCTGCCAAATGTATTTTCTCTTTGTTTGTTTCTACTGCAGGTGGTTCTTTTTCCCTTGTTTTATCTATGCTGAAATTATGAACTCATCTAATGGATCATCATCCATATAGTTTCCCTTGAGCTCCAGATTCAACTACTACGATGTTCATGCAAAAACATGTATAAACAAGCTGTATAGTAATGTTTATATGTGTTTATGATACCTTACAATATGTTGTCAATATCGTGTACTATGGTTCACAGGGTACTTCCGATTTCTTGAATATTGCGAATAACGTCTTAAATTTTTGAGTAAATAAAAATCTGAGTAGACAGTCTTATTTAGAATCATGTTAAGCTTGTCTTTTGTCTTACATGTTAAAGCAGATAAGGCATAAACAGAGCGTCGGACCATGACCGAGGAAAAACAGGGTACTTCCGCATCTTGGGTCACACTGAGTCACATCAATGCCGCTGCTCGGCACTCTGGCACACTTGGCCATTTGATGCTGGGTTGAGGCAGAACTTGTGTTGATCACGCTTTTGGAGAGTGTCAGAGGTTTGCCGAGGCTACGGCATGAAGCTGGAATCAAATATTGTCACGTCGCATACCCTCTTCACTTTATCTGCTTGTCGAATCTCTACAACATATTGGATTGCTTTTAAATTTGCTATGCTAGCTAATGAGAACCTCTACTTAATGCCCATGTCATTTTTACAGTTATCTACCAGCTCTTCGTACGGTTCCTGAGGCTTCAATCTAAAGTCACGCTTGTATATTACAGTATTTTGGTCTTGTACATATGCATCCCCTAAATACAATCTATTTCATATAGTACAGTATGTTTATAGAGAACCTAGAAAGTACTACATAAAAAGTCTGAGAGCATTTATCGACCTAAAACGTTCAAAATATGAGATTTTCGAAAATGCGGAAGTACCCTGTTTACGGAAGTACCCTGTGAACCATAGTAGTGGTGCCGAGTCAATTGCTTTGTGCTTAGTGAGCACTATATTCGAGTCTCGTAGGGGCCATTTTACCCAACTGTAGATGAGGCCTTTTTGAAAGGAGCCTTTTTACCCAATTTTAGCCCTAGGGCTCAGCATGAAAAATTGTGATTTTTACCCTCTTTTGGCTCATGGATTCTAAAAATTTTCTCCTATTCTTACCCGCACTTTGTACAGGCCTCTTAGTGGGTTGTCAGGGGTCCTACCTCATAGCAACTCACCAAAAATGATCGGCGGAATGTAGTAATTGCGGTAGATTGAATCAATGAGATTTGTTTGTTTCTCTTTGGTCCATACAACATCTAGAAAGTTCCATTATGAGAAGGTCAGTTAGTCAGAGAAAAAGCAATAATACCTCTCTGATATTCTGGGGAAAGGTCAATATCTGAATTGTATATTTGTTCTAAAGGTGGATTGAGATCTTATGTTCGAGTGGAGGTCAGAAAACATATACTCACCATACAAAGCACGCGCAGTGTAAGTTGTTGCTCTTGGAGGCTTCAAGGTCTTTTGAAGCTTATAGTCAGTTGCTGGAGCAGCTTGTTTGCGCGGTGACTTGGTTCGAGTTGTCTTCGTATAATCCGAGCCTTCATCTTCGAGCTCGTCGTAGATTAAGTCAGTCAGCTCGGATTCGGACGAAGACATAACTAGAAAAGAACCAAGAAGAAAAAATTATAAGGGAGGTTGGGAAGGGAAAGAAAGTGGGGTGCAAAATTTAAATGGTCCAAAGTTTAAGTATGAAAATCAGGTGCAAAAAAGAAATTAGTCCTGATTAATTGATTACCTAAATGTACTTGAAACGTGTGGGCTGTTCTGATAGATAGATAGATGTAGCATCTATAGGGATGGACATCTGATTCATCTTCTAACTTTACTTGCTACTACTGAGTGAACTTCCATTGCACTTTCTCAATAGAAAAGCTTTGCGGTTGAATGGTTTGAGTTTCGACAATGGTACTAATGCTGTTTCTTGTGATGAACATCATATCACTTTGCTTGCAATGGTCATTGGACATCCATAACCTCGAGCGCCTGTGCAAAATTTCCCTTTAAAGTTCACTGCGGGGATGAGCCGATTTCCTCGAGGCGAAAATGTGGGTTTTATCTCGAGGTTATGTACAAAAATATGGCAGCAGATATCTTGAAGGAATTGAGCTGATGTTATGGTAAAATTATGAAAAGATAATTCAAAATAAGCACGGCCCCCCGCCAAATTCACGATAGCTTCACAATAATCGCCACACGAAAAGTTTTAAAATTCGTGCTCAGGATTTTTGACGAATTTTGGTAAAAATCCTTGCATTTTCTCTTCATTTTCACTGCGAAGACATTGGCTCATCCCCACAGTGGTTGTCTCTGTCCGCTCCAACGGCGCATCTCTTTTGTGCTATAAGGCAATCATGTGACCCCGTTCCGGATGCAGCCCTTTTACTTTCCTTTCATCCAATGGTGAATCCGACTCCAACCCTGCACTCTACCAATAATAACCTCTCGCCATATGATACTGCATTGTCCCTAAGTTTTTCCGCTTGCTTACAGGATTGTTCCCCACTACAAATGGTTCCCCTCTGCTCTGTAATTACCAATTACTTACTTATTGTACCTTCATAAACTAGTCTGAAGTATTCATAAACTATTCCTGTTTCTATCCCATAAGTTCCCTAGTGCCACAAGTCTCCTGCTTCTACCTTCGCTTAGAGTCTACTGAAATAAGCATTCATTTCTTATCTTTTGTGTGAAGTGCAGCCTACAAATTTCATGAAGTCTAAAGTCCGACTGATGAAAGAACATCAAGCAAGTGAGAAGCAAGGTAGGTGTCTTAAACGGGGTACATTTAAGTACCTCAAACGAAGAAAATGAGATCACAATTGAACCTTATGAAATTGAAACCTTGCTATAAGCAATGATTATGAGTAAGTATATGAACAGGATCGATGAAGTGATTACATAGTACAGATGGTTGATGGTTTACACATGGGTTTTGAGTCAGTTGGAAAACATAGGAATACAGAGAGCATAGTTCAAGAATAAAACTACTGGCCAGGAGGAGGTGGCCGCCTCAGAGTCACGGGATTCCCAGCGGCTGGTTTCAACCGTTTTGCAAGAGTATCATCCGCTGCGGATTCAGGGGCAGGTCGTTTGGCAGCACCTTGAATTGTGATTCCACCACTCAAAGGCTGTGAGGGCTTAGCACCCCTTCCAGTACCTGGAGCACCACGTGCAGCACCTCGAATGGCACCACGGACGACGGCCGAAGGACCCCCTCGCCCACGACCGATCCCAGGAGGGGTCGATACAATGGTAGAAGAAGAGGGGGTAGCGGACGGGACGGAAGGCTTTCGGGGAAGGGACGCATTTGCAGAAGCGGTGGTAGGGGCAGGTGCTGTAGAGGGTGTTACGGGGGTGGAAAGATTGGAAGATGTAGAAGGGCTCGGGGGCGGCGGGGCTTTGCCAGAAAGTGGGGCTACCTTTGCATCTTTCGGTAAAATTCCTTCTTGTTTCCAGGTCTGGATTTGAGCTTCGTATTCTTTCAATTTTGTCTGTACTCGGACGATCTGTGAATCTCTCAGCTTCATCTTAGACGCTGCTTCCATTCTTCCTCTCTCTACAGCGGCCGATATCTCTTCCGCGATCTTCACATCCCGCTCCTTGTCGTGTGCAGCGATCGCCGCAGCGACCGCCGCTTGAACATCAATCTCAGACCCGGAGGTCGACGAACCCTTGTTTCCGGTAGCATTTTTGAGCTCTTCCTGGTGTGCAGCAATGAGACGCACTTCCAATGCTTTGAGTTCGGCCTGATGCTTTGCCACGAAGTCGTCTGGAGGTATTTCCCTTGTTTGCAACTCGTCCTTGACTTTTGCAACTGCGGCAGACACAGCTGCCTCCAGTGCGGCAGTGGCTTTGTGCGCGTCTTCCTCGCGAGCTTTGTTGAGAGCCTGTAATCTTTGATTAAGACGTTCCTATCATGATCTTTAGAAATAGTCCTTCAGAAAGCGACGAAAAGACTTGCAAATGCAGCTTTATTGCTCTTGGCGGTGTTGGACGCAGACTCGGCCTTTTCAGTGGCAGTCTGTTAGATTAAGATTAACGCAAGCCACGTAGCAAAAGTAAGGGTGTACCTTCAACGCCGTTTCAGCCTGCTCCCGCGCTGCAATGAGTGCAGCCTTCTCGGTATCCCAAGATGACAGCGTTTCCGAATTAGTCTGAGAAGCTGCCCAGGAGGCTTTTTCGGCCAGCAATAGGTCGCGTTCAGCACGTAAAGCCACCTAGTTTAGAGTCAGAGGATGGAGATGCATTTAAGAAGAAAGACATACAACATCCGGATCGGCAGCGCCGTCTGGCAGAGCTGAAGCGGAGCCAGACGATTCCTTTTCAGTTTTCAACGAATCAAGGGTAGCCTCAAGATTACGCGTCTGTCCTTCTAGAGCAGAAACCTTTTCCTCGAGCTCCTTTTTCTCAGTTGTTAGCTTCGACCTGACAGCGTTCAATTCACCCAGTTTCGATTTGAAGCTATTCATGTTTTTCGCATATGTTTCCTTGTAAGTGGCAAGTGCTTTCTCAAGTGCCTCGACCTGTTTCTAAAGTTAGAAAACTCGTCGAGAACATGAGAATTCAATAAATTAATAATTACGCGGGACTTGGTCTGATTCAGCTCATCCTCTCGTTCTTTGATAACGTTTTCTGATGAAGACTTCTCGGCTTTGAGACGCTCAATCTCATCCTTTAGGGCCTGCATCTCAGATGGATCGATACGGTCATACTATTGGACAGTTAGCTCACGATGGACTGCAATGGTATGATGGCAAACCTTGGTCAACAATTGCTGATTGCGTCCTTGCCATCTGCGGTTCTCCTCTTCAAGCCTTTTGATTTGAGTATCTCGGGCCTGAAGCTCAGCTTTAGCGACACGGGCCTCCTCTTTTGCAGGTTCCAGTTGGTTTCCAAGAAGGTCTAACTTCGTTTCCAATTCCTTAATACGTTTGGCTCGAGCTTCGCCATCTGCTCGTAATGTTGCATTACTCTCCCGTAAGATGTTTAATTGGTTGATCCTCTTGATTAGTTCTTCGTGCTTTGCACCGGATGTCGCAGCTTCTACAGCTTTCTCTCGTTCCTAAAGGTTGTCAGAAAAATTTCATATTCCACTCAAGATGCACAAACCTCAGATAAAGTCTGCCTCGTTTCATTGAGATTTTGATACAAATGCTCGATCTGGGATTTGAGACGAGTGTTCTCCTGTTTACTGAGGTCAAGCTGAAGGTCCACAATCTCTTTTTCTTTACGGAGATAAGCAACTACAGAGCGCATCTCGGAAAGTTTTACGTCGGAGCTATCATTCACATCGGCTTCACTGCTCGTAGACGTTGTTGTTTCAGCTGCTTGCCGAATGCGTGCTGCTTGAGAGCTGACCGTTTCAAGGTGATGGTGGAGTACGTTGTTTTGCTCTGTCAGATCGTTGCACCTAGAAAAGTATTGGAAGATATTACACCGATCAACAATTGATATTACTCACCGTTGTCGCAGATCTTTCGTCTCGTTGTCAAGCGTCTGTTTTTGTTGCTGCCAGCTGCCTTCTGAGGTGGCGAGCTTGGACGTTGCAGTTTCGGCAGCAACTTGGTAATCCCTGATAGTGGCCTGAACAGAAGCTAGTTGCTTTTTCAAGTTATCGAGAGCCTTGATTGATTCCGCATGAGAGAGAACTTCATTAGAATAACGTTCCTCGGCAACCTTGAGTGGAAAGGATTAGTTCTTTCGGTATCGTAGAATTTTTGATAGATCACCTTAGCCCGTTGTTCTTGTTGTTTAACATCGTTCTCATGGGAGTTGCGGTCGTTTTCAGAGGTACTGAGGTCTACGATGGTGTCTTCGAGAGTCTTCTTGTCGTTCGACCAAGCAACACGATCATCTTCATATTGTTTCTGTAGGTCGTTGTGTTTCGTGGTCAATTCCGCAAGTTCTGCTTGAACAATTTGCAATCTTTCCTCAAGGACTCGTCTGTCGGACTACCGAATGTATGAGTGACGGGAGAGAGGTTACATATACCATAAACGACCTACCTCGGACTTGGCAATTTGTGCGTCTGTAGAGGCAATGTATTCTTCATGAGTGCTTTGGAATTCAGTCAGGGCAGTCTCATTCGCTTCGCTGATACTCTGGAATTGTTGTACATGTCCTTTTGCTTGGGTGAGGTCAAACTCTGCGACTTTGAGGGCCGATCTGATAGAAAGAGTGAGTGTTGAATAAGGTAGGTATGGAGACTGCAAATACCGTAGTCCTGCGACTTCAGACTCGAGCTGCTGCTCCCGAGTCAGGTCGGATTGTTCCATGGAGGAGTAGGCACCGCTGCGGCGTTCATAGACTGCAAGCTTCTCTTCGTTGCCTTTCATATGCTTGGTAAGATCGCCAACACGTTCCTCAAGGTGCACTTTGCTAGTTTCAGCTATAGCTAGAGCTTCACGAGTCTTTGACAACTCTTGCGTCTGAGCGGTAATATGAGAGACGCCCATTGGAAGGTCGTACTTCAAACACGTACCGATTTGTCGAGGCGATTTTGCAGATCTCTGACCTCTATATCTTTCTGGAGCGAAAGGTTTCTGACGGCTTCGCGTTCTTGTGTAACTTGATTTCTCAATTCTTGCCTGTATGAGGAAAGCGATGAATACTTTCCAATCCTGCTTGATGGCGAAGGAAACTCACGACTGGCTCTCGGTTAGCTGGAGTTGATTTTCTAGACGACGACGGTCGTTCTCTCCGGATCGCTCTAATTCACTATGCATCCTTTGAACATTGCTCATCAAGGCGGAAAGGTGAGAACGTTCCAACGCCAAGCTCTTGTTTTCTTCGACTAGGCGACTTTGAATACTCTGAATGTCGATAAGACAACTTTTCGTACGTGGGAATGGACCAAACGTACCTCCCAAATACCCTTCTCTGCGCGTAGGTTGGCACACTCACTTCGAAGTTGTTCGACACGACCAGAGGTCACATGCAAATCTTCTGTGACACGACCACACTCAACGTCAACACGAGTCCATTGGTCGAGTAATTGCTGGTTCCGCTTGGTAAGATCATTCAGCTCCTGGTTCTGAAGGCCGATTTGATCTTGAAGCATGCGAAGGCGTTCTGCAGAATGCTATTGATCAACTGCTTGTTGAAACAGGACACAACGATTTAAGCCATACCGATTTGATTTTCATTCTTAGCGGACGCTTTGGCGAGTGCAGCTTGTAACTGTCCGATTTCTCTATGAGCAGCAATGTTATCTTCCCTGAGTTTCACCGAGTCGACTCCCATCTCCGTTCGATATGTATCAAACTGACTCTGAATTTCAGCCAACTCTTTCGCGACGCTGGACGACGCGTCTGAGACACCGATTTCGCTGGAGTCGGTTGGGATACCAGTGTGTCCTTCGTTATGATTCGACCGGGCAATAATCGCTTTAAGTGCATCCCTCTCCTTCACGTAGGCCTGGATAACATTGTCGCTGTGTTTCTTTTGTCGGTCAAGTTCGGCGGCGAGATTCTCCATTGTTTCATGAGCCTCCCTGATTGCCTCGGCCTGCTCCGCCTCCATTTTCGCCTTCTGTTTTTTCTCAGCCTCTTCCATCTTTTCACCCATGCCGCGGACAATTCGAAGAAGTCTTTGATTCTGCAGCTGCACTTCATCGATCGAACGGAACAGAACAAGGTTGTTGGTAATGACATCCTCGACGACTTCCGCTGCGATGACGTTTTCTAGCTCTTCATCTGACGGGAGATTTGGATCATCACGACGCCCAATTTCTTTCAGTAGTGCTCGAACCTGGAGCCCAAGGTCATCCAGCTGTTGCTGCAAAAGATCAATCTCTCGTGACGATTTGTGGAGTTTTTGTGCGTTATCCTGCGCAGCTTGATATTGCACGTCGCGGTCGGAGATGGCCTGAGCTAGTTCGGACGCAAGCTGCGACGCTTCTGATTGAAGTCGTTCGTATTCTATTCGTTGCTGCGAAAGAACAGGAGCCTATGACAATGACATTAAATATAGGTCGATAACGATCTGCGACGCTTACCCGTTCTTCAAGTTGGGCCAATACATCTTCCATTGCTGCCTCCATGTTTTTGGACTCTATGCACTTCTTTTCATAAAGATCCTGAAGCCGAACGTAATCCGCGTAAACTTCCGTGAAACTTTTGCCGCTCTTCTGGGTCTTGCTGACTATCGCAATTGTTGGACTGAGACCCACCAAACCATCGTGAACTTCGTCAAATACACCCGAGGTTCGTCTTGAGGGAGTTCCAGCAGCACCGCGGCCTGGAATCGGAAGTTCACCCCGTCCCATTTTGTCCAATACCTTCTCCAACTGTTCAATTCTATTCTCTGCTTCCTCGCGGGCCCGCCTTTCCTTCTCAATGTCGGCCTTGAGATTAGCCTCACGCTCATCAGCCCTTTCACCCAGTTCGGCCCAATCCCGTTCCATATTCTCGACAAAGTCCTTCGCCTGCTTCTCGCGTGCCTCCAACACTTCGACAAGACGATGCAAAGAATTCGTCTCAGTAGAGTACGTGGCCTCCTGCTCTGCAATTTGACCATTGAGATCTTGTACTTTTGTGAGTGCTTGTGTTAATTGATGAGTTTGAGAGGCATGAGATGTCTGCAAAGCTTTCAGATTGGCCTGTAAAGAGCTATGGTTCTGCGTCATGTCGTTGAGACTGGCTTGAAGTGCAACCAGTTCCGCTTGTTTTGTCCGCCGATAGTTGCCATATTCTTCAGACTTTGTTGTCAGTTCTACATTGACGCGCTCGACTTCGGATTGTGCCAGTTGTAGTTGTTGCGTCAGAGAATCGAGTTTGAACTGAGAACATAAATCAATCATTGAATACTCTGAAGCAGTATATTGACAGACCTTTGTGGATGTTTCGGTTGCACGAATTTCCCTGAATTTTGATTCTAGCTCTTGATGTTCTGCACGGGCCTCCTTAAGATTCGAGCGCAAGGTATTGATTTCGTCTAATGCACGATGAGGGTGATGTATAACGTATTGGGAAGAAAACCGAGCTCACCGTCACGTTCGGATCCATCCTGCTTCAAACGACTTATAACATTGATGAGATCCCGCTTCTCACGTTCTGCGTCTTCCAGACGATGTTTAAGTTCTTCCGCCTCCCGAGAAGAAGTAGTTTGCGACGAAGCAAGACCTGTGATACGTGTTTGCAGCTCGTTTTGGGATGCCACTGGAACAATGAGAGAATGCATTAGCCAATTGAAATAAAGAAAAGGCAAATTCAACACACAAAGATGGTCTCTCTCCTGCTTGACCTGTGTCAGCTCCTCCTGGAGCCGCTCAACTTGCTGCTCCAAATCCTTCGAGGATTGCTCGCGGTCCTGAAGAGCCTGATCAAGCTCGACATCTTTCCGCTCTGATTCTGCCCGCAGCTCATCTACATCGCGCTGTGCAGCATCAACAGCACCCGACTGCTCTAGCAGAAGTTGGTAAAGATTTACAAGAGATTCTGGAGACGGTGAATGAATGTCAAAGTTGGGAATGAGGCTGGTGAAGGCTTCGATGTCGAAATCCTCTGGAATGGGGACAATGAAGGAGGAGTTATGGGAGTCTTCGGTGGTACTTGGTCCACCTTCATCCTCTGTAGTGGAAGGAAATTTGCTCGTCCGACGAGTCCCCACCATTCTGCCTGGTGGTAAACTCTTTGAAAGGTAAATTGCCACTAAGTCAATTCGGCAATCCGGGCAGGGGCTCGTGGCACCGTGAGACTTGATTATCCAATCACGAACCTTAATTTCTGATTGTCCACAAAAAAAATTCAGCGTACACATCCCCGCATCTTCAACAACAAGAAACTTTGGGTGAGCATTCTTTCCCGCCCTACGAGAGAACAATGTCACTGACATCTTGTCCCCTTATTTTAGTCACCTTCTGACTCCCCCAACAATGAGTTACGTCGCCAAAGGAGAAAAAGAATACGATGCTACCGGAGCCCCAGTGGCTGCCGCCAAAATCCACAAAATCAGGATCACCTTGACGAGTAGCAACGTTAAGAGCCTCGAGAAGTGTGAGTAAAATTCATAGATTGTTCAACGGCCTCCGGATTGAGTATCCGCTACGCTATAGTCTCTACGGATCTCATCAACAGAGCCAAGGACAAACAGCTCCGTGTCAAAGGACCCGTTCGTCTCCCTACCAAGGTGCTCAAGATTACCACCCGTAAAACTGTGCGTCGTTTTTTCTCATTCGCCTGAGATGCGTCCTACGATATTGATTGTCTTTCCCAACCTCATTCAGCCTTGTGGTGAAGGTTCCAAGACTTGGGATCGGTACGAGCTCAAGGTCCACAAACGTCTGATTGACCTGCATTCCTCCAGCGAGATCGTCAAGCAAATTGTCAGTACCTTCTCTAGTTAATTAGAAACGCATGCTAAATTCTCCTCAATAGACTAGTATCAGTCTGGAGCCTGGTGTCGAAGTCGAAGTTACGATCTCTGCTTAGGGTCATATACTGTATTCATGAGCATGTCCTATGTTCCTATGTCGTCTGTGTGTCGCATTATGAATATACATGGGTGCATCCTGTCACACTTTTGAGTTCAACCGAATCTCCAAGTAAACTAACAACGTACGAAGATTTGGAGCCTTGAAGTTAAATGTTCTGAACCTTGAAGGTCGTCCGACGTCGACCTCTCTCGCAAACAACTCGGAATTGTATTCACGGACAATAAAAAATATACTAAAACATAACACTAGTGACTACTAGAGATAATCGATCTATAACTTTGAATAAGTAAAAATTCCCAAGTAGAAGAACCCAAAGACATGTATGTGGGGATAAATTATAGACTGTAGGTAGGACTGTAGGATAGAATATGATTGTGTATCAGCATTGACGACAGACGAATGAAAAGCGGAAATTTCGAGAAATTAAGCAAGAATTTGTAGGCATGTGTATGTATGGCATGAACAAGTCGTAAAAGGCATATGTAGTACAAAAAGCATAGTACAGTGAAAGATAGTGAAAGATGGGCGGACAGCAAGCATTTGCATTAAAATATAAGAAATGGATAAAAACCGATAAGGATAGTTGGTTTTGTCCGGGGCTTTGCCAAGACACGGCTTGTGGTGGTGCATTACTAACGCACTGCGACCGGTGTCCCAGGTGTCCCAGGTCGCGACGACCCCGTTGGTGTCGAGGACACAGCAGCAGGCGTTTTCTTCTTTGATGACCACCATCCTCTCATACCACTTCGTCCTCTACCAACCTCGCTATTTTCCGTATACCCACTGTGACTGCTGTTATCGTCGGCGCTATACAGTGAAGGGGACTCATTCCCTAGGTAAGGCGCGCGCACAGTCCTATCCTTGTCTCGCAGTCGTTCAAGCTTCCTTGCCTGTTCTTCCCTCACCTCTTCGGGAGAGACATAGTATGTGAACGGGTTGCCCTTCAAATCATGATGCGTAACGCGAACGGGGTTGAAAATCGCTTCGATAAGCATTTCCGTGGTCTTTGGTCCGTAAGCCAATGGAAGACGAGAGACATCGAACGGGACTTCGTATCTTGATTCCTCGATATCAGAATCATCTTCGTCGATGTAGAAGTCTGCGTCGCTGTTCATGTCTTCAGCAGATATCATGGAATTTTTGCCATTACTGGGTATTCGAGTGTGCGTTAACCGGGACTTGGAACGGGCTCTGACCCGAGATTTCGACCTCGACTTCTCAGCTGCGGCGCTCTGGAGTTCAGGGATACTCGTACCTCCGAGTAAATCCATTTCCAACTCTTGTTGGTTGTGATAAGGACCCCAAAGGTCGAGCGCACGAGGTCGAGTAATGTAAACGTCGTCATCCAGAAGATCTGCTACTCCATTGAATATTTCGGCTTTGGGTAGAAGTGGGGCAATGTAGTTAGTATCGCCACCGGAGTGCTCGAGATAAATTGTGAGCTGTGTGATTATAATTTCAGAAGGGCTGAAGTGACGATAAAAGACATACACACTTTCACTGTAGCGTTCATCTTAGTATCCCTTAGAAGATAAGTTCTCGTCACCTCTTTGCCTACACCAGCATACTCACTGAGATCCAGATAGAGCGCACCAAGACGGGGATTTCTCGGTGCATCCGGGTCGCCGGGGATGACTCGCTGCATGACAACAAGTTTGAACTCGTTCGGCAAAAGCTCAGATGTTTCGCGGTCAATATCCATCTTGATTATAACATCAAGATCATGGTCCCATACGACAGCATGGTCCTTGAGTTTGTAAAACGGAGTCATACCGCGGGTATTCGAGTAGCTTTCTACACCGGCGGTGCTAGGGGTTGGAGGAGCGCTGTTGCTCGTGATAGGGGTTATACTCAAGCTCTGCGGAAGATTCGCGGAAGAGCCGGAATGGGAATATGATGCAGACGAAGATGTTAAGGCAGAAGAGGTTCGTGAAAAGTCGGCGCGCGGAGGATTTAGTAGCTCCTGATAAGGTGACTTGGGCTGAGCAGCCGTAGGCGACATATATCCTGAAACAACCACAGCTGGAATATTGACATTTTGGTCATCGACAATGGAGTTGGAAGATGAAGAATGACGATCAGCGGCTGCTTCCCCACTGCCAAAGCTATCATCACCCTCATCCACCACCTCCTTGGCTTTTCCCTTTTCGTCCTTCTGACTTCCTCTACGCTTTCCCTTGACTCGTTTCAGCAGTCCGGTCTGAGATTGAACATTTTTGAATTTCCAACGTGCAGCAAATTCACCGTGAACTAAAGGCACGCTGGAGATTTGATGAATATGAATGTGAGCGTGGAAGAGAGAATGACGTGGCAAGAGGTTATGGAGTTGAGCTCGCAAGCCATGGGTTGGAGGATCGCTATGAGAATGTTTGCCATTTGGACGAGCTGGTGAATGATGGCGATGTCCATGGCCATTCTGATGTGTAGGTGTTAACGGTGTATGCATGTCTGAGCATATGCTGATAAGATGTAGCGCTAAATCTGGACTGCTATTGCAATGTAGAGGATAGGCTTAGTCAAGAGAGAGCAAGTTAGGAAGGCCAGGATAAATTGTGGCAGTCAAAAATTAAGCTGAAACCGGGTTGAAACATAACGCTGGGGAACAAATCCATAAGCGGGCCGAGAATGGTCAATGAATTTCCAAAAACGGAACAATTAATTTTACGCGAGTCGGATGACGTCATCATCCTTAGTTCTCTGCAGCTCGGTTCGTTTTCTCTACTAATTCATTCAATCATGCCCTCTGACTCACAATACCCAGCAGAAATATTTGTTAAATATCTTGCTGCCTCGCCTGACTCTCAAGAAACCGATAAAGCTAAAGGTCAAGTCGATGCTCAGAATCAACCCGGAGAACGTCCAGGAAAACAATATCGGTTTCCTGATGACTTAAAACCTGTAGACGACGTGTATGCTAACGGTAAACTATACAAAGGAAGTGGGAAACTTGAAGGAAAGGTTGCGTGGATCAGCGGTGGTGATAGTGGAATTGGTCGCGCAACAGCAATCTTATTCGCGTTGGAAGGCGCAGATATGACCATTGTATTCAAAGATGGCGAGGAGAAGGACGCAGAGGATACCAGGAACTATATGTAAGTGAAGTTCCTCGAGCACAGACCCGCATCTTCATCATCATTGAATTTCTCGTCCATAGCCGTCAAAAAACCAACAACACCAGAACTATCCACCTCGTATCCGCAGATCTACGTAACGAATCCAACTGTATCAACGCTATCTAATCTCACCTCTCTCGCTTTTCCAATCAACTTGACATTCTCGTGAATAACGCTGCCCAACAACTCGAAAACGCCGATACCCAAATGGCAGGGCTCACGGCGTCCCAATGGGAAGACACATTCGCGTTGAACATTCATTCGTATTTCCACATTACCAAAGCTGCATTACCCTACATGCCTCGCGGGGGTAGTATCATGAATATGGCTAGTATCAACGCGTTTGTGGGTCGTGACGATTTACTCGATTACACGTCGACCAAGGGCGCTGTTGTGAGCTTCACCAGAGGTTTGAGTAACCAAGTTGTTGGTGAAAAAGGTATACGTGTTAATGGTGTGTTGTCCTTGTTCATATATAACCTGACATCCGCCGTTACTCATTTTGACTTGAACAATATCTAATCCTCCTAGCCATTTGCCCAGGACCCATCTGGACACCACTTGTTCCATCAACGTTTTCGAAATCCAATGTTGAAGAGTTCAGCTCTGGCGGAGGAGTTCCCATGGGTAGAGCTGGTCAGCCCGTCGAAGTTGCTACGTGTTGCGTTTTTCTGGCTAGTGAAGACTCAAGCTATATCTCTGGCAATATGGTAAGAAATAGTATTTTCCGTACTTCTCCATTTGTTCTTTGTTCTTGATTCTTATGCTTGATTCGTTCTTCTTTTCCTTCCTACATCATTCTCACTTCTTGAAATGTAGATTCATCCAAACGGCGGCGTCGTGATAAACTGAGAACTTCGAACGGCCCAGTGACAGTGTCAATTGTGGATTCGCGGTTCGCTTTCGCGTCAAGTCATCAAAAAAGAAAGACAAAATAAAAAGAATATGCAGAATATGTGTATATCGTTTGTTGTACAATATCATGATAAACAATGGCTCCTGGCAGTTACTCTCTTGGACTCTCCTTTGTAAAGAGAATGATGATCATAAACACGGCGGCTGGTTTCCAAGAATAAATGCACCAAGTTCGCGAAGGCTCGGCGCTCATTGAAACATGCTAGATTAGAACAGCAGCTGCGCATGCTGTGACACCTCCCTCTAGTATCCAGATAGGCTTGGATAGAACTAGTTGAAGGAATTGGAACAAAAGAATCAATTAATCATTGCAAAAGCTGCAAGTCAAATATGCCGTGGCCAAACTAATTTTTTGGAAGGCCAAGTGTGCGCATCTATATAAAGACGAGGTGGCAAAAATTCTCATTAACAAGGTCTTCAAGCCTTTCCTCTACTCTACTCCTCGAGGCGTGTATCATTCTCAAACAGCAGATAATGGCTCGACTACACACCCAGGCCGCTCCTGTTTGATCTTTGTATAACTCTGTATCATGAATCTTCTAGTTTTAGCTACGACGGTAACGCCACCCTGGCAGCAAAACCCAGAAGAGATTGTTTTGAAGACGAACCTAATAGTAACTCAGACCGCGATTGAGGCAAGACCATACCCGAAAGCCCAAAATTGGGCGAGGGGGTTAGAAATCTCTGAATTACCAGTAAAGTCGATTTATATGAGCAAGTAAATGTATTTAAGATAAACCTGTGGGGTAAAAAAACACAATAGGCATGAACAGGAGCAAAACAGGATTCATACTACCAGTTCGAAAGCCTCAACCTGAAATCATCATCGTTCATCCTGCACTACTACATCCAATTCTCATCCGCATCGCCCGGAAGCGGAGAGAGCGCTATCGTAAGTTCTACCTCAGCTTCCTGCTCAGGTTCATCGTTCCCTTCAGCAGCAGCAGCAGGCAAACCCGTCGGTGTGATTTTCTCCACAGAAATACCACCGAACCCTCGGTGAACCCCAATCACATCTATCCTTCGATACCCCTCCTCCTGAAGTATAACACATGCCAAAGCCCAGCTATCGTTCGCGCGGGCCTCCTTGGCCCTGAGCGCATGTCCGACATTCTGAGGTGTATCTAAGAGCAGCTTCGTCTCCTGGGCTGTAAGCGGCTGTGCAAGGTAGTTGTATACCGCTGACAGGACATCGAACACTTTATGATGCGGTAAGGGTATAGGGCCCCAGATTGACATCCAATAATTGAGTACAGCATGAGATGAAGAAGTGATCTCGACTTTCGAAACCTTCATACGAGGACCGCCGCTACTCTGCGGCGCCATAGTTAGCGCATTGTCAGAGAACTTGGGTGCCTTGAGAGCACCAAAGTCGTTGATATAACGTGCTTGGTCGGGATGATGGAGTAAATCCCAACGAAGACCCCCGGGAGCCAGCCTGGGGTTGACACGAACGGCAGGAGACCCAACTGTCCATGGAGTCGTAGGGATCCAAGGTGTAGAGGGTCCCATGGCAAACATCGGAGTGCTGGGAAAAGGCGTGTTATGTGCCGTGGAGATATTAAATGGTGTCGGATACTCATAGGCCGCAAGAGTCTGGGGGAATTGGGGCATAGCATATGGTGTGCTGATGGGCGGTGGCGGCCACATGTCGACACCTGGCGCGACGTAGGGAGTAGAATGGTACGGATAAGGTTGTGGCGGATAGTAGTTGAAATACGGATAAGAGACACCACTATAAGGTTGTCCCCAAAAAGGCGCGGCAGCATACGCTGGCTGTTCTTGTACTGGTATGGGATCAGTAGTAGGTGGCGCTGGTGTAGGATCTGACGACTCGAGAGGTGGTATGAATATTTCCGGGGTGGCTGATCGCGATCGTGATGACATGAATGCTGGTTGGTATCCGGGATGAAGAAAGTTTTCAGAGGGGGACCCAGGAGTGACGGGTGATAATGCACGAGGTGATGCACTTGCACTGAGGCGGCGGGCTAGAAGACGTTTATTGTTAAAAGAGTTTATAGTACGTACAATAGTACGAGTCAGATGCAACCATACCTTCGTTCACGGAAAGCCGAGGGGAACTGAGAGGCGAATTAGGTGTATTAGGTATGACGGGGGCGGAATGCGGAGGAGGAAGAGGTGGGGGAGCTACAGGGGATCGAGACCTTGAGCGCAAAGACGCGCGGCTAACGCTGCGAACTCCTTTGACAGATTGGTGATTTGAGACGAGTCTGATCCATAACTATCGCATCCACTCACCATTTTCGAAAACAGAAGAACGAGGAGAACCCTGGGGTATTACGGGTTCGAATATCAAAGGTCCTGATCGGCTATCCTGCGAAGCTAATTTATGTATGTATGGATTAGGAAATCATTTAGCATCTTTTTTTGAAGGCGCATCGAGGCTGTTTTGAACTGACCATTATGTGAAGGGGAATACAAGGCAGTCATTGATTTCGCTTGAGTTCAATGGGCGAAGCAATAATGTTGGAAGATGATTTTACAACTGCACCTGCAGGGAAAAGATAGTAATGTTACTTGAGATAGAGTTCGACATAACAGTCACAAAGACTGCAGAGTTGCCTCGTGTACTTGTCGTGGAGGTATATAAACATGAGGCACTTGGCTCGGAAGCCCAGGTCGGAGCACGGCTCGCGCCGAAAACGTTCTCAAAATAGCGCTTACACAAGAGGTGAGGGAGATTCAGATCGGGGGTACTTATGTTGCCACGCGAAAGGCCCTGACCAAGCCCTAGCCGAGCTGCACGGCATCCTATGACGGTTCGAGAGGCCATAAAACTTGTTCGAAATCTTCGAATACCTGTGTTTGTGTCACTTATTGATGATATCCAACTACTTAGGTACAGTCTGGAAGGTATATGTGAGCTTGAAGGGCGTTTGAGACAGTTCTACAAATAGACCCTGCCTGGACTCTCTATTCATTGGGGGGGGGTCGTGAGAATCGTGTACCCGATCTGAATCTCCATCACCTCTTCCGCTTACATGTGGATTGATAAAATGTTAGATAAGACAAAGATAAGATAATTGCCGAACCTTTAGGTAAGGCTCCTTACAAAAATGTTTTGTCTGTTTTCGTAGGGGGGAAGTTGGCCTTATCCACCAGATCTTGACCGATATAGACAAGTATAACGAAGTAGTGCCGGTGAACGGCAGGGCCCTGTTGGAAGTACTTTATACTTTCCTTTCTCAGGCCGACTCATTTCGTTTACACGTGACTTCACACTATTTACATCGTATTTCGCACGTTCCTTTCCCTCAGCTGTTTAGATCCTCACTGGTTCTACAACTGAGGGTAAGTCCATTTTCTTCTTCATTATACCTACACTGTAGATACTAATAGCTGTTTAGCTCTTTTGTTCTTCATATAGGTATAATCCGAGCTGTTTAGATCCTCACTGGTTCTACAACTCAGGCTCTTTTGTTCTTCGTATAGGATTGACATCCAAGAGGTTATGGGTTTTCCCTAGGATTCTTTTTATATACGATCAACGAATAGAACCAATTTCGTGGCTATATACAGCCAACAGCTCAACAATCTTTCTCTTGCCTGTCGTGTTCCTTATTGCTTGACGAGATCATCAATCTACGGAAACAATATTTGTTGCCGTGCATGAATACTGACGATCTGGGATCCTGAATGGATCTCACGGCACCAGTTCACCGCAATCCACCTCGGACCCAAACGTTCCCTTACCAAACACCGGTCTCTATGCCAGTTCGTCCCGTCCAACATTCACCCGCATATATGCGTCCACATTCTCATGCCACGTCACCGATGGATCCGGGACCGGGACAAATGATCTCGAATTTTTCTCCTCCTCATTCGGTTCATTCTTCTCCTCATCCTAACACTTCTCCACTTCATCATAACAATGTTCAATCTCTCTCTTCTTTTCCCTCTGTACCAACATTCCCTCATTCCGTTTCCGAAACTTGGCAAAATCGTATCGTACCTACTTTTCACAACTTGACTCATACCTTTACCAATCCGAGTATGTTTAATTATCGTCGTCCTCTACCTTCTGCACCTGAACCATCATCTTTCATTCCTGAATCATACACTCCACTGCATTCTCCTCCATTTTTACCTATAAGCTTTGGACGATCACCTGTCTCGGTCCCGCCGGCATCTGTACGCCTTCCGTCTCGAGTTGGATCACGAATGGATAATCTAGCTGAACGAACACCATCTTGCATAATGCATCAACCGCGACCTCACCGTGTTGTAAACCTCGACCATATCTCTGCATCGGCCCAAATCCTTCCTGAAATACAGAGTGCACCGGCGATTATGTCCGAATTCCCGCAGGAATACCATCATACGTCCCCTAATCAGTCTAACATATCACCGCAACAATGGGTTCAACCACCAATCCGAGCACCGCCGGACCACCACTACCCTTTCTACTACACTCCATACCCTGTATACCAGAGTTTTCAACCACCTCCCGAACAACCACGTTCGGAGACTCCCAAATTCAAAATCGAATACTCCTCTATCCATGCGACGTTTCTCGCAACAATTAAGGATGCCGATTCTCTGAAAGACCAAAAATCATGGGTGAAATGGAATGAAGGTGTATGGCAGGCAGTTGCAGATGGCTTCGTTCTAGGCCACATATGTGATGACCCATCTCCTGGGACTCCTTGGACCGAATGGAATACACCCTTAGTTCGACCTAATCTTTCGTCTCAACCAACACGGAAGGAACTTGAGGCTCGTCTCAAATGGGATAAAAATGATGAATGGACTTCTTCGATTCTGACTGCCCGTTTGTCGGATAAAGCACGAAACCATCTTCCTCCTATGATCAATGACCGTGGCGAACGACGTACCGCACGACAAATATATCTCAGACTTAAAGCGGCATATCAAGCTGCTCCTGATAGGAAGGCATGTCTACGTATTCAGGATGAACTTCTCAATTCCCAAATCCACGGCATGGACATCGAAAAATTCAATCTCAAATGGAGTTCCACGCTTACCACATTATGCAACTATGGATACAATATTCCATGGGATACTCTGCTTTCAAAATACATATCGAAATTACCTTCGGGTCCACGCTATGTCTATCTCAAACAAATGCTCTGTCAAGTCCATGCCTCGGGCCTCCATTCCGCCGCTCGGTATTCCGAAGATCTACTTCTTATTGTAATCTTACTCTTATTGTTCTTTCTCGCTACACATACCCTTTCATTCTAGTCCCTTCTTATTGTCTTTTACTTTACCCTGCAGGTACTACTCGTATAGCTCCTAGTAGTTAGTCTGGCGCTCCGCACCGATGCGCCGATCCGTAGATATAAATACTGCCTGTACGCTACTGTAGTTCCTCAGTTTAATTATCAACTTAGATCTCTCTTCTAACTTAGCTCTTCTCTAAGTCTTCAGGCTCAACGCCTTGGAGTACTCTCTACTATAACCTTAGGACTTAGACGTTCTCTGGTTCGCTCCTCGTCACCGGCGATACCGCCGCTCCGGCTTGGCTGCTCCTCAGTTCATCCCTTCTCTACTCTCGATCTCCGGGGACTAACGGCGTAACGGCAGTGTTGTTAATAACTTCACTACTGTCCCACTCGTCTTCCGCACTTAGACACCTTGTGGCTTTGGCACGGTTACACGGTGTACATGATCTTAACATGCTCGAAGAAGAATTTTGTTAAGATCATGTACACCGTGTAACCGTGCCAAAGCTACAAGGTGTCTAAGTGCGGAAGACGAGTGGGACAGTAGTGAAGTTATTAACAACACCGCCGTTACGCCGTTAGTCCCCGGAGATCGAGAGTAGAGAAGGGAGGAACTGAGAAGCAGCCAGGTCAGAGCGGCGGTATCGCCAGTGACGAGGAGCGAACCAGAGAACGTCTAAGTCCTAAGGTTATAGTAGAGAGTACTCCAAGGCGTTGAGCCTGAAGACTTAGAGAAGAGCTAAGTTAGAAGAGAGATCTAAGTTGATAATTAAACTGAGGAACTACAGTAGCGTACAGGCAGTATTTATATCTAACAGGGAACTTCTCGACCTGGCCGACTCTGGGGGTGGAGCATATAATCACCGTTTCCAGTGTAACGGAAATAATGGAACGTCAGATAAGCCACCAGAACCACAGAAACCAAAGGACTCACCGAATGTTTCAAAACTGAATAATAAACCATCTGCTTATGTTGCAACAGTTACTTCTCCCACTTGAACACTACTTCCAAGATTGAACCTGTGGATAATGTAAATCCTGTAACTAATGTTATCCCGACCACTAATACAATCGTTCGTTCCCACTTACCCTGCGCGACGTCTTAAACCTTTTGCGGCATTATTGTCTTCTTTCACTAGTTCGCCATCGCCTATACCCTACCTCGACATCGAAACCCCACTTGCATTGTCATCCATCATCCAAAGGACTCAGACGCTTTTGGACTCTGCTTGTACGAACCATATCATCAATGACCAAAGATTCTTCTTCACATTCGATGAAGATGGAGCTTTCGCAGTACAGACAGCTAACTCGGGTATTTTATCAACTAAAGCTTCGGGAACATGCTACTTTGAGATGCGAATCGAGGGATCAGACAACAAACTACTTTTGGAAATTGTCATGCCCTGGCTACAACCAGACCAGTCCCAGTATCCACCACACGTTGCCATACGTCCTACCCACCTCCTGTATGTCCTCTGCACCTCCCCAAGTACCACCAGACACCTCCCCAAGTATTTCTGACGCAGCTACCCAAACGTCCTTCACCCCGAAACGCGTACGAAAGCCCTCTAGCCGATAACCCCTTTAAGTATTAATCTCGATTACCTCCCTCCCTCCGATTAGCTACCTCATGCCTCCAGATGTTCTCTTGTTCACTTCCCGTACCTATTTAAGTAACGCCGCAATGTCCTGAAGCCCCAGCTTGGTATATTTTGAACACACACCCTTTTGCATAGGTCCAGTCCCTGTCCCTTTGTACCTGCTAACCATACGGATTTCTCTTTACTCTCTGTTTCTCTACCTCTGTTTCTCTCTACTTCTGTCTATTGTCTCTCTGATCGTCTATATGATCGAATATACGCTTTCACTTCAAGTCTAAGCCTTCCGAGTGAGTCTCCGAGCTCCCTCGAACATTACTAAAGCTCCCCAACGCCTACCCGCTTTGGTGAACTACCCTTCCCCAAACCTCCCAGAGCTCCCTAGCTACTTCGTAAGCTTCGGGACCTCGATCTAGGTAACGTCGAAGCTACCCCTCACGTCGAACTACGTATTGCTTCTCCGTTACCACCTCCCACACTCGAGGACGTCCATCCTCAAGCTCAGCCCCCAGGGACCTACCCTCCCTGGTATATCCCTTCTCGGGAGCTTACACTCTCGAGACCCAGTTGCATATACGACCTACTCGATCCTATATTGACGTTCTAGCGAGTACAACTCCTACTACGCAATACCGTACGGTCCCGCACTCTTCCTTAACCTCCCTATGCCTTAGGGACCTCCCTGGACCTCCTAGGAACCCCCTCAAGGGTCATCATCTCGTCGTTCCAGGCACTACTAGGTCATTCCCGTCCTCGGTCGCGGTTCTCGTAGCTCCCTTCGAGCTCCAGCCTGCTCCTAGCACACTACAACATAAAACTTCATATACCAAACCTACCCTAAGACCTATTTTGACCCAGGTCTTACAGAAATGCACGACTGTTTGTATGCCCCCGATGCTCCGGTGAACTTACTGTCTGTGGGTGCGATGCTCGAACATGGATTTACATTCATCATGACCCCTCGAACGGTCGAAATACATCCAGATCCAGTTCAATTTTCTGTTGCGGACGTAATTCAACGTTTATGCATATTACGGGGACGGTTCTTACTACCGAATGAGGACCCATCGAATAATTTACATATCGCGATGTGTTAAGATCATGTACACCGTGTAACCGTGCCAAGGCCACAGGGTGTCTAAGTGCGGAAGACGAATGGGACAGTAGTGAAGTTATTAACAACACCGCCGTTACGCCGTTAGTCCCCGGAGAGCGAGAGTAGAGAGAGAGGAGCTAAGTAGCAGCCAGGTCGGAGCGGCGGTATCGCCGGTGACGAGGAGCGGACCAGAGAACGTTAAAGTCCTAAGGACGAGGAGAACGTACTTCGAGGCGTTGAGCCTGAAGACTTAGAGAAGAGTTAAGTTGAGAAGGGAGATCTAAGTTGATCTAAGTTGATAATTAAACTGAGGAACTACAGTAGCGTACAGGCAGTATTTATATCTACGGATCGGCGCAGCGGTGCGGAGCGCCAGAATAACTACTAGGAGCTATACGAGTAGTACCTGCAGGGTAGAGTAAAAGACAATAAGAAGGGACTAGAACGAAAGGGTATGTGTAGCGAGAAAGAACAATAAGAGTGAGATAACAATAAGGAGCAGATCTTTGGAATCCCGAACGGCGGAATGGAGGCCCGCGGCATGGACTTGACAGTATCCCCCTCTTAGGCTTGAGCCCTCGAAAGCCATTAATACCGGTAGTTGGTTAGTCACCAAGGAAAAATTTTAAAGGCCGTCAGGATCGGGGATTTGGCCCTTCAGTCAGCAGGAAAATTTTCAAAAGCCGTTAGTACCGGGAATTGGCGTTAGTCATCAGTGAAAATTTTCGGTTCACCGTACACCCCATACAACTCGAAGGAAAATTTTCGCTGGTCCGTGCGCAGTTTTTTGTCCTATAAAAGGCCCAGGGTTTTGCCGCTAAGGCCCTAACTTTTCCAAAAATCCTAAGTCCACCAGCATGTCGACCAGCCGCACCATTACCACTACTAGCAACAAATCTTCTACCGCCGGACCTTCGAGGTCGCGACCGGCTCCTCCTCCACCCATTGGCCTCACCGTTCCCAACGAGCCTGGAGAAGACGACGACGATGACGTGGAAGAAGACGACGACGAAGCTATCCGGCGGGCGGAGGAGAAGGTCCGCCGGATGAAGGCACGGAAAGCGGCGGCGGCGGCTAAGAAGAAGGCCGAGGAGGAGGCGGTCAGGAAAGCCGCAGAGGAGGCTCAGAGGAGGAAGGAAGCAGCAGCGCGAGAGTTGGAGGAACGCCGGCGGAAGATGGCGGAGGCAGCTACCGCCCGTAGTCGACGTGGGTCTTCGCCCGGAGAAAGTTCGGTTTCCCCACAACGGCCGGTGGTAGAAATTCGAAAGGACAAAGGCAAAGGCAAAAACAAGGCCCAGGTGAGTAACGAACCCTTAGACGTTAATCCCGTACTAATTTCCTTGTTTGTAGCCTGTTGGTGGGGACCCCGATGACGGCGGCGACGGGGACGACGATGACGATGACGAAGACGATAGAGCTCCCTGCGAACGATGCAGGAGCAAAAAGATCTCTTGCCAGATGCAGGCTGGTAAGAGGAGCTCTATCATTTGCAAACCCTGCCACGACGCAAAGGTACGATGCTCGTATTCCGGGCGGCCCTCGACGGTGAAGCGAGAGGGGGGAGGAAATCCGCTTGGCGAGCGGATAGCCGTCCTTGAGAGCCAGATGGCTCAGTTGCTCGCCGACAACCGTCAACTCCGAGACGGTCAGATCAAGGCGAATACATACCATCGCCACATGGTCCGGAAGTTGGAGTGGTTAGTGACGGATGCCAACAGGAGAAGGAAGACGCCCCCTGAATTGCCGGAGGCCGGGCCATCGGCACCTTCGAAGAAGAGAAGGAGGGTAGTAGACAGTGATGAGGAGGAAGAAAAGGAGATTGAAGGGGAGATGGAGAAGGAGGGGGAAGAAGTGGAGTTGGAGGGAGAAGAAGAGGAGAACGACGAACCGGCGCCGAAGAAGGCCCGGTCGGACAAAGGGAAGGAGAAGGAGAGGGAGAGGGCAGAGTAGGGTAGTTTCGGACATCGGACATCGGCCTTCCGGCCTTCTTCTTGTAATCTTCTTGTAACCCTGCCCGCTTTGTATAGTTTTGTTTTTTGGACTTGTGTATATAAAAAAATATGTTAACTCGATTTTGAAATCAGAAAGCGAATGGGCCGCGAAGCGGCGGAAGAATTAATTAGTTCGAAGTGTAAGTAGTTGTAAATGTAAATGAAATATAAGTGAAAAATACATTGAAGGGAAAGTAAGCAATTAAGAGAAAGAGATAAACACTCAATTTACTATCATCGTGTTTATCCTCTAAACGCACAAAGTAAACTTCGGCGGAGCACGGCGGAAACGGGGGAAAGGAAATAAAATGTTTTTGTGTGATCAGGGTCCAGGTTTCAAAGGGTATCGAGCGTGGAATGCAGGTACCAGTTCATCCGCATGTAATTCATCAGCAGCAACCCAGGAGAATTCATCGTCGGTACCTTCGTAACCGGCCCACCGAATATAATAACGTAGAGGACAACGCTTATACCTTCTGTCCAGCTTGGAGTCCAGGATTTCGGCCACGTTGTACTCCTCTTCACCATCAACTTCGATTGGAGGTGGAGGAGATTGAGTACGATTCGGGAATGGATTCGGCGTAACCGGCTCCAGCTGTGAGACGTGGAAAACCGGATGAATGCGGCGAAGGTAGTCTGGGAGCTTGAGCTCATAAGACAAAGTACCAGGTCGACTGATGACTTTGAAAGGACCAAGATATTTTTCTGAGAATTTTTCAGTAGGACGAGTAGAACGAATGTGCTTAGCAAGAACGAATACTTCGGAGCCGATCGGGAACTCCGGGTGCGAGATTCTCTTCCTGTCAGCTTGTTCCTTGTAACGAGACTGAGCTAGAAGGATTTCCTCTCGAAGGAAGACGTGGAGTTCATCAAGGTTGACGACGAAGTCTCTAGCTAGGTCAGACTTCATATCGACCTCGGGCCGAACGGTGATGTTTGGGTGGTATCCTTTGTTAGCGAAGAATGGAGTAATACCAGTGGAAGCATTGGGAGCGTTGTTATAGGCGAACTCGGCGATCGGGAGTAGAGGAGACCAGTCATCCTGTTGGTAGGAGCAATAGATCCTGATGTACTGCTCGAGAGTCTGGTTGACACGCTCAGTTTGCCCATCGGCTTCCGGATGGTATCCAGAGGTATAGTGAAGTTCCATGGAGAGCGCTTTACCGAGAGCCCGGAAGAACGCCGAAACAAATTCGGAACCACGATCGGAAGTAACATGATTAGGAACACCATGCTTAGAGAAGACGTGAATAACAAAAAGCTCAGCTAGTTGTTCGGAAGTAATGGTGTCGTGAGTTGGAATAAATATAGCTTGTTTGGAAGATCGATCCACGACGACTAGGATAGCTGTATAGCCATTCGACATTGGTAGTTGTTCAATGAAATCCATGGAGATGGAATCCCATGGTCGGACCGGAACTGGCAGAGGTTTCAACAAGCCGTAAGGCCGGTGACGGCGGGGCTTATTGCGACCACAGATAGTGCAGGAAGTAACGTAGTCACGAACAAAGTCTCTGACCTTGGGCCAGGTGTATTGACGACGTACAGCTTCGAGAGTGCGGTTCTGGCCGAAATGGCCTGAGAGTGGATGATCATGGAAATAGCGAAGGACTTGAAGGCGAAGATCGCCGTGATTAGGGACATAAATACGGTCGTCAAGGCGTAGTAGCTTGTCACTACCTAAGCTCCAACGTTCATTGGAAGGATCTTTAGCAAGTTCCAAACCAGCAACGGAGCTCGGATCGGCGGGAAGGGCGAGAATGATAGCTTGGTGTAGGGCTTCGATATCCATGATAATCGAGGCTCGTAAGGCTGGGCCTTCCAGGAAGGTAGCTCGAAGAGACGCAGTGAGTTGTTCGTTAGTAAAGATAGGACGAAAGTTATGAGGGTTCACTTGGGCGTAGCCGATATCCCCCTCTTTAGGGTAGACGTCCCAGCGTCTAGTTATCGAATCGGGTTTCTCGCCGAGTTTCCCCGGTCGGAAGCGAATGACCATATTAAATTGATGTAAAAATTCTGACCATCGGACCTGTCGGCGTGTGAGAATCTTGGTAGTAGAGAAATACTCAAGATTTTTGTGATCGGTGACGACGTCCACCGGATCACCCGAGCCTTCCAGATAATGACGCCAAGCTTTAAAGGCCTCGAAGATGGCCAGTAGCTCTTTGTCGTGTGTATCATAGTTGAGTTCCGCCGCATGAAGCGTTCTGGAAAGGAAGGCTAGAGGATGAATTTCACCGTCAGCATATTGGATGGAAAGAATAGCCGCAATGGCGTAATCGGAAGCGTCGGTTTCCACGATAAGTGGGCGATTCGGCTCCCAATGGGCCAGTATCGGCGCAGAAGTAAAAGCGATTTTGAGGTTTTCGAAGGCCTCTTGACAGCTGCTGTCCCAGATCCAGGGAGCGCCTTTTCGGGTAAGCCGAGTCATTGGCACAACAATATCGCTATAATTATAAATGAAACGACGATAGAAATTTGCAAAACCCAGAAAGGACTGAATGTCCTTGACCTTCCTCGGAACCGGCCACTCTAGAATTGTCTGAACTTTCTCTTTGGACATGGTTAATCCGTCGGGAGAAAGGATGTAACCCAAATACTCAACAGTATCCATATTGAATTCGCACTTCTCGGGGTTGGCGTAAAGCCGATGTTTCCGTAACCGCCGAAGAACCTCCTTGACGTGTTCTCGGTGTTCTTCTGGCGTATCAGAGTAGATTAGAATATCGTCAAGATAGACAATAACACAGACATCGAGCATGTCAGAGAAGATGTCATTAACAAACCGCTGGAAAGCCGCAGGGGCGTTCGTAAGGCCGAACGGCATGACCTTCCATTCGTAAGAGCCGTAGCGGGTCCGAAAGGTGGTTTTCCATTCGTCACCTTCAGCGATTCTGACTAGATGATAAGCGTGAGCGAGATCCAATTTGGTGTATATTTTAGCTCTTTTCGGAGCGTCGAGAAGATCTGATATGAGTGGGAGTGGGTAACGATCCTTTTTGGTGATACGATTGAGTCCACGGAAATCGACGCAAAGGCGAAGTTTGCCGTCTTTCTTCGGGACAAAAAGGACCGGAGCGCCGTGAGGAGAGGATGATGGGGTGATGGCACCAGTAGCCAGCTGTTTATCAATAAAGTCTTTAAGGGCAACTAGCTCCTTTTCAGACAAAGGGTAAATACGGCCGAGAGGCGGCGAAGCGCCTTCTTCCAAGTCAATCTTCAGGTCGTAAGGTCTGTGTTCAGGAAGTGAATCTGCAGCAATCTCGTCGAAGACGTCTGCAAACTCTGCGTACTCTTCTGGGATAGAAGGATGGAGTGGAGGGACAGTAGGAGTGGTGGAGGAGCGGTCGGCGGCGCGGGCCGCGACCTCTGAGTGGATAGCACGAAGTAAGATGGGTTCCATACCAGCGTCCTTGCAAGCCCTGTTAAAGACTGCAGCACTGACAAGTGCAATGTCGACCTCGGGAGTTTCCAGTTGAGCAGCGAATTGAGAGACCGTAGGGTAGGAGTAGATGGGTTCAAAGGGGAATTTGGACGAGAGGGGCTTGGCCCGTAAAGTCCGAGAGCGGGAGCGAGAGCGAGAGCGAGGTGAGTCCCCAGGAGGGGTCTCCAGAATTGTCGGTGAAACCGACGGCGAAGGTTCCGGTAGCGGAACAGCGACCTTTGCATCAACGGTGTTGATAGCAGAAGGCACAGACGTCTGTGGAGAATCAGGATGTGAAGTGTTACGGAACGTAATGTTTCGAGATACCCAGTCAATCAACGGATTGTAGCGGGATAAGAAACTGTAACCTAATACTGCTTTACAAGATGAATCTAAATGTGTAACATAGAAGGGTAAGAGAAGCAGCTCGCCGGAAGGAAACCGAACGGCGATATTCGCCATATCGGTAATAGGTTTAGAAGACAATGAACCATCAAAAAGACGAAGATTAACAGGAGAAATTTTGGTCGTAGGAATAGAGTTCTGAGAAACGTAACGAGTATCGATGAAAGAGTCAGTAGAACCAGAATCAACAAGAGTAGGAAATTTAAGAAGAGCAGAAATAGGTTCGGCCGGCGCGGCCGAATCGGACAAAGGAAATTCAGTAGTCAATGATATTACAAGAGATCGTTCAATGGAAGAAAGAGCGGACGCGTTGAGATATAACTCCCCAGGTGAGGTACGAACCTGATCAACGCAGCTCCCGTTTCGTACCGGGGAACAAGAGCTGCGGACTAGTTTTCCGATTCCTCTTCAACAACCTCAACGGTTGCTTCGGGGGTTTCTTCAACCTCAGCAGCACGGCCCTTCGATTCTCGGGCCTTTCGCTTGTTGCAGTCGGCAATCTGATGCTTACCACCGCAGAAGAGACAAAGGTTGTTCTTCATCCTTCTTTCCTTCTCAGAGGGAAGGACTTTCCCATCTGCACCAAGATGGTTGAACGCGGGGCGCTGACCGCCGGATTGGCCGGAATTCGAAGAGTTCTGGGGCTTACCATTGGTGTTAGGCTTACCACCAGAGAAGGGTTTAGGCTTCGGCGTGAACGGCGCCGAAGAGCCAGATGGCTGAGAGTTGTTTTGCTGGTTAGTAGAACCAGTCTTAAAGTCCGAGGAACCCTTCTTCGGGTTCCGAGCAACAAAAGGCTTACCAGCCTCGCGCTTCCTAGTTTCCTCGCGTTTCCAATAACGATTGTCAATACGAAGAACCTCTTGACGGTAATCGGCGAGCGTCGCCGGCTCGGGCAAACGCGCCATTTCGTCCTTGATGCGCTCAGCTAAGCCTCGTCCATAAGCCCATTTCAGGGCAGCAGAATCCCAGTTGGTACTAGCAGCCAGGGTGTTGAACCGGATGTTGTATTTCCGGATGTTCTCGGTTTCCTTCATCTTCAGATTACCGAGAGAATCTTCGGCCTCGCCTTGGGCGTCGTAAACGCCGAAATTGTCCTGAAGCTCCTTTACAAGGGCCTTGAAGGAGGATGTCCAGGCCGGCAGCGAGTCGAGATCCGGATCGAGGATATCAGGGACAAACCATTCTTTGGCTGACCCACTGAGATAGGAAAGGGTGTAGTTCACCTTCCTTTGGTCGGTGAAGTACTTTGGACGGTCATTGAAGACCAGGGCGAGATTGACGAAGAACGTCTTGAGTTTTCGGGGATCCGAACCGTCGAATACCTCTGGCTCCTTGACCTTGCTCTTGGATTCAGAGCTGTCAGAAGGACGGCCGAGAGCGGCGAGGACGGTACCAAGGGTCTCAATGGAACCCTTGAACCCCGAGAGGAGTTCCAACATAGCTCGTTGCTCGTTGGGGATGTCAGGAGAGATTGGGGAACGAGGTCCACCAGGTCCACCAGGACCGCCGGGACCGCCGGGACCGCCAGGCCCACTGGGGTCACCAGGCTCACCACGCGGTAAACCGCCGGAGTCATCATCCAGATCGTCATTGTTGTTGTCGGCACCCGGATCGTCGGGGTCGACAGGAGGGTCTTGATCATCGTGATCACCAGTGTCCAAATCGAAGTGAGGAGGTGGGTCACGAGGAGATTCAGAAGCAGCGCGACGTTGGGGTTGTTTACCCGTACGGCGGGCTATGGCTTGGAGGATTGGAGAGTCAATACGAGTAGTTGAACGGCCCCGAGCCGGAGCGACCACGGGGGGTTGTCCACGGCGAGGGGTCAGGACTTGGACAGGTTGTCCGTCCCCAGTGTACAGGGTGCTGTATTCGAATTGTTGTTCCTCTTCCATGGCTTCAGGAAGAGTCGACGTAGTTGGGACTGTAGCTGGACCGAAACCGCGATTACGGCGACGTGGTTGACCGATAGCAGAGATAGAGTCGGAGAATGGGGCAAATGATTGAGCTGTAGTGAAGAAAGTGTTTTCTTCGGAGTTAGCTCTAGATTGAGCTCGAGTTTTCGGAGGCATAAAAAATGATATGTCAGTACGACGTTAACGGATTGAGTTTAATTATACTGTTAAGATCATGTACACCGTGTAACCGTGCCAAGGCCACAGGGTGTCTAAGTGCGGAAGACGAATGGGACAGTAGTGAAGTTATTAACAACACCGCCGTTACGCCGTTAGTCCCCGGAGAGCGAGAGTAGAGAGAGAGGAGCTAAGTAGCAGCCAGGTCGGAGCGGCGGTATCGCCGGTGACGAGGAGCGGACCAGAGAACGTTAAAGTCCTAAGGACGAGGAGAACGTACTTCGAGGCGTTGAGCCTGAAGACTTAGAGAAGAGTTAAGTTGAGAAGGGAGATCTAAGTTGATCTAAGTTGATAATTAAACTGAGGAACTACAGTAGCGTACAGGCAGTATTTATATCTACGGATCGGCGCAGCGGTGCGGAGCGCCAGAATAACTACTAGGAGCTATACGAGTAGTACCTGCAGGGTAGAGTAAAAGACAATAAGAAGGGACTAGAACGAAAGGGTATGTGTAGCGAGAAAGAACAATAAGAGTGAGATAACAATAAGGAGCAGATCTTCGGAATCCCGAACGGCGGAATGGAGGCCCGCGGCATGGACTTGACACGATGCCAGTCTTCGTCCCACGAATCCCAAATGGCGCCTTATTCCATGAATGTTTCGGTCATCCTGGTATTGATCTTACCAACGAACTCCTGACAGGGAAATCGGTGAAAGGACTTGAGGAATGGAATGGAACAAGGATGCGAGGGATCTGTGATTCATGTCTCAAGGGCAAACATCCTCGTTTCCCATATCCCTATCATGGCAACCGTGCTTCCGAACCACTAGAGTTGATCCATACTGATACTTGTGGACCTATCGGGACACTTTCCAATCACCAAAGTTCACATTTCAACATTATCCTCAATGACTATACCAGCGCTCTATCTGGCAGATGTTTTGCAAAGAAAAACCAGGCACTACGTATTATCAAGTCTACGGATTCTACCTGGGAGAATCTTATGTCTCCCCACAAGGTCAAAAACATCCGACTTGACGGTGCGAAGGAATTTCATGGGTCCGAAGCTACAACGTATTTCGAGGAGAAAGGAATTCTGGTCCAGAAAACTGCAGCATACTCTCACCAACAAAATGGGAAGGCAGAACGATGGGTCCGTATTATTGAGAACGACGCTATGACCATGCTTGTTCACTCTGGCTTACCTTTACAATTTTGGGAAGACGCAGTCCGCACTGCAATCTACATTCGTTTTCACTTACCAACGAAGACTTTACCTGACAACAAGACACCATACGAAATGGTTCACGGTCACCCACCAAATCTATCAAACCTACGAGTATGGGGGTGCCAATGCTGGATTCAAGTTTCCGAAGATATACGACTTAAATTTGGCAATAAAATGTTGGAAGGAATCTTCGTAGGCTATGAGGATAATCGAATAGGATGGCGGGTTCATGACGTCAATGGGAAGGAACATTTCTCTGACCAGGTTGTATTCAATGAATCTCAATTTGGACAACTCCGTAGCCCACATTCACCAAAGTCTACCACAGCACCACTTATTCCGACCTCTTCGCTTTCTAACTCACCGACAACTATCTCGACTTCGAAACCGGATCCACCAAATGGCCCTCGACCTTGACGCACAACCAAATTGATGGAACGCGGAAAAGAATGGCGTGAAGGGATTCGTAGACGTCATGAACGTATCCAAGAGCGACAAATCACTGAAGGACTTCCTCCTACTTGCAATCCACAGATTGACCTTGACATAATAGGGTGCTCACTTGCTTGTCGGATCCTCGAAGATAATTTCACCTGCATAGAAGATGATTCTGATTTTTTCTTCGCCACACTCGCTAACATTCCTAGTCCCTTCCATCCAATAAAACCAAGCTCGACATCAACTTCCAAACCCCGGATTTTCAACCTCAGAAAAGTGCCATCTACTCGGAGAGAAATGCTGTTACGGTCTGACAAACACGACTGGCTCGAAGCTGAAGACCGAGAGATATCTGGTTTATTTGATTTAGGTGTCTTTGAGGAAGTACAACTTTGTCCAAAGGGTAAATTTCCTATCGGTCTCAAAATGGTCTATGACCTAAAACTCGATGGCACGAAGAAAGCGAGACTTGTTGCACAAGGCTTTACCCAACGGCCTGAGGATTACGGCAATGTCCATGCTCCAGTTACCAGAATGGTATCTTACCGAATCGTTATGGCCTGGACTGCTCATATGAACCTTGGATTATTTTCTTTTGATGTTAAACAAGCGTTTCTGAATGCACCACTTGCAGAAGAAATCTATGTCAAACAGATTCCAGGTTGCCCAATTACCACTAATCCTAACGTGGTATACCGTTTACGTCGAGCACTCTATGGTCTCCATCAGGCATCTGCAGCTTGGTACTCAACACTATGTAAAGCACTGGACGATATTGGCTTCAAACACTGTGAATGCGACAATGCTGTCTTTATTGGTTGTTGGACAACTCCACCTGATCCATCTATAACGATGCCAACCACTGGGGATCCACTTATCATGCTTATTCCTGTTCATGTCGACGATGGATTAGTCTCCACCAATTCTGTTAATCTATACCACTGGTTTCTTATTTGAATCAATAGCCAGTTTAAGGTACTTGATCTGGGACCAACCTTGACTTTCCTCGGAATCAGAATATATCGAGACCGAAAACGACGCCTCTTATGGCTCTCGCAGGAATCATACGTAGAAGATCTTCTGGAACAATATGGTCTCACGGAATGCATCACCCACGATCTTCCTCTCCAATATAAATTTGATGGTCCCGATCCCAATCCTTCCCTCTATGCGGATGTAGATCCTGAATCTTTGACAAAAATCTATCAGGGTCTTATTGGTTGCCTCCTTTTTCTCGCCCTTTGTACTCGTCCAGATATTGCTTACACTGTAATGTTCCTTGCACAATTCAACTCGAAACCATCTCCCTGACATCTCATTGCAGCAAAAGGAACTCTTCGATACCTTGCGAAAACTCGAACTTGGTCTCTGCAGTATGGGGGTGATCATCAGACTGAACTTATTAATACTCTGGGTATCAAATCCGACACAATGGCCCTTTCTGACGCTGATTGGGGTAGTAATTCTCTGGATCGCAAGTCGATTTCGGGATTCGGGATATTCCTCTTTGGTGGCCTGGTCACTTGGTCTGCTTCGAAACAGAAGAGTATTGTGTTATCATCAACGGAAGCAGAATACATGGGTTTGACCCACATCCTTAAGGAATTACTCTGGATCCGGGTATTCACTGCATTGATTTCACTTCCCATTCCCAATCCTTTTCCTCTCATTTCTGACAATCGTTCTTCTATTGATATAGCAAATTCTCGTTCCGTTTCTAATCGGTCAAAACATATCGACATCCGTTATTACTTTATTCGTTCTCATATCGAAGATGACTCAATAACCACCATCTGGTGTTCCTCTCTTGACATGATTGCTGATATTTTTACCAAATCCTTACCTACAGATTTACATTATAAACACTCACTATCTCTTGGTCTAGTTCCACTACCGGCTGTTACCTGACCACTTCATTCATCGGTGGGGGTGTGTTGGAAGTACTTTATACTTTCCTTTCTCAGGCCGACTCATTTCGTTTACACGTGACTTCACACTATTTACATCGTATTTCGCATGTTCCTTTCCCTCAGCTGTTTAGATCCTCACTGGTTCTACAACTGAGGGTAAGTCCATTTTCTTCTTCATTATACCTACACTGTAGATACTAATAGCTGTTTAGCTCTTTTGTTCTTCATATAGGTATAATCCGAGCTGTTTAGATCCTCACTGGTTCTACAACTGAGGCTCTTTTGTTCTTCGTATAGGATTGACATCCAAGAGGCCCGCTACCAGTCAATGGGTGTCTGTGTGAGCACTCAGTACAAGATGGATTAAACGCTGATGCAGGATGAGTAGTGAGAGGTAGTGTTTGTAGAGGTCTGTACTACAATGGGACCACACCTTGATTGGTGATGGCCAATGTACTTGTATTGTAGATAGAAAAAGCGGCGCGCCGCATGTAGATGCATCTGCCCAACCTGTAGTCTCCAGCAGTAGTAGTACCGCATCAACTCGAAAAGCGAATGACCAAAAGGAGATATATGACTAAAAACTGATGACAGGGATGGCTAATTTCGAAAAAACAGGGTCTACTAAACCCTTCAACCCCAGTCAAAACCTACACTGGATCGATCCGGAAAAATATGGAACGAACAGGACGTAGCTGGAATACTTTCAGATTCAGAACTAATCGGAAGACATCATATATTCCCGGATTCTTCCAGATTTTTGTGCCTTTCCAGATGAATTTCGGGTGACAGCTGGTCATATCCGGTGTTAACAGGGTATTTCTAGGTAAATATGGATCTGAATTGGGGGTAGTTACAGGTACAGATATCTGGATACATCTGAAATTACTGTAGAAATATCCAGATGTAATCGAGTCGCAATGATGTTACATTACTTATGTCCATCTCAGGCCAATGTAAGAGAGAGAGAGAGCAAGAACCCTAGGCTTGAGTCAAGCAATTGAGAAAAGTCGAGAAGCGAACGCGAGAACAGCTGCCGAATATGTCGAGTAAAGGTCGGAGAAGCTGAGAAACATGAAGATGATGATATTAGGTAGGGCACTTTTATGCGATTTGATCCACGTACTGTTTTAACCATCCGTCGGTTCCTTGGTACGGGTTCCGCTGGCCGCCTTGCGTTGCTTTCCAATGTCTGTGTATTTCTGGAAGCGCGCATTCACGACACACGATGGTGAGCTCACAGTGGGAATAGAGCAGGAAATAGGGAACTCACCTTAACAAGTTCCTTATCGTTCTTCTTCTTGTCCCACAGGAGCTTGAATTCATTGGTGGATAGACGTGGGTTTGATGGATCCGCTAAGTACGTTTCGAGAAACATGTTCCTTAGGAGACAAATGATGAATAGAATATGAGATTAATCAAAGAGAATAGATTTACCTTGCGCTAAACGTTGTTGTTGACACTGATGCCAACTTCTGTTGTATACCAGTCATGGGAGGTGCCGACGCCGACGTGGGAGTTGACAAGCTCGGGTCGGAATGCAGAGGAGCGATTGTTGATGGAATATTCAGTCCGGTTCTATGTGCATGCAGTCAGCAATGTCAGAAGCTAGTAGGTGTCATAGAACGGCTTACAAGGGATTACCCTGTTAAAGTAGAATCTGCCATCAGAGTAAGAACATCAAGCAAAAAGATGTAGGACGTATGCGTCGTCGGGTATCACGAATCTGCGTGGAGACAACAGCTGTCTCATGTGGAGTTACGGTGACTGGGGAGGAAATAGCTGAAACGGCGCCGTTAATGGAAGTGTTGACTGTAGTGGTAGACAGTGGAGGCGAGCCGTTGCTTGGTGCGTTGATGGTAGTGGTAGACGATGAAAGTGGACATTCATCCGGAGTGTTGGTAGTGGTAGATGGCAGAGGCAAGCCATTGCTTGGTGCGTTGACAGTAGTGGAAGACGACGAAGGTGGACACTCATCCGGAGTGTTGGTAGTGGTGGACAGTGGAGGCGAGCTGTTGCTTGGTGCGTTGACAGTAGTGGTAGAGGGTGGAGGCGAGCTGTTGCTTGATGCGTTGATGGTAGTGGTAGACGACGAAGACAAGTCATCACTGTCAAGATTGATAAAGGTCGTTCCTGGTGGAGGCGCTGTCTTCTTCCGTTTCTTACTCCGTTCTATCCTTGAAATTTCAAATCCCTTCCGTTTACTTGCGTTGTCAATCGATGGATTTGCACCTGTAAAATATATGTCAAGTATAGAACCATATATGAGAGCATATAGCGCACGAGTCAGCCTTGTCTTGTCCTTTGCATTCCAGTCCGGATATTTGTGAATAATGTAACGCCGTACTTTCCAGGCATCTTCCGCATATCGGAATTCTTCATGAGCACTGAGCAAAGTATTTGTAAGATAACGCCTAGATTCGACAGCGAGATTGGTGGAATTCGGAGGGGCAAGACGATGGTGGTGGATTTGATTCATAGCTGCCATGAATGTCTGGGAGATAGATTTCAATGCCTGCGTGTTGAGCTTGACTCCTTGTCCATCAGTGAGTAGATCCAGAGTCGGAACTTTGATGCCTCGATTCGCCTGGGTTTCACAGTGAGCCTTCCACTGGGTATCCGTCCAGTACATCACCTTGGGGTGATCATCATGTTCAAAGAAGGGAATCGAAGGAGGTGTTTCGAGGGAACTGATGACAGCCTGTGAGTTCGCACTGGATGTGTTCACGCTCGCTACAGGCAGAACTTGAGCATTTGAAATTTGAGATAGTAATCGTTCATTCAATCTCCTTGAGTATATATCAGCTGTTAGCTGAAAGAGGTGAAATTGGGAACATACTTTTCCGCTGCTAATTCAGCCTCAAGCTGTATGCATTTTCTATCAAGTGACATGTATGCAATATTACGGGCCTGATAGAGGACATCATGGTCGGCAACAGATATTGCTTGTAAATAGTTGTTCATATTCTGCCCGGTATCTTGAAAGTACCCAGAGGAAGAGTTATGTTGGGCATTATAAGAAGAATACATGGGTGATGGTGGCGAAAACAAGGCAACAAGACAGGTTTGTCGATTCTGTCATAAGTGATATTTCCCACGCATTCTCGCTGCTTGGGTGAACTCAGCTTTAGTTTGACTGTAGTACCTCTACATATTTCATTCAGTTAGATATATTCCCAGCCGATGCTCAACAGTTTAAATATCAAAAACACCACCAAGTTCATCCCCTCCAACGATCTCAGAATCATCAATACCAGTCTTTTCAACTACAAACCAAAGGCCCTCCGGATCTCCTGGAATTTGAGGAAGCGGCTGCATCGATACAGTAGATAAGATATTCTGTGTGTTGATGACACAGAGACTGGAGTCTCCCTGGTAGAAGCAAGCCCATAATTCATTGTGGGATTCGACAAGAAGATCATTCAAAGGATCGGAGTATAGGGATACCAGGGCATATGCTGTGAGTTTGTCTGGTTGTTCTGGATCTAATGCATACAGAAAATAGTACTGAACCTCAGCATATGTTTTGACACCATCCACATGGACCTAATATTATTAAGTATAAAAAAAACACAATGTATTTGAACTTACTTTGACATTCCGAGTCACTCTAATGTCAGCTCGAGTCTTGTTGCTTTCATTATACAGACTGCGTGCGACTTGTCCATTCGGCAAGCATAACCGACCCCACTTACGGATATGATTTATGAACAATCCAGCTTTTTCGAAAGCATCTATCTCTGGTGAGAGCAGTACAGATGGCCAACGCTTTCTTGGACGTAGAAGGAGATAACCATTACCCATATCCAATGAACCCCTTGGCTGATGTGGTATTGATTTTGGGTCTAACTCTGGACACATATTCTTCAGTGCATTGATACGGCACCGGGTCAGAGCCTGCTGAGCAAGATTGGAGAAAGGATTCGAAGGTTGACGGATTGACTGGCCTAGATCACCAATCAGGCGCTCCAGAGTATACTGAGAACTGACTGCTCCTGGGCCAATTCTAATCATCTCTGATGGAAGATGTACAAGAGTATGAATGCAGGGACGGCAAAAATGCATGCGATCTACGCGGCGCTGGTAGTACATGGCTTCATATTCCTCCACAAATTGAATGAGTTGTACACGGGCTTCTTGAGCTTCTCTCCCAGTTATTGAGCGCTGTAACATGGAACGTGCTCCATGTAGTCCCTTGCAAAGACTTATCCAATTCTCTCGCGGAAGAACTGCGCGAAAAAAACCTGGACCAAGGCCGAATATGTAGAGGAAGTATTCCGTTGCCTTAAATCCACTGTGGATTTTCTCAGCAGGGTTACGGGGAGGACGATGGAATGATGACGGAAAGTATTTGCATGCATTGGCGACCAGTTTCCCATGCTCTTCCCAGGTCTCTCCTGTAAGAGTAGCCCAAGTCCATGTACTTTTATCATCCGTTCTCCCACAATCAAGTTTTCCTCTCCACAATGAGATTACTAACTCTCCGAAATTGAGCCCTAGGTGATGCATATGATCAACAGAGAAACATTGTGGAACAGGGATCATGAGATCTTGTGAAAGGCCTAGGAGGATGGAGGGTTTACTGATCCCAGTCACCTTACGGTTGGCTTCGTATGCGGTGGGCCCTGGAGATTGGATGACCTTATCTAAATCTTCATAGTATTGCTGAACAGATGGACGTTCAAGGTTTCGTATATCGACATCACCGTGAGCACACTCAGGAGGTAAGGGACCATTTGGCCGAAGATGGACTTGATTGTAATGAGGAGTTCCGGGTTTGTGGCGTCCTTTCATTGGGCATCCGATCCGACATGCATGAACACAATGATGGGTAGCACGGCCATCGAGGTCAACCAATCCCACTGCATCTGCCATTGCTAGTAGGAACAAAATGCGTGCGTAGATTATAGTGTCCGTGATAGCATCCCACATTGCCAAACCTTTCCCGTTATTCTCTTTTTGAAGTGCCGAGAGATGCTGTAAGCTCCGGAAAGTGAATGAGTCGATGATTTTAGGCTTATTTGGCCCAGGAATGATGAACATTGGGAGTACGCATCTCTGTTTGAACTGAAGTGAAGGCTTGAAATTTTCGACTTTCCACATACCAAACCAAGTATCGGATTGTTTGTTCTGGTATAACTGAGCACCATCAACGGAGAGTGATACCATTATGTCGTGCGGGGTGAGCTTCACTTTTTCCGCAAGATCCAGGAAGTCGGACCCACAAAAAATGTCATCATACACAAAATCTTCTGCCGAAGACTCGTCATGGAGGATCTGTTCAGTTTTCAAGTATGCATACTGCAATTCGAGTGCCATTTCTTTCGACCTTCATAGGGCCTGCAACTGTGGGCCAAGCAAGAATGTGCATGCTTGTAAGCGAGGGACCTTTCGACCAGTTTGTTCAAGTATAACAGGATTAAAGCGAGGCTCTGCACAAACACTGCAGGTTTCGAGATCTGTAAACGGACCTGTGAAGGCATGACAGGAGTTGATACACATATCATCCTTGACTGCAACTACACCACTGATCTCAGCAACTAGCTTTTTGACTTCATAAAGTGAGAGAATAGAGGAATCTGGATAGCGACGGATGACAGCAGTGCGGGTCTGATGGTAGACTTCCTCTGAAGCCGAAGATGTGGCCAGATAGATATCAATTGAGAGACGAGTATCCGGATCAGATATGTCAACCAGACCTGTAGTTGGGCTGCGCAGACGATAAAGGTCATCTTCACTGAGTATTCCGTTGTCCAATTTACTGGCTTTAATTTCACGTATAAATTCCTGTGTTATTCTGATACGTTCGATGGCAGAGACCGGATCGAGTCCTTCCTGATCATCCTGCTGTGGCGGGTTGTTCTCTTCGTCGGTCTCATTATGATTATCACTTCCAGACTCTTCTCCCGGCATATGTGTGCGGCGAACATGGTCAATCTGCTCGAGCCTGTCACGACCATCTGGATTGTGTACATCTGGGTCCGATCCTGAATCCGATCCTGAATTTTCACGCTCGTTTACAGAGTTTCTCGAAGCACCTGATATTTGTTGAGTAGATACGGAGGTAATGTAATTAATTTCATCCAAATCCACGTCCTAGGTTGAGATAATCAGTTGATTTTCATCTTTGTATGTGTAGTAGAACACAACATACCATGTCTTCGGGTACTGTATTGTTCTCTTCCTCCTCGCCATCCTCTTCATCATCCCCTTCACTTCCTGCATCGGATGGTCCATACTGGTATTGAGCAAAGGACTGTACAGGAACAGTGGCAGCAGCAGCGAGAGAATGTCGTCGAAATGTCTCATAGCTTACTACTCGGTTTTCACAGCGGTTGCAAGGACAAGCTCTTCGACGGACCATATCAGCGTTGAGAAAAGAATCAACTTCGTACGTTACGTATATACGATGTACATGTGATGTCATTTCGGACCAGTTCCAGACTGATTCCAGGATTCTCAGCTGGCTTCATTTATCCTCAGCTTTTGTTGTCATCTCTCAGATCTATCCAGAACCAGTTCTCACTGGGCTTCAACCTCTAAAGAGGTAGCGGGAATGACTAAGCAAACTCATCAAGCCAAAGAAGTAGAAACCGAGTCGGCATCTGCCCAATCAAACTCAAATTTGAATCAAATGCATTAGTAGAAATAGGCAGCAGAGCAGCCAGAGCAGTATTGCTTATACAACTACTCAAAGGAACCTTAAGAAATAAATGACTTGTACAGTGTAAGAGTTATTTGCCCCTTCATGGTTGTATTCATGTACTATTTTCAACTTGAAGACAGGCAGAGTGCCAATTGATGGCTGCTGTTCCGTAAGTAAAGAATATATACTGTGGGTTGGATAGCCAACTTGGATACGCCGCTACTTAGACAATGATACTTATATCATATCGGGGGTTGGCTCTACACGAGTGAGAGACTCACACAGAAGTTTTGCAAAGCTCGAAACAAAGAGGGGCCTGAACGTTGAAAAAGCAGGTGGGAAGGATGCAATGAGCTGGGCGAGATGAGAGTCGATGAGGAAGAAATGTGCGCCTGTGCATAGACAAACTCTCATCCTCTCTGCTGTTTAGGACCTTTGACATGCACTCCAAGTACTGGAAAAAGGAACCTCCCATCCCCCATCCGGAGTGAAGGAAATCTTGAGAGTCCCCGGGCCACATTATTCCCTATCACGGACGTTCGAATTTCAGTTTCAGGATCCAGTTCAGGACTATTGTCCAACAGGTCACTTTGGTCTTCAAACTTGGGCCTGGTGAGGATCATGTTCATATAGCTGGGTTGACCTGGGTGCGGAAATATGGCAGTTATGATAGGACCTACTTCCTCTGAGTTGCCTTCAATTTGCTGGTGTCTGAGCATTGTGTGAAATCCCTGAATCAGGAAATTCCAATCTTCTTCAGCACATTCCGAGTTCGCTTTTGCTTCTTCCAGGGTCCAGACGCTTGCTCGTGCATCGGAAGTTGTAAGATCGATACGATTGATGTAGACTGCGCTGTCGTCAGCAAGATGCTGGTCACGATACATCGATTGCTCTCGTAAAAGGCGATCCCGATCTTCCCATAACTCTGTTTGAATTATGCATCCAATGATGTTGTAATCTCTTTCTTGTGCAGGTCGAGGTAGATGGGCTGTCGAGTGCGAGAATTTCACCGACAGCACTTAGCAAGAAGGGCTTACTTACCTTCAGCATCTTTAATATATTGTAGACATTCAGCCCGATGACCATTCCTCCAATGTTGTTTTTGGCAGGAAAGCCCACAATAAAGGGTTATTTTACACCCATTACATAGACGAACTCGAGGACCGCTGGTGGTGCACTTGAGAAGATGATAGATTAGTTTTCCCCAAAATGAACTCTACTCTTGACAGATAATCCTCACCTTATCATTAGAGCAAAAACTATATTTAGTTTCCAAATAATTTCTCAGTCGCATTCTTGATACACATAGAAGTTTGAAGTCTCTCCATACAGTCGAAGTCGCGAGGCTCATGTTGGGAACAACAGGATCGATGTCGACATCAGAGAACGGCGAAGTCTGCAATGGTTTTTCCAAGCATCTCTGAACACTGCGATACATCGATGAACCTGCAATGAGCTTGACAAGGTTTATATAGAGTTCGTCCGAGGCAATGTTGCTATGCAAAACCCAGGGATCACCCTCCGCGGCCCGAGACAAGTTCCAAAGCGTCAGAAGAAGACCTGATTTCAGAGCCGGTATGATGCTTGTGTAACCGCCATAATTGAACGATTCGTACAGAAATTCCAACGCAAAACGCCAAACAACCTGAAGACTCGTCTCTTGGATTGGTGTAAGTGTTCTGTTCGGATTGGATGCGTCTGCGCTGAGCCTACGGAGGATGACTGAGGTGTAGCGGATGGAGGGAAGGTGCAATATCTCATTGAACACTGGTTCCGATACTGACCATGCTAGAATACTTGTCAGAGCACAGAACCAGCTTCGCAATAACCGATAATTCAGCCGTTCTTCTTGAGAAAAATGTGCTAGAGTTCGAACAATAATTGTGCTGAGACGAGTCTGAACTAATTTTGAGAGAACATCGCCATAAATTTCTTCCCAAAAGTCATCCCATTCGGCTAAAATTCCATCTGAAAACACCAGACCACACTCTGATGCCTCCAAAGCCGATTTACGATCAGGCATTTGAACGGAGGTGTCGGGGGAAAAGCGAATAGTGAAAACGTACATGTGTATACGAACCATCATTTCCGCTGCCCCAGGTGTAGATCGAAATTCCACTGGTCGAATGATCTTTGAGCTCAGAAGAAAGCAAAATAATTGAGCGACCGTTCGGAGGGATGTAACCCCTGTCTCTGGTTGGAGGTCATCGTAAGACTTGAAATCGTAGTCGACAAAAGATGTGGTGAAAAATGACAGCCAGCTAAATATGATTGGCCATGATCTTCGTATTGGCATACGAATGGATGGGATATCCTCCGTCACTCTTGTCCCTGGTTTTGGCTGTAGCCCAAGAGCTATTTGCCACAGAACGAAGCGCGCAAGTGCGACTTGATCCGTCGAGTTGAGAGAATCAGTGTGTTCTTCGGGCTTGAACCCAAAGTCTGTTTGCGGTGGACGAATTTCGGATAAGAATTTCAAGAAAATAGGAAGATGGGCCACGAATGTCCGCGAGTCTGTTACTGCGCATAATTCCTGTATATTCTTGAGGGATCCAGATCGAGCACGTCGTCGCAATAACTAGATTGGAAGGTCGAAGCAGCGAGTTTGATCAACGCCAATGATATATCGAAGCGCCACTCACCTCTATCCTCCGAATGTTTTGAGAAGCCATGTAGGAAAGTGAAAGACGAAAGAGTGATACTGAGGCTCCTAAAAGCTAATCTTAGACCCTTGTAAGGCCTTATCTTTCAAGCGTAATCTTATCTAGAATCACCAAATGCATCGGCTAGCCCCTTGCTTGCAGTAATTACTCCTTTCGGGCGCAGACCGAGTAGTGGCAAGCACTCAATATGCCTCGAACTGGTGAAGAGATTTACCGAACATCATAAGATCAGCAGACTAATATCACAGATGTTTGTACGTTGTGGACGAAAAAGACGGGCACCTATAAATTGAAGGTAGACAGACCTTGACAAACAAGAATTTCTTCGGAGGAGAGCTCACAAGAGTCGAAGAATATTGTATGGTAGTCAATAATTATACAAGATTATAGTAAGATTTTGCGCCAAGCAAGTTCCGATGTTTTTCCTTTTGTTCTTCGAGGTAACGCAAGACGCGTCCGGGACTGGCATCCAGTATTAATGAAGGAAGACTCAGAAAGTAGAAATGCTTACCTAGCTGAAGGACCCAATGCCTTGATGGCTTGCTCAGTAGCCTTCCGAGCAGTTGTAAGGTTGGGCAGCTTATTACGAAGTATTCGTGCTGTCTCTTCTCTTCTAGCCTCAGTCGCTGTTTGTATCTCAAGTTCTTCGGTGCGTTTCGCTATCCACGCATTTGCCTCCTCCTCAGATAGCCCTGCTGGCATCCGGGGATCCTTCATAGCAGATTTGACCATCTGGCGTATGCGCATTCCCTCCCAGCCTAGTGTTTTACTTGGCATATTATGCACATAATTATCTATGCCATTGTGCTGGAAACAGGAATTACATCTTTCAATGTCAAGGATAACAAGCAAGGACACACCTTTTTAATCGTTTTCAGCGCTCGCGTCGTTACCTTCACCCTCACGTTCTCATTTAGGGCTTCAGAAAAGAACCGTTTCCGTTGGATGTTAGGAAGCCATGTGCGTCGAGTTTTATGTTTCGAGTGTGGTACGTTGTTACCATACTGCTTGGTCTTTCCTTGGAATAGACCGAGCTGTGATCTTTTGAATGGCTGCGAAACGAGCTGTGCTTTGACGGATGCAACAGGAAACGTCCAGAACATGTTATGGAAGTAGCAAGAACTAAAGGCGCCCAATTATTTCACACGTGTGTTTCTTTGACGCGTCCACTTTCCCATTCGATGCAAGGAAACAGCTACAAGGATGAAAAAGAGGCCTTTGTCTCTGGAATGACTGGATCTACAGTCTCACATATCAATCTGTTATCGTCTGTCGCGCTGGTTTGTAAATCGACATCCACAATCACACAAGCGGACACTGACCGTTATAGGCATCCATGTTTCTCCTGTATTGTGCTCAAACCAGGATCAGACTATCTTCGCTGACCAGCCTTCCATTATCATGGCTATTTCTGGTGTTTCCCTTGCTACTTTCAATGACAATCTTTGCCAACTGGCCTGCCGCGCTTTTACTCTTAATATTTGCACCTGGGGGGCTTTTACTGCTCATACAGCGGAAAGAAAGTGGTACACCTCTACCGTCTAATCTAAAAAGTCCAATTACGCCGAATCCATCATCCCAGACATTCCCTGTTGCTCCCAGAATCGAACCGTTACCATCGTTTACAACGTACAGAGCGCACATGCTTCTGATGACTTGCCTTGCAATCCTTGCAGTTGACTTTCCTATCTTTCCACGCTCTTTGGTTAAATGCGAGACGTACGGTGTTTCCCTGGTCAGTTCAGACTGGCTACCCTTATTATCGCTACCAATATTGACTCTAGATGGATATTGGCGTTGGCTCATTCGTTTTCTCTGGAGGAATCGCATCTGCCATTCCCTTGATCAAAACCCCTTCTCATCTTGCTGCTCCGACATTCCCAAAGATGTTGAGAGCAATGCGAAAGTCGCTGCCTATCATCCTGCTTGGGCTCGTTCGCGTCTTATTAGTCAAAGGAACCGAGTATCCAGTTCGTATTAGGTACCTACATGCGGCATTTAACTCACGACCTCTTGTAGGAGCATGTATCAGAATACGGAGTTCATTGGAATTTTTTCATTACCCTCGCTCTTGTCCCAGTAATGGAAGTGATGCTTCATCCAGTAATGATTCGCGTGTCCGTGACTGCAATAGGCATCGTGGTAGCAATATGTGAGTAACCTCGCTCATCGAGCCAACTCGATATTGATGTTAAACCCTCTTCAGCTCAACAATTGCTCCTCTCCAAATTCGGTCTTTCTGACTATGTCCTCAGTGCCCCTCGAGTGGATCTTATTAGCGCCAACAAGGAAGGAATTGTCTCTTTACCAGGTTGGTGATCCTAAGAATATCTGTGCTGTACATAGATTGACAAGCACAATCTGAAGGTTATTTCTCCATACATTTACTCGGACTCACAACTGGCTTGCTCCTTTTGCCTCCATCACCTTCCTACTTTCGCCGTATTCAAAGATCACTACAGACGCATTCTCTGAATGACAGAGCACTAGCTGAGCGCTACGCGGTTCGGCAGAATGGCAAGACTGCAACGGAGCTTTCTGGGTACCTCGTATTATGGTGGGCGTTGATGGGTTTGTGCAGTCTTTTGAAGCTGGACGGCGGAAACGGAGTTTCTAGAAGAATGGTATGTGGTACTTTCTCAAAGTACATAATTGTGGCTTTATTAACCATGGTTTACAGGTCAACATCTCCTACATTTTTTGGATTTGTGCATACAATGTCAGCTTCATCCTTGCATATCTGCTTTTGGATATGGTCTTCTTCCCTTCCCCTTCCACAACGAGCAAAAAGCAGAAGAATATTGACCAAAATTCCGCATCTTTACATCCAATCTTTCCAACCGTCATCCCTCATCCTCTTCTTGATGCTGTAAATAAAAATGGCTTGGTCGTATTTCTTGTTGTATGTCTCGCTTCACCTTCGTTATGTGTTTACTAAATCATCATTTTAGGCCAATATCGCCACGGGTCTAATTAATCTGACGATACCGACGATGTATACTTCTGACTTATGGGCAATGGTTATCCTTTGCGGGTATAGCTATGCGATATGTACGACGGCGTGGGTCTTGAGAGGCGTTAGGCTTCGGTTGTAAATTACAGTATGCAGCAGTAATAATTCGGCCAGCTTCAACCCAAAATTACATGCCAACGAGAGGAAATGCTCGATATAAATAAGTACCATATTCTAGCAACAATCTCCTCGTCTCCCGGTCTTTCGTGCCAGTGCGTCTTATGCTTAGATAGTGAACCTCTGAAACGGCAAAGTCTTCTAATATGTACATATTCTATATCGTAGCATTGATGCCAACATGAATGATTCTGAGAAGCATAAAGCTCAGCATGAGGTCAAGGTCCACGAGAGACAAGTAGCTTACTCTTCAGCTGAGGTCATCCAGTTCACAGTTTCCGGGAACATAGTGGCTAGAGAAAGAGTGATTTAGCAACTTGTGATAGAGAGTTAACAGAAATCCATACTTAAACGTCTGTATATCTCCTCGATCAGGTACTGGCGAACCCAGTTGGCCATAAAGGTCAAGTATCCAGCGTCGATTTTCTTGCTCACGACGTGGTAGTGTGGGACACTAATTTCGGTCGGTCTATGTACACAAAAAAGGTTTGAAATGCTCACATGTGCGTCGCATGAGAAGATACTGCCTTAATCTTCGCGATAGTTTGTTCGCACTTGTTAGGATTTTGTTGCATTTCCAAATTGCAAAGGCTTTCGACAAGTTCGTCAACCTGTGGTTGGGATGGTTGAAACTTATTCTATCATTGAGGAAACGAAAATCTGACGTTGACATCGAAATGCTCTCGAAAGCCAATGTTATAGGTCACACCATAGCAGCCTATTGGACATCATTAGACAATGAGTTTGGTTGAATAGTGAGTACCACACCTTCAAGAGATCTTGTCTTGACTATCACATATCTATCATCAGGCGCAACACGAGCAATAGGTAACATCGACACGGAGAGAAAGACCTGAACTCTCCCTCAGAAAACACTCCTAAGAAGATGTAATGGTTGCAAGACATACCAGAACCTGTGGCAGAGCAGGCCATTGCCGGATGAAGCCTGTCAAATTTTGAGTAAGACAACTCGAGTAGTCGATGTGTGTATGACATACCAACAAAGGTATGAGGGACTCCTCGGCTTACAGTGAATTTGTGGAAAATGGCCATTGTTGGTATTCTGGTGAGTTCCCGTTTCTCAATTTCCAAGCCCTCGTCTTTGCTGGAGAAGCTCTGGGTCGGTAGGTAGTAGTAAGTCGGTTCGCTGACTTCCTCTTCTTCCTCCACTTGCTCTACGATCTCTTGGCTATCTTTAACCTTACCGATAGGAATTTTGTCCTCTCTCCAAATGAAATGACGAAGATTTTGACGATTAGCACCATCGAAAGCATCTTCCAAACCCTGAAGTATAGTCAAATTCAATGCTTGTAACTTGAGAAGAATAAGACGACCCACTTTGGACCATGTCCAAAACACCATGAATATCATTCTACCAGTGGTTGGTAAATCTCCAGAGATGTAGAATTATTGGAACACATACAAGATGAGGCCGATCATCAGCGGAACCCAAGCCCCATGAGGAACTTTCTTCAATGCGGCACCCCAGAAGAGTCCATCAAAGAAACCGAAGGTTAGGAAATAGCTTATAGCAATAAGGATAGGCCAACGCTTGACATAAACCATTTGAACCGCAAGCAAAAGACTGGTCGAAAACATGACAGTGGCAACTGCGAAACCATACGCGTTCGTCAGGTTTGTGAGATTGGAAAAGACGGCCACAATGATGACGGTTATTATCATCAAAGTCCAATTCACGGCGGGTATGTAGACCTGACCCATGATGGTTTCAGAAGTATAGTGCATGCGTATGGAGGGGAAGCTCTTCATGTTGACGACTTGTTGGAAGAGACTGAACGTGGCGGTTATCAAAGCTTGAGATGCTACGAACTAAAGAAAGAGTCAACTAGGTGTATGGGCCAGTTCGCGGACGGACGTACAGTAGCTAATATTGCAACCGCGTATACGATCCTGATTGTGCGATTCATAAAAGAAGACTAATGAATGAGAGCATCAACGCACCAGAACAAGGGGCCATTCTCGGAACCAGGGATAGACTTGTAAAAGGCGTTCTGGATGACGTTCTCCCCATCAACAATGAGACGGGCGCCCTGTCCCAGGTATGCCAGAACCAGTCCAGGATATACAAAACAACAGAATGATATCTGCGCCCAGATTTCAGTATCAGGAGAAATAAGAGCTGGTGCAAATATTCTTACACGGATGGAAGCTGCATTGAATTGTCCAAGATTTGCGAATACTGCCTCGCAACCAGTCAAGGCCAGAAGAATTCCCGCAAGGAGATCGTAGTTCCGGGTACGCACGAATACTGCCGTGGAAGTTAAGTGTTGAACATAGAAATGTTAAACGGTGAAAGACATACAAAGGACTGCTCGAGAAGGGTCCAGTGCGCGGAAAATGCCAGGATAAGTGGTGATGTTGTAGATTCCGGTACCGATGAGAAGGAGAAACCAGAGAAACGCGACTTTTGTCGAAATGTCATCATATAGGAATTTGCGCCTTATATCACGGCACACTTACTGGGAGCGAACGCAAAAGCCAATCGACCTGTCCCGAATTGCTGAGCCAAAAAGAGCACCACCAGAAGAGCCTAAAGAGGGAGGTATGTATTGAAATAACGTCCATTCTGTTTTTTTAGTGCTTACTATAGAAATAGGAACAATCTGAGCCTCGATAGAGGATTTCGCTACCGCAATACCCCCGACTGCAGAAGTAACACTGACGGCAGGAGTAAACACACCATCCGCCATCGTCAATCTAATCAGAAGTTTCACAAGGAGACCCGAATTAGAGCAAGGAACAGACGAACGCGGTGCCAAGTAAACACTGGAAAGAGAAGACGAAATAAACAACGACAATTTGTTAGTTATTAGAGTTATTAAACAACGTCCGACTTACCCAAACCAGAAGGGGTGCCCGAAGGACTTCCTTGAGACGGGAGCTTGTGCTCTTCGACGACTTGATATAGCTTTCGCCGGTAAGAGTTCTATCTCCATCGCTCTCATCCTCAGGAGGGTATAGACCTTGATACAGTGCGAATGACCCTCCTTCTCCTGTGTGGACGATTTAATAAGCGACGACAATGAGCATTGAGCAACAGACCTTGAGTGGTACCGAACATCAACGAGATGAGAACCTAGTATGATATGAACTAAATTCAGAGGGCAGTAATTGTGCTGCAAGCATTGGAATGGCGTACATATTTTATCAACGGAAGGAGGGTCAGGCTCCAGATAATGGCACTGATGCCCCCAATCACATCTTCCTTCGATGGAACAGGGCCAGAGGAGGGCCATATTCCGTTGAGCACATACAAAGGCGAAGTCCCCTAAAACGAGAGAAGAAGAAAAAGTTAAACTCAATGCAAAGTTGGGATGACATCGAAGAACCGACAATGTCGCTATATATAATCCCTTCTCAGAAGCTTGAGCATCGTCATTGATGTGAATGTTACTTGAAACCAGCATACCAAGACTTTGGAAGCTCAGAGAAGCCAACGCAGCACCGTGCACCTTAAGCGCGGTTCTTTTATGAGAAACACCATTCTCGAGCAAAGAGGGATTGGACATTCGGATAAAGAGCGAAAACAAAGGACAGAAGAAATTGTATAGCCAGATTTACCATGATTTATATGGATCTGAATTGTCTCTTTGGAATTTCCAAAGACATATCAGAGCATATTTACCAGACTTGGGTGAGGGATTATGGCCATAGGAGACTGAAGCGGAAACGTCGGGTCACTGGTTGTTACCCGACGTCTCATGCCATATTGGCATTAAGGAGGCACTCTGGTACAAGGCGATGCGATTAGCCCACCTTTTGAGCAAGTCAAAGCAAGTCCAATTCGCAGCAGGTTCGAGGTCAGATTTAGCTTTTTCCCATGATCTGAAATTGTCTTAGCGCTCAACACGTTTCCGCTACAACTCCGCTTCTCCCATTGCCAAACACATACAGAGTGCTCAAGATCATTGTTGCGATTCAACAATCAAAATGTCGTTCTTCAACTCAATAGGGTTCGATTCGACTTCCTTGGATTGGTGTAGCGCGTTAATTGTATTTCGTTTCTCTCTAGTCGCTCTATGACAAGGGCACCCAGAGCCCCAAAACGCTCACCTACACCAACTTCAGCCACCTTCTCACCCACCGAATCTACTAGTAGCAATCATAATACTCCCACTCCTTCATCGCCTGTAGTGCCAGCACCCGCCAAACCCCTCTATCTCTGCAGTCCGTTCGTGGAAGCCGCATTAGTAAAGGGAAACTTTAAAACAATTGTTATGCTACCTAAATATGTTGATATCATGGAATGGGTCGCTGTTAATGGTCAGTTTCAACCCACCATCAATTCAAGCTCTCTATCTCAATTCGATTTGCTTCTAGTTTACGATTTTTACACCAACCTCAATGAATTTTATGGCGTCCTCTCAGAATGTTGCACTCAACAATCATGTCCGACTATGTCTGCTGGTCAGACGTACGTGCATTTCCTCGTGTCCTAGCTTTTGATTTCCATCGGGTTGCAGGTTGAACTTTACTTGGATCAACCAAGATCGGAAAAGTGTGAATTTGCCAGCGCCTACATACATTGACTATGTCATGTCATGGTTGCAGAACCTTTTGGACGACGAAAGCGTGTTCCCGACAAAGTCAGGTATGCAACCAAACGTCCTCAGTGTTCAATATCCACTAAGTCGATTATACAAAAGGCCAGGACTTTGCTCCCTCGTTTCCTGCTACCGTCAAACATGTTTATCGTCAACTTCTTCGAGTGTTTGCTCATTTATACCATGCCCACTATCACCAGATTCTCCACCTCCGCTCAGAGCCACATTTCAACAGTCTATTTGCTCATTTTCTTGCGTTTGGACGCGAGTATGAGTTATTGGAAATGAAGGATGTCAAGGGCTCGTCGTCCTCGCCTGTTGGGATTGGCGCATTATGGGAGCGTTGGAGGGATATGGGGATTCTAGAAGCGTAATTGCGATACCCTACACCTTTAACTCATGCGATGTCTGGTACATATTCTTCCTGCAATTTCAAAATGTATCACTATGTAGTTAGTAGTCAGTGAAATGATAAAATTGTAGTTGGGCGTCAAATAAGTGATGTGTATGAATGTGACTACGCGGTCGCTGTCGCAACTTTGCATTCATCTCGCTTGTAACGCAACAAATTCGCTCCAGATTTTTTCTTGTTTGTCGAGGGCAGCTTCTGTAGTGAGGTGAACTCTCATTCGCGGTAATATGTCCTTCTTTGGGTATGGTATTCTTCATCGATGGCCCTTGTCTTGACTGTTAATGCATTTTCACACTGCAGCCGTAGGCCCAAAAGATCTCCAACACCCACAGGATCGTTGTCACGACAGAACTCATTGACGGAGGGTGATGGTTCCAACGCGAAACCGTTATATCTCTGTAGTCCTTTCGCTGACGCTGCGTTGGTCAATGGTAATTTCAAAACAATCGTAATGTTACCCAAGTATGTCGACGTTATGGAATGGGTTGCTGTCAACAGTTCGTGTCCTTTTGAATATTTAGACTATCTTCTTATTGACTCATCTGACAACCAGTTTACGATTTCTACACAAATCTGAATGAATTTTACGGGTGCATCACGGAATGTTGCACGCAGAGTTCGTGTCCTACAATGTCTGCAGGCTCGAAGTATGTCCCAGCTTCCGCCTCGTAGAGTCTGAACTTATTGCTTATGTCTCTCTAGTTTGAACTATCTCTGGACAACGCCAGAACGAAAGCAGGTCTCACTCTCAGCGCCGACATACATCGATTCGGTCATGTCCTCTGTCCAAAATCTCTTGGAAGATGAAAATGTTTTCCCTACCAAGTCAGGTTGGTTTTCATTTTCGTGAAAGGAACGTGTAAGACTGAGTATCGATTAGGTCAGGACTTCCATAAGGAATCGTTTCCAGTCACCATCAAACACGTTTATCGCCAATTCCTTCGCATCTTTGCGCATATATATCATGCGCATTTCCACCAGATACTCCATCTTCGCGCAGAGCCTCATTTCAATTCTCTGTTTGCCCATTTCCTTGCCTTCGGTCGGGAATACCAACTGTTGGATGAGAAGGACATCCGCGGTGACCCTAATGCCCCAGTAGGTGTTGGGTTACTTTGGGAGCGGTGGAAAACGTCCGGTAAACTTGAGAAAGGTGCTGGCGAGGCTTAGGCATTGTTATGTTTTTCTTCTCCTTCTAAGTTGCGTGGAGTCTGGGTCGATTTATACCATCATGATTTCGAAATCAGGAACTGTAATCATAGACAACATAGGATGGATTCATTTTGACAGGATCGTGTTATCGATGGGATACCTTTCAATAACTTGAGACCCTATGTACATACATAGGAACTGGAGGTTGATCTAGGTCGATAGAGGTTGAACGTTGACGCGTTGACGCGCGCGTCACTCACGAGAAATATTTTTCGCAATGCGGCGTTTTCTTTCTCACGGGCAGTAACGCCGCGTTGCTCAGAAATTTCTGCATCTCTACATAGATCCCGGTCATGTCGTCCATTGAGCTCATCAACCCTAAAGCAGAAAGCGTTAGACGAGCTGCTGCTCTTCAGGTAGACCTTGTCTTTCGTGATGATTCCTCATAGCCTCACAATGAAGTCAGGTCAATACTAATGGAGCGATGGGCCTTGCCAATGTCGTCAAAGGCAATCTTGGTACGTTTCGAATCGTACACAACGTTAAGCTCTTGCTTAAATGTTATGCAGGCCCTCGTGGAACTATGAAGATGCTTGTAGATGGGGCTGGCCAGATCAAAATGACAAAAGACGGAAAAGTACTTCTGTCAGAGATGCAAATACAAAATCCTACCGCTGCCATGATCGCTCGTACTGCTGTCGCACAGGACGATCAAGTTGGTGATGGTACGACGAGCGTTGTCCTTCTCGTTGGAGAACTTTTGAAACAGGCGGATCGATACATCAGTGAAGGAGTTCATCCGACCGTCATCGCTGAAGGATTTGACTTGGCAAAGAAGGAGGCATTGGCGGTGTGTTCTTTCTTTTCCCAATTTGAGCCTTGCCTCATGTTCACGTCGCGTATTCCTATTCCTATTTCTTATGTGTTCAGTTCTTGGATACCTTCAAACAACCTTCGAAATTAGACCGCGCCACCTTGATTAACGTTGCGCATACTTCGCTATCAACGAAGCTCAACGCTGGAATGGCCAAACAACTAGCTGCTGATGTAGTAGATTCTGTCCTTTCCATCCAACCACCTCCACCGCCTAAAGGTGCGTTTTTCGAGATCAAGATTCTGTATGCTTATATCCCTCCTAGAGTCCAAGGATCAATGGAGAGATCCAATCGATCTTCATATGGTCGAAATCATGAAAATGCAACATCGGACAGCTTCCGAAACACAGTTGGTTCGCGGGTTGGTCTTGGACCATGGCGCGCGACATCCTGATATGCCTAAGCGTCTCGAAAATGCCTTCATCCTCACTCTAAACGTTAGTTTAGAGTACGAAAAAACGTGCGTCGAGAGTTCGACAAGTTTTCGCCCTCCCTCCAATTAACATTGACTCGTTCACAGAGAAGTTAATTCCAGTTTCTTCTACTCGACAGCAGAACAGAGAGAGAAACTCGTTGAGTCCGAGAGAGCCTTTACTGACGCCAAAGTTCGGAAAATCATCGAACTCAAGAATCTGGTGTGCGACCAGGCGGTAAACAGTAAAGAAAAGAAGAAGAACTTTGTGATCATCAACCAGAAAGGTATCGATCCGATGAGTCTCGATATGTTGGCGAAGAGTGGAATACTGGCGTTACGGAGAGCGAAACGACGAAACATGGAACGGCGAGTGATACATTCGATTCCCTATATTAAATACTGATTTCGGATCCGCTCACATCCACAGTCTTCAACTCGTGTGCGGTGGAAGTGCTCAGAACTCTGTTGACGACTTAACTCCAGACGTCCTAGGATGGGCCGGTCTTGTCTATGAACACACCCTCGGCGAAGAAAAGTTTACTTTCGTTGAGGAGGTCAAAAATCCAAAATCAGTCACTCTTCTCATCAAGGGACCCAACGCACATACCATCCAACAGATCCAAGACGCATTGCGTGACGGACTGAGAGCGGTCAAAAATGCCCTGGAGGACGAGGCTTTGATTCCTGGGGCTGGTGCGTTCGAAGTGTCATGCTCGGCACATCTAAGTGGACCTGTGAAAAAGTCTGCGAAGGGTAGAGTCAAGATGGGTGTACAAGCGTTTGCAGACGCGTTACTTATTATACCAAAAACGCTTGCAGCAAATGGTGGGTTTGATGTGTTGGATGTGATCGTTGCTCTACAGGTAAGGATTGAATAAAGCCTTCTGTGGTTGACGTTAATATCCTTGTTTTTCAGGATGAATGCGCAGAGGGCAACATCGTCGGTGTTGATTTACAGGCTGGAGAACCGTTCGATCCCACAGTAGAAGGGATCTGGGACAATTACCGTGTTAAAAGGCAAATGCTTCATTCCTGGTACGTTGTCTTATAATTATTTGTCGACTGTTTTTAATGCGTTGTTCGTCAGTTCTGTCATTGCAGTCAACCTTCTATCCACAGATGAGATTCTGCGAGCTGGTCGAAGTTCATTAAAACCAGATGGTCAATAAATTTATAGTATTCTGTATCTCAAAGCTTTTCCTCGAGGACCGAGGGTTTATGATAATTTCTCAGTACTCGAGGAAATCTGCAGTTGTAAGACTCCGAGGGGGCTCGGGGTTGCTGCGGATGTTACAAGAATTTTCGAAACTTCTGTGTAGAGTGGGAAAGACTGCAACAACAGCACGCTAATAACAACCGGCTCCCGCTAGTCTTCGTTGGCTGCGGGGTATAATATTCGAGATTGAGTCTGGTTGTGTTGACGACGATTCAAGCAGGACATACAGTAACTATCAGAAGAATATAATCATTGAACTAGCAATGTACACATCGCTGTGTGGTAAGTATAAAATACATCCAGGCATCGAACGTCCTGTCCCTGACCGATAATGGAAGATGAAATGAGAAAAAAAGAAATTGGGACCTGTGAGGGTAAGGTTACAACAAAAGTCCAATACCAACACCAAACACTGCTACTAGACCAGCAATCGCGCTTGAAGCTAACGCTGTAGCACCATTGGCAGTTGTGGCAGCTCCTACAGCAGACTGCGATGCAACGGCAGCACTTGCACTTGCTACAGTGGATCCAGAAGCGGTAGAAGCGGTGGAGGTCCCTGAAGTTGCTGCACTGGCGGTTGAATTGGTCGTGGTGGAGTTGGTACCTGTAGCAAGAGCGGCAGCCTGGAAAGCCTCGAAGCTCTTTGCAGCAGTTGGGTTGACGGCAAATACCATTCCATCGTTTGCGCAATGGCTATGTGATAAGGGTCAATTATGGTATGAAAGTCATGGAGACCTATCACGTACCCAACTTGAGCGCAATAAAACCAGAGGGGCTAAGCAGTAAGTAAACGATGAGCTTAAGCGTTTGAATGACGTAAAACTATACGAACAGCACTCGTATTCGTCAAAGTGAAGCTCCAAACTGGGAATGTGGTTGCATTTGTAGCGACAGCTTGAAAGCCCGAGTCAACTCCACCAGCCCTGAAATGGTATCGTCAATAGGACACTTAAGAAACAACAGGGAATGAGCATTTACAAAGGAGTACAAGGTGCAGCAAAACTGGATTGAGTGAGTGTCTGAAAGCAACAAAACGCGTGTCTGATCGATAGTTTTAAGCCTTAAATGGACAAGATCATACGTGGTTTTTGGAAACACTTTGAGGAAGAAACATGGTTAGAGAAGCAAAAACAACTTCGGAATATACACGTACAATTGGAATTGGATGACATCTCCGTTAGTGGCATTGACTCTGAAAAAATCTTTGGTCAAAGGTTCTTCATAAATTTGATATGATACGAACGATGTCGGGTTGTAAGTAATTGTGGAATTACCACCCACGATGACGGTAAAAGTTTCGGCAGCGACAGCTGACACGAGAGCGGCGGCAAGAGCGAAGAAACGCATTTTTATCGAGGAAAAAGGAATAATGGATGTAGAGATAAAAATGACTGTGACTAGGACTGCAAGTCTGAAAGAGCCTAAACAACAAACGTTATTTAGTCAATAAAATGCGAAAATTTGACAAGATACGAACGCTGCTCTGTGAAGGAAGGAGAAGGGAAGGGGAAAGGGTACAGGGGGTGCTGGAGGACAAAGGATAAGGGACAATTAGCGACGCCGTGCCTCTTATATGTGCGCTCCGAAGACTGGATATCCGTTACGACATCGATTTTCGTCAAATTCCAGATTCCCATCCTGTTTCCATCTCATCCGTAAACCGTCCGCAAATGCCGTACTTACATTCACGCTTGATGTCCCAGCCTGAGCAGTGCTTGTGCTTGGTTATCGTCTTCCAAAAAGTTCTCCCGGTGCAGCGACTACCGCTGATTGCTGTAGTTCAAATACCTGCCTACCACTCAAGCACTGATGCCTATTGACGTCCACTCTCATTGTATGACAACTGGGAGGGCTCGCGGTTCAACCTTTTTGAATGAAGGGTATGCGAGAAATAAACGTCAAGGAAGGCGTTTAAGCCCCAGAGATCAATGATTATCTTCAAATAATTTTACTGTAAGGATCGTACATTTTCAACATTTATAATTTACCTCTAGTGTACTTATCTTCGTGTTCTACAGACTACCCTCTGATAAAAGGATGGACCAGCGCCTCTCGAGGTGTGATTCTTCTGGCAGGATCGAGAACAAGACATTTGTCCAGCAAATCGATGAAGGATGTCAACAGTTTGTTCTCGTCATCCTTCATTTTCACCGATGTCGGGGGCATCAAACGTGAACGCAGATCCCGCACGGGTTTTGAAAGATGAACCTTCTTCACGACATCCTTTAACGAACGATGATTTAGTGGCTGTGGAAGATTGAAAGAAGTGCAATTGATTTACAGTGCCTAGAACTCGGTCCTTTTCAACGCTGTTAAATCCTCCCATATCATCGAAGTAACTGTCGCCAAATTTGGCCTTTTTAATAATCTTGCTGTTGAAACGGCCCTTCAATTCCATCATGAGGAGGAGCATGTGATTATTGGAGCGACCAGGGAAGAGAATTTTGCCTGTGTAAAGTTCGTATAAGGTACATCCTATGGACCATATATCGATGGAAGGATCATAAGGAATACCCATGACTTAAATACCGAGATGAGAAAGAGGAATTTGAGATGTATATTAATCGTGACTCAACTAATTTCTGGGGCACGATAGAACCGACTAACAAGATAGGGTGTGATCTCGTTTTCAGACGCGTCCGAGGCTGAACCTAAATCGCAGAGCTTCAGAAGACTCTTTTGTTCATTGACCTAAAGCTATTAGTTGATAACTACACAATGTGGAAAGAACATACAACGAACCAAAATATTGTCTGGTTTTATGTCAGCGTGCATCACGCCAATCTTTTTGAGCAAGCCCAATGCCAAAAAAAGCTGATGGGCATACGCTCGAACTGCTCGAATATTGAGACCAACATCTTTACCAAATCTCTTTACAACATCGCGCAAGTTCATGCTAATGAAGATGAGGGACTGATATTGGAACGCGTCTAATCAACGCACCTCAAACTCTCAAAGACAATGCATAGGTGACCGCGATGCTCGAAAGTTCTTTCAATCCTGACGATATGTTTTTTGTCGTCTGGATCAGCTTGCTTAAGTTTATTCAGCATTTGCACCTCTTTGAGACCAGCTTTGTACCTACAAGAGACAAGGGTGAGTGTTAACTAATAGAGGAGAAAGGTAACGTGACAAACATGGATTCCTGGCATCGCACGATCTTGATAGCTACTTCACGTCCAGTGGGCTCGTTTGCTTCGGGAACCAGTACGCGGGCCCTAACGACATTGGCAAACATGCCTTTACCGAGAGACGAAAAAACTTGATATCTCCCACCGTCAAGCTGCTCACCCAGAATTACTGCGTAGTATCCCTCGGAGTCAGCTGCGGAATCCAAATTTGAAGCGATTAATGCAGGGGCGGCCTTCTACTCGTATTGGTTGTATTAGGTCAAGGGGACCCATGACATGGCAAGGGGACGTACCGTGACTTTTTTCACCTTTTTCACCTTCGGCTTGTCATTCACAGCCACTGCGAACATGTCATCTACGTCGTCTTCGTCTTCTTCTTCCACCACCTCTTCAACATCTTCTTCTTCGACCTTGACCAGTGGTTGTATCCGTTTGCCTTCGTCCTCCCTTCTGTCTAAGCTGGGGTCATAATCGGCAGCCAAAATTTGTTCTCCGACGTTTGCATTGACGTTCTCCTCTTGCTTCTTCAATTCCGAAGACTTTTCATCGTCCTCTTTAGCAAGTGCGAAGTCCTGACCGAGAGAAGGTGAGGGAGAAAGTGAACCTTGTTTGCCTAGATTCGACGTGAGAACATAGATCTGATACTAGTAAAATACTTACCAGATGATCCGTTAACGGTGTTTTGTTGATGCAAACTACTATCGTGTGAAGCGTGGTCAGAAACTGTAGAAGGTGTTTGAAGTGCTTGAACCGCACTGCTAAACCCAGTAGTAGTGACGGGACTGGGGCTGACACTAACGCCAATATTTGTATATTTTGCTAATATAGCCTGCCGCTTGGCTCGTCGACTGGCAAGAGTTTCTTCTACAGGAGGCGGAGATGGCGGGATGTCCAACTCCATTTCAGGTAATGTTTCCGGTTCTGGATGCGGTTTGGGCGACAAAGAAGGGGGTAGTGCACTGTTCTGCATCACAGGACTGGGCCGGGGCGATATCCTGATGAAAAGAAGACAGTGTGTGAACGTTGGTCCATCGACAGTCCAACATGAAAACCTCACGATACTCACTCGCCTTCTTCTTTCTCTTCATCGTGTCTGGGCGTTGAGCGAGGCGGAGTTGGATCCAGCCTCCTAGGTTCCGTTCTTTTATCGCGACTATCGTCTCTATCCCTCCTAGATTTGCCATGCTCTCGGCTTCTTCGCCTGCGCTCTGCATCGTGATGACTCCTCCTATCTCTATCGTAGCTGTCTCTTCTATTGCTAGGCGAGACTTTGCGGGACGATGTTTTCAAATGAACGTCTCTCCAGTCCTTGGGATCGTCCCTCGGTCTTTTTCGATCCCGGCTTTCACTATTAGAACTTCCGCCTGCACCATCCAAAGGCCGCTTTGATCCTGCAGGTATGTTAGTCATTCCCAAGTAGATATTATGGTTTTACGGAGCACCGCACGATGAAGAAAAGAGAAATATGGCGTAACCGGATTGAAAACTTGGGATGAAGATGGACGTTACGGTCCAAGAAGCCGGTATTGACTTATGTTTACGTCAGTTGGCTTCACTCCACAAACACCACCCCTTCAGTGAAGTTCAACCCCATATCTTAACAAAGTCAGAACAAAGTATTCGATATTCTAGTGGACATCATGAGCACGTATAAATACGAAAATAGGCAGTTGTACGGTGGTTAGGAGTATACTTTGATCGGAAGTTGCTCTTCAACCACCATGTCAAGACTCTTGCGGGAAGTGCAGGCAAAGCGGTGGGCTCTCTCATAATGCTCGCAAACACGGTCAAGGGCCTATCACCCTACCACATGCGTATGATGTACAAGAGCTGCGTGGTTCCTGTCATGACATATGCAAGCGCAGCGTGGTGGACGGGGAAGATTACGCATGAACGACTACTAGAGAAGGTACAACACCGTGGACTACGACTAATCTGTGCAGTCTTTCGCACTACACCCATAGCAGCAATGGAGATTGAGGCATCTATTCCACCGGTTCGGGTGGAACTTAATCGCTTGAACCGAAACTGTGCATTACGATTCAACAAGCTAAGTACATCCAACCCCATCATACAAAGACTTGATAATACATGGAGAGCAGGAAGGCCACCATCGCGCCCCCCAGCTGTCCACTACAAGCTAAATCGGAAGGGCAAGAAAGATGAAAACCGCACAACCCAACTCCAGAACATTGCGCGCCTCACCAACTCTAGCGACGAACGCCTCCTTCCCTTCTCCACACCACCATGGCGAAGGGTGGGATCAGACTTTGGAAACCGACTCCGCTTTATCCCACCACCACCTAAAGGGAAAGAGGAAGACAAGAAGAAGAGAATGCACAAACAAGTCCAAGAACACAAAACAAAGCTAAGTATCCTTCAATCACATTCAAAAAACCTGTGTATATATACAGATGGGTCTTTGAAACCCATCCGCCGTATACGGAGAGCAGGTGCGGGACTAGTGGCCTATCAGAATAATATAGAAATGTTCAGCCGAAGCATTGGGCTGGGCTTTCATGCAGAAGCATATGATGGGGAGATTGTTGCACTCAGCTATGCCGCGGGCCTTGCAGCAAATATGTCCTCCCAAGATGACTCTATCACTCACTGGCAATTCTTCACAGATAGCGCTTCAAGCATCGACTCAATATTCGACACCTCTCCCAAGCCAGGCCAAGTGTATTGCTCTAACTTCTACCGAAAAGTAGTGGAGTTTCTGGACTCTGACCCATTACATTCAGTTGAAGTGGCATGGGTGCCGAGCCACATAGGTATAATCGGCAATGAACGTGCTGACTTCCTAGCCAAAATGGGAACAGAACAGAAAAATGAGGCAATGTGGGGGAGGTCACGATCAAATGCTCTGCGGTTAAATAAGGTGCGGGCAGAGAGAGAATGGAAGAAGAAATGGGAATCACGTTCAACCTATGGGCGTTTCGCAATTGCCAACCAGCTCCCACCCTCCCTAAAACCAACAAAGCGGCTGAAGGAAACACCAAGGGAAGTGTTCGGACGACTAACACAATGTCGGACAGGCCATGCCTTCCTAGGCGAGTACTATGCTCAGTTTGTACCTGGTGAGAACATTAACTGCCCTTGTGGCGAAGATCTGCAGACCCGCGAACACATATTACGTGCCTGCCCTCGATATGACAACTTTCGGCACATACTCAGGAAAGCATCGGATGATATCTGCTTGAAAGAGATACTTGGAACGGAGGAAGGAATTGAGGCCCTCACAGAGTTCCTGGAAGAAAGTGGGGCATTCACTAAAACAGGAAAACAGCGCCCAATCGCTGAAGCACCAATGTACACACCACTGGGCATCAGGGAGGAACTTGAAGCCATGTTCCATGGCCCAACCGGGGAAGAAATGACTCCGGAAGCTGATTGGAGGGAGGAGGTCATAGACTCCGACAACTCCGATACTGAGATATAACAAACACAACCTATACCATACCACCACCTACTAGCTGAAACACAAAACCCGAGACCGTTGGTGCGGCAAGCTCACAACTTGCTAGCGTGGGTTTTGGCTTTCCTGTTGCAGGAGATGTAACAGGTTAGCTGCCCAAGTCCAGCAAGAGCCAGATAGGCCACAGAGCGGATACGCCTGCAATGTGGACTTGGTTTTCCCTAACGGTTATTCTCCTTACACGGGCAGAGTGTGAAAACTTTCCTTTTCCTTTATCAGGCCATTTTGCTGGCTGAACACTACTTTATACACTACAAATACATACCGAACAACCCTACGACCCACAGCTCTACCACCACGCAGGGACCCAATCAAGGTGTACCCATATCAGAAGAATGGAGAAAGGCAACAGACGAGGATATTACTTATTTGTTTCCGTGACTCCCCGCGCCTTAGTACCTAGACTTACTTACTTGCGGTTAATGAAGAGTTTAAAAAAAAAAAAAAAACTAACACCCTTCTATGGCCGGTTCCGTTACGACAGCGTTGAGCGACTGATTGAAGTTCCAGTCTAAATCTTTCGTCTAGCAAATACATGAATATGTGCGAGTCCGGGTACACTCTGTAGACGCTGTACATGCGATGTCGACCATTGGATAGCAATTTTTGACTGGAAAAAACAACACTCACTGGAGGGTTCACAAACCAAGCCGTCTCCCACTCAATTTCCTTCCATTTTCTTTCAATGTATCCTTGTACGTGGCTACCTACCTGGCGTACCAATGTTTCCTCTTCTTCCGTGCCCTTTTGAGAAATAATCATTTTCTCTTTGGTTACCCCCCATTCAGATAGCGCGGGGAGACAGGAGGAAAGGTTTGAAGGCGACGGAGGAGGCGACGTGTTACCAGTGAATCCCCACAATCCGTCTTGCTCGATCCTGGGCGCAATAGATGGAGGAATGATTTCGGGATGGAAAATTGGGACTTTGGTCCACACGAGAGAATGCTCTACTTCGGGGGGAACTGGGAGTAGCCATTATAAATTTTCGAGGAAGACTATACGATGAAGATTATCCGAGGACAGCGACGTACCCAAATACGGCCAGTCATTTTGTATAATACTGACATACTTATCTGGGGTATCGGAAGTAAAATATGGTGGTGGAACATTGGCATCGGAACCTCGTGTGCGATTGTCAGGCTCATCCCTGAAAGCCGAAGGTGAAACTGAGAGTGTATCTGGCTTTCCCCATTGCAGGCGATAGTTCAATAAATAATTCACTGTCATCCATTAATTTAATCTATAAGTAGCTGCCAGTGAAGATGCTTAGGATTGAAAATCAAGATCTCACCGATGGAGCCGTATTCTTGTTTCATACCAGCGGTCCAGGCCATGTATCTTTTCTGAAGATTTTTATCTCGCTTCAAGAGACCCAGATCGCTGATCAACTCTCTGTTCAATTCAACAGTCATTGCTTGCGAGAACACCAACTTGCCCAGAGTTTACGAATGTCTTGATCTGCTTCCATGTAAATTTGGCAGGATAGTGAGCTAACAGTTCTTCTCGAGTAGGAGGTCCAGTACCAAGAGGTACAGAGGATACATCGCCCACGTCTGTACTAGTAGGCATTATTTGGATCGAAGAACGCCACTACGCGCTTGCATAAGCGCCAGCTCTGTTTCCAAACCCACGATGTCGTCCTGGAGATTTTCTGGGAATCCCAGCAATTCCCGAGGCTATGATCGAGGATTCAGAGGGAGAGGGAGAGCTTCGTGGTCATCACAAGGTCGAGGCGCCTCGACCTTGAATACGAGCAATCGGCAGCTAGAGAATATCGCTTCTGTTAGTAGGTCCAGTGGTGTTGAGAAAGACGGTGACGCGTGAGTATCCAAACCAGCCCAGCCAAGTATGCGTTTGTGAGTACAGATCCTAGTTCTGCAGGCTGAAAGACCACAAAACACAAGAGGAATACCACGAATTTATCCAGGGCAAGGTATGAGTTTCACATTCACAAGTGTTTTCCAGCTAGGTATCTGATTCATTCGTGCAGCTGGACTCATTCTGGAAAAGCCCCCCCTCAACTGAGCAACAAACTCGGGATGCTCAGGAAAATCTATTGATTCTGATACGTGGGTGTCATGTTCAGTGCATATCCAGGCAGACACTCAACCTATTTGTAGGGAAATTGAGAGAAGGCATAGTAGCTTCCAAGAGAAATGATGCTTTTGCGGTCGAAGGTAAAACGCGTTCGAACTCAGTATTCAGATGCACGACCTTAACCTCCATTTCAGTTTGCGAAACCTCATTGTATATCGCCACGCTGTTCAATCACCCCAAGCAGCTCAGTTCTATTCTACCCTACTTTATTCCACATCCATCAGATTCGACTGCCGAAGTTCTTTCGCAGCAAAGTTACTCCATGTGCGCAATCTTCATTGCGCTCATCAATCAACTCATCCTTGGATATCCCTCCCAAACGTTGTACCGGCAATCGATTCACTCCATTCCAGATTTACTCTTGCGACGGTCCTCAAGATCTCATCGCTGGATATCGAGCCTTTCCTCATCCCTTTGGGCCAATAACTTTTCTAAATCTGAACAGCTGACACGACGGTCCTCAATCACATCGTTGTTAGATGAGCTCCTGCCTGACTCACTTTCAGCCCACTTTACCGATCTTTCGCTCTCGTCTCACTCGTCGAAATCGAATCGTGATGTTGCACGAAAGGCGTTTTTTCATGCTGTTGATATGTTAAGAGTCAAAATCAGAAACTCTGCTTGGAACATCATACGTTCGTCGTACAGGGAATTATCGTGCAATGCAAATTCGGAAACAAGAGATTGGTTGAATCGTTCACTTTCTTTGACAGTCGCACATTCCGAAGATATATGTGATAGCTCTCTTGATGTTTGGCTCAAGGAGAAGAGCGCGGCTGGTCATATTCGATCTAAGGAGGGTGTAGAAGGACGATGGGTCTTTTGTAAGAAATAGATGTGATAAGACTTCGCTGAAGTATTTCGACTGTTCTGGATTCGTTGCAGGCATATGTTGTATATGTATATTGTATTGAAGTGCTTGAGAAGATATTATTTTGGTATATGCATCGGTCCACACCATTCCTAATCGATTGAACATTCCTCGTCGAGTAAACCATATTATTCGATCTCGACCTTCGACATAAGATTTGCGAGCTCATCAGCCTCGTATTTTTCGGTCTTTCCTTGGAATGCTTTCTCCTCCAAGTCCATTTCAAGTTCCGCCTCCTTCTCAGCTCGTGCCTCAGCTTCTTCTTCTGCATCCTCCTGTTCCTGTTCCTCCTCGTCTTCATCAGTGACAGACAACTTCCCTCCCCTCTGCTTCATGCTCACTCTCAGAGCACTCAGATGCTCATCTTCCTCCTCGAAGTCGTTCCACTGTAGCTCCAAATATTTCAAGTTCCGCATATTTTCCATAATGTTTTCCGCCAGTAATTGAGATGTTTCTCCCTCAAGGTTGTTATTTTGCAGCTGCAAAGAGTGCAATTTGGGATTCGATCCCTCCGCGAGGACAGTGACGAGCTCCGGTACTTCTCCGTTTGCTGAGAGAAAACAGTCGGAGAGGTTGAGGGTGTGCAAGTCTGGCCATGCCCTTAATGAGTTTGCCCAAGCTTTCACACCAGTAAGTCCACCCTCGAAGGTGAACGTGTTATCCTGCAGATCGATATACTGCAAGTTGCGGTTCTTGGCTAAACCACCTGCAAGAGCTGTTATGCCATCCATCCGAATCCCGTTCTGTGGCATGCGGACTTCAATCAAACCTCCATGAGCTGCGAAGGCTTCAGCCCAGGCGGAAGCCGAGCCATCTTCTAATCGATTACGTCCACAAATGAATGTACGCAGGTTGGACGTTTTCCCCTCTGCCTTGCTGAGCTTGGCGGAATCTAAGAGAGCATTGGCGAGTACCTGTCCTCCAGCGGGACCGAGACCGTTATTATTGAGCTTCAACACCTGGAAGCTTCTGTTCTTCGTAAGGAACGGGACCATGGGGTCGACCGAACGCCCTCCAAAAGCGTTATCGCTGAGATTGAGCTCGATGAGGGATGTCTTGTCTATCAGGGCATCACAAATGGCAGTTAAAGCCTGCGGGATCTCTGAGATCAATCTTCCAGTGAAGATATCTGCAAAGTCAGCGATCTGGAGACTGACAATTCAATGCTTATATGATTCGAAGGATGGATAAGAAGCACCTTTATATTTGAAGCCTTTTGCAGCCACTCCGCTAGAGCCAAAGACGCGTCTACACCAATAGTATTGCCACCAAAGTGTACTTCCTCTATAAGTACCGGATCGACCCCGTCTAATATCGACCCAATATCTTCACGGCTATTATATTTTGCGCCTCTTCCATCCACGGAGAAGGTTTTACCGTCGGATGAGATTGCAGACATACTGAAAATAAAAAGTGGAAAGAAAAGTCAAGGTCAGAATTATAGGCGCCGTCTGCCCGCCGGCATACCAAATGGCAACAGATGGCAACTTCGCCAACCAAACTTAAACAGCAACGGTCAACTTTCAACTACGCCGCTTAAACGGTCAATGACACTGACAGGCTTAACAACCTCCCGAGTCCCAAGACATTCCTAGATCGACCAAGTAAGGTTATAGTAAATAAGTCATATCTACTTCTATACTCTCCACCTGCTGTGGTCACAGCAATTAAGATGTACTCACCCTTCACGGATTGATTTCCAAGCATACTCCGCAAAAGAGGGTCTCGATAACACTTTTTCTTTCGGAGCCGCAAAGTGGATCTGTCGGAAACTCTATGTTGAACCCATATACCATTTAAACAAGAAGGAAGGAAGGAATAAGTTGTGCAGTGGTTTGCCATCTCGTTGCGCTGATCAATTGCAGTATCCATCCATACCAACAGATATACGAGATTCGCGGAGCTGTAGACTCGTCTCGAGGTCTTTAAATACTTCTTGAATGTTAGAGGCTGGCTTTCACATCGAGTTTTTCCAGCACCCTCCTTTTCTTATTCGACCCAGACCTAATGTTCTGTGCTGTGCAATGGTTGACTGTGTCCACCGTCTTTCTGTGCGTCTACTGCTGGGTGAATCTATATCTGATATTCTCTGTGGCTTACCCTACCCCAGCATCACATTCCCTCTTTCACTACCGATCAACGCATTCCAAGTCACTTTGGAAGGAGGATCCAACGGATTGGCAACCGCACCGGCAGTCGTTACTGGCACGTTTTTGCGTGAATCAGGCGATCCTGCCGGTATAACGATCCCCCTTGTTAATATCAGCGATCCCTCTGGCCCCCAAGTCATCCAAACTGAAATTCCACCGGACAGCGAAGATTCTGGATCTTTTTCAATAACTCTCACTGATCCTGGGTGCGCGCAAAATTAGCAGAGCTCTTCTTCCCTCGTTTCATTATTGTGCTTAATTGGGTCTAGAACGTACCAACTTGCACCTGCAGACGGGTGAGCAAGCTTTGGCATCTACCTCTGCGATGGACAAACATTAATGGATCCCAGGCAGGGTAACACTATCGGGGACAGCAACGCCATCACGGTGGTTTCCGCTACTGCTGATAGTCAAACGACTCCGACTCAAACGACTGCTGTGGTCAATCCAACGAGCGCGAGTGAAACTTCAGTTGTAGTCGTACAGAAGTGAGTATTCCGATTGATTATTCCCTATATCGTATTCCCAAGACTCGCTGTCATATAGTCGATAACGACACACAACTGAGTGATTGTTTTCATCTGTTCCTTCTAGCACTGTTGAAATAATTACCTCCGCAAGCAACAGGATTACTCCTACAACTGCACGCACTTCTGAGTCTTCAGGTACAACCTCCAGTGACGAGCACATTTCGACTTCGACGACTGTACATACATCTTCTGACCTAGTTCTCACTCGAACCCCTGGCCCCAGTTTCTCTCAAATAACTTCAACTTCAACTTTTACAGGAGCATCCTTTACAACCACACGATTTTTTACATTCATCTCGGCTTCTGGTATCTCGACTCTCACAGCCCCTTCAGTATCACTTACCACCACTATCACTTCTAGTGGGATTTCTTATCCTACCTCGCCTGCTACTAATCCTAGCTCAGTTAGAAAAACACGAACTGGCCGCATTATCGGTGGCATATTTGGAGCGATTGGAGGAATAATTCTCCTCGCTCTTCTCTACTATTTCGCCAGACGGAAACCAGCTATCTCCCATTCGCTCAATACCCTGAAACAAACAATTTCTCACCGACTCGATGCTGTGAAACAAACGATCTCCAATTGGCTGCATCGGTTGTATAGTCGCATGAAATCCGTCAACATTGGTGTAACCAGGAATGTTTCCAACGGTAGAATAGGCATTGTTAGTCAACAGAACCGTTGGTATAGAGCCAGTGGTGCTGCATCATCAATACTTCCTTTCGCCCGAATGCACTCTCCAACACACTCAGGGATTGAGGTGTCCGAACCAATGGCGATGGCATACGATGGTATGGCCCCAATGTCTGTGCATGCTTCATCTGTTGCTGCAGCGACCTACGATGTCGACCTGGGACATTTAGGAATGGCAGATGGCAACAATAATGATCATGGAATCTATGAAGGTCCCTCATTGTTGCCATCTTTCAGACGACCAAGTGATTCTACCACACTAGTCTTGGCATCGAGAAATGATCCCTTCAACGAGGAAGTCGACCCTCGAGCCGAGCCAAGTCGAATGCGTAGTGTAGACAGACTTCGTGTCAGCGGCGAGCTACCATTGCACTCGTCGCTTACATCGAGTTTAATCGCAAATGTAAATGTTTCTAGGGGTTCACTGGGTACGTGATTAACATATATCTGTTCTTTCAGTGCTTTGACCATAATTTAGACAAGAAATCTACTGGGAGAGAAAGCCTGATCAGCGCGGGGTCTCCGCCCCCATCCTACTCATCCCACACGCCCCCTACCCACCGAGTTGTTCCAGCATCCCTACTGCCTCCGAACTAAAAACCAACATGTCGTGTTGTTTCTTTCCTTCATGATACCTGATTACTTGACTGTACGAACTAGCCTTGAAATACGTATCAAAAATTAAAATATCAAAATCGAAAAGATTTTGTATTCTTTGATTTGAAAACATGCTACATCCAACGGCGATATCTACGAGCTCTCGCCGCCTTTCTTCTCCTCGACCTTCTTGTCTAGGCTTTTAGGTGACTCTGGTCCAGATCCAGATAGCTGGAAGGTCGGAAACGCGGAAAGGGATCAATTTAGAGAAGTGATAAGAGGAACAAACCAACTCGACACTCACCGAAGCCTCATCCCGAACTTGACCTTGCTCAGTTGGGCCAGGCTCATCTACAGATCCTGCGGGGTCCTTTGGAGCAGGTTCCGGTTCCTTCTGAGCCTCTTCAGTGGGCTAAGAGATGCGTCGTTCAAGCTTCCGACAAAAAGACATGATTTATGAACGTACAGTTTGGGCAGGTTCTTCCGATGTTTTTTCCTTGTCAGCCTGAGAAATGTACGAATGAGAATACGAGGCGATAAGTTGATATGTTTTATCTCACTGAATCGGCCTTTGGAACGTCTTCGGCCTAATAGAGTGGTCAATGGAAAAGAATTCCGAGCATTGTAAGCGGGTTTTTACACGTACTTCAGCCTTTTGCAGAGACTCGGATACATCAGCTTCAGTTCCTTCGTCGTCTTTCACCAGCACGGGCTCGTGCTCTTGAGCCTTCTTCTCGTGTTTCCCGTGAGAGTCATGGTGAGGGGCAGATTTCCTGGAAGCAGGAGACACCAAGTAGAGGAACTGTACATGGTCAATAAGCCAAGTTCGGAAAGCAGATACTTGAACTGAGAGCAACCCACGGCAGGACCAAAGAGGATAGCCGAGCCGATCTAACCAGAAAGACAAGTTCAGCAAGACATTGGTACACCCAAAATTAGAAACAGCAACGAACAATCCATGGCATGTCAGAGCTTTTCTTCGCTGCTTCAACGGTCGAGCTGCTCATAGCACGACGGAATGTATGTACTCTTGAATAAACATTTGTCTTTGCTGAGCGCGCAGAGACGCGTTGAAATGAAGCAAAAAGCTGTCTTGGTGCTCGAGAGGCCATGGATGTTGGTTTAATTTATGGAAAGAAAACCAACTGCCAGCTTTACCCCGATTCATCCCGATGACGTAGAATTTGACAACCGTCCGAATCCGCGGCGGAGCCTCGGCATGAACCGAATTCGAACGGACTTAATTCCGATTTTCGAGGCCGCCCAACCAATTGCGCCATTTCATGTAAGCGAGATCGTCACATGCCCTGTTCGATTAGATATTGTATTTACGATAAGATAACCTGTCCCGCCTTTGCGCGCCTCTATCCCAAATTTGGTTTGGACGTGCGCGCGCAGATCTTTTCTATTTCTCGGGCCTTGATTTGCGCCGCTTCTCTTCTCAATATTTCACTAACTTGTGAACTGTCTGTCAAATGTCAGAGGTCTGTCCAAAGCTCGTGAACCGACTGGGATCTTAGGGCATCTCTAAAAAGCACGATTCTATACATCCGACCTCTCCTCCTCCCTTCTGCTCCCTCCTACCTTCCTAGCATTATTCGCAATGACCGAGCCTGATAACTTCATTAGTACCTATGATGAGAAATCTAACCCCGTTGATATCCCATAGTATGTTTCGAAATCTATTGCTTATGCTTACTGATCACACTCTAGCCCATTGACGAATGGTGCTCCCATGCATCCCAGCGAAGTCATCAGGATTCACAACAAAGGCGAACTCTTCTTTCGCTGCGCCCATGGAATGATTTGCGAGGCTTGGTACGTTGGACTAAACAGTGCTAACGAGCTACGCGGATGCGCCTTTATACGGTGCCCCAGGCAAATAAATCACCGATGTGGATTCTACGGTGCGTCGAGTTCAATTCCTTATCATTATATATGTAATTATACACTCATGATTTTGTAGTCAAGCTAAACGATATTTATGGCCCGTTGCACCAAGCACACCAGCTGAAAGCTTCCCGCACAATGGAGCCTTATCCTTCTCCCCCTCAGTCTCGGAAGCGGCCCTCCTCCTTGATGGAACTTCCCAATACACCCACGAAACGCTCCAAGAAGATTGGAAAACAAACGGCCAAGAATACCATTCCAACGCCCTTCCCCGTTGATCCCAATCCTCCTTCAACCAGTTATCCTAAAGGGTCCTATTATCTACTCCCTCCATTTGAAGACAATGGATTTCTGTAAGACCTGGGTCAAAATAGGTCTTAGGGTAGGTTTTGGTATGTGGAGGTTTATGTTGTAGCGTGCTAGGAGCAGGCTGGAGCTCGAAGGGAGCTACGAGAACCGCGACCGAGGACGGGAATGACCTAGTAGTGGTTGGAACGACGAGATGGTGACCCTTGAGGGGTTCCTAGGAGGTCCCAATGTAAGACCTGGGTCAAAATAGGTCTTAGGGTAGGTTTTGGTATGTGGAGGTTTATGTTGTAGCGTGCTAGGAGCAGGCTGGAGCTCGAAGGGAGCTACGAGAACCGCGACCGAGGACGGGAATGACCTAGTAGTGGTTGGAACGACGAGATGGTGACCCTTGAGGGGTTCCTAGGAGGTCCAGGGAGGTCCCTAATGCGTAGGGAGGTTCGGGACGAGTGCGGGACCGTAAGATATTGCGTAGTAGGAGTTGTACTCGCTAGAACGTCAATATAGAGTCGAGTAGGTAGTTTATGCAACGGGGTCTCGAGGGTGTAAGCTCCCGAGAAGGGATATGCCAGGGAGGGTAGGTCCCTGGGGACTAGGTTTGAGGATGGTCGTCCTCGAGTATGGGAGGTGGTAACGGAGAAGCAATACGTAGTTCGACGTGAGGGGTAGCTTCGACGTTACCTAGATCGAGGTCCCGAAGCTTACGAAGTAGCTAGGGAGCTCTGGGAGGTTTGGGGAAGGGTAGCTCACAAGCGGTACGTT